>NC_133027.1:43983214-44659642 GCF_048771995.1 Taeniopygia guttata | reverse complement strand
TACATGACTTTATTTTAAGGGGATAAATTCTATTTAGTTCTTTTTAATTATAGAATATTTGTTATCTGTATAAGTATAGGTAATGTTATCTAATATAATCTGTAAAACAAAAGGCCAATAATCTACTATATAAAATTAATGCCAGTGATTCTACTAGAGATAGTTTTTCTTCCATGCACAGATGCACACCACAGCCCAAGACCAGAGTCTGTCAGAGTGTCAGAGCCATGTCTATGTGCTCCACCTGCTTATGGTCCTCCTGGAGAGACAGGATATAGGGGCATCTCTCGGCTCCTCTCCCATTTCCCTCTTCCTGCTGACAGCTGTACTAGTGGATGCCACCATCTCCATGTAGTCTTGGTTTTTAATGCTCTGCTGCAGAGGGGAAATAGCATTTAATCATGAATATACTAAATACGAAGATCCCAAGAGACTAGCTGCAATCAGGACAAAGCTCTATACTGTCACATGGCTGCAAATGTTATTAGTTTGTTTCCAAGCTTTTCTAAGGAACTTTTTGTTTGGTTTTGTTTTGTTTTACATTGGGCTAAGCACATGCTGTTTACCACCAAGGCTTCCCCCCAAATTAGAGAAGACCTAGAGGGTAATGAGAGAGAGGTACAGAGACTTTATAGACACAACCAGTAGAACAAACTGTGCTTCCCCAACACATAATGTTCAGTAAAATGCTAGAAAATGCTTACATGTCAGCTCGGATTGGGGTAGGAACTCTCTGACAGGCTGCTTTGTGCAGCTTTTGGAAGCTACTTGGCTTTGCTCCAGCAAGCGTAGCTGAATGCTGTCATTCTCAAACACATACTAGATGCTACCACTCATGACCATTCCTGTAGCCATGTATTCTGACTCGTTCTTCCTACCCTTTTTCCAGCTCACTTACTCTGTATAACTCAGGAAAGAGAAGATACATCCATAAAAATGGCTGGCCAGAGGAAACATAGTGCCAAATCAAGTCCCTCATAATTGTTTCATAATATATTTTTGAAAATCAGATCTTACGCAAGGCAGCAGGATTCATAAAACCTCTGCTCACATGGCACACTTTCCTGAAGAGATCCTGATCTCTTGTCCAAGGTGCAAAACCAAGAATAACTGTGAGAAAGGCAGAGCCTCCTTTGACACATGTTGATGTGTACGTGTATAAGTTGTTACTTCAAAAACAAATTGGGATCCTGTATGCCTTCCAGAAATATTTAAGAATAATGCTGACCATACGGTCTTGGCTGCTGAAAACCCCACTTTGTAGCTAGCTCATCAGAATGTATCGAAAGGGTTTTTCTGCCTTGACAGTCCTCGTTTATCACTGACGGTCAGGTTTTGAGATGGGCTGGATTGCCTTTCCTCACTGAATGCTACTCGTCAGCCTCCTGGGGATGAAGGCACGCTCGGTGACGGCTCCGCCTGTCCTGTAAGACCGCTAGAGCCCGCGGGGGCTGGACAGGACATGGGCAGAGCCGATGCCAGCGAGCGGGGACAGACACGTCCCGCTTTGCAAACGCGCCGTTTGTGGGAGCTGTCAAACTGCCCCGCCAGCAAACTTGGTGACATTTCTTAAACATCACGCTCGTGATCAAACAACGGCAGCAGGTGCCGAGTTGAGGAGAGCAGTTTTATAAAGGCTGTTGAAGTTCCTTGACACACCATGTAGGGGCAATGCTGCTTGCCACAGGTTTAGGGGAGAATTCAGCTCTTCTAATTATAACCACGCAACAGCTGGGCAGGTCGCCGGGCGCGGGGCTCTGGCAGCGCGGCGGGGCTGCACCTCTGCGCGGTGGCTCTCCCCGCCTGCTTCGGGCGCCTCGGTTGAGCGCCGCCCGGCAGCCACAGCCCCGGGTCCGGGCGGAGTGCTCGGGGTGATGCCCTCAGGAGTGCTCGGGGTGATGCCCTCAGGAGTGCCCGGGGTGATGCCCTCAGGGGCGCGGGCCCGCAGCCGCTCCCGGCCCGCCCGCAGCCCCGGGCCCGCGGCGGCGCCTGCGCGCTGCGGCCGCTCGGAGCCGGCCCCGCTGGCGCCGCCCGCAGCTCCCGCGGCTCCTCTGCCTATTTTAGTCACAGCCGCGGCTCCGTGCCCGCTGTGGGACCGCCAGCGGCGACGAGCGGCAGCCCCGGGCTGTTGCCGTCCTGTCCGGGCGGCCCGGCAACTTTCCCGGGACTCGGGGCAGGTGAGGGACTCTGCTCCCGTGCGCCGGCGGCACCGCGGGCGGGGGGCGGCGGCGGCGGGAGCCAGCGGGAGCCGGAATCGTCGGGTCCCGGGGCCGGGGGTGCCGCTCCACCGGCGGCGGCAGGAGGGGTGGGCGCCAGGCTCCGCTGTGCAGCCGCCCGGCCAGCGGGGAGAACAAGCGGTCCCGTCCCTGGTCCCTCGTTCCCTTCGGTGGCTGTCCGTGCTGGCTGCGGGCGCAGCCGGGAACGGGGTCCCCGCCTGTGTCCTGCCCGCGGGGAGGAGGGACGGGTTGCAGCTTTCTAAGTGGTCTTTCTGGGGGAAAAGGGAGCAGTTGCTCGATTCTTTTCGATTTTTAAAAATTACTTTATATGCTTGGTTTTGGGTTTGGCGTTGGCACGTCGTGCGCTAAAATGAAGGTGCGGGGCTGATGCGGGGCCGGCAGCTGCGGTCGCGCCCTGCGCTGGGGCGCTCGGCGCGTCTGTGAGCGCTGGAAGCGGAGGGGAGAGCGAGCCCGAAGGCACTCGGGGCCACTCCGCGTGGGGCTGCGGGCTGCGCCGCGCCGGGGAACGGTTTTCTCACTGTTGGATACTTTGTTGACTATGAAGAATGAACGTGTTGTTAAATTTTCTCTCGATTAAAGTGACTAAAGAGAGTAACAAATTTCTGTAGTTACTGACGCATTTAATTGAATGCGACTTGCTGCAAGGCTCACATTGTGCGTACTTTCTTATACCATTTTCCTATTCGTTCCTACTGCATTGTAAAAGAGGGAATTGGTAACTTAAACTATGATTAACTCAGCTATGCTGCCTCGAGTAGGTTGTCTTCACAGAAGAATTATTACCTAAAATCTCTAGGCAGCTTCTGTACTGTAAGTCCATAGAAAAGTAGCTTAAAGTTCTGCAGGTATAATTATTTTTTTTTAAATTGCATTGACTGTGAAATTATAGAAACATACTCAAATAAAGATTTAAGAAACTCATTTGAATAATGTTGAGCAGTAAAGCTCTGGGATATGAATAATCTTAATAAAGTGGGTAATGACATGAGTGGGACACTCAGCACTGTCCGGTATCAGCTTGGCTGACCAATTCTCATAGTAGAACCAAATGTTTTACAATTTTCTGCTGTGTCTGTCTTCTGTAAGTGTTGTTTAGGTATCCATAAAATTCACACTTTTTTCAAAGCCATTTTCGTGTCTGAACACTTGTAGACTATCTTTTTGATAGTCTACTTTGTAGACTATAATTTCCAAATCTTTTGGAAATGCCTTTCAGAAGTTTGGTCTCTTGTATAAAGCTGTTGTTGCATATGGCAAAATTCTAGATTAAGCTCACCTCAACCATAGTCTGAGAATTTGTATTTTCTGACCTAAGACCACCATCTATTACCTTAACTTTCTATGAGGTTCATGCAAAAAAAAAAAAAAAAATTAATAATTTTTTAAACTACACTAATTTCTGTTAGGCTCAATATTAAAGAATCTGTGAGTTTTCTCTTTTTTTTATACCTCTTTTTTCCCCTCCTGTTTGCACAACAAATCGACTTGAGTTCTCAATTATCTGAATTTTCAAATTCTTTGTTTGGTAAATCTAAATCCATATGATGAATATATACTGCATATTAAAAAATGTCTTTTAATTATTTGTCTTATGCCTCATAAAGCTTTCATTTCAGTGGATGCTATTTTACCCCAACTTCACAAAATTATTTTACTATATTAGTTGTTTTATTTAACTCCTGATATTAATATGTGTCTTTGCATTGAAGACTTAAGCATATGACTAAATAGTCTTGTGCTATATTAATCCTTAGTAGACATAATTAAAGTTTTAAAGGCCTGAATCTGTACTTCCAAATTAATTTTTGGCTGAGGTCACATAAAGTAAAAAATTATAATTGCTTGCTCTTTTGTGGATCTGCTGACTTTTCTCTCATTCTTCAATATTATTTAGCAATAGTAGCTGCTAGGACTAATGAATTGATCTAAAAATTAGTGATGTTGGTTTTTGACATTTTGGATATTTGTCTTTCTGGTGTTACCTGTAGACAAACACTTTAGGTCACAGCTTGTAGCTCTGCCTGTCTGCCTTTTCTCCTGATCCTCAAAGCAGTCTCCTTAGTTGAAATTCCAACCCCATGTCTAAGTCTGTCCTTTTGTAATTTTGCAGATAGCATCAATCTATTTCTGTCAGCCTTTTAATACCACCATGATGGAGAAGTTCTCATTTCTGCTATTTCCAGTATGTTAGGGGAGCTGTAATTGTTTGTGAGTAGTAAGTGAAGTTCAAAGGTATTCAAATAAAGACTTTGAGATAGTAAAGACAAAGCTTATAAATAACTGGAGGTGGGCAGATAGGTTCCTGGGTTCTAATTTAGGCAATCTAGTAGGTAAACCCGACCTTCAAAAGCGTTAAATGTCCTCTTAAAATTGTGGACTTTAAATTGCTTGATCAGCACTTGGAGAAACTCCTTCCCATTATTTCGGTTTATGGCTGGTGATTTGTGGCATCAGTATCTGTGAAGAGCAAGGGGAGCAGTGTTTTGGCTGGGCTGTGAGGAGAATTAGATTGCCAGGTGCTGTATATTTAGTTTAGGGGTTTCCAGTCTTCTAATGTGTGATGCTTTAGAGCTGAGCCGAAAGGGTGAGTTAGCCTCTATTCCCACAGTGGAGCAGTACAAAATTTTACTAATAAAAAATATCAAGCATCTGGAAGGCTGTTTTGATCTGTGATCAGATGTAGCTGAAACTATTTCTTGCAGCCTCTTTTGGTGTTGAGTTGAAGGACTTATGCCTGGTTCTGTATCCGTGTGTGAGTTTGGCTGTCTCTACTTGTTCTGTTGGCATTTTAAGTGGTGCCTTTACTGGCACATGATTGGGCAGTGAAAGGCTGAATATAGTAGAAACTCAGCTGATTTTTTTTTTTTTTTTTTTTTTAAGATCTAGAGATTCTGCTGTTCTCGTGTACGGAGTTTATGTTGTTTGGAAACAACAGGAGCACCAGATGAGCTGTGTGTAAGATGAGCACAGACATAGTTATCCAGTTAGCAATTCCCTCCTGTTTATGAGCCCGTTAAAATGCCAGTCCTGCAGCCTCACATGGGCTCAGGCTTTGGCTCACTGTGTGAGAGGCTTTGTCAGGACTGTTACACTGCTCTAATGACTCTCTTGATGAACTCATGTGAAAGAGCTGAAAGCAAGTAGGAGTGTATTTGGATAGACCTGATGTTTGCTAGCAGTTAAGTGTAGTGTTTATGACAACCCCCCACATTTTAATTAATCTTTGTGAATAACTAATATAGGAATGAAAAGAGGAAAGTGATATTTTAAGAAATAAGTGAATTGTGTATTTTGGATTATATGCTGAGGATGAGATAATTTTTTCCCTTGAAAATCACTTAAATCCAGATACAGATAGACTACATCTGTGCTAGTGATCCTGCAAGATGCCTCTGCACATTCTGTAGCATCCCTTAGCTGTGACAGGCTCTGGGCATAGCAGATGAACCATCATAAGAGAGGATTGAGTATTTCTTTCTTCCCACTGCTTTCAGAAGGGGTCTAAAACACTGATTAATTTTGAAAACTGTACAGCTTGCTTATGCCCTGTACACTGGTCAATCACAAGAAAATAATAAAAGGAAGGGATGAAGCAACTCAAATTTATTTCACAGGCCAAGAAACACTCTCAATTAACAGAGATGCTTCAGAATATATTCAAGTCTGTAGGAAAGAGTGTATTAACTGTGACCCAAATTATCTGCTGAGCAGATGAATTACATAGCAGTTAGTTTCCATTCAATTAAATTCTGTAGAGACAGGGCACACATTAGGGACGTGCCCTGTCTCTACAGAATTTAATTGAATGGAAATCCCTCTGCATTGTATGTTATGGAGCTTGTTGGCTCAGTGGTGAAGTGTATATAATTCATTAATGAGACTCAAGCCCACCTCTATATAATTTTTACTGCTGTGGCAGTGAGAGACCATACATTCCCTGCTGGAAGCAGGCTTCCCCTGTGTGTGACAGCAGACATGTCTAGGAGCAGTCGTGCTCCTACAGCTGAGACCTGTTCTGGATTGATGAGACCTTCTGTAGAGCTTGTAACACTGACTGCAGTTACTCAGAGAGACTAGCTTTTAATATGCTAAAGACAGTGTCTTGAAATCTTCCACTTTCTCCCTGTAGTTTGTTTTTAAGAGTATTTTTTGTTATGTATTGGGATTTGCTCACAGATATTTTTTCCATTTAACTGAGGCAAAAGGTATATGTGTTATATTTATTATTACAACAAAAAAAAAAATCCTATGTATATTTAGATTAGAAATAGTCTTTAGCTGTCTCAATTTCTCCAGTAGTTCCACACACAGATAAGAGTCTGTGCAGACTAAGACATTTCCCTAAAAGACTGGCAGCAGACTTAGCAGCCTCTCTGTTTTGGTAGCTCTGATTTAGGTGAAAGAGTTAGCAAAGCACTACTGAACTATAGACCTAGCTTACTGTTTTAAAACATTTTAAATTTTTTTTTCCATGAATGCTAATGAAATATATATATTGGGAAGGGAGAAAATAACCCTAAAATTCATATGAGTATCTACTATGTTTCAGTTTAATGCATAGTGAATTTTTTCCCTCTCTTTGCAGGAGTCTCCAAGATGAATACAACAGCAATGAGCCCACTTACTGTTACTCCGCTAGGTTTTGTTCCAGACTTAAAAAATTCCACCCTTGATCCTCTCAATGAGACTGCATGTGAAAACTGGAAAGAGATTCATCATCTTGTTTTCCACGTGGCAAACATTTGCTTTGCAGTTGGATTGGTTATTCCAACTACTTTGAATCTTCATATGATTCTTCTGCGAGGCCTGCTCACCATAGGTAGGAGAATTAATTCTGGAGACAGAAATGTGCCATAAATGGCTGGGTTTGACCATTATGGAGCTGGTCCCTGGAGCTTATGGCAAAATTACTGCCTCTATTAATGGCCATTGTGCTCTGATGAAGGTGGTTTTGGACTACGACTGGATCTGTTTTGACCTTGATGTACCTTTTCTAGAAAGATTATATAACCATTGGCTCTTAAAACTTCCTAGAACTGTAATTTGCAATTTCAAACCTATGAAGATGTCAGTTTGAAAACACATTGGCATCATTTACATCAGATGTAACTGGATGTTTAAAATCTACTTATTTCAAATCAGTTATGTCTGATCATTAAGACATTTATTTTAGACTTCCTTTTTATTTTGAGTAAGTACTGGGACTGTGTATTGGCAGGTGCACTGGCTTAATGTGTCTGAGGTAGGTGAACTTTTCCTTGAGAACCTTGCTGTAAGCCCAAGTGTTCTTTTAACATGGGTTCAAAGCTGTGGCACTTGTGGGTCACCAGCATTATTTTCGTTGCTGATTTAGAAGTGCAGCCTTTGAATGGGGAATGTATTCTGTGTTCTGATATCAGTCATGTTCCTTCTGCCACTGTAGGAATCTTGTGACACCAGACTCTGAATTGAGAAGAAAACCTAAATTTGGCATGCTTGAGACTGAACAAATGTGGTTTGATTTGTAACATTGCAGGCTCACAGCTATTCCAAAGCCTCTGTACCTTGTGTGGGACAATATCCTTGTGATCAAAGAAAGAATAGTGACTTATTGCAGTGTAAGAGGGACAAATCCAATCCAACAAGTGCATGCTCAAGTATTTTTAAGGGAGTGCTTATTGACATTACAGTGTGGGTCAGTTTTATGATAGAACTGTTTGAATTTACAATGCTCTTGCATTTTCTATTTTATAGTTACAATAACCACACTGCACTGGTGAAAATGGGTCTGAGCATTGCAAGACTTTTTAGATTGGCTTTAAAAGTAAAAGGAGCTCTGCAGTTGCTGAGCCTGCCATTTTGATCTGTAGGTCTTGTATGAGCAGACAGGGAATCAGAGCTTTGCAAGCTGGGGTGGCAGCAGGGGGCAGGCAGATTTACTCAGTTGGCAGAACAAGTAATGAGGCCTGATTCCTAGGGATCTGTTCCCTTTGCTTTGACCCTCTCCAACCTCTCTGCTGCTCTGCAATATTGCTGCTCTTCAATACATCCAGACCTCCCATTCCTTGTGGTCTAACTAATAAGCAGATCAAGAGTCACTATATTTTGATTTTTCTAATCCATGTGTAAGTGCTGCCTCATCAGTTAACAATCCATACAGACTAGAACGTACCGAGTTCATTAAGTCAGTGTCATCTTCAGGGGTAAGGGAGTAAGAACACTCATTTAGCACTGTCTCCTTTTTGCCTTTGCAGGAAGCTTAAGGGAAAATATATAACTGTGCCCTCTCCAGCCATCTCTGTTGGATGGTAGGTTGGATGGTAGGCTCACAGTTATCTGGGAGATGCTCAGTAATACATAATCCATAATTTGATAAATATTGTCTTTGTAGGCTGAAAATGGAATCCTATTCATACACAATGCCTTGTATTTTAAAGCAAGTGTCATTATTCAAAGTAAGGCAACTAAAAAAAGATTAAGCATTTGGAAATTTTGTCTTTCATGTTACAAGGAGAATTCAGGTTCCTGATGTGACCTTGTCACATCAGCAGTAATAATTTCTTTTAATTTTCAAAAATATCTGCATATGACTGTAGGAAGTTTTTATGCAACTCCTACAAATAATTCTTCCTTGCTAATTAAATGTGAATGTTAATTTCATGGCCTTTTTTTGTCTAATTAATACAATGCAAATTTTTGTGAGCTGCCTAAATTTTACCCATATCTTTTCTACTTCATTTCAGAAACAACTCATCATGGACTGCACCTTTCTGCTTGCCCCATCCTGATCTGAATTACTGTGATTTCAGTATTGCAGTCTGCAATCACACTAGCTATTTTTGCATACCTTCATCCAGAGAGCTTACCTGTATTAAAGTTTGTAGAATATATTGCTTTTCAGTGTAATTATACTCAGTGGACATATTCTTGATGTTTTTTTAGGAATGTTTATTATTCATTTGGTGAAATTTAACTTCCTCTCTTTTTTTTTTTTTTTTAATTTTACAGGATGTGCATTATTCATCATTTGGGCTACACTCTACCGTTGTGCCTTGGACATAATGATCTGGAATTCTGTGTTTTTGGTTGTCAACCTTTTGCATTTCATATACCTGGTGTATAAAAGAAGACCGGTATGTATAACAGCTAAGTTTCCCTAGTAAGATGCAAGAAAAGGAAGTTTTGTCCATGTTTGCTGGGCAAACCAATGGATTAGCACACATTTTCACTAGAATACTTTTGTGTTTGACCCAAAATCACACTCTGGAAGTGTGCAACAACTTGTACCAAAAAAAAAAAAAAAAAGAAAACCTAACTGGAAATAAGCTCTTCACCCATTCAACACTGCCTGTGCAAGAAAGCAGCTAAGAAATTAGCTGGCAAGGCAGCATGAAGCTGACTTCTGTCTTGCCTAGGAAGTAGCTTAAAACTAACTAGACTGTGTCTAGACAATTGTAGATGTGTAGTAAATATTTCTAGTTCAAATTGCTCTTGAAGGGTCATCTTACTACTTAAAGGGTAACTTCCTCTTTAGTTACTAAATTTAATTACTAATGCTATTTTTTTCAGCCTATTCAATTGATTTATGTCACCACTGAGATGCAGCACATGATGAAGCTGCATTGTGTTTCTGCTAGGCAGCCATGGCCATGCTGTCCAGCACACACACAGAATAGCACTCACGATCAGGGAGAGCCAGCAAGGCCAGACTCTGCCTACTCTGTAGGTGTCCACACTTAAATATCCCATGCAGGTGCTCTGGTTTCTGCTATGAGGTGAACTCGTTTGTAGTTTTTTCCTTCAACCAAATTAACATGTTCTTCCCTTCAACCCCACCCCCCACCAATTAAGCCTTTTTAATCTTGAGGCTTGAAATCTGTCAGATGGGACAGGAAATGGCCACAAAAGTCAAAAATTATTGCAAAAGGCAGGAGTGCTCAGCTGATAGAAACCCATTTCCCTGGGAAACCAAGCCTTTAATCTTACCTGTATTTTAAAAGTGAATTGTAGCATCCTTAAAAATAGGTAATGGTCCTTGAGTTTAGAAAGGGTTGGACAGGTACAAAAATCTAAATAAAAGGTTATTGGTGAGTGAAAAAGCATCTTGGGAAGATGATGTGCTGGTTTGAGCTTGAGTAAAAAGAAACCAAACAAAAAAATCACTTGTAATGTGTAAATCAATACTGAATGAAGAAGGAAATACACTCTTATAATTACAGTTGTCTACTAAAAGCTATGTTGGCATAGATTAGGGTGCTTTGTGCATTATTGTATAGATTTCATCCTATTGAAGAGGCAGCTATTTTCACTAAGTCCTCTAGTAAATTTGTTAGCAGAATTATTTGTAGGAGTTAGGTTAAGTGGTAGAAGTGATTGAAGTACTCTGTGGGTGGATACAAAAAGGAGTTTTGTGAGAATATGAAACTCGACTGATAAACTCAGTCACCAAAGTTGGTAAAAAATTGCATCTAAGAGGGGCAGGCTTGAAGCACCTGCCTTTAACTTTGCTTTCTCTTTCTGTGAGCCCTTGCCCAGTGTCAGAGTAACCACAGCAGGACCAAGATGCTTGGCATTCCCATAAACTCTGCACTGCTCACACTCTGGCAGGCAACCACAGCATATAAAAGGAGGCTAAAGGTTAAATTGCATCTGTCTACAATAAGTTGATAAATTGAATACATGTGTTAAAAAAGGAAGAGGCTCTACCTACAGCAGTGTTCCTCCAATATGGAACACAGATTCACCCAAAGATTACCATCAGCTGTGCTGTGTGACCTGAGCAACTTAAAAGCTTAGCCAAAAATTAGATCTGATAGACTAGCCAGGTAGTGCTGTTTCTTTGCATATTACGGCTTAATTTCAATAGTCTTCTTTCCATTGAGAGATTACAGCATTTCTGAACATTGCATGGAAACGATTGTTATTTTAATTGCTGTAATACATAATATTTTGAGTAATTATTAAAAATATATATCAATCTTTGCTGCAAACGATGATCAACAAGCATACTTGAAGTGATACCTGATAGTCGTGCATGTCTTTTTAGCTGTGTAACATGTTTATTGGGAACTCCAAGGCTATTTTAAGTGTTTTTCCTACAGGAGGACAAAGAATAGTGGAAAAAAATTAAAACTCTTAACTTTTGAATGAGATTTTCTCTCTGCAGCTATGAGCTGTATTGCTCATCTCGATCAGTTTTGGTAATTCTCACAAAAGATCTTTCCAAGGAAAGAAAGGAATGGCAGAATAATTACAAGTTAGTCATATTACAAAATGAATAATTTATATGTTCAGTTGTTAAATATTTATTTTATTAAATGGAGTATGCAAAATCACAGTGAGTTTCTTTTCTGGCCAGAAGATTATTTCAGTGGTTTTGATTCCTTGGAGCTTTACAAATTTGGCTTTTTCAGTTGGAGTGGAAGCTGAGTCTAATCATTCTGACTCGGAGTTCTGGCAGCATCCCAGAACATTTCAACCCCTGCTGAAGAAAACATTACACCTACCCATATGGCTTGTTTAGAATATGACCCACAAGCATGACTGGAGGAGCAGTCAGCTGTGCTTGGGAAAGGGGAATGGTCTGTTATAAGGGAGCCCATCTAAAGCACAGCTACAGCCTGCAATCTGATCCGTCTTTAAGAAAGTGGCTACACCTGCTTTCCCCTCAAAATATTACTCACTAGAGGAAGATGATGAAACATGAACCATGTGCCAGTGAAGGGACTGGATTAACACTCCAGGGCCAAAATTTGCCCTCATGTCTATTTGCCTGGTTTTGGATTCAGGAGGCTTCGGTGCTACGTAAATTCTTTTTCCAGATGGAAGTGTATTTCTTTAAGTTGCAGTGGTCATGTATAGAAAGAGGTGCAAATTAAATTGGTACAGCTGTTAAAAATGGAAGTTCCTGGAGAACATGATGGTAAAAGAGTCATCTAGCTTTGTGGGTATATGGAACATATTTTGAAATCAAACAGCTCAGGACAACCTTAACATAATACAAACCCTCTTGTGTATTTGTTTTTAATCCTTGTTTTGTCTATGTAGATGTCCTGTAAGGGATTAAGGATTGCAGCATAAGGAACATACAGGAAATTCAAAACCTGGATTTCATACGAGTGTAGTTGCTTGTGGAATATTTAACTAGTAATTGATTCAGTGTGAAACCAGTATAACTTTAGGTCAGGTGATGCACTGGACATAATAAGTCCACAAGCCCTGATGTCACTCAGCCACAAGAGCTGATGTCACTGCAGGGCCATTCCTGATAGTCTTGGAATAATGGTGGTGACTGAGAAAAGTGAGTGAGGAACAGAGGAAGCAAATGTCACTCCTTTCCTCAAAAAGGACAAGAGACCTGCAGCCTGGTCAGCCTCAATTTGATCTCTGAAAAGAAGGAATAGGTAGTCCTGGAAAACATTTTTATGCACGGGAAGCACAAGAATGTAATCACGAGTGGTCAGCAAGGATTTACCAAGGGGAAATCCTGCTTAACCAGTCCAGTAGTAGATGGAAAAGAAACTGATTGAATAATCACCTCCAGAGGGTAATGGTCAAAGGTTCAGAGTCCAGATGGACATCAGTGACAAGTGATGTCCTGTTTGGGTCTGTATTGGGACCAGTGCTATTTACTGTCTTCATTAATGATATAGACAAAGGGACTGAGTGCTCCCTCAACAAGTTTACAGATGGCACCAAGTGGAGTTGTTTGACACACCTGAAGGACGAGATACCATCCAGAGGGACTTGGACAAGCTTGAGAAGTGGGCCAATCTTCCCAAGTGGGAAATCTCATGAAATATAACATGACCAAGTGCAAGGTGCTGCACCTGCTTGGGGCTTCCCCCAGTAACAACACAGGCTGAGGGATGGACAGATTGAGAGCAGCCCAACAGAGAAGGGCTTCAGTGTGGATGAGAGGCTGGACTTGACCTGGCAATATACACTCACAGCCACAGAAACCAAATTGTATCCTGAGCTGCATCAAAAGCAGTGTGGCTAGCAGGGTAAGGGAAGTGACTGCTCTCATGAGATCCCACCTGGAGTGCTCTGAGGTCCTGATCACAGAGATAGAAGAAGTGTTCTATGAGGAAAGGCTGGGAGCATTGGGGTTTTTTAGCTTGGAAAAGAAAAGGCTTTGAGGTGGCCAGATTGTGGCCTTCCAGTACTGGAAGGGAAATTACAGGAAGGATGGAGAGGGACATTTTGCAAGGGCATGTAGTAATAGGATAACAAGGAATGGTTTCAAACTGAGAGTAGATTTAGATTAGATATTAGGAAGGAATTCTTTACTGTGAGGGGGGTGAGGCACTGGAACAGATTGCCCAGAGAAGCTGTATATGTGCAATCCCTAGAAGTGTTCAAGGTCAAGCTGAAAATCTGATGCTACCTGGTCTTGTGGAAAGTGTCCCTGTCCATGGCAGAGGGGTTTTGGCTGGGTGATCTTTAAGGTCCCTTCCAACCCAAGCCGTTCTATGATAAACTTCCACGATGAAATGACTGGCCAGATAGCTGAGAGTGCTGAATATCCTCAATGTTAAATTCGGTAGGGTTTTCAACACTGTCTTGTATAAAATCCTGATAGAGAATCTGTTGAAGTGTGGCCTGGATGAGGACACAGTGAGATGGATTGAAATCTGGCTGAATGGCAGGGCCGAGTGTGGTAATCAGAGGTAAGAAGTCCAGTTGGAGCTGTGTACTACCCATATGTCAGTGTGTGGTGTGTAACCCTGGGGCCAGTGCTAGTCCCAGTGCTGTTTGACATCTTCATTCATGGTCTGGGTGGTGGGGCATATGTGGACCCTGATGACACAAAACTGTGAGGAGTGGCTGATAGGCCAGAAGGTTGGGAAACCTTCTTGAGGGTTCTCAGCAGGCTGGAGAAATGGACCAACAGGAACCCCGTGGAGTTCAGCAGAAAGTGTGGAGTACTGCACCAGGGAGGAATAACCATGCATCAGTACATACCATGGACTGACCAGCTGGAAAGCAGCTTTGTAGAAAAGGACCTGCACATCCAGGGGGAAAAGCTGAGCATGAGTCAGAAACTTGCCTTTTCTTTTCTGCCATTCCTTCTTGGTTGTTTTTCTTTATTCTCTCTTCTATGTATTTTTTTTTTTCATTATCTGATGCTTACTGTTCTAATTTATCTTCCTCATGGCAAATATGCAGGCTTTATTCAGGCTGCCTCTGCTTTCAGGAAGGCTGTAATATTGTCTCATCCCCTGCTTCCTTCATTCAGGGAAGACTTCCAGGCTTAGGATTTCAGCCAACATCCTTTCCCTCATTGCTGCGGCCTGAGTTTGGGTGGGCTCTTAGATGTGGGATGTTCAGCTGGCAATGTTTTGGGGTTTTTTTTTCCCCTCCCTCATCACATGTGGTTTCAATATAATTGGTTTGTTTTTCAGGACTTGCTTTTCTACTGCAAGTAAGCTAAGAAACTCAGGGATGAGAGGGGCTCCCAGGAGAGCCTGAGGGATAGCCACAGTGATGCGTGCATGCAGTGTGAAAGACAACCTCATTTTTTTTTTCTCTGCATAATTCTTGCCCAAGTCCTTCCTATTCACTATTGCATCAACAGACATCTCAGAAGGCTCCTTGTATGTGATTTAATGTGCCACTTGGATGGAACCACATTCTAAAACACCAGTGTGCCATCCTGGCTAATTTTAGATAAGGTTTTGGTCACCCTATCATAGGCAGTGTTTGTGGATAGACATCACCCATTTACCACTTCTTTCCTTGCTTAAGCATAATGAAGCCAAAGATGTCCCTCAAGCTAAAGCACGTGTGCAGTCTTACCTGTTTTTAACTAATGCCTCTGTGTTTATTGATGTCTCTTGTTTTTCCAATCTAGATCAAGATAGAGAAGGAGCTTAGCAGCCTCTACAAGAGAATGTTTGAACCCCTCCATGTGCCTCCAGAGCTCTTCCAAAGACTAACTGGACAATTCTGCAACATTCAGACTTTGAAGACAGGTCAAGCCTATGCAGCAGAAGATAAAACATCAGTGGATGATAGGCTAAGCATCCTGCTGAAGGGGAAGTAGGTTCTATAAAAGCTTGGGGACAGTCATATGCTTTGTGTCATGGCTGAATAAATTAGAAAATTGAGGTTGCAATTGTTTGTAGGATGTTATGGTCTATAGTCAAATAGCCTATACTTATAGCCTATTTTGTGACACCATTTTCAGGTGACAGTGATATCTCTTACTGGGAGCATATTGTGTATCTACTTACATGTGCAGCTGCATGGATTTTAGTGGGAATAATATTTGTGTAATTCCAAAGGCAGTGTCTTGCAAAATAAGCAAGAGATTGGAGTCTTAGATATCCTAGTTGTCGCCTCCGTCCATTCTCAGGTTTTAACGTTAAAAAACATCGTACATAAGGGAGAAGTATCTCTCCAGTAGGCTTTAAAACAGCAGGCCTTTGGAATTGATTCATTGCACTTGAATGTGCAAGTGGAGAGGGGCAGGTGCACTGCCCAGAGGCAGACAGAATCCAGGTGAGAAAGGGTAAAATATATGCCCGTGGCCAGGCTGTAATCTTGAAACTCATGCTAAATTCTGGCCAATATTTTAACCAGTTTCTGTTGACAGAACAGCAATGTCAGGCTTCATTGCTTTTCTTACTCATTGCGACAAAACTACTTAGCTAAGGGAAGCCTGATTCTGGTCTGGCTGTGTAACATGACCTTTCTCATATTGAATAACAATGTTTGGTGGATACATGCCATGTTCATCAATTCTCTATTTGTCTGGCAGCCTGTTCTGCTTGGAATCAGTTAGGCAGAAAACAGGGTAGCTCTGGGAGTGACGTTCCAGAAGACTAATGTATTTATTCCTGTTACCTACTGCTTTACAATAGTCAGGAGTCCTACCCAATTTTTTATTAAATTAATCAGCCTCCATGATTTTAAAATATTGATTCATACATTTTTATTTCCAGAATGAAGGTGTCTTATCGAGGACATTTTCTGCATAATATTTACCCCTGTGCCTTTATAGATTCTCCTGAATTTCGATCAACACAGATGAACCGGGGTGAGAAATTCCAGGTACATTTTGTTTTAAATGTCACTGAATATGAGCTGGTAAGACCATTAAAAAGATAGAGTATAAATTTGATCAATAGTGAACTGTTTGATTTGCATAATTTTGCTATCCTTCTAGTGTTTGAAGATGGACTATATCAAGAATAACTTATAAATGCTGCAAAACAGTATTATAATGGTGTGTATTGAGCAGTCTGGCTTTTGCTATGTTGTACTGTTTCCAAGTTTAGTTTTTGTTAAGAGATTGTTCAGGACAAAGATGGAAAAAGATTATATGAACAGGTCTCATGACTGGTTCAAAAAAAAGAAAAGGGAAAAACAGCTACTGTAATAATAAAAGTATAGAAATTCTGGCAGTAGTAATAAGAAGTTGGTATTTTTAAAAGGGTATTAATACTTCTTTCATTTTGCAATTTGTTAAAGAAACATAAGCTGAAAATTATCTCAGTATTTTGAGTAAAATATTCATATGGGGAACAATAAGGGTATATTTCTCTAGCAGTGTAATTATACTGGTATATTAAATATATTTTATTGTAGTTTGGGGAGGTGGAATAATTTTAGACAAGGGTGCTTTTTTTCCCATAGAAATGGCTATTTTGCTACCTCTTGCTTGATGTTTCATTAGCTAGGTGTGTGTAACAATGACCAGACTGTGACTGACTGATAAATCCACGCTGACACCGTGGCAGAAGGGGAGGGAGGCAGAGCAGTCCAGACTCTAAAATCGGTGATTGATGTCATATGTTCCAGTCAAACACGGGGCTTAGTGCCAGGGGGAGAGACTTGTCCAGATGCACACACCTCACAGCCTGGCTGCCCTCTTGGCACAGCCCCTTTCTCTCGGAAGCAGCTGGATAGGAATCCCTAGGTCCCTCCCAAGGGAAAAGGCTCATGCCTCAGCTTCTGCCTGCCTTGGAAGTTATTGTAATCTGGAGCAGTGTACATCCTTTGTTCCTGGGTTCTTCTTGTTACTGCCTTGTGATTTGCAAGAGCACACGGATTCAGTCTTAAGGACCCCATCTGCTGGCAATGCTGGAGAATTCTTCCTCAGCCTGTGGGCTGATATTAAAGTCCGCGGAGTTAAAAATCCATGGATATATGACAGTATCTCATTGCTTCTAGGACTTCGTGGATTTTTAAGTTTGTTTTTTGTTTTTTTTTTCAGGATGTAATGTTATCTTGTAAAGGCAGAGAGCGCCTGATTTTTATTTATTCATAGATGCCTGACTCCCCCTTGCAAAGCCGGCCCCTGGGTATGGCCAGTGTGGGTTTTGGTGTGGCATTGCCCTCTGCTGGCACAGGGGGATGAACCTGGCAAGTCCGTCCCCCCGTGAGAGGGGGCAAGATCCCCTGTAACCACCCATAACTGTATTATCAATAACTGAGCAATCAGAGCCTTGGCTCAACTGCTACAAGGCTGTACTTGTGGGATCAGCAGGGTTGCAGTTATGAGAGGAAGATGGATTTTTTTTTTTTTAATCACTAAAAACTCTTTGATGGAGACCTTTAGGTGATACCAGTTGCTCCTGTTTGGTGACAGTGATGTAAAATAAAACCAAGCTACATATAGGCCTACTGCAAATACTTGTCATCACTATAGGACTGACTTAATATATGAATTTCCTCTTACATAGAAGCTTTTACAGTTTGGGAACTCATGAGATATATGAGTAAAGCAAACTGGCTACACATATCAGTTAAAAATATAATGATAATAAATTGCTGAGAATTCTTACATTTGTAAATATCACATTCATAACAAAGGGATACCAAAAAGCTTTATGGCTTTAAGAGTTACTTTAATTGGAGTTACAAATAAAATGGTATATCTTCTTTTAAAGCATGTTTAAGTGTGCTCATCTTAAAACATTTTTAAATGTACTTATTCTGAGCTTTTTTTTTTTTTTTTTCTTTCAGGTCACCATTATTGCAGATGATAACTGTAAGTTCCTGTGCTGGTCCAGGGAAAGGCTGACTTACTTTCTGGAGTCTGAGCCATTTCTTTATGAGATCTTTAAGTACCTTATTGGCAAAGATATTACGAATAAACTTTATTCATTGAATGACCCAACCTTAAATGACAAGGTAGGAAACTTCAAGTTTTGTTTGGGAATTTTCCTCCCACATACAACTGTGTTTTTACTTTAACTTTGAATGCTCTTAAAGCACCTTATGCCATCACCTACTGAATGGCGTTTTAGTGCCAAGGTGTGAGTCAGTGCAACATTCTGTCAGAAGCAACATTTGTTGAAGGTAGTACAGTAATGTACAAGAAAGATGAGTAACTCAGATTCAGAACTGATCAGCTTATGGAAATATTTCTGCCTAACTATTAGACATGATGACCAGTAGCTAAAAAGGTGCTTCTCCCTGGATATCCTTTCTCACTAACAAATAAGTGCTTTGGTAAAAAGAAGCTTTAGAGGTTTTTTTCTTAAAAAAAATTCTTACTGAAGGCAAACAATTATGTAACACTGATTGCTAGGAAGAATAATTTCAACGTGTCTTTGAGGGTTGCAAGTGCAAAAAAAAAAAGGCAAACATTATGTTGATATGATGCAGTTAGTGGCAGGAATAATTAAAAATAAATACATATAACATATAAATATAATTAAAATATAATTAATATTTTTATAAATATATAAAGCACTAAGTGGCCTGTATGTACTCATGGATATATGAACTATCTTGTTTTAGTTTAATTTTGTCTCCTTACTTATTCTTTATCAAAATTTTTAAGAATTAAAAAATTCAACAAATTTTGCCTCTTTTGACTTAACATCTGCACACTTTAACTTCAGTTTGTACTGAGTCCTTGTTTTTTGTTGCAATAATCACATAAATTTAAGATTATAGTAGCTGGTTTATTATGTAGCTGGTAAGTTTTGAAAATGTATGTTTTAAAAATTGAGTGCGCATTTGGGAAATTTGTAGTATCTTTTTATTCTGCCTAAAATAAAAATCCTGTTGCATCAGCTCTTCCTACATAACTTGGCATGAGAACTGTTAAATAAATTCTTAATTTTCCCATTCCCATTGCTCTATGTACATATTACCTCTTACAAGCTTCACTTTCAAATACAAACATTATTGGTGTCTTTGATGTCTTTAAACTAATGTCAATCTCATCAGAAAATGTTGGGGTTGACTTCTGTACATAGGGGACTACAAAAATAAATTGAGTATTGATTATTCATATTCAATATGGTAATAAGAAGGTAAAACTATCAAATAATTTTTTGTTGGAAAACAGAAAAGTATATTTATTTTTTGAAGTATATTTATTTTAAAAGTATTTTATATATTATTAAAGTATAATTTATTTTGTAAGGAAACGTGATTTTCTCCTACCTAAGGAAACTTTCACTAGTATTGGGGAAAAAATCATTCCTTTCTGCATGAAATAGGATACTAGTTCCTGACTTGTAAAATTCAGTGGAGTTATCAATTATAGTCTAGTCATTGATTGCTACCTTTCACATACACCTAAAATAGCATTCTGACTTGCAGTAATACCTTACAAGGTACAATGTATGGCTTTATATAAATATTATAGTATAAAGGCTTCTCAGGAAGGCTACTCAAAGCAAAATGGAAGCTTCTCAGACCATTTGACAGGGAGGGAATTATGTTCACCTGATGCACTTAGTCTGCAGTAGAATCAAGAGACAAATGGTCATCTACTGGGAAGGAATGGCATTCACCACTTTTCTAACATGATGGAATGAAAAGCCAGGAAAATGAACTTGCTTCTGTTAAGGTATAAATTGCTTCTATATATAGCATGCTGTTTTGTTTAGCAAGGAGGACCAGCCTCATCATAAAGACTACATTTAATTGCAGAGCATCATATTTAAATAATGAAATACTGATAATAAGTCCCAAGCTTCTGCAAGAAAATACATGGAAATTTCAGTACAAAAGCAATTAGAGATTGAATAATTAATGTGCAGTTTCATACTTGTCAATGTTCCAATTCCAGTATATTACTGGCATTTTCTATTATCATTTAAATTGATTTACACTGCATAGAATCTTCTCCTATAACAATTTTCTTGTATAATCATGGCTGAGACCAGAGCATCTATTACAAGGGAAGTAGTAATTTTCCATTTTTATTTTAATTTGCTTGATATCTTTTCTTAATAATTTTTTTATATTTTAGGCTTCAAAGAAGATTGACCGGCAGTCCAGCCTTTGCTCTCAGCTGTCCGTGATGCAGATGAGGAACAGCATGGCCAGCACCAGTGACAGTGAGGATGGCTTGCAGATGTTTCTTCGTGGGACTTCCTCTGCATCCTCTCTTCGTGAGTGCTCAGAATAGTTTGTGCCAGTTTTGAACATGGCTCAGGTTGTCCATTAGAGACCACTGCAGAGCTGCTGTTGCCCTCTGTGGGAGCAGACTGTAGCTTTTTGGGTGCTGCTGTATTAGCTAAATGAAGGGACTTAACTACAGGGTAGTCATTAGATGCATGAGGGTTTGTGTTTAAAATGCAGATACCTCATGTAGATACTGGAAAAAGACCCAAACATGTGTAGTAATAATCTTTGGCATAATGTTTATGTTTAGGCATAAAATGGAATGTTTATAGCAATGGGGCAAAACTGAAGGTACAGTGCTGGTCACAGTAGTTTGTCCTTTGGTCTGTCACTGGTGTTTGTAGAAATTAAAAACCCAAACAAAACATTTTCCCTCAGCAACTTGGTGTCCTACTTTTACTCCTGAGATAGTTTATATTGGCAGGGTCTGGAGGAGTGTGGTATACAACCAATATTTTGATGTCACCTGGAAAATCTCCAATATCCTGTCAAGTTGTCCTCTGCTGTGCTTTGTATGACAGGAGTAGTAGAGAACAGATAAAGTGAGAGAATAAACCATGTCTGACCTTTTTACTTCTATTCTTTTAATTTATTCCTTCATGAAAACATTCTAAATTATTCTTTCTAGGCTTTTGCTGTCATTTGTTTTTAGATCATCTGAATCTAAATGTCAACATTAGCCTGAATTCTGAAAGCAGTGTTTCAATAAAAAAGCCCCAGAGGATGCTCAATTTTTGCATTTGGCATAAGCTATTAGTTTACCAGCATTTAAAAGGATCATATAGGATTATTTCTTTTGATTTTGGAAATATTATTTTGTAGTGATTAGAATTCAAATATATGAGAAAAAAACCCACTGTTGTTGTTATGTTTAAAGTCTCTAGTAAGAAGAGGAAATATTTTCAAATATTTGCATCTTTCTGTGTAATTATCTGTTTTCCATTGTGTTCCTCACAATTCTCATCCAGTAACACTTTCAGACCTGGAGGGCCTATCTGGTTTAATTCCTTAACATTGGTGTAGTCTGCATGCCCAGATAGATGGAAGGAAAAGCCCTACTAGTGCTTCACCCTACTAGAGGATCAAGGGTGACATCTGGGATATAGTTTCATGGAAATTCCAGCATTGTTTTTTTTTTTCTCCTCCACTTCTTGCAAGGACATTCTGAGGTAGTTGAAGTAGTAAGAGACCTCTGTACATTTTCAGGTCCAGCTTCATGTCCAAAACAAGATCAGCTAGAGCAGGGCCATGTCCAGTCAAGCTTTGAATATTTCCAAGCTGGAAGATTTTCCAGCCTCCCTGGGCAACCTGCTCCAGGGACTTAAAACCATCATGATGAAAATATTTCCCCTATTGCAACTCCTGCTTGTTTTCCTTCTTTCTTTAGTGCATGCCTCTGAGAAGAATCTGGCTCTCTCTTGTATGTTGCCTTCCATTAGGTAGCCAAAGACAAGAGTCAGAAACCTGGGAGTCTGCTGTTCCTAAGGCTGAATACAGCCAGCTCCCACAGCCTCTCCATCACTGCTCCAGCCTCTGGCCATCTGGATTGCACTCCGCTGCTCTTTGCTCCAGTATGTCCATGTCTTTCTTGTACAGGGAGGCACAAAACTGATGCAGCACTCCAGATCCTGTCTCACAATTGCCAGGGGATTAATCTCTTTCAGTGACCTGCTGGCTATGCTCTTGCTTATGTGGCTCAATATATGCTGCTAATGTGGCTCAATATATGGATGGCACACTTCACTGCAGGGGCGCTCTGCTGACTCATGTTCTATTTTGTGTCCACCAGGATGCCCAGGATTGTTTCTGCAAAGCTGCTTTCCAACCTGCTGGGGCCTAGGCTGTAATGCTGTGTAGGTGTGCCATGTCCCGTGTTCAAGGATTTGCCTTTCATGAACTTGTAGTTTTTGTCAGTTCTTTTCTCTTTTTCCAATGGCCTGTCCAGACTCACTGCCCTACCCTCTGGCCTGTCAGCAGTTTCCCTCATTACCTGGCTCTTCTCCATGAATTTGGCAGGAGTGCATCCCAACCCATCAACCGGGTCATTCATATCTTGAATATTATAGGCCTTGGCTTTGGCCTTTAAGAAAACTGCTGGTAACTAACCACCTGACAGGTGGATTTTGCGCTGCTGTTCACCACCCTGTGAACTTGGCAGTACAGCAGATTTTCCACTGAAGCTGTAGTCCATCTATCCAGTCTGATTCCCATTTGTCTGCAAGGACCCAATGGCTGACTGTGGAGGGCTGTGCTACCATTCATGTAAACAACATCCACTGTACTCCATTCATACACAGAGGCTGTCATCTCACCACCAAAGGTGGAAGATGGTCAGAGTGGTCAGATGCAATCAGCATCCATGATGGCTTTCGCTGTCACCTTCCCACCCCTTGTGTGCTTGTACATGACTTCCAGCAAGACAAGCTCCATAATCTTCCTGGGAAATGAATTTAGACTACTAGGCCTGGGTGTTCCATCTTCCCGTTCATTAAAATGGCTGTGATGTTGGCATTTCCATTTGTGTCCCCTGACTGCAATCACCTTTCCAAGATGACAGAGGGGACCTTGCAATTGTATCAGCCAATGCTTGGCACCCTTGGATGCAGCCCATGTTGTTCCACAATGTTGTGTTCACCCTGTGGACTTGAGGTGTTCCTAACTCAGTCCGGGTTTCCCATCAGTCAAGCATCACTCTCTGTCTCTACCACTGGCTGCAGAGCCCTAGTAGGCCTCAGGACAAACCTCTAAAGAAAAAACTCATAACAAAAAAGTTCTTGAATATCTCATACTTTTTCATGTTCCTGTGTCCTGTGCATCACTGAACTCTCGCCTCACGGTTACCCTGCTCTTTCTTTTGTTGCTGATTTATTTGCAGATGCCTTTCTTGTTGCCCTTCACTAGATCCAGGTCTAGATGAGGTTTGGCTTCCCTCATTTCATCACCGCATGCTTGGGCCACGGTTCTGTGCTCCCTCCAAGGAGCTCATCCCCACTTACACTTTGTTTTGAGATCTGTCAGAACTTTCCTGTTCATCTATGCCAGCCTTCTACCATACTTGCTCAGCTTTTTCTGCACTGGAATGGACTGTCCCTGTGTTTTGAGGAAGGTGTCCTCAAAGATCTGTCCTTAGGTCCTTTTGCAGGCCTTGTCCCATGAGTTCCTGCCAGGTAAAACCCTGAGCAAGCCACAGCCCCCTGTCCTGTAAGGTTGTAATTCTCCTGTTTGTCTTGCACACTGCTCAGTATCTTAAACTCCACCAGCTCCTGGACCAGCAGCCTTCGTTCCCTGATGAGCTCTTCCTTGTTCATCAGTGACAGATCCAGCAGAGCGCCTTCCCTAGTTGACTCATCGATCACTGGCGCGAAGGAATTGTCGGCTGCGTTCCAGAGATCTCCTGGACTGCCTGCTCCCAGCACTGTTGCCTTTCCACCAGATGCCAGAGTGGTTAAAGTGCCCCACGAGCACCAAGGCCTGTGATCCAGCTGTTGAAAGAAGGCTCCCTTCTACTTGCTCTTCTTGGTCAGGCAGCCTGTAGAGATTCCTGCCATGAAGTCTCCTGTGTTGGTCTGTTCTCTGATCTTTAAACCCTCAAGTGGCTTTTCACCTGTTCCACACAGCAAAGTTCCATGAAATTGAAGCCACTCCTTTGCATAAAGAGCCTTTGGGTGAATTTGCACACTCAGAAATTGTTAAACTGTGTTTGTGCGATTAGGTAGAGTTAAAATGTCTCTTTCAGGCTTAACAGCAAAAGTCTTACACCAGTATTTCAGCTTTGGGAGAAAGTACTTGAAATGCATGACAAGTTCAGCTGTAATTATGTAAATATACAAGATGCACTTGTGCTTAGCAGATATTTGATAAATACACTTTCCTCTGTTGTACTTTTCCTTTGTGTACCCTTTTTTTTTTTTTTTTTTTTGGTATACAGGGTGTGCTTTTCCCAAGAGAGAGGGGTTTGTGTCTTTTATTTTCTGAAACTCCTCTGCCTAGCTGAGGCAGCAGCCTCCCAAATCCAGTGCTTTCCCTTACTTTTGGGGAGGCAGAGGGATTGCTCCTATACCAGTGCAACACACACCTCAGGAAGTATTGTTATTTATTTCTTCTTTGTATTTTGATTGTGAAATTTCTGATTTCAGTAGAAGGTTTGTTCATCTCCTTGAACTGTAATGCTTCAATCTTTGTTTTTGCCAAGATAGCTTGTTAGTTATTCCTGGGTACTGTCATTGCCAATGATGGGGTTGCAACCAAGGTGAGCTCTGCTTAAAGATTTATATTCAGTGTGGATTGTGGCCATGTGTGCACTTTTTTTCAGATCACAGGAAAAACTGAAAAAAAAAAAAAAAACCAAAAAAACTTCTATTTACTTTGCCACTGCTATGTTTTAAAAAATCTTCTGCTGGGTCCTCTCAGTGCAACAGCTGGGGTATTTTTTGCCTGTTTTTTTAAGATTTCATATAAGGCATATGCTGAAGCTTACAGTTCCAGTGCTGTTCCTTGAATCCTCTTTCTACAGGCATACATTTGTTTCTTTAGAACAAACAAACACAATCCAAAATCCTCAAAAGATTTTGTAAGAAACATATGGAAATGTCAAACTTTTTTTTTTTCCATTAGAATAAAAATACTGTTTTGTCATTGCTAGGTGATGTGTGGCCAAAAGCCTCCCACTACAGATATAATTTTTGACTACTATAATGCAAATAAGTTTTCTTCTCCTAATTGCTATATTCTTGAAAAAAATAGCATTTATATTTTTGTATAATCCCATCTTTTAAAATTATGCTTTTATCAGTGCTATAAATGATAAGCTTTGACTCATTTTCTCAAGAAATTAATATTAATCCTTTTTTCCTTTTAAAATATTTAGTAATAAAATGGTTAAAATTACTAATTAGTAGATCCCAAACTACAATTACTAACAAAAGTATGTTTTTAATTTAATTAAGCAACCAAACTAACTGTTTGCTTTTATATTAAGGAAATAACCAACAAGAGTTCTATAATGCTTACGGAGTGAGTCGTTTGCAGCATGATGTTTTCTGTTGATAACATCACATTAACTCAGCAGGCATCCTCAAAAAGGTATTAAAGTGGGGTTTATCATGTGACACTTGTGCTTGACATCCGTGGTCCATCTGTGTGCAATTCATTAGTAAGTGAAATAGAGGTATCTCTTTTTCCAAAATTTGAATTAAGCAAAAATAGTTCAACCTGATCACAAGCCTAGTTTCACCTGAATTTCAGTCCTTTAAATAATATTTTGGTATTAGTTTCTATTCTGTAATTCTAAAACTTGACAGATATTCACGTATTTATTAGAGATACAGTCTCTTTTTCTGTGGTACTTGTTTTAGATATCTCAGATTTGCTGGTCTGTGCACCTGTGTTTGTTAACTTCTAAACTGAGCAGGAATGTAAAAAGGTTTTGGTTTGTTAATGCTTTTAGTGGTATTATCAAATTATATGGTCTGAATTTCACAGGAATTTTAATACGTACTTTGGTTTAGGCCCTCAAGAAAGGGCAAAAAAATGTAGTGAAAGGAAGGTCTGATTCAGTTACTTGAACATCTGTCCAACACTCGATAATGGCATCAGTAGACAAAATTTTGTGTTTGGAGAAAATAAGAGCATATCTTTGAAACAAACAGGCTGAGTGAATTAGACTTTATATTGGATCCTGTTGTATAAACTTATGACTGCTTACTTCTGTTTTCTGGAGAGAATTAAATGGTTTTAAACAGAAGAAAACCATTTTAAAAATAACAATAAACTACACTGAAACAAAGATCTAAAAAAGAAGCTGGAATTGTAACTCAGCATTTTTAGGTGCCCTTTTTGACCTTTGGGTATTTCACAGAAAAGCCACTTATATCCAAATGTACCCACAGAATTTGGGTGGGGCACATTAGCCAATTAATTGATCTAGTTATCATTTCCTTAGGCCACAAAACACATCTGTGTGGAGAGAAATGTTTAATAATTTCAGTATCTAAAAACGTGCTTGAGTAACCCTGTATTGTGGCAGTTTAAGTAGTTTCTGAATCTCAAAAGAAAATACTAATACATTTTTAACATGAAAAGTTCTGAAATGCCAATTCCAAACAGTGTCTTTGTGAATGTGACTTTAAAATGCATTCCTATTGTAACTTGCTGCTGTTGCCTGTGGCTGTGTATTGTTCTCTGTGTGTAACACATACAGTGTAAATGAGTCTTTCCTTGTAAGTGGACTTCCCTAACACAGCACTTTATATCTTATAAACCTTTTTCAAAAATAAGAGTGTGTCACAGCTATCGGTATTTTTTTCGAGAATATTTAAATTTTTAGCTTGTATACAAACAGTCTGTTAACATGGCATTTATCTTTTATTGTTTTCTTCTCAAATGGGATTTCAGAGATTTCCATAATCTTTTTGGTCATCATATACTAGCTGTCTGCAACCTCATACTGTTGGCAGTGGTCTAAGTCTACTAGAGGGTACTGAGAAAAATACATGTCCATGTTTAGATTCAATTTCAGAATAAACAATGGAAAACAGAATGGTTCAGCTTATGTCAAAGGAGTTCTCTGGTTTGACCCTCATACTGAAAATTTGACTGCAACAGAGGTAGTTTGCAGTGGTAACTTGCACAAAAACTCCATTTAATGTCTTGACAGTGATAGCTGTGGTGTGAGCTCTGCTCTGGCAGACAAGTTGCTGCCTTTCTAAAAGGTAGTTCTGTGGCAGTGAAATCATTGTCAGTTGAAAGTTATGTGGCCTTTGCCTATAATCTTGTTTTCTCTGTGGTTGTTTATGGGGATATAAATCTTGTATAAGTTTTACATTACCATGCTGCATAAAACTTATGAAGATGTGTCAGAGGAGATTTAGGTCAGTTTTTAGGATAACGCTCTTCAGCCAGGGCATGGTTGGGTAGGCTCCCCAGGGAAGTGGTCACAGCAGCACGTTTAGCAGAGTTAAATAGTGCTGTGTCTAAGTATATGGACAATGCTCTCAGGCACATGGTGTGACTCTTGGGGTGTCCTGTGCAGGGCCAGAAGCTGGATTTGATCCTGATGAGTTCCTTCTAACTCAGCATGTTCTATGAGTTTATGCTTTAAAGTTGTGGCTTTTATGATATGCCCATCCAAGGTTTGCCCAGTGCACTGAGGAACCTTCCCTGCAGCCAGGCCAGTGTGCAGATGTACACACCCTTTGTACTTGGGGCAGCAACTCATGCTGCTGTAGTTGAATGGAGATGAGTCAGTGGGTGAGTGTAATGGTGAGAAAATGATCTCTGAGGAACAAGTTGGCACCCCGTGCAGTCAGGATTTGCACTGAACTTGGGGAGAATGCTCTGTCTGTGGTTAGCAGCAGACATTGCTGGCTCTTAGCAGTGTGGCTGTTCCATGTCTAGAATTTCCTGGTGCCTCTGGCCAGATAACAAAGAAACCCTCACTTACGAAGCAACTAGGGCAGGATCATCAGATTGTGTCCACTTTGTCACAAATAGATCTGTGTAGCAGGTGTATGTTGTTAAATTAACTGGTAATTTCTTTGTACCTGCGACAGGCCCAGGCCGCACATCTCCTTACCTGAGAACTTCAGCAAAGATGAAGCCCATAGAAGAAAGTGTTGAGGATGATGTCTTTGAAGCACCGTCTGCTGATAAGCTGGAACTCCAGCGGCTGCCTTAAACAGTTGTGTCCTCAGGTGTATCAGAGCTTGCACAAAGCTCCAGTGCAACAGGAAGGAGCTGAATTTGGGAGGAATCTGAAAGCAAAGCCCACCTCTCCATGTTTGAGTTTACTGCAGCATATGCTAGTTGTTTCTAGATGGAAATATCATGTTTTATTTTACTTCTAAATAAAAGAAATAAAAACTTGTGTGAGTTTTTTGTTGCTTCTTTTTGATTGCTTTATTTCTACTTTGACTTTTGCCATTATAAATTTAGTATTGTGTTGCTGACTAGCTGGAAATTTCTAGACTTACTTTGTGGAGACTATCCCCAGTTTCATTTACCGATGTTCCTTTAAAGCCTGTATCTTAGTGTTTTCAGTGGGAGATATTGAAAGTGTTTCCAAAGCCATGTCGCTGTTATCAACAACCATTGTTGTGTCAGTCTTATGTGAAAAGTATACTCAGTCTTCTGCCTCAATTTTTTTTTTTGAGGTATTTGCCTTTAGTGCTTCCCAGTCTCACTCTTGACTCCACAATTATAATAATGACTTCAATTTTAGTTTTTCTTGACCAAAGATTTAAACTTAATGCTGCCTTTTCAACCTTTACTTTTTCTTCTTTAGGCAACTGTATTATATTAGGCTTCATGATTTTCCTTAGCCTTATCCATGGACTGACTGAGCTGTTCTGAATTAACCTTCCCCCAAAGAGGCACACAGATGACACTTGGTATAGGAAATTCTGTTCAAACACCAAAACTGGGTAGCTGCAAGTTTAGTAAAGCCCAGTCTCATAAAGGGAGGCATTGGGAAGCTTCTATAGGAGGCACTTGTAGCAGACCTGCCTGTGATATGTAGAGTTGTGTAGAGGGTAGCTGTACTACTTAGCTTTGACAACTCTTGAAAATCATTGAACAAATAGTATATTTTAACTAAATATAACAGAAAATAGCTACTCCTCCATTTATTGAATTGCACAAAACTGATACATAGAGTAATAGATGTTTGGTGTCAACTCTCTAGCAATTAGAAGTGTCATAGTCTGGAGTTTTTTGTTTATATAATTCCATCTTATTTTAAAAATTTATCCTGACAGAGCTTCTTTGAATAAGCCTGCATCCAAGTTATACAACCCACTTCCTCCTTCCTTAAAACTTCATGCAGTATCAAGACACACGTTAAGCGATTGGAAGTTTGACCTGTGTTGTCAGCATTCCTGCTTCTGGGAACTTAAATCTAGTGTGTAAGATTACATAATTGTATCTTGTACGTCCGACTGTTTTGCATTATAATAAATGGCACAGAGAGCTGAGACATACACAAATAGATGCAAAATATCTTTAGACCACACATATGCAAAAGGCAGCACAGTGACTCCTCGTGGAGGTGACGGAATAGTCTAAGAGCATCGTTAGGTCAATGTCTCGGGGACAGTGGCCGTATCTCTGAGGTTGCTCCTTGGCTACTGGGAGAGTAAGAGAGGAAATGGGAACTATTTTACTTTTGAGGAGATACAAAGAGTAATGTCCTTGCCCTCGTGCTATTTTCCCAAACTTCTGCTAGAGTTAAAACTCCTTTAAAGAAGAAAACTAAGCTGGTGGAGTAGAACTTGTGCTGTTTAGCAATAACAAGAAGATGCAGAGTGTCTAAAGTAAAAATAGCAGCTCCTACATCTCCTTCTCCACCTGAGCAATTTCTTGTGTTTAGTTACCAAATCAATCAATATGCAGTGCCTGGAGAGGCTGCATCTCCTGAATTATCATAGAATTTGTCTTAATAATCAGGGAGGGCCTGCAGGAGCTGAGCTCTGGGCACCCACTGCACACTGCTGGCTCAGGTCTGTGAACCCTTGTCTGGTGCCTGGGAGCATGAACCAAGTTATCACCAAAGCTGAGGAGGCTACAGCAGTAACACTGCAAATAATAACTAACTATGTCAGTTTACCAAAAGGAATACATTTTATTACCTGAAATTCTTAACTGAAAACTTTAAAATTCCTGACAGATGGGTAAAATTAATAGGAAATAAGATTATTGATACATACAACTTGCAGAATATGTTTGCTACTGTCCCTCTGTTTCAAATAGAATTGTTCTCAGACAACAACAGAAGTTAAGACAAACTATAAACTGATTTTCTGTATTGAATGAGGTACCCCTTTTCATTGCTGTTGCAGAAGGTAAGGAAAAGCATCATGTCATCATTCAGAGTTAAAGGAGGGGTGGTGTAGAGGATTAGATGTGCTGTAAACACATGATTCACTCATTTCAAGGTAAAACTAATTTAAATTAGTAAATCAAATATAAAACAACATATATTTTTAAATCAGAACACTATGTTCTGTTGATCATAACTGTACCCAAGTAGCCAGTGTGGACTATAATAGCAGATTGTTGGCTTTGCTAACCAGAGTGCCTGTGGGGAAAAAAAAATGAAATGTACTTCACAAATTTTTTTTTTTTTTTTGAGAAGTCTGTGATTTCAATGAATTTGTATATATAAAAATGCATCTTGAGTACCACGTGTGTCAGGGAGACTGAAGTAAAAGACATCAACTAGCTCTATCAAGGATTCTCTTAGAGATACAGTTAAGGCTCTGTCCCATTCTCATAGCAAATCACTGTCTCAACTTTTGTGCAATGAACTTAATGTGGAGCTGACTGAGCTGCAACTCTCACGCACAGGAGCATGTGTGCTCCTACACCAGAAGGTAAATCTGCTTTGGAGGAACTGGCAAAAGCTGGAAAAAATTAATTTGAGCATTTAGAGAGGATTCAGAAAATCAGCTGTAGCCCAGCACTTGGGAAGTCAGGTGTGTAGTGGCAGAGCTGGTGAACCACTGGACCTTAATTAACATAAAGAAACATGGTAGCCATGATCCACGTGATGTTTCTACAGGCTGAAAAACAGCTCTCTGGTTCTAGTCCATGATGGACATTACAGCAAGTGGCAAGTTTAGAAAAGGTTAATTCAACAACCAAAACTCTTTAAATAATATTAATGTATTTTAGATAACCCTTGTTTTGAATAATTTTCCAAACAAACTAAATGTATTTAAGTTTAAAAAAATATCATGAATGGGTATGCAAATACTAACATCTTTCTTTCCTATACTATTTCCCTCTAAAAAATCAGGACAACAGAATTATAATCTCCTTATGGAAAATAGGCTACTTTACCTGATATATGCATCAGTAAGCAAAACAAAGATCTATCAAAAGAAGTTATTTGGTTTTAAAAAAAATAACAAACTGATACAATTAAAAAGCAAGGGCTTCATTCTTCAGCAAATTTTTGGCATCTAGGTAGAGCTTAATTGCAAAAGTACAGACTTGGAAAGTATCTCTGCAGATGGAAGGCAGCAATTTTTAGAGCAACATTGTGCATGACAGGCTATCACATACATATTCAGAAATCGTTTGGATGGAGTTTTGGGAAATCAGATTGTAAAGGCCTTTAATTTTGACCTTATTACTGGAATTACAACAACAGTTACTTTAATTATTCTCTCAGAAATATTGCAGTAAGTGCTTCTGAGTAAAATGCTGGCTTTGCATCTCTGATGCCATGTTGGTCACAGCTGCTCCTGCTCAAAGGGGAATGGGTTTTCAGTACTTAGGGGATTAATAAGGGAAGACAAACCATCCTAGTTAATTATCCCTGACATGTAAACTTCCTGAGAGCATGCTGATGATAATATGAAAGTCATTAGAGAGCGTAGAGATGCAATACAAAGCAAAAGTTGTGGGATCACTTGGTATTGATTGCAATATGGTCTCTATACTGTTTTTACAGGGAGAGCAATATGGAGTGGCTCAACAGCACTGTAAAAGTTGATGGGCTCTTTTTGGGCCATTTAACAGAACAAAATGCTTTTCAGTTGATAAAGTTATTATGACTACAGGTAGAACAAAGCATTTTCATTGAGGTTAAATATTAGCTGGATTTTAGTTCACAAGAATACTTACTTAGCATTTAATGCACATAAGTTCCAAACGTAAATTACAGTGGTGCCATGTCATGCCTGTGTGTTTGCTAAATACCTCTAGAAGCCTTGAGAGTTTGTTTGTTTTTTTTTTTCCAGAGAACCCTTTAAGACCCAGGCAGAGAGAAAGTAGATATTAGTACCCCTTTGCACAGGGATGAGTGCAAGTATTACTAAAACCTCCAGTATTACACCTACTGTAGCTGAATACTGTTCAGTCACTGCACTTTACCATGCTTGAATTACTCCTTAGCTTTCTCCTGGGGGATTAATATCTGTTACAGCCACATCCTGATTTCCTGTGCAAAGTGCTTTTGGGATAACAACTCCCTGTCATCCTTCATAGCAAAGAGGAGATCAAAGGCAGTGTCTCTTGACATGCATCCACTTGTGTGCTATTCCATCAACACTCTTGTGTTCGCTGTCACTCAGCGCTCCATCCTGTTCCAGAAAATTAAGGAACTTAAGAATAGTATCACACTGTCTGCCAAAATACTGTGAAGAAATATGAATCTTCTAAGCTTTTAAATACCTGCTCTTCTGCAGTTTTTTTTCAAAATAATTTCCCTGATCACACAACCCTCTGGAGTTTTACATGGTAATTTTTTTTAATCTTTCAGCGTATTTGGGCTTCTCTCCAAATCTTTATGAAAAGCTTTCTAAATAAAAACTTTTTGTGGTCAAAAATTTCCAGGGTTTCATGGCTCATGTCTGCAAGTACTTTGTTAGGCTTTCAGGGACACATTATGAGGACTACAACTTACTTAGAAAACCAGACATCTATGTTTTTTCTCTGCATTTCCTCATTGTTTAATTTTTCAAAAACTGTCATAGGTCCACAAAGAGACAAGAGAGGAAGGAATCCTTTTCAAAAGGCTTTTCAAATTTCATCTTCCAGTCAAGTCCACAGACTGGTTCCTTACTCTACTTCTCTGTGCAGATGTGCTCAGGAATGTTGGCAGTGACATTGTTCTTTAGCTGGGTTGGTGGTTTAAGTTTTAGAAAGGGCAGGTAACATACCGCTCCTGGCTAAACTGGACTTGTCCTGATCTCTAAGGGCCCTGGGATGAGTGGGGAGCATGAGATATGTGGTCACTTTCAGAGGAGAGAGAAAGAAACCTGCTCAGAGGCAGGACTTCAGAGGCATCTTTTTAAATATGAATAAATGTTAAGATCACAGCATTATTGCTTTGTGGATATTTTCCTATCACACCTCCACCACTTTCCTTTCCTGGAGCACATCATTGGCCTGTGCCAAAGCACAGTCAGGACTGGGCTTTGAGGTGAACGGGGGAATCAGGCTTGTACAGCACTGGGATTGTACTAGGACCAGTGGAACAGGGAAATCTAGGTGGAGATGGCTGGTTCATTTGGCTGGGTGTGAGAAAAGAGGAGTGAAAGTCAGCAGGATAAAATCAGCATACAGGTGTATAAGAGACAATCTCTGTTTTCTTGGAGTTGAGCAAGATCATTCTCTGGGGTTGGGAAAATCCACTGAAATGCATTTTTGGGATGTGCTTAAGCTGCTGCAGTGGTGCATGTGGTTGTCATCTGCCAGCTGAGTGGCCTTGAGTGCAGGGCAAAGAGTCTGCATGCTCCCTGCACCTTATTCCTTCACAGGAGTTTGTTCTTCTGACAATTACGGCAGGTTTAGTCTTATGTTCCAGCTGGTATTTCATCTCCAGAAGCATATGGTGAATGACACAATTTAATCCAAAATACAAAGGTGCTTGTGGTGAAGATGCAAAATTGGAATGCTCTTCTGAAAATCCCACAGAGAAATTAAGCCCATACAAGCATTGTGGGGATTACTTGGCTCCCTGTGTCTTTCCTGCTGCCTTCCTTATTTCCTTCTTTGAACACATCTGGCAATAGAGACAGTTATCAAAGGAAACATCATTATGTTCATTTGTACCTTTTATGTGCTCACCACTAAACTATACAATTAGCAACAGGAAAAAAGACTTGTACTGACATAAATTATCATTATATTTGGAGGGCTAAGTGCCTAACAGATTACTGCTTCTTTGACTTAGAGTGCATTGAATAGAAAATGTTTTTTTATGTGCACAGGGTAAGCTGTAAAACATCCTACAGAATGTGAAAGTTTAAATACAAATCCTTACATAAATATCAAAGGGGAAATCATAGTGTTTATATAAAAAAAGAAAACAAAAGTAGAGTTTGTTAAAAAGTTGTGGGTTTATTTTTGGAGAAAAAAGACTCCTCCCTTGGTATGTTGGACATCCTTTAATTGCTTAAACCTACAACTATGAGCTGTTATACTGTTTGAAGAGGGTGGGGCAAGTAAAAGACCAAAAAAATATGCTTCTAATGTGTGATTACTGGAGAAACTGGGATTCTTAACACTGCAGCAAATGTTTGCTCCCTCTGCTGCCTTTTCCTAGAAAAGGCAATCTGAAATTTTGCAGGTAAAGAAACAAATAAAAAGTCCTTAAAATAACCTGAGATAGCAAATCAGTAACAAAATTAGTGGGGTTTTTTGTCATGTTTTGTTTTAGAGGGCTGGGAACCGTGGTTTTCTTTGTAAAACAAACAATATTTTGGGTTCAGCATATTTAGTTTGTATCCTAAATGACACATGAACACACAGGCAGTATCTATCTGGGGGTTATTACCACAGAATTTTTCTGTGACATTAATTTAAATCAGGCAGTTGGAGCTAATTCTGCTGTGTTGGAGTGGAGTCTGTCCACAAGTTGTTTTCATTGCATTCAGCTCAAACCAGCTTCTTTTTACATTGACTATCTTAATGGACGGAGCCTGCTTTTAAATCGTATCTCCATTCATCACAAAGCTCTCAGAAAACTAATTGCTTTCTGAATGTTGCCTTAAAAATGGAAGGAGCAAAGAGAACTGGATTGGTACCTTTTCTCTGCTGCAGCTACCTCGTCAGGGTCAGGGAAGGTGAAGTTGGGAGCCTGTATTGTGGCCAAGCCTGTCCCTGAACTGCTTCTGGAGTGCACTCAGCCAGCACGAGTGTTTCTTCCAGTGCAGCCCAATGCAGATGAGCTGCATGAATGCAGATGAACTCTGACTGTCAGTCAGGGTCAGAAATTAGCTGTATGCTAGAGCACCCTGGAATTTGGGCTGTTTTGCTTATCAGAGGAGAAATCTTAAAAATTGCTCATGTTGGAAGACAAGAATGCAGACAAACAGCAGCCTCTGCTGGGGAGAAACTTTCCGTGTTTTTTGCAAACACTGTCAAAAAGGGAAAAAAAAGCACTTAATTGGAAAGATATGGATTTGGCAGAGGCTGTGGTGGTGTATGCAAGCTTCAGGATTGGGGATGAGCCAGATGAGCTTAGAGTATGTCTTCTGGTGCCAAAGTAAGCAATGGGGGCAACAGTGCTCTAGGCTGGGGTGCTCAAGTATAGTTGTGATCAGAGACTCTCGGGGGAAAATACTAAGGTGAATAGAATTGTGCTGAAACGTGGCAGATCTGTGAGCTGCCCCTGCACAACTTTCCCAGACACATGCTCCTATCTGGTTCTTGTCTTCCTCTTGGAGATGCTTTCTCTGCCTCTCTGAGATAGGTGCAGTAGAGTCTACTGAGGAAAGACAAGGAGAAAAAAAATCAATTGTGCACTAGCATAATCATGTCATGGAAAGAATAATCACTCTGCTGTTTGTTCCTTGAAGCAGCTGATCTGAGTTCCGCTCTTGTCCAGCACCATATTTATCATGCTATACAGTGCATTTATAAGCACTAAAAAGTGCTGACTGCTGAAATTAATGGAAATCCCCCATAGAGTAAATCTGAATGTAAGGGAGATGCTGTATATAAATATTATGGGAAATATTTTAATAGTTCCTGCAGTGAGGAAAAAATGATTGCTTTTTTTCCAAAAGGGGAAATGTTTTGGGAGAATTTCCACAATCATCTGGCACTTCCAAGCACTTCAGTTTGGAAAATCAAAGCCTCTTATATGCTTTCTTACCCTTCTTTTGTTCTGCTTACCAGCTCTGTTGACTGAATGATATGTACATCAGCTGTAATGCATTAATATCCAAGCCCAGCTCTGGGCTTTACTGTGAAAAGAAAATGATAACATCTACTGAGATGTTATTAGGGAAAACTTTGACATTTGCAGTATAGCTCTTGCAGAGTGAGTGCTACCCTCATGTCTGTGTAAATGGGATATTTCTCATCAAAACCTGCCTCATTAGGACTTTGTACACTGTGCAGTAGAGCAGGGAGGCAGCAGATTCTTTTTTGCAGCTGCTGCTGCGGCAGTCTTAAGGCATTCAAGATGCTAGCTCTTCTCTTCTCTTCTCTTCTCTGACAGCCTCTATCCCTTCAGAATGGGACAGGGAAAGATAAAACCCCTTCTGCTGGTCTTGTCTGGCCCAACCTAGGGTTCCCCTCTTGTAAGGTCAGAGGGGTGGGTGTTCAGTGCTCACCTACACCTGACCTGTTTAACAGTGTTGTTAAAGGAAACTAGGTTTGTTGTTTTGGGGTCTTTTCCCTCTTCTTTGGACTTGGAGAACAACTGTTTGTTAATCCCTTTGAGCCAGCCTTCCCTGTAAAAGGAAATTGCTAAAAGAGAGACATTTTCTTCTCTCAGCCTACCCCCACAGCTGCATTCTTTTGCATTTATTGCTTGTACCAGAACTTGTCATCTTATGGTGTGTGGTACCTTCAAGCATGACTCCAGCTGGGTCCTTGGCACTGATGCCAGAACAGAGAAAATGCCCCCAGTTTTTGCTTTATGGTGTTTTGATGTGCATCTTTTCAAACAAACAGTCACAGGGTAATTGCACTTTTTCTCTAAGGCCTGGGAGATCTTACCTGTACATTTCATATTAGAGCTAGTACTTGACATGTACAGAGCTGTCTAACATCCGCTCTACCAACAACAGCAAAATTACACATTGAATTAAAAATAAAGATACAAACAAGGCAACTGAGCAGATCTGAAACTTCACATCCCTTGCTATGTAATCTGGAGAAATAAAGCAGTGCACTATAAAGATACTTGGGGTACATTAACTGTTTTTCTGAGAACCTGAGTAAACCAAGTGATGACCAGAGAATGAAGAGCAGGAGCAGGGATTTCCAGACCTGTGGTCTCCTCACCCTGTCACTGCAGGTGTGGTTCACCAAGCCCACTTTTTCAGAAGGGATTGGCCCGTTCTGGAAGCTGCTGAAGCTGTACTTAAAACATTTCAATCCTTTTCAGGGAAGCAGGGGCTTGTCCTCCCTGCTGACCTGTGACCTGGCTGCCAAGGCCTTGCTGAGAGCCAGTGAATAGCAGACAGGGATGAGATGGAGTAATTACAGTGGGTGAATGGGGAAAATAAAGATGGACCCCTTTCTTCTTTTATTGCAAACAGAGGAGCTAATTTAGGGAACCTTTCCAACAAAAGCTCACAGTGACCCAAATCCTTCCCCCTTTGACTCAGTGGGGACAAAGCCAGGCTCAGAAGCAATGGGTTAGATGGACACTTAGGAGGCAGCGGGTGATGAGTGCGGCTGGAGCCGGGCAGGGCCGGCACGGGCCTGGGAAGCTCAGCTGGGGGCTCCGGGTGACCCCAAGAGCCCCTGTGGCTCTTGGGACCTGCCAGAGTCTCTCTGCAGCGAGAGAAAACCAATTGAAAGAGACTCTTGACCTTCTTTATTCTTCTACCAGCCCTTTCTTCTTGTATCCTGTCACTTCACTTGGGTTTTGTGCTGGTAGTGTTCCAGGAAATGGATGGTTTTGTTTTGATTTTGAGTGAGTATAGCATGTCCCTGTGTGACTCATGAGGGTGACAAGGTTTTTCTGGTAACAGCTTGTAGCTCTTAGCTGCAAGCTAATAAATACCTTGTGCCACTTAGGGGCTCAAGATCTGTGCTGATTGGTGTATTTTCTTCCATTACCTTCCCTGCTCTTGTGGTGTTTATGTCTTGCTGTAGTGCTTCAAATCCATGTAAAAAGAGGCAGGTGGGCTGTTTTCACTGAAAAAATTCACCTGAAAATTGGTCCTAATTCCTGCTGTGGAAAACACTGTCAGTGCTGTTGATTTGAAAAATTTCTTGTTTGTAGAGAAAAATACCTGGTTTAAGCCTCAGAAATAGATACTGTCATTCCCAATCCCAAAAACCTACCAGTTGCCAGAGTGCTCAGAAAATATTCATCTTGCAGAAAAATTGTGAAGAATCCTAGGCCTACCTTTGCCACTCTGTGTTGTAAATGCAGGAAATGTGCTGCCACAACTCTGTCAATGTGAAGAGCAGGAAATCATGAGCAGACAAAAGAAGGGAGGTTTTACACCACTACCTGTAGAGATGATGCTGTCTGATCAAACAGCTGGAATTTCAGCCGCCCTTTGCAGTTTCTGGGAAGCTATGTGAGATTTATAGAAACAAGCTTTTACCTTCCTCTTTGTGGTTCATGGCCTTCAACCAGCAGGACTGTGGTGACTCTTAAGCAGAGCTCAGCACCCAGAGGATGTTCTGCATAGGTGGCTGCTCCTTACTAGTACTGGCTCAAGGTGAAATACTCTCAGCCTCTCTTGACTTCGGGCAGTGTGGAGTGTTGATCCAGCTAGATACCAGATGCCCACCAAAGCTGTTCTATTACTCCCTCTTCAGCTGGACAGGGGAGGGAAAATGTAATGAAAGATTGATAGGTCGAGATAAGGACAAGGAGAAACCAATCTCCAGCCACTGTCATGGGCAAAACAGACTCAGCTCGGGGAAATGAGCATAATTTATTACCAATCAAATCAGAGTAGAGTAATGAGAAGTAAAATCTAAAAACAACTTCCCCACTTCTTCCCCCCCACACACCCCTTCTTTCTGGGTTTAGTTTTATTCCCAAAACCTCTCTCTTTCCTGCCAGAAGTGCAGGGGAATGGACATTGTGGATTGTGGTAGGCTCATCACAGGTCTCTGCTCCTCCTTTTTCCTCAGGGAGAGGACTCCTCATGCTCTTCCCCTGCTCCAGAGTGGTGTCCCTCTCATGGAAGACAGCCCTTCATAAACTTTTCCAGTGAAATGAGTCCTTCCCATGGGCTGCAGTTGTTCATGAACTGCTCCAGTCCTGGTCCCTTCCATGGGGTGCAGACCTTCAGGAACAGAGTGGTCCAGTGGGGGCCACAGGTCCTGGCAGAATCCTGCTTCAGTGTGGGCTTCTCATGGGGTCACAGTGTCCTCTGGGCATCAACCAGCTGCCCAATGGACTTCCATGGGCTGGAGGGGCACAGCTGCTTCACCATGGTCTTCACCAAGGACTGCAGGAGAATCTCTCCACCACACCTGGAGAACCTCCCCCTACTTCTATGCTGACCCTGGTGTCTGCAGAGCCCTTTCTCTCACACGTCCTCACTCCTCTCTCCAACTGCAGATGTGAAGAGTATTTTTCCCATTCTTAAATCTGTTAAGAGGTACCCCAGAGGTACCACCAGCACTGCTGGGCTCAGCCTTCGAGGTCTGCCTTGGAGCCCACTGGCACTGGCTCTGTCAGATGTGGGGGAAGCTCACAGGAGCTTCCCTGTTCCTCCTGTTACAGGAGTAACCCCCCACACCCCCAAACCTTGCCAGCAACCCAAATATGGGCAGGGGAACAAGGCTTTTAGAATTCAGGTAAATTCAGGGCCATTGGGAGAAACAACCCCAATCCCTGATCTGAAAATGGAGCATTACTAAAACAGATGGAAAGGCACCTGAGCCTATTGCTGCTCTTTGAAGCCCCCTGATACACTGTCTCCAAACTCCAGGAGCTGCCACTAATCCTATTTTTTCCAGATTCTTTGGTCAGAGTAGCTGGAAAAACCTTGCCTTTTATTTTTCTTTTATTTTCTTTCTTTTCTCTCTTTTTTCTTTTATGTTTTTATCTTTCTTTTCTTTTCTTTTCTTTTCTTTTCTTTTCTTTTCTTTTCTTTTCTTTTCTTTTCTTTTCTTTTCTTTTCTTTTCTTTTCTTTTCTTTTCTTTTCTTTTCTTTTCTTTTCTTTTCGTCTTTTCTTTTCCTTTCTTTTCTTTTCTTTCTCCTCTTTTCTTTCTTTTATTTTTTCTTTTCTTTCTCTTCTTTTTTTCTTTTCTTTTTTTTTTCTTATTTTCTTTTTTTCTTTTCTTTCTTTTCTTTTTTCTTTTTTCTTTTCTTTTCTTTTTTTCTTTTTTTTTTTTTTAATCACCTGGTGGTGAAACCATATGTCTGTTCCTGCAGTTCTTTTGCTTTAATTCCCTTTGGCTTTTGCTGACAGACAAACAGATCTTAGGGCTCAGGGGCTGCTGGTGTGGTGCTTGTGCTTGTCCCCTTCACTCTCCCCCACCACAGCAGCCGAGCAGAGGGTCTCTGTGGGGGCAGCCTCTGCTCCTCTCTGCGCAGCTTTGTGCGAGACAGCTGCTTTTCAGAAACTCTCAGGCTTGAAACTCCAGAGAAGTTACGGTTCAGCAGGCTTGACTGTGACTTTTTGTCACAGCTGTCAGTGTAGGTCAAGGAGAGATGAAAGAAACGGGGGCTGAATGGAAAGGACCTTGCTGTGCTTCAAGCCCCCACCGTTGCTATGCTGCCTTAGGGGAGAAACGGCATTGCTGCTTTCTTTCATAGGCAGCTCCCAAAATATTTCCAAATTTAACTTATTATACATTATTCTAGTAACTTTCAACCAGTATTTCCCAAAATGTCTGATTAGTATGATTGCCTCAAATATTTTGGATGCTCCAACTGAGGTGGGTTCAGTTGTTCTTTATTTTTTTTTTTTTTTTATTATTTGGTTTGATTTGGTTTTGGTGGGGCAGTTTTAGCTAATTGCTTTAAAGAATCCAGCACATGATAATCCAGCACATTTCTAAAAGGGAAAGAAGACAAAAGAACCAGCTTTCTAGGACACTCAGGACCAACACTGGCAGCTCAATAAGGCTGATTTTAAAGCCAGAGTTGATATGCTATCCCAGCAAAGAAGTTCAAGGATTCTAAATGAGGCAAGTAGCAGGTTTCTCAAAATCATGATAAAGGAGGGACATTAAAAAAAAAAAAATATATATATACTGGGTCTTGTCTATTATTTTAAAAACCAAAGAAAGAGGGCTGAATTTCCTTATTGGTGCACCTAGGACTTTTCACTACAGTGGAAGAACTGGAAGTTGAAGCCAGTGGAACTGGAAATGAGGCAATACTTGTTAGCAGCAGGTGATTAAAACAAGCTGTCATGCAGCAGAGCATCTCTTTTTGTTTCTCAAAGGCATTCAGGCCTGATCTGAAGCCCTACCAGAAAATACGCTTAAAGCACCCAAGCAAATGTCTCCAGTTAAAACTGAGTGCTAAAATTCCATGCCCTAGTAAGTGCCCTGAGTTTAATTGCCTGGTCAGCCAGCAGATCAAATTTGATAAACAGCTGGTACTTCCTGGCCTGGAACCCTGAATTATTTGGAAGTAAATGGGTTGTAAGCATCTAAACCTCCTGTATGGATACCTAAGCTCAGGTCTTGTCATTCTTTCTGCCTAGTTTGCCTTCTCCTGACTGGCCCAACATTAGAAACACCACCAGTGTTGTTTTATGAACTGTTTGGCTGCTCCAGCCCTGAATATCTAGAATATCTAGGCTAAGAGCTGTGCAGCAAGTAATGCCCGGGGCCAAATATCGAACAGCCATCAAACAAAAATCGACCAGCTGCATGTTAACTGAGCATCATCAGCCTGAAAAGGTGCCTGGGGCTTGATGGCAGCTACTTGGCAACCATGCAGGCCAATGGCTGCAAAAAAATAATAACTGGTGCAGAGCAGCATGCTCTTGAGGGGACTGCTCATCCTAGAGGTCAGCATTGCAGGCAGCAGACAACACTGGAAACAGCAGAGCACTTTGCCGAAATGGTGTTTACATTAATTAATTGGGACATCACCTGAATTATACTAGCATCAGGAGAATTCACGTCACATATTCATCCACAGAATGAATTTCCTCCTGTCCACCAAAGAGTGTCTTCCCGTGCAAGTATACAGGAAGTGCGAGGGATAATTATGTAAACACCTTGAAAGCACATGAAATTACTTGCATCTGGGATATTTTTGTTATTGGGGAAAAGTTGACTGGTGTTGAGGGAAGGAGATAGGTATGCTGAGTCTATCATAAATTAGGAGCAGTTTTGAAATTAATGGCTTGTGTAAATGTAATGGCTTGTGGGAGCTCTTGCCCCCAAGAGATTGCAGAAAAAATGCAATTCTTTCAAAAAATGGCTATATTTGTTTTGGCACTTAGGGTTACAGAAAGGCTGGAGATAGCTCGGAAGCATGCATGCCAGGACCCACAGAACAGGGAAGAAAATCAACATGCTACTTTTATTGTTATTTCAAAAGGCTTTTGTGATTTTGATGTTACTCTATTGACATAGAAGTTTCAACCCAAAGATTTCTCCTTGTTGGCACAGAGCAAGGCTGCTAGTGTTGTGTGGCAGTGATTACTTCTCTGCAAGGTTAGGAAGGGGGGCCTTGGATTGCAGCAGTGGATTTAGGTACTGCTGGATGATGCCTTTGCCTAATGCACAAGACAAGGCTTCCTGTCTATAAGATGAAGACAATAGTTCTAAACTGCCCTGGGGCAGCTGCTAAAAGGATAAAAATATTGACTTTTAGTGGCTCTGGGAAGGAGAGCTGCTTGTTTGAGAGATGAGGTGGGAAGAATTAGGTGCTGCTGTTCTTCCAGGTGCTTTGGTCTCAGTCAACATTAGACACTGCTGGAGAGGACATTTCTTTATTTCACTTGTTCCAAGGGTTTCCCACATCTGTACATGGCCAGAGCTGCTCAGTACTCCCCGAGGCAGCTTCCTCCTGCCTGTGTCACCTTGCAGGGTGCTCCAGGAGTTAGGTGGTGGCACACCCAAGGTGTCCCCTCCCATACCCTGAAACACTGGGCCAGGAGGTCACGTAAGCACCTGGTGTGAACCGTGCTCTTCACAGACAGAAACCCTCACTCCTCATGACTGACACCAGAAGTTGGAATGTGCAGGATCTTAGCCAAGGGGATTGAGAGTCATCTCTTCCACATTTCAGGAGAGTGATGAAACCATTTGGCTACAGGTTGGCGACACGACAGGGTGTGACTAGACATGTGACTGGGACACATCCTCATAGCTCACTCTTTTTTGAGAACATGTATTAGAAGGGTGATGTGAAGGGAATTAAATGGAAGTTTTCTGTGGCTGTAAGAGGAGTAGATAGTCGCCCTTTCATGCAGATGTTTGTACAATTAGAAAAAAAAAATCAGCCTTGTATTAGCAGAGGTTGTTAAATTTTGCTATCAATTACTCCATGCAGAGCCCTGTGTTAAAACAAAGCTGGCATATACATGTCTTCAAATATTTTAATACAGAATGATGAGCTAATGCTATCCAAGTCACTAATAACACTATATGTAATTTAGAGAAGGAATTTCCAGATAATGAAAAATGACAGCACTTTCTTTTCTAAAATAAAACCTCTCTTCAATTCAGTTTAAATTACCATTAAACAGATATATACAAGCTTACAGATTATGGAAGTAGTAATAAAGATGGATGAGGCTTAAATACCAAAAGCTTTTCAGGCGAGAGAATAACCTAAATGTCTAAATGTCTGATAGCTTTAATGTCCAGTGTATTCTCACAGAGAATAAATACCAAAAGCTATAATCCTGCAGTTTAATTTCAATAGCTGAATAGGTTTTGGGGTACAATTTCTGCAGCACCGCAACTATGATTCAGAGATGAATGAATCATTTATTTCTCCCTCCCCCCAACAATGACTTATATAACTAAAATTATTTTTTCTGAAGGTAATATCCCAAAACTAAGTGAGCATAGGTGCAAAAGAAAATTCCCCAGTGACATGCAGTGTGTTTTTACCATGCAAATAAAGCAAATCTCAAAGACTCACTGTAAATGCCAATGTTATATGTTTTATTTTTAATCAAGTAGTTCTTTTAAACCTCACAATATCCATGACTGACAGGGAAAAAAAGACATTAGGCATGAAATGAGGATATAAAATACATGGTATGTAGAAAGGCAATCAGTGCTTTAGTCCCTCAAGACAGTAAACAGGTGAAATGACTTTCAAAACTTCAACTCAAGGTTTTTTTTCTTACAACATAAAATTCAAGTGATTTTTCTTTTCACCTTGTAAACAACATACAAGTCAAAATGGACAATGAGGTAATCTATACTACAGAAGATAATTTAAAAACACTAGATAAGACACAGTATTAAAGACATATAGAAATCAGTGTTCACTTTGGTCTCTAGTATGGTTATTGTTATTATTATTACAAGCAACACATACTAGTTAAAGCCAGTCTGGTGATGTTTGTCAGACAGTTGTTGCTTAACTTAGTAATCCAAGAGGTAGTCAAAACCATTGTCCTTTGTCAACATATTCATACATTTGGTTCAATGACAATGGTAGCAAATACCTTGCTACTTTCCAACATTCTCAGAAAAATACTGCCACAGCTGTTACCGCACAGCTTTGGTTTATACAAAACAAAACAGAAGTGTGTGTTCATAGATCAACCTCTTGTTATCAGTCAACAGTTATAACAGGGATAACACAACCACTGGATCTTAAAGAGGCTGTTGATAAAACTAAGCAAAATAAGATCGATGCATTTAACAAGGCTCTGCTTGTTTCTAAAACAATACTCAAATCTCATTAAGACTTCTAGGAAATTAAAATCAGTGCATCTGCACATGTACACATCTTCCCAATTACTTTTATATCTAGCACAGGGGAATACATATATATTTTTATGATAAACATTTCTTACAGATAAATTAATTAAATTAAATTTAAGACTCCATGCAATTTCCCATGTTCTTTTATAATTCTTCTTACAAAGACTGGTACAAGATCTATAAGCACTTTTCTTTAATGGGGTTCTATTAACAAAACTAAGCAGGAACCAAGCAGGAACTCCAGGATAACACTGGTGCAGAATAAAATGGCTGAAAAAAGTGGCCTGCAATGGGAAGAGGTAGGATCCAAATGTGGATTTGGCACTCCCTGAAAGCTGGCTAAAGGCAAAATGTTGCAAATGGTATTACAATGCCAGATCTACCATTAACTGCAGAAAAAAGTTATTTGGCTCTTCCTCCAAATACAAATCTTCCTCATGGTCTATCTTTTGTAGCATGTAATTAAATATCGTGACCTCTCCTTGGGGAAGAGTAAAAAATATCTCACAATGTCCCTTACAATTAAATCGCATTGAGCATTTTGGGGTGGGGGAAGGGGAGGGATGGAGATTCTTGCTTCAGGTTTAACCTTATCTCCACTATTGTTAGGAGAAAAATACATCTGTCTGAGCAGATATTGAACTATTTCTACTCAAACGAGTTTTATTGTGGAGAGCTCTGGCAAGGACAGGCTGGTGAATAGGGGGAAGTCTAGCCTGAGCAAATGCTGCCGAATATTAATTTCGTCCTTAGGCATGAAGGAAGAATCTCAAACTCAGTCTGTGCCTCCTCCTTTAAAAGGTTCTTTGCTTATTTGGAGCAGCCAATTGAAGGAGTATAACTAGATTTTTTTTCCTACTGCAGCCCAGTGCGAAGTTGTTACCTGCTGCAGCTTATGCTGCTATATGTTTAACTGAGGCATGTTCATGTCTTCTGGAGCTGAATTTATTCCCGTGAACAGTGTCCATAATCCTTTGGACAGAAAAATAAGAACTTTCAAAGAAATGTTTGGAAAGGTCTCGTAATGTCAAATGGATGCTTCATCTTAAACAAGTATTTACCATAATGTCTACAATGGTGAACTAACAGTCACATATTTAGTACAGATAAAAAGTATGTACCATAGATCAACAGCCACCTTTAAGGCCACAGCAGCACAAAGATGTATTCATGCAGTAGATATGAGGTAGCCTTTTGCTGTAAACAGAATAATAATTTTATTGTCACCTATGTAAACAAAGTGGGCTTGATGCTTTTGTGTTTTTATTCGTCCCCCTCCACCCACATCCCCTATCCCTCCCCTCCTAGAAAAGCCAAGCACCAGTAACTCCGACTGGAAGTCAGTGGGAGCTGTGGTTGCCCAGCATCTCTGAAAACTCACACCCTGTGAATATAAAGACACAAATGCTCACATAAGCAACCAGTACATAATACCACTTCAACATTTCACAGGAACTTATAATACAAAACGCTGAGATCTGATTATCAGAAACGTAGGTCTACGTCAACTCAGAGGTAGTTACTAATATCAGTACACAATACTTATACAGAGATAAAAAGGTCTAAGACTATTTGGTTTGTTCTGAGTAAGCAGGTCTGTAGACTATTCTGTAAAGAAAAAACATTTCATGGTATATTCCCTGAGCAAAGTTCTTTGTCCTGAGTATGTTATGTAACAGTGATAACATTCTAATATATAAAAATAAAACCTTAAGCTTTCAACAATAAGATAGGGTTTGGTATGTGCTCTTAGCAGTTCAGTCTGACTTTGGTGCACACAGTGATTTCAAACAACACCAATAAAAATCCACATGTTGAAAACATTTCCTTATCTCAGCTCTGAACTTCTTACATATAAACAGGGAATGACCAGTTTTCAAATCCACAGTTGCCTATTTCTATAAGGAACTTTGGTTTAAATTTTCAAAGTGACCTAAGTTTTGCATCTTTGCTGTTTAACCTGGTTTTTACACCGACTAGAAGGTTAAGCAATGCCACTTTGATTTGTCTACATAATTTAAATAAGTTTACTATCCTTACATAAGGCAAGGATGTTCTCTATAGATATATCACATTCAATATCGTCAAAGGTAAGCTTTGCATTAGCATTACTGAAAACTTCAGTACAAACCTTGAGATTCTTGCAAACATTGGCAAGGAATTCACACAAAATAAAATTGTGCCCTTCACTGAGGAGTTTGATGACTACCTGTTCACTGAAGCAGCAGCAGCACCAGTAAAAGTCTCATCTGGCAGGACAAGTGGGAAGGGGAAAGGCCACGCACTGAGCCAGCTGCATACCTGTTGCAACCATCGGCTGCAGAGGAGTTACCACTGTAAGACTTTGGCTCGCTGTAGCCTTTCACGCAGGCTGTTTCTTTAGTTTGATTATCCGAGCTTAAACCTACCCGACACTTTCAAGCTTTAACAGCCTGTGTTTATTGCCAATGTTAAGGATTATACAGGTTTCTCTAATTAACTTACATCCACAATGGGATTTGTCAGAGTACGTTATCTTACGTATGACTTGGTAATTCAAAAGTTACAAATGGAAAGCGACTTGAAGTTTTGATAGGCTCCAACTCTATTAACCCCGAGCAAGGCCCGCAGCCCGGGGAGTCTCACTCTGAGGCCACCAATCTTCCTCCTCCTTCACACAGAAGTGTGTGGTGCTAGGGCACTCTGGACCAAGGCTGGTCAGCTGCAGCCCTCAGTTCACAAGAAGTAGATGATGCCCAGGGCTCCTGGCAAATCTGCAGGTCCCTTCCCTCAGGCTGGTCTGTACCCATGCTGTATCATCATCTAGGGAGGCTAGCTGAGCAACCCCAAGTGCCCATCAACCTTTAGTCTCAGGAAACTATTCAGCCCAGGATCTCATTAACTTTGCATTTTGTTTTCTCTAAAACTCAAAAGGACAACAACAATAAAAATCCCTAAGGAGTTCTCTCCATGGTATTTCAACAGGAAATAAGGGGGAAGACCCTTCAAATTGAGGGACACTACTTGGGACCAAGAGAAATTGCTGCTGCTGCGGCTACTAATGCCACCAAGGTACCCTAATTGTTCACAGTATACAAATGGCTAACCAGGATGGCATCCTGGCACCACTCAAAAGGGTCTGTTTGGTAACAACTTACACATTCTCCCCTACACAACAGACATCTAAATTACAGTTACAATCATATTAATTTAACAAAACGTTTTGAGAAACCATCCCAGAAACTACACATTCATTGTCTTTTCTGGAGCTTTAAACTCCTCACCAACAAAGCGTGATGGCAATGACAGTCATCTTGAGTCATAAACTGCCCTGCACTGGCATGGGGATGGGAGGGGTTTTGATAGTTTTTGGAGATGAAAAAAGAAGTAATTCAAATTGATGGTATGGGGGATGTCTTAGTATCTTTAGTACCATATGGCAGCTTTAAAATATGAAATATCCTTTGGTTCACAAGTGATGTAACAGTCTTGATCTCAGTTCTTTATGTGGTTTATCAGGTTTGGTTTGTTTCTGAGTGAAATTTGAGAAAATTGAGTTTTCTTGTTTGCTTTCTGAACACGTTTTGAAACAGGTTCTAGGAATGAGTTCAGGAACATTGGGTACTGTGACTTTTGATTCACAGTAATGTCTGGTGGGATCTGGAAAATGGTCTGATGGAAAAAATATTTTTATAGATATGTATACATACACACACACACACGCATGCATACTCACACATACACACGGAAAGTAAAACATAATGCACCCTGCTCAGATGTATTTTGTTTGGAGTGATTTGTCTATCAAACAAAAAAAAAAACAACAACAAAACAACAAAACATTCACAGTTCCTCAACAGTAGTTAAAATTCCAGGTCAGCTACTGATAATGAATTATTTTCCCTGTACTTGCATGAGGTAGACATCCCAAGAGGGTAAAGAAAACAGAACAGTATGAAAAATGCATTAAGTTTTTTTCCTTTTTTGAACAGAAGGCCCCTTTCTGTTTGGTTCTTCAGGTGACGCAGACAACTTACTGGATGACACTTCCTGTGGTGACCTGGCTGAGCGCTCCGAGATCTCCGACCTGCCTTCCTGAGAGTACGATGGAGACGAGAAGCCGTGCGTTCCTCCCCCTTCTCTCAGGAAGGCAGAAGTGGAAGGCTGTGGTTCGGCTTCGTGTCTTCCCTGAGAACTAGTGGGCTGCTGCGAGACAGTTTTATGGGGGCAGTTAGCCACCATGTGCATGATGCTCTGACAGTAATGGCACTTCTTTGGCTGCGGAGGTAGACTACATTCTTTAGCGTGGTGGTCGAGGCCACCACAGTTGTAGCATCTAAAACCAAACAGAGACAGAGATGGAGTTACGCAACGCAGCGTCCAGCGGGAAGGTTTCCTGCGGGCCCGGGCCCAGCCCCACTAGAGGGCACCAGATCTCCAGCCATCGCCGCCGGTGTCCCCGCTCGCCCCGGACCCGCGTCCCGCCGTGCCCGCGCCGAGCCGGGATGCTGCGGCCCGGCGCTCCCGGAACCCGCTCCCGAGGGACGCGGTGCGGGCAGACAGGGACACGCCAGCCCGAGGAGGGGCGCGGCGCCCGCCGCGAGCCAGGCCCGGCTCTGCCCCACGGCCCGGCTCTGCCCCACGGCCCGGCTCTGCCCCACGGCCCGGGTCTGTCCCACGGCCCGGCTCTGCCCCATGGCCCGGCTCTGTCCCAGGGCCCGGCTCTGCCCCACGGCCCGGCTCTGTCCCAGGGCCCGGCTCTGCCCCACGGCCCGGCTCTGTCCCAGGGCCCGGCTCTGCCCCATGGCCCGGCTCTGTCCCGTGGCCCGGCTCTGCCCCAGGGCCCGGCTCTGCCCCAGGGCCCGGCTCTGTCCCATGGCCCGGCTCTGCCCCAGGGCCCGGCTCTGCCCCAGGGCCCGGCTCTGTCCCGTGGCCCGGCTCTGCCCCATGGCCCGGCTCTGCCCCACGGCCCGGCTCTGCCCCAGCGCCGGGACCTCGGCTCCTCTGGCTCAGCCCAGGCACGGCGGGCAATGGCTCCGGGCCAGTGGGGACGCGGGGTCTGTAATGGCACTTAGGGGTTCGATTCAAAATAAAAAGCCCCGGCAAACGTCATGAATGCGTGTCTGTGTGTCTGTGTGTGTTTCCTCTCAGAAGTCCCAGCCCACGTGCACGCGGTTGCGGCCGCGGTGCCGCTTTCCGTGGGATGCGCTGCCGGGAGCCCAGGGATGCAGAGAGGCCCCTCCAGCCGCACGGACACGGCTTCTCCCACACTCCTCAGAAACGGCTGAAGCCCACAAAACCTCTTCTGTTTAACCTTGTTAGCCAGGGGAGTCCTGAAGAACTCTCCAGCAATTCCTTACTGAATCCTTTGTAACACACACCAGGAACACCAGTTATTGGATTACATTATTCTAACATACGATACAAAGAAATAATTACACGCCTTTGTCATGGTGACCTTATGTGCACCACCGAGTTTTCAACTTTGGCTGCTTTTGTACGGCTTCTCTTTCTTTGTTTTATAAAATTTGCACTGAATGCATAGACATTTCATTTATAAAAGTGAAACATTACTGGAAAGAACTAAACATATATTTTTTTTCTTTTTGCTTTCCCTTACCAACTAATTAAAAACAATTATTTCACGAATATGTAGGTCTGTGAAGATAATTTAAGGATTAAAAAAACAACCTGTAACTATGAACAAAATATTGTGACGTGCTCTGGATCAAGCCCACATAAAGATACGTTACATTTTCAGATTCCTGAAAAGTAACAAAGCAGCGTTTGACTATTTCACCTAGTATTTAGTAGTGTCCCTACTAGTTTATACAATATCAAGAAGTTTAATCCAAGCAAAGCTTATGTACAGCCAGAGTTTCATCTACTGAATTTGCTTTACCTTGCAAAGAAATGTTATTAATAAAACTGTATCTTCATTTCCACAGACAAATGAAAAAACAGCACAAGTTGCTCAGGGCATGCTGCATGCAAACATGTCCTACAAGACTGACCAATAATTTAAAGAAGTTAAATAATGAACAGAACTTCATTATCCTTTCAGAAATCATTGTGATTTATTGTTGTATCTTCCCTAAAAATGAATAAGAAACCAAGCCCCGTACAATGAACTCTACATTGTTACAACTGCAATAACATATTTTAGGTGAACTGGTTCAATTTTGATGTCACCACTGCACTGAAGTTTGATGTGATTTTTCAGTGGAATTTGAAGATTATGATTACACTACTCTGTCTGCACATACTACAGACTAACCCATGAACAGAGTCTAACAGAGCTTCCCTTGAATCACAAAGAAAATAACATGTACCAGCCCTATTATCACTTAGTATTGATTTCTCTAGCACAAGAAGGGAAATGACACACTAAGTACCTTGTAAAATCCAAACATCCTGATCTAAGACCAAAACATAAAGCTTTTTTCTCCTATAGTTAAAAAAAAAAAAAAAATCAAGTTATTAAACACTATCCCTCTGACTATGTTTTGCCAAATTATTGCAGTATTTTCAAATTAGTGACCCCCACTTGACAGTATATTCAGCATTCAGTCATCCTAACTAGCATTCAGTTGTGTTTCCACCACAAGCTTTCTAAACATCTTCTGGAAAAAAATAATAAGGAAATAAGCCTTGCAATTAGAGAAATGAAACAACAGCAGCAAGTAAAAATCTTTAAGTGTTTTACTTTCTCCCCTTCCAGTAAATACATCTAAAGATTCACAGATGTGGTACTGGTTGTAGTTTAGGTTATATTAAAGAATGATGTTTATTATTACCTTTTTCATCAGTTTCTATGAGTGTACTTGTTCCTGAGATAAATATATTATAACACAGTATAGCATAGGAGTGTGCAGACATTCTGGAAATTGTGTTTTTTATCTTAAATCAGAACATGGAATTTTATGGCTGTGAATGAATCAGTGCATTTCTCCCTTACCACACCTGTTTAGAACAGTTAGAAAAAAAAAGAAAAAAGTCTGAAAATAGGGTAAAGGGCCTCCGTAGCAGGATAGGCAGTAGCCATGGACAAATCAATTTAATCAGTCACTATATGTTATCCAATTCAGTGGACCATTTCACCTCACCAATTGGCAAAGAACCTGCTGTCAGGGTCCCTGCTTCCACTCAAGCAGCCCCTCTCACCCTTTGTGTATATACTCAATCAATATATTCTATTTGCAAAATATTGTAATTCCTTGCATTTATTTAAATTTTCATTGAAATGTCACTGTAAAAGAAAAAAAACTCTATCAGAAGCAGTTGTGATTAAACTCCGATTTGGTTTTTTTAGGGATGTTTTTTGTTACAAATCAATTCAAGCATCTGGGTAAAGTGTCACATTAGAGTATATATGTGCCAGCCGGGGTGTGCCTGGACTTAAGGAGGAGGGTGATATTTATTCAGTTTTTTTAACTATTCATTCATTCCTTGTCAATCGCTCTTACCAGGAGAACAGATCACACCTTCCTCTGAAACACCTTCCCTTTCCAAGGGATTTATCCCAAAATGGAAGTGGCCAGCCACCTCAGAGCTCACAAATGACAGCATGGCAGCATCCCCAGGCATTAAGGTATGGCAATAACTCTTTCCTGCTGGATGCTTCAGCCCCTTGCTCCTCTCTGCTGCATGTACTTCTGCTAAACATCACGAAAGCTGAGAGCACAATGTGCACATGGGAGCTCACACATTCACTCTCCACCTACATACATATACAGAACAATACACAAGCTGACTCCTGCTGTGAAAACTGACCAATTCTCATTCAACTCTGCTCTCAGAAACTCTAGATTAGTGCAACCATTGCAAGTATCTCTTCTCTTCCGAAGCACCACGGAAACAATGTATGTTACCTTAAATAAAAGTTTATATGTAAATTCTACTGTGAGATGAATAAAGCACAAAAAGCCCTTAAATGTGCAATTATAATAGAATCAGCATTTACAAAGGACAAAAGTAAGAAGATTTGTTAAAATAGGATTGTCTTTCTCACAGTAGGCTTCCATGATTTGCTATCTAGCTTCAGGCTCAAAAATATAAAGAGATGGCAATTAGCCTAATGGGAAATCCTTTCTTCTCTATAGCACTGACAGGAAGGTGAATCAGGGTGATTTTTTAATATAAAAAAGATGAACATCTTAATAGAGGAACACCTTGAGGAACTTGTCTAGTATTATGTTTCAATACTCTCAAAAAAATGTAACAATAATACCTACTAATGAAGAAAGAAGAGAGCATATAGCAAGGTTAAGAAAACCTCCAAAATTCTCCTTCACTATGGATTTGTGATTGCATAAAACAATACATATTAAAGGAAACATGAATGAAGAAGAATACATGAATCTATATGAAGAAGCATACAGATTCCAACATAAAATATGCTGTATTAATTGCAAAAAGCTGATGACTGAAAATGATTAGAAGTACTCAATTTCACAACCAAAATAATACCATCTAGTCTTTAGCCTTTTTGCCCTGTTCCAGCAATCAGATACTCCTACTCAGGAAGCACACCCTAGCCCTAAACTTTTAAAACAATAATACCCTTGCCTTGCAATTTGTTTCCCACAGTAACAACTGAGATAGGTTAAATAGTACTAGTTGGAGTAAACACAACTGCCTGCTTATTTGAGCTGTTTTATAATATAATTTAGATGATAATCCAATACATATGACAAGTAGAGAAAAATGTTTGTAACCCCAGACTGTGATCTGTTGAGAGAAAAAAAATGTAAAAGTACCCTAGTGACTGACTTGGGGGACGGGGAGCAGGGAATAAGGGGTTAACATCTAACAGGGATAGGAAAGGGAGGGAAGGGGGTACAGAGGAAGACTAAAATAAGGGGGAAGTCAGAGGAAGACTAAAATAATTCACCAGGATATACCCCATACCAATTCCTCTTTTGTTATTCCTTTCTGAATGCTATTAGACTACAAAAAATTTATTCTTGGCTAACAATACTCCATCTTGCAACATTAATGCCTGGAAAAATGGAATTCTGGCAGTGTGTGCATGTGAGATGCTGTTACAATACACTGAATGAAACTGTGCAGTTAAAGCACAAAGGAAATGTTTAAAATTGTACCTAAATGTGCTGTCCTTTTCAGCCGTTACTTTCACAACATACCTAAGAAAGGCAGATGGAACAGGCAGCAGATCACTTAAATTATTCTATTTAGTAAATGGCTGTAAAGGGAAATTAAACTATCCATGATCTAACAGAAAAATGGGTCTTAGACATAGCTAACATTTCCACTGTTTAAGGCTTCTGTGACTTGTCTTGAAAATAATGCCATTAAATACTGCAAAGGGATGCTTCTCACTACCTGAATGTGACACTTAAAAAAGCTCAAGGCGCTTGCTCAGGCACCACCTTGGATAAATGAGAAACCTGCAACACCTCAGCAGGTGTTGGAGGATTCTCAGAAAGGATCTTCTGTACTATCGAGGATCTGCTAATTTCAAGTTGTCTTTGTTGCAGCTTGAAAAGCCAGGATGGATTGGGCTCTGATCAACACGGTCTAGCGGAAGGTGCCCCTGCCCATGGCAGGGGAGATTGGAATTAGATGGTCTTTAAGGCTCCTTTCAACCCAAAGCATTTTGGTGAGCTAAGGAGACACACATAAGATGAGTGGAATGTATTCTGCTCGTGCCCTCTGACAGGGAAATGGACAGGATGTTTCTGCTCACACACGCATTGCTGGGGTTTACACCATTCGGGTTATCAACCTTTACTTCTTAAGCTGTAGCTGAATGCAGGAGAGAATACAGATAACTTTGAAAACTCTCTTAACAGGTATTTGAATTAAAAGTAAGGTCAAGTGAAATTGCCTTGTTAAACAAACTAGAGAAAGGAGTATTTATCACCTTCATCAGAGCATTTATGGCTTGTCCATCAAGTAGGCTGACAATGAGGCAGAAAACCTCACTGGCACCCACATTTACCAATCAATGGGGGGAAAAATCAGTTTAATTTTAAAACTATAAGTATTTTTAATCAAGAATGTTGTAAAACAGCGTATTATCAATGCAGAAAATGGCACACTGGTGCCACATTTAGGTTTGTGTTGGTCCTGTGAGTATATTTGCTACCCTGAACATCTCGTTCATGCAAAACACTGTGCAGAGGCGACATGCTGGGAAAGTTAATTGCAGGCTGGCATTCTTCAGTGAAATTCAGTTAGGAAATTTCCTGTGCTTTACTAGCTTTTTGAGATATTTAACAGAAAAGTAATTTAAAAAAAAATATAACCTCTTGAAGAAAAAAAGGATGAAATACAATAAAAATGCTCATCCATCTATTCGTCCTGTGAATGCTACAACTCATGATAATGTACCAGAGATCCATGACTTTCAATTTTGTGAGAGAAACAAGGTCCCTCCATTTTTTTAAGCTTGCCTTCTTTCATTTTACAGATAGGCCTATCACACTGACACAAACCCACACTGTCTGTGAAGCTTCCAATAACACAGGGTAGAATATTGATGATGTTTACTCTTGTTACAAATAAATAAATAAAAATGCTCTGCTGTAAACTCATCAGATCGACTAGTTTTCTGTGGTTAGTTCTAAATCAATCTATTTTCCCTAGTGTATCACAGAAGTAATATCAATAGGTTACGGTCTTTTGTTGCTCGGGTTTCCCCTCCCCCTTCCCCCCAACAAAGAAGCTGACAAACAACGTGAGGCATTTGCCTGATAAATCAGGCCTGTCAGAATACAATTCAACTTAAGTTCATGAGGAAATAAAATTGTTTAACATCTGCTAATACGATTTTACTGGAAAGTGATGGGGGTTTGTTTTGGTTTTTTTTACAACCAAGAACAACAATGAAACAGAAAGGTGGTCCAAAAAGCACAAAATGCAGCTTTTTCTCCACAAAAATGGAAAGGACTACAGAGAAAGCAGATCTTAAAAAATAACTTCAACATCATCGCTTCCATTCTTCCTTTACACAAAACCTTATCTCTACCATCCACTCAGCTGCCTTTACAGGCATGGAGGAAAATTATTTTTCACACAATCACATAAAAATCCTTAGGAAATGCATCTTCGTGGAGGAATTACTTGGACGCATTTTCATTTATTACAACAAAGGGTTTTTTTAATATTAAGAGCTAAAAAGTCCTGAAATAACAATTTACAAGGTGAAGTTTTGTTTCTAACTAACACAAAAGATGGTTTTGCTCCTATAGTATCAATATAGCATGGAAAAAATGTGTATATTTTAATGGCTTTAACCCATTCAGATACAGCAGATACAAAATCAGAGATGGTTTAAGAAAGTTTAAACAGACACATATCACACATTTCAAACATGAAAGGATTTCAAGTAAGTCTACTACGGTTAATTGTTTTGCACTGTGAAACCACACATACAAATACTCTCAACCACAAATTTCCCTAGTAAGCTTTAATTTCTCTGGGAATAATAAAAGAACACAGTTTTTCAACAAGAACAGCTCTGTATGCAGTAATTTTTTTAAAAGTACGTATTTTCCACAGCTCCTGCTGGTGGAAAGGCTGCCTGGGCTCTGCTCTGGGCATTGCTGCTGCAATGTGCACCCACGTCTGCAGCGCTCTGCCAGAGCCAGCTGGGGTGCGGCGCTGGGCGGGCGCGGGGGTGGCCAGAGCTGAGAAGACCTCTCGGCTGCCCGTGTCTGAAAGCACTGCTCCATGCCCCTGTTTACAGAAGCATAGCCTGGTAACACTAGAAGCTTTTCACAGAGGTGGCTTGAGCCTCCTGGCCATGTGGATCAGGATGCACGCTGCATAAAACCAGCTCAAGTCTTTTCTGGGTCAGTGAGGTGCTGGTCATGAGCTAAGAGGCATGCCTGACCTTATCTGCCTCTCAGCAGAGCTGGTTCCAGGGTTTCCACTGATCAGTTAATCCACACATGAGATAAAAAGGCAGTAGGGAATCAGTTGTAAAAAACTGCCTTTTCTATTTTGTTCCTTATTTCATCACTAATATTAGCAGCAAATACAACAAATACAGCAAGTACAAGTGACGCCAACTCACAACAGCAGGAAACAGCAATTGGCATCCTGGCAGTAGGCTGGAGCACTGAAGCAAGCCAGGGTAGAGAAAGAGGAGGAAGAAGGTTGTTCTGGAAGTTCATAACCTATTCTTTATCCCCAAATACCAGTTGTGAGTGGTGTGACTTTAGATACCTCATATAAATCAGTTTCATGCACAGAGTTTCAGAAATATCTGGTGACACGAGTATGGACTGACTTAGGTGCTAGCCTTGAAATGAATTCACCTGTTACATACACTGAATTAGATAACTTGCATGAGTACAGGCTTCACGATTGTTAAGGACTGCAGGATTTAACCAGCAGCTCATGTTTTTATTTCACTCTTGAGAAGCAAAGGGATGGTTACTGTCTCTATGACACACTCTCTATAAGGAGACCACACCAGCTATCTCTATAGGGGTTCTTTCCAGAGCTAATGGCACTGATAAAGTCATGTCACATGAATCACATGGAGGGCTTCCTATCCCAAATGTGGAACAAAAGGGCATCAAACATGGTGCTTGGTTTTGATTGAAATAGCATCTGTAAGTTCACACATTCAATACCCACAAGAACAATTAAAAAATTCAGATGCTCTATAGCCACATTTTAAGGGTAAGGAAAATCCGCATCACTCTGATTGCACTGACTGAGAAAGGAAGCAGCAGCCACCTTATTCACTTTTCTGAACTTGCACCTTAAGATGTCTAAAATGGACTAACTTTATATATTGTCATTATTACTAAATGGATGGTCTGAGCATATTCTGTAACACATTTTTAAGAGGCTTTCAGTATCTTGAAAAAAAAAAAGATTTTGCAACTTTCACATTAAAATGTGGAAGCAACAGTAAAGCGTGAAAAGAGGATTTCGGCTGCAACAGGATTAAGCCTTATATGTTAAAGCTTTTAATTCCCACCTGAGGCAGGTATTCTGGTCTCACACTGCCTGATCTCTGAGCATTAAAACAAAAATAATGCCATTTTCTACTATTTTGCCGTATTTCACAACCAGATTTATTCTCATTGTTAATTCTCACTATTAATTGTGTACATAAGAATAAAATGCACATTTATGCATATAAAAATTATTGTTAATTGAGAACTTCATGTTTCCTTTTTCCTTGTTTGGCCTCAGGACGGTAAATCTCATTCACATGTTTAATACTTATCTCTCTGAATTTTGTTAATTCTGTGTACAGTTAAAAATAACGGAACATAAATAGTTTCCCTATATGTGGTAAACTAGATCACTTTATCCTTGGTTGGGATTATGTAGATTAAGTGATATCACTGCTGTAAAATTATAACAATAAAGTTAATAAAAGTTTTCCTAAATATTGCTAGTACCCAGAAACAGAGCATCTTAATGGTCTTAGTTCTGATCACAGTCACAAGGGTGTAGACCCAGAGCAATTTTGATGACTTCACTGAGCTTATTTTCTGATATCTTTAATAATGTAACAAAGAAAATTTCCCACTGTGTATGTATTCTGAAAAGTTGCTCTGCAGTAGCCAAGGCTGGTTGCAGAGGTCAGGATGATACAAGCTGTGCGGCCACGGAGCAATGTAGGCTGAAGTTCCTTCGTTCCACCTGTAAATCTGTGTTTGCTGGTTGATGTAACATTTGAAAGCAGAACACAACATAAATCACAAAGAAAACCAAAGAATTGTGTCAAGAGTAGAGGAGTGATATGTCTTCTCCCCATTTTTGCTCAGCCTTTCAGCCTAAGAAAGAATGAATGATCTCAAAATTAAGGATATTTATAGGCCAAGGATCAGTTTTTCCAGCAGGACAGATGAACTCTGAATTAGGAGATTTGATAAAATAGAAACCCTACACTTAAATAAAATGTTTGAAAGCAAAGCACAATTCAGGTAAGAGCAGCCCAGTTGTGATCATGGTAGGGGAAGAATAGATTACAAGCTGGACATAGAGTAAAGCTGCCACAGGAAAACACAGTGGATATGCTCACTGAACACAGCACAACCAACTTCCTGTAGTTTTGATCACAAATTCACACCCAAGCCACAACTTCAACTATGTAAACCCTGAATTTACAATTTTGAAAGCAGTCACAAACCAGAGGAATGATTAATGCCAGTATCATGTCTGTGATTTAACAATTCATTTATACTCTGAAACAGCCCTCCAGTTATCCACTGGCACTCACTGTGCAGGGTAGGAACATTGTACATTAAGGGTGGAAGTGCACAGAGGCAGAAAGGGCAACATATTTTAGTGCAAGCCCACAAGTTGCTAGTGATAAATGAAGACCACTGGTTGGGGTGGAAGAAGGCATGTCTGTCTCTGCAGTCACTCGGCGAAGTGTGCAAAGGCCACAGGAAGGAACTGGGGAATGGTTACAAGGGGATTGGCTACAAGGTCTTCCAATTTGGAAGGAAAATCCTGACTTCCAGTAAAATAGAGGATTAGTCAGTTATGCTGGTAGCCTGTCTGCTCTCCTCAGATCCCAGGCTCTAGGCATGTTAGAAGACACGGAAAGGTGACTGTGACATACTGCAGGGGCTAGGAATGGAATATATAACATGTCAAATCCATAGGACTTCATTAGCCCTGACTGAAACTCGAGTTTTTTCCTGCTTTAATGATTATTTACCATACTGCTACAAGGTTATGGAGACAATTCTTACTATTCATTGAGCTGCTAATTATTCTAGTGACAGATCTACTGCAGGAAAAATTCAGAGTATCCTTCTGCCACAAGACCTTAAAATATCACAGCTAGGGCAGCAGATTTGAACCCACAGCTGGACAGCAAACCAAATTTATTATTTTTTTCGTTCTGGATAAACACTCAGTGTTTGAGGGAGGAGGGAGCTCACTGGCAGGCAGTGTGAGGGAGCACAGCTTCTCAGCATCAGGCTGGAGCAGGGCCCCTCCCATCCAGCCGGTGTCCTCCAGTGGCAGTGTCCTTTCTCACAGCTGCTCCTGAGGGGTGGCACATGGGTGCCACAATCCTTAGTGAGCGCAATAACAAATCGTACTGGGTGTCAGTGTTTGATATCTGTATCACTGCACCACTGGAAAAACCAAACCACCAATCTCAGGAGCTGCTTTGTAGCTGAACTCTTCACCCTCTGCACCTGATGGAATTTCAGAGTCTCCATCACTGCCTGTCCTCATCAGGTACAGTCTCCCCCATATCTTCTGCTGCTTCCATCATTGGGTGTAATGCTCTTGCAACTGGTCACTGACCAGTTCCCCAGAGAATGAAGATGAGAAACCCAGGTGTCTTATCTACAACCTACTAATCCTCCTTCAAAAGCCTGAAGAACTATCTGAAGATTACAGCAACTTTCTGATGGAGGGAAGATTTGCATCCAAACTTGTCTTTCATACTGGGGGAGGTATGTGGTGAACTGGGGACCTTTTGAGTAGGTTAGAAGTGTGCTCACTAGCTTGACCCATACAAGTGAAGAGGAGAACTCTGAAGCCAACTTGGTAATTCCTGAGGGACTCAGCTGTAAAAACTGGAGCACAGAGTTGCTGCTGTCCAGTAAAAAACCCATCTGACACAAGACACAGACAGCAAGTTCAATTTGGCATTTGAGTCTCTTGGCAGCACCTAAACATCAAATCTAGGAACCAAATGAGCTTTAGGAACCTTTCGTGAAAGCTTGGAAATAATCACATCTGAACAATGTTAGCCATAGAAGACAAGGGACTGGACCTTAAGAAATCTGTAACTTCCTACAATACTCCTGGATACTTCCAGGAACAAATCATTTATTAAACCAATCTCACTCTTGAAAACCTAAAAGGACTTTGCTCCTAATCAAGATCCTTTGATTCTCCTCCTTAGAAACCTTCTATTCAAAATATCCAAAATTCCTGGAAATACACAATTCCACATAACCACAAAATGAAGGGAAACTGTGTCAGCCACCCAGGACTCTGGATTTCAAGCACAGCCCACAAACTTCCCTTATGAAAAGTCTCATCCTTCCCAGGCTCAGATGCTGGTGATAGAAACTTCTTTCTCTGACACAGGCAGTCTGCGTGACACAGTTAGGTATAATCAAATATTTATGTATTTAAATTTAAATATTTATTATTTAAATTTCTAAGTCCCACTGACCACTGACTTCAGAGGTAAGCAAGGTCCTCATAGCTTAGAAGACCTGAGTCTGTGCCCCTCAGGATTGCATCTGGTACACCAAGGAAAGTTAGGGTACAACAAAGTACAACCATATGGTGATCAGTCCACAAATTGCCATTCACTGAACTAATGCAGGAATCAAGGACATCCTGCAAAATGCATAAAATACCTGATTTTGAAACTGTTCTCTTTGTTACAGCAATTTCACCACTGTTCAACTATTATCATAAAAAGTCATAGACAAGTTGAGAAAGGTAATTTCAATTACATCAGAAACATTACACAGAAGATGAGCTTAATTGGACTTCACATAAATGCTGAAATCCCATCCACAAGTCTTTTACATTCCCTGTTGGCACGCAGCACAAATTTGAGAATCAGATGAAGAATGCACACACTTTCTAAATGAAGAAAAAAACCTAAACTAGAATGTCCTCAATAAGCTACCATGCTTAGATTTCATTCCAGTTTCTTGCAAAGCTTTGCACAGTGAGTGCCACCGCTGCTTGCTGCCTTGGCAGCATCAGGAGCTGTTCCTAGGGTGCCCTTCTGTTTTCACACTCCGTACTGCAAAACAAGCCAGCAACAGTGTGCTGTGCCAGGCAGAATGCAGGGAGTGTCAGGGATCCCACTCCAATGCTGCAAACCGTGCAGAACCATCAGCAGGTGACCAGGGCTCCAGCTCAACTATTTTGCATTGCATTAACAGCTTTTCCTTGAGTAATGCAAAAATAAGTGGAAGATAATTACTGAGTAAATAGCCTTTCCAAGAAGAATGCTTCCAAGGGCATATAAACTGCTTTCTAAGACCGATAAGGATGATCCCTGAGATGATCCATGCAGTCACTAAAATGCTAGCCAACTGTCAAAGGAAAAAATTTCAGTTAATTAACTTCCCCCCCCCCCCCCAATTTGTAGCATTTATTTAGCTTGCTTCATATCACACCTCCAGTTTTGAGACAAAATCATAAATCATTGCATTGGCACAACTGTGGGTGTGATAAACACTGTCAGGAGGTGGGAGGGAGTAGATTAAGCAATGCATTCCCATTGTCCTCAAACACTCTTGCAGAAGAACTACAATGTGGAATGGGCACACTATCTGGAATTTACCCCTGGTCACAGCACACACGTAGCTTTCACAAAAATCTATACTGGATTTCTATCTGAATTAATGAATTTGTCAATATCATAATATTCCATCTGATCTCCACCAGTAGGTGTGCATATGTGAAGAGTGGATGAAAGAATCACACACAAGTCCAGACAGAAGATGCAGATGTTCAACTTAGTTTTGTGTGGCTGTGGCTGAATTTCCTTTCAGTTAGAGACAGTGAGCTGGAAAATAACTTAACTGACAAAAAGTAGCTGAGCTGTGTGCTTTGAGGTAAATACACTCTAAATATAGTGCACAGAGATGCTTAATATCCCTCCTCTAAGGAAATAGGTTTTTACACCATTCTTTTTACATATTCCCCATAAATCAGCTAGCCCCATTTCAGGCTAACTAATGCTTTTTTAATGAACTATCCCTCCACTCATGCAGAGATAGCTGGGGCATTTCCCACTTCATTCTCATGCAAGTTGCAGCTGGACATATACTTGTACTTGCAGCCTGACTATCTTCCTTCTACCCCTTCACAGGTTCTGCCTTGCTGTGTTATTCTTTCTTCATTTTCCCACCACTGCAATGCTTCGTGTGGAAGCGCTGCACCTGTCACGGCTCAGCAAGAATAGTTCTCTATTTTCCTTTTGAGGCTATTGTTACGGTAGGGCTTGAGTCAAAAGCTGCTCATGGACAGACCAGCAGCTAAAAAGGGAGAAGAGAAGGGAATGTCAATGGTTTGTCACCAATTAGATGAGATGACTTCTCAGCTCAATTTATTTTGCCTGTAGTTACCTCAAATTCAGTGGGCAAGAAACCTTTGAGAGGAGCTTGGCAACTTCAACATGCTTGTCAAATATACAGTATTGTAAATTTGTAAAATTACTGCATGTTACAATAATCATGGCTACGATTACAGGACTGATGCATATAGTCAGAAACTCAAGTGTCATGTTCAAGAATATTCCTGTCTTTGCAAGAGGGACGAAAAGGCAGCACGGAGGGGCCTTAAGGGTGGATCACAAAGCTGAACGATTGAGTAAGAAGAGGGATAAACAAGAAAAGGGTCAGCCCCTTATTAAAGGCAAGGGAGGCCATCATTAATGGCACTGTCTCATCTGCTGGAAAAGCCTGGAAGGCACAAAGCAGCAGTTCAACCCTGGTGAGGCTGATGCCAACCCTTCTGCAGCATGCTCAGGAGGAAGTGTGTCCCATCACAGCAGTACTGCACAGCTCACTAAGGAGGAAGTTCAGTATGGCACCAGCTAAAGGCCTTCCCATGTGAGACTACTGACACTGCCAGGATAACTGCGAGTCAGCCATGTCCGCTGCTGTCATGGTATGCAAGTTCAATTGTTTAACTTCAGGAGCAGTATAAAGTTCTGTTCCAGTACTGAACTCACAATTCATAGTCAAAGACAGCCAAGATGGCCAGGTCATCCAGAGCAACACTCGCTCCATTCTGAGGAATGCCTTCAACACCTCTGCAGCAATAATAGTCTATCCTCACTCTGTAAATTACCTTAGCTCTACCATGGATTTAACTGCTCAAATGCTTGTCTTAGAGACAAAACAGCTTTGAAATTCAACTATCAACTTTATCAACTCATTCAGTAACAATTGGTTTTTATTAAAGAATGGGACACCATAATGAATGCTTGGGTTCTCTTAACTGTGTCAAAGCTGAGACAAAGAACCTGATTTCTGCAAAATGCTGGGATAATTCCCATGCCTTATTGCACTCAATGAGCATGAGAAGTTAAGAAGCCAACATACCTGTTAACATACCACTGCCCGTCTAGAGCCATGTTTAACTATGCTATTAACTAAGTACTTTGGTGGCTCTGAAAGAAGAATGCTCTACAAGAGAATACACTTATATGTATTAATATCCCTTTTAGCTTCAAAGTGCAGTTTGATGTTTTGAGGTTTTCATACCAGAAATGCTGATGACAACATTTCTAGGCTTCTAATAATTTCTGCTGTTACTGAATCCAGCCTCTAATATTACCGCGCCTGTAAATTACTTGGAGTAAACAATATCTGACTACAATTCTAGACTCTTGACAGGATATTTAAAAATTATTTAGAAAAAAAATTATGCACTTAGAAATAGTACTTAAAAACAATCTAAATGCTACCACTCTATATCTTTGAAAGAGCATCAATACCAAATGTGCTTACCACACATCTTAGGCGACTCTTGCCACATGCGTTTAGAGTGGTGCTCCCTTCGATCTGGCTCCAAAGTTAAAGCATCTGAAGTGTAAATTGTGTGTGACACAGCCAAGGAAACCCACTTTATTTTAACCTTGTTAATGGCGAGCCAGATGGAACCGCTGAGGCCACCCATTGTTCGGGTTTGCATTTTTTTGTAATGCCATGGTGTAGATCCATAGGGCCTCATGAATTCCCCTCCTCTGAATATATACTGTGCTGTTAAAGACACTGAAAGGATCAAGCTCTGCTCTGAGAGCAGCTGGCTTTGTATTTTTTTAATGGTTGTTAACAGCAGCAGCAGGTCCATTCTACTCCTCTATTCTTCCTCTGCCCTTCTTAAAATCCTGATCTGTTGGTTCTTGAGGGAAACCAAACCCTAACTCTGACCTATATAGCACATCATACATTACCTCAGGGTCATTACCCCAAATATTCATCAAAAGCCTCAGATTCTCCCTCCCTTGCAGCCTTCTCTTGCAGCCTCAGATCCTGCCCCAGCAGTTCTTAATCACACAAGTAATCATCACTGACTTCATCAACAGTCAGGTTGTAATTTCTTTCCTACCAAACCCAGGTAACCCGTGACTGAATAATTTTTGTTAATGACCGTTGCCTTCTGAAAATTTGGTCATATTTCCCTGTCTTGACCTCTTTTGTGCCTTTGAGATGAAAAAGTAAGTAAGAGGAGTTTGAGCAAAGACAGCCCACATCAGATGACTCAGCCTGAAAAATAAGGGGATGCTTGCAAATTGTTAAATGCCCAGACCTGTTTGTACAGCGTTGGTGATGTACAAAAAGATACCTCGCAGTGCCTGTGCAATGATGCAGAATTGTCAAACATTTGCTGATGAAAAGCTGCAACCATGACTTAAGAGAGGGAACAGAAAACCCACGAGACTACACCTGGCTGCCTAGAAGGTTTCCAGTTGCTGGGCAAGATAACATAATTTTGGGAGAGGGAAGTACTGTTCTCCCAGTCTACTCCAGCTGTGGTGCAAGCTGCTCTGCACAGGATGAGAAAAGCACAAAACCATCTCTCCAGCCTTTTCTACCCAATGGGCCTGCCATCAAGAAAGCAAACTGCATCTCAGGAAAAGGAGGCAGCAGCCAGGAATTACTGAATTGCACCACTGAGCAACAGACAATGTGTTTCCCTCTTTGCAGAGGACTTGACAGTGCAGTTAGCACAACCTGTGAATGGCACTAGAGGGATTCTGCAAACAATTATCTGTTCTTACAGAAACTACACAAAGTCTTTGGCAACACTGAGGCCGATCAAGCTATTAAAAGAGCTGAGAAACCATAATCAATGCATTAGAGCAAATTTCCTGATCCGTTCAAAGTGGCTTGCTTTTGCACTACACTGGCAGAGTAAGGAAGGGAAGGAAAACCTGATTCCCAGGCCAGTGGCTCATCTGGTATAGGAGACACGCTACTCACTGAAATATGTTATACCCCTGCTATTCCTAGTTAGTCTGTGTGCCTTTAGGAAAGCGAGTCAGGAGGCACCTGAAGCTCAGTAGTGCTTACCCTGCTGTAGGCATGAACTGGAGTAAAGAATCAAGGACCTGATCATTTATCTTCTTTCCCCAAACTGCTCTAGATGCTGCCTCCACGGTTCTACAGGTTTCCCAAAAACAGCAAAATTCCAGCCAAACTCTTTCCTAGGGCTCCCTGTAACCTGACACAAAAACTTGGGGGCAACCATGGCTGGCAGAAAAAGGGGAAGATCAATCTACCCCAATGACCAAGGGCAACAACAGGAGACGCACCAGCAAGAAAGGCAGGACAGGCAGGACATGATAGCTTCTGCTTTCCCCCACAACTGTCAAGTTTGAATTCTGTTCCTTACCCTGTTATCTTTTACCATAAATAGTAGGGTGCAACTTAGGAAAGTTTTTTTAAGTTTGAATATTTCTTTAATATGGTTGTCCTTAAAGGCTACCTATGTGGTGGTGCTGGCATCAGTGGGAGATGCTGCACAAGACACAGAACTTTTATATCCAGCGTGTTGTTAAAACCATTTCTATTTCTAAATAATAAATTACAGGAGAAGGTTCAAAATCAAGTAAAGCTATTTTTCACCCATTTCAGAGTTCATGTATTGAACTTTCTTTTAACTAATAATTTTCCTTTGCACATTGTAACAGTTCATTTTTTAAGGCCAGACCATCTTTAGTGCATTTCCAATGTCTAAAAAATTATCTAGTTAACAGAATACAAATACTACATAAATAAATAATAAAAATAAGGCACAATTTGGAGCTGATAAACTAACATTGCACTTCCATGTCTTCTCTATTAGCCGGATGCAAAACTGTCATAAATATTTTGAGATTGGACAGGATTGATTGCCATTGCCTGCAGTTCTTATGTCCTTTTTTCATGAACATTCTTTAGTCCTAAGTCCAAATCTCAAAGCAAAAGCTGTTAATAACCCTGGACTGATGTGACACTCAGTATTTTAGCACCCTAGGATGGAGATTATGTGCCCCCCTTGATTTCAGCATGTTAAGCTTCCTTGAAGATTTGTTTCTTTCAGAGGCAGCTGTTTCCATTTCCATACCTTACCCTGCCACTTGCCTCCAGAGCTTAAATCACATGTGTATCAGTTAGAAAAAATAGCTGTAAAATTATTTTTCCTATGAAGTCTGCAAGATTTAATTAGCTCAGCTGGTAACTTTCCTCTCTTGATGATGATGACAAGAAGAAAACCATAAGCTGTCTTACAGAAAGGGAAGTCATCAATAAATCAGGACTTTAGTTGCCAGTAGCACATTCTTTGTACAAAAGAGACTCTGAATAAAATTAGTATCACTCTAGATCCTTACCATAAATTAATTTTTTTTTTAAACAAACTGGTTGTTTGGAGTTTTTAAAGACACCTGTTCAAATTTCTTAGTAACTGAGGGTGATTGAAAGATTCACAATAATGCTAGTTTACTATCTCACAAAATAGCATTTTATAACTTACTTTTACTTGAGCAGCACTTATGAATCCTTTGATAACTCACTGATTCCTAGCAATGACTAGGAAAATATGCATACCTGGAAATTCCAGGATATATACATTTTCATTTTTTTTGGAAGCCTGAAAAACACAACACTGAGTGAATTGTAGACTGAGTTTCACAAAGTTACTGACACTTAGCACTTCTAGCATTACAGTACTACTAATTTCAAGTGCTGATTCTATATAATCCTTCGCATTTGGAGAGAAAACTTCTTTTGAATATCTGTCATTAAGAAACCTGATATATTAACTTCTTCTGTATGACATAAAAACACTCTGTAATTGGTGCATGTGGTAAAAATTAGATGGAAAGAATATGGTTTTCTGTTACTGTATGTGAAATTTATGTTATTTTTTTCCTTGTCATGAAGAACGTAGGCTATAATTTTAGTACATTTAGGTTCCCAAGTGAACCTCTGAAACTGTAACACCCTTCAGATAATATGATTGATGTGAAGTAGCAGAACACTACAACAGGAAATGCTAGTTTTAGTACGTATCTCCAATTGCCTTCACATCATTCACAGCACTTCAAACTAATGCAACAGAAGCAGAAAAAAAATGAAACTGATTGTTTAGCGGAAGCTGGCAGGGAAGGAAGAGCTGTGATGACACCACACACTGACTCCTCCAAGCCTACTGCTTGCATTTTGCAAATTTTGAGGAGCAGCTGCTGAAGGGCAGGAAGGGAACTCAGAAATGACCACTGCATACATACTAAAACACCAGACTGGAAGTTAGCAGTGAGTTAAGCCTGAGCACTGCAGCTTTTAAAGGCTGCTCTCCGGCCCCACAGGGATGCCAGGCACAGAGCTGAGGAATGCCGCTTACCTTCCCAGCCAACCTCCTGGTACTGTACATTTTCAGAGACAAGTTAATGGTGTGGTGGCACCGGTGGCACCAAAGCATCTAAAATACGTTGGATTGCTTTTTGCATCCTGTTTTCATTCCCTGGCCAGGAAAACCACGAGCTGCAGCCCTCCTAAAAAACACGGAGCATCACTCTTGTGGGGAGCCATGTGCAGCGGGATCTACTGGCAGTCTGACAGAGGAAGCCCAAATAGAAAATATCTCGCCTGGGACACTCCCCACACCCTCTGCGAGGTCTTGCTGATGCCTAATTATACCTCTGGCCTTTTAGAGGCCAAACCCAACACCCTGCTGGGTTTTGTGTTCCTGACACTTTCCTCCCATGAGCCCTGCTGGCTCTTAAATCACCACCTGCCACCAGTGAGGGCAGACTTCCTATCGCTCCTACTGCAGAGGCCAAAAAGCTGCCGCCAGCAGGGAATGTCTCTGCCACGTTGAGCAGAGAGCACAACACGCTTCATGCCGAGCTGCCCGTAGGGTTTCTCACTCCACATAAACCCACCAAGCGCCAAGCTGTTACCAAGTGGCGTCCCCACTCTGTCACCTCTAGCCGTTTGCTGCTCGGTACCTTTTATTTTTGCAGGATTAGTTTTTTCTCAGTTACGCTCCCTGAAGTGGCTCTCGGAGGAATTAGATGGGCACTGGCGACCCTGCAGGCAGAGGACGACAAGGCTGGCTGTGGGTGCTGGGGGGCCATGGCAGCTGCCCAGCCACGGTAATTCGAAACTGCGCCCTGGCAGAGACTTGGCTTCAGAGTCAGGGGCAGCATCCCTTTCTTTTAAAGTCACAGTTCCCCTTCAGGAAAAAATAATAAATAGGGATTTAATCTGTTAACGCAGTCCAGAACACTGGAGATTCCCATTACTTCAGCTTGTACAGCACAGTGCAGAAAAATCAACAACAGCTAAAAACTTCCTGTGTTTTATACGTAAAGAAGCATTGCTTTACAATGCTTTTATATACATAGATAAATAATAATTTATATTATTTTCAACTTAATGGTGCCTCTCTAGCAGTTCTGGCTGAAGAATTCTGCTGCAGTTGTTGGGGAGAGTTGGCAAACATAAATCAGATATAATTAAACACCACCTATGTGTCCCCGAAGAATGTCAACATGTGATGAGGAGAGTCCCAAAACCCAGCTATGTATTAATGGACACAGGCATGAGATACAGAACCAGTGGATGAAAAGTTTACATGCTAGATATTCCATATATATGATTTACAAGTACATATAAAGAAAAAAAAATCTCAGGGTGTTCAGTACCTACAACACTGACAATAACCTGAATGTACTCAATTTACTGCACATGTAAGAATGCTTACTGATGCAAGAAATTTAAAGTTAACTTTAAAATCTGAAGGAGTCTATCTTGAATACCTCTGAGAAAGGGTATGGCCTAGGACTGGGCCAAGGCCACCTGTGTACCTTCCCCATTTTTGTCTTTCTTTCAGAGCAGCTCTTTTCGCTTGTGGAAAGAGACTGTGGCATGTGCAAATCTGACTGGCACATTCTGCCAAACAGGTATCCAGGGCTGTGTCAATTACAGCATCCTCAGGAGAATTCTCCTGGCCACATTGCTTGACCATCTCAGCAGTATCAGCTTGCATTTCGCAGCATTGTGCGTGCTGTCTGTCTGAAAACCACGAGGGGAAATTTTACCAAGTGCCTGTCTTGTCACAGAGCCCAGTGCAGCCCGTCCCCTCCCAGGAGAGAGCAACCTGGGACTCCAGTCCCAGCACACCTACAGGGAACCTGGTTCTTGGCACCAAACCATTGTCTCACCAGATTTCGGTGCAGCCACAGCTGTGCCACACACTTTCATTTATGCTGGCTTTCACAGACACTGTACATCCCCGTGCACAGAGTGTCTGGGGCTCCTGGGTGCCTACAAGGGGGTGAGCCCCCAGCCTGCCCCAGCAAAGTGCTGTACCCCAGCCAAGCAGAGCCCTGGCCAGCCGTGCACCCCTGGACCACGAGTGCAAAGCACTCTGCTACAATCTGTGCTGTTTTCTCTCTTGATCAGCTTGCAGCCAACCCATGTTTGGTACTCCCCTTCCTCTGCATCATGTGAACTATGTACTTTAAAGAAGCTTCTCTAGCTTTCTGCTGGGGAAAGGAGAGCGAGCACTATGGATGGCCTGCTTTGGGGCAGAAGGATGCTGAAGACCTGTCTACAGCATCGGGAGTCATCAGTCCACAGAAAGCATCAGATCAGAAGCAGCCCTGCCTCTGTCTATCACAAAAGGTGAACACTGCCCACTCACCATTTCTCTTTATTCAGTCAGCACCAGTCCCACAAACTACTAGTTCATATCCAGTAATACCACATTTCCTCCCCATCTCCAGTTCTTCACACCCCTACCTTCACTTCCATCCTGATTCTGCTTCTAATTTACCTTTTACGTACTGATTTAGCCTTTACACACTGATTGAAATTAACCATTTCAGAGGTCACAGCTGGCTACTTCAAGGAAATAAGGATTTCTAAACGGACAAACTTGAACTATCACTTAACAAAGCAGTGTTTTTTAAAAGAAACAAATTTGTAGTAGTAGTAATAATAATAATAATAATAATAATAATAATAATAATGTCTCTGCGGAATCTTTCTTTTTTTCTTTGACTAAATGAGAATCTGCTTGAAGAAAACAATTCCAAGCTAAATGAAAATGGATTTATATGCCACACACAAAATGTAGTACTCTACAATGTAACAAATTATGCAAGCTTAAGCAAATTTACCACCTGCTACCATAGCAAGGGAACATGGTGGAATCCTGTTCACAACACAGCATCTCATTATTGCAGCCAGATGTTTCACTACAGTGATTAGTGTGCATACAGCATCACAATTAATTCCCAGTACTAATACCACCTTCATATAGTTTTTCACTTACAGTCTTAACCCGAATCTGTAATTCAAGATTTTTTTCCAGGTTTTTGGAAACTCTCAACTGACTTTCCTACATAGGCAAGACTGCAGAAAAAAGGGCATGTCACATTTTTACTTCTGTTGTTACCTGGCCTAATGAGAGCAAGCTAACACAGCTACATAATTATAGCTTAATTTTGTCTGATACCTTGTAACTTATTAAGTCACCTTTCTTTTGGCCTCCACTTTCTTCAACACAACTGAGGTAACCCTTCATAAATCTATTTTATATACCCATATACAATATATTTATTGTATATACCATATATGTGTGTACAACACGTGTATACAACAGATTTAAAAATTATTTTTTCCTCTTGACAATTAAAGCCAATTTTCTATAAAATGCATCTTAACTTTGTACTGGTGTATAGACTTATTCTAACAAATTCAAAAGCTTTCAGATTTGACTAATCTGTATTTTATGCAAGAATTAAGCAAGAAATGTGGGTCATGAAGAATATTTATATGTAACATCTTAGATTTATTACCATATACTTCCGAAGATTTTATCACCTGAAGTATCTCTTAGATATTCATGTTCTCCTGGCAGTTGGAAACAATTCAACCACTACTTAGGAACAAAACAAACATACATTTTTTGCTGGCTTCTCATTCAAATCAGCAGCTAGAAACAGATGAGGAACACAAACCTCAACAGTCCATTAAAAAAAAGGCAATCAATAATCCAGTTTTCTGAAATCCTCTGAACTCAACTTTCTACAAAATGTGTTTTCTGATGAATTCTTATTTTGAAAAGGAGGGGGGCAGTGCAGGCTAAACCCTAGAAAGCAAAGCAGAAGTAACAATCTCTTTTTGATAGTTCATGGTAAGGAAGTGACTCAGCTGAGGAAAATTACAGAGTCCATTTGGAGACACTGATTCCAAGAGCACCAGGGTCTGCAGTCAGGAATCTGGCACAGCTGCACTGCCAGAAATTTCAACCTTCACAAACACATAAGCCTGAAAAATACTATTTGCAGTAATTCTAAAAAGTTTTGAATATCTCTACAGCATCTTTTTTTGTTGTGAAAGAAGATGTGAGGGAACTGAGGATATATTCTCTAGCTATTTCTCAAAAAGACCAAACAAAAACAAAGCATGGTTTCATCATAGGTAAGTCAAATTAATTTCTAAGTCATTCAAAAATTGCATTATAACTTTCTTGAGTGCTGATTTACCTTTCCACAAACTCAGCAAGCAGTCTACTCTGCCCCGCAAGCTACTGCACATAAAATTCGGATGTAGCTCTTAGCACAATTTAGAACTAATGCCACAATTGCTAAGGGATGAAAAACCTCCAGCACCTTGAGAGTCCGCACTAGAGTAGTTTTCGATCTGCAGATCTCAGATATCTGCAGATTACTTTAAAGGGTGGGCAAAGATATTAAGAAAAGCAGGCTTGTGGACAGGGCACTTGAATCATCAAACGTCATGAAAAAAGAGGCTACATATATCCAGCAAAAATCCTGGGAAGCAGGCCTTCCAGATCAAAAAATCACTGCTCACTAATAATCCAAATAGCCAAGAATCACAGTTACTATTTTAATAAAAAACTACAGTGATTTTAAGTATTGTATGGACTAAGAAGGATTGCATTGAAGAGATTACTGGTAAACATAGAGAACAGAAGGAAGGTATAGAAATGGCTCGGGCAAACAAGTTATCTTAAGTCATGTCGGGCACACTATCTTTGTAGTTAACATTTTTTTCTTTACTAATTAACAAATCCTCTGTTCCTTCACATGGATTCACAAGTTCTCACAAGTGGGTAACCAAAATCATTCTGTAAAACAGAATTAGCTCTCCAATCATCGATCATTCAACCAGAGAATGCTGACAAGCAAGAATCCCAAAACGGCTGATCAGAAGCTACCCCGTTTTATTCCAAGAACTCAAACACAGAACAGGTCTCCAAGATGCAATAACTTTCAGGGCTGGTTCTGCCCCTTCAAATGCTCTGACTCCCAATGCCTGTGGCACTCCTAGGGATGCAGGCCACAGCCAGTTGTGGCAGCAGCAGTGAGGATGCAGGACACATCCAGGAATGGCAGTGCCTCTGGGATGGTGGAGCACAGTCACCCCTGCAGCTGGCAGAGCTTCTCCAGCAACCCAGTGAAATGGCAGGAAGGAAACGAAGCAGTGCCTGCGCCCTGGGAGCAGTCCATGGGCTGCTGCAGTCTGCAACAGCTCCTCTCGCCTTCTCTTCTTTTTCTTCCATGAAAGAACAAGAAATTATGGTGATAATTTTGTTCCATTTCCCCTCAGGTGCAAATCAGGTCTAAAAACTGCAAAAAGGAAGTTTTCATAGTTAGAGAAAGAGTTTGTAAAGTTGTAAGCTCGCAAAGGGGTTTAAATCTCATGTCCTTCACTATCCAAAGAACAAAAAAACACGTGGAGGTTTTACAGATGGCTGTCTTCTTGAGTTTAACTGTATTATAGTACTTTAATTTAATTAGCAGCCATACCTATAGGAGAAGTACCATAATCCATGCGCTGTGAGTCAGAGCCTCGGCTGAGATGTATCTGAACTTTTGTGTTCTTTCCTGCTAGGTGAGCTAGCATGCTGAAACACTAGTCTGGCTTTTGCCTATGATACTGAAACCACTTTCATTTGCACATTAAACAACCAAGAAGAAAATGTGATTGCTTACACAAATCCTTAAACTTGCATAATTGTTCAGATGTGGGAAGGTGTCTTCTTCCAGATAATAACATTTTTTAAATCAATGCACAGATGAAAGATGAAGTTGTCACTCTTCTAAAAACACACACTAATGAATTTTGAACTATGTCAGACAAGAACAAAGAGACAATGGTGTCTTTTCTTGTAAGTCAATTTATAATCTATAAAAGAACATGTCTTGGTCACAGATTTGTATAGGAAAGTAATTCACATTTCAAAAACTGAAACAAGGAGAGATGCTTACAAATGAGTTTAAGCATTGGAGTTAGAAAATTTTAATTTGAGAATAATTTTTCCCTTGTACTGAGAGCACCTGCATTCTCCAATGACACCAAGGGGTCTTCCGCAGACTACAAGCAAGTTTCAGGTTCCACAACACTTACTGTTGCTGTTTGTAAGCAATACAGCTAATTAAATACACGGAGACTGTATGAGCAGATCCTGAATTATTATCCAAAAATCTTGCGCAAAAGCATTTAGAATACAAAATACATAGTGCATTTATACTGAAGAGGCATTATGTTTCTGCAATAAAAAAAATTCTTCAGGGTTAATGTTCTCAAATAATATAAATTGCTTGCATCAACAAACACAGTACAATTAGCTTGTTACCCTTAAACTGAGTTTAAAATAAGCAAATTGTTTGATGACTTTGATGTTTTCCACCCAAAATGTGCTGGCTAATTTTTCCATTCCAGTTCCCATTCCAATCTTTTAACTGCCTTAATCTCCTGCCCTCAGATGTTGACCTCCTAAGAACAGAGGTCAGAGGTTAGCACAGACAGACCTCAAAAGATCTGGACTATCAATTCATGCCTGAAAGATTTCTCTTCCACAAAAGAACTACTAAAAAAGCAAATTCCAAAATCCAACTCCACAGGCTGCATAAAATGTAAACTTGTCGATAAATTGCATTCATAAATATTCTAAAAAGATTGGATCTAAACAGTTTGAATTAATTTCTGTAGGATACAAAAATAAACCAAAGGCATAGACATGGAATAATGACGGAACTTCAAAGATAAAAAAGGAAAGCTCTAGACAGGGGAGAATTAAGAACCGGCATCTTTAACCACAGATATGTATGTTTTAAATGTTTCTAATCTCTACATTTGAAAGTACCATTTTTCCACACCAGGCATTTTTAAACACAATTTGTTTTTTTGTAAGGGTGAATGTATGAGATTAGCTGACTCGGAAACTGAAACAGCACCACTTAATACAAATTTTAGTTATTATTAGTGAGACTACTACCTCATTTTCTTGCAATAATCAACCACACAACAGATTCCTTGCTGCTTGTTTGGTCAATGAGCGAAGAGCTCTCATTAAAAAAAAAATGCCAGATGTTTCTTTTCTACGTATAAGAGAAATGTATAAAATTGTAAAGGAGAAAGATAACTTCAGGAGGCTCCAGGGAGATAGAAATATAGAGATAATAAGAGAACCATTTGATAAAATTATTTCTGGGATCCAAGGAAAATCTGTATGTTACACAATGAACATAAAGACAAAAATTCTAGAATTTCTCACTAGTGAAGTGAGTAATGATATTCCCACACTTAGTAACATAAAATCACATTGAATTATTTACCAAGTAAATTAAATTCACTCTGAGGATTATTTTTTGACTTAGAAAACTTACACATTTTAAGTAATTATTGCAAAAAGGTGTAGGCACATGTTTCTAACAATTATTACTTGACTAGCTAACCATTAGTCTTCCAAAAAATATATCAGAACTTAAGAACTTGAAAAATTTAGTCTGATAAACAGGAAAGGAGAGATTTTTCATTTACTTACTAGAAATAAGTGATTCATAAAAAGTGATTTGCATAGGGAGAAAGAATGTAAATACAACAAAACCTTTATAGAGGTAAATTAATAGGCTTACATCTGAGCTATATACAACTTCTAATCCTAGTGCAACTATTGATGGCTTCTTCTCATTGACGGAAGAAGTAACTGCACAATTCTGCAGTACAACTCATCTCAGGCAGACACACACTGACACTATAGTTTTGTTTTACAGTATTAGTTTAGCACAACAAAACGGCAAAGATTCCAAGTGACTTCTAGAATAGAGACAGCCATTGAACACAAGACCAGTACAATTTAAATTAATTTTTGTACTTTCAGTTATTAATTGTAAAAGCTGTAGTGCCAGGAGATTCAACATCATAAGATTATAAATTAATGGAGATCAAAGAAACGAATTTGTTTAGCTCATTCCCATATTTCACTGTGAACTTTCACAACTCTTTCCTCCTTAACCATTCCACTGTTGCTGAGCAAACCCAGCTCCCTCTTCCCAATCAACAATGCCATGCTTGGCTCGCTATTCCTCCAGCTTGGCCACAGCACCTTTGCTCTCTTGTGCAGTGTTCCACTTCGTCCCTGAAACTCTCTACATCCTCATCCTACAGTTCCAAACAAAAACGAATCCAAATCCCCAAACTAGTGAGAGGAGAATGGAGCCTAATTTCTACAAATCCTATTATCTACCAATTCAGTATTCGAAAGAGATGGAAATAATTTACACTGCAGTAACAGCCTGTGAACCCACATGTGAGCTCTCCTTTTCTCATTTGCTGCATGAAATACAAATTATTGTATCCTTTTTCCTTAGTCTATTGAATGCTATGCTTGAACTCACCACTAAATCCAGCTAAATCATGAACACAAAAAATACTGATTTTGGGGCTCTCACCAGAATCTCTCTGTGCACTGCAAACATTAATTACTTTGCAATGTCTCTACAAAATTGTGTGGTTTATTTGGTCTCAGAGAAATGCACAAGATTCTGAAGCACAAGAAAAAAATGTCAAAATTATTTTCCAGAGGAGCATTATTCTAAGTGCCCAGTTTGAAATACCAGTGCCCTTGGAGCACTTACTGTTTTATAGCACCTGATGCATTTAAGGCAAAGCTCAAACTGAGCATCTGTGAGGGCTGCATTTGGTGGTTCTGCAAAACAGACTCCAGAAGTGTCACCTGGTAAACAAGGAACACACAATAAGCAGAATACTGCAGAAAGTCCTATTTCAGGTCAATTCTCCCAGATGCACTGGAATCACCATAGCTGTTGCAAGGCTGCAGAGCAGGAGCTCACATGCCACCTGTGCTTCAGCTCCTGACTTGAGCAATTTTTCAAAATGCAAGAAACTTCAGTTGAATCCCTGACTGTGTGTGTAGGGAGATTCAGGTTTTTCTGTAGTCCCTGAAGAGCAGCAGAACTACCAGCACTGAGGCAACCATTTGGAGCCTGGAAAAGATCTGGGCTTCTCACATTGACACTCTTTGTGGTGGTCCACCTCCTTCCTCATCTTCCCTGTGCTTGTGTTCCTATTCCTGCTTCTTCCTAATCTTCACTCTACCTTTTACCCTTGAAATATCTTCCTATTACCCTGCCTGAGGGATTGTGGATACCACAGGAGCATTTCTATTTGAGCTCCACTGTCTCTTCACTGAGCAGCTTGTCATAACCAGAAGAAGCAACTGCAAAGTCCCACTCAGTTCTGCTACTTCTGGATGGAGGATGCCACATTGCTGTGCAGGGGTGGCTTCAACTGGTATGTTTTTTCTGAAATAAGTGTCCCTTTCCTTGTGTAAATATGCCCTTACAGATTGTGACTTCTTTCAGGACACAGGTGTCCTGTGTGCCATTACCTGCTCGACAACTGCTCTAGCACAGGTGCACTTTTGGGGGTGGGGGATGCACAGTGGGAAGAGCAGCATCGTGCCTGCACCACCACTATGGAGATGACTACCTCCGTGACACATTCCTCTTACATAATGAGCTGCTGAGCTTCTTGGCAAAATAAGATATTGAAGTAAATTCACATTTTAAATTATTCATATTTAAGTAGGTTTGATCTTTAAGTGTCAAGGACAGAAACATGAAGCCACAGCTAATAAAAGAAACAGCTGTAGCAATTTGGAATTACATTACTGCACAGTCTTTATTAATTTGAAGTTAAAGGGCTCCAGAACCTTTATTCCTTTTAAAGTGGTAAATCAGAAGCAATGTTATGGGGATATCTGATTAAGCAGAAATGCTATCATTAATTTTTCTCCAGCTTTCAAAATTTTGGTTATCTTTTTCAACAAACAATTATGACAATTATTTCCATCATCTGGAGTCACCAGTATAATCTGTCCTCAATGCAGTTTATTTATTACATGTTTTTAGTATGTTTGCTAGGTGATGCTGGAGTGCAACATATATTAAAAAAAAAAAAAAAAAAAAAAAAAAAAAAAAAACCTAAAAAAACAAAAACCAAGGCAATGCAATTGTTTTCCTAAAATAAAAAGATTTGGGGTTTAATTACACTTAATATTTCTGTCATAACATAAAACACAAGCAGTTTGAATCTTTTGAAAAGGTAGCTTATTCTGTGAGCAGGTCTGTTCCCAGTTCAATGACAGCTATAGCATGTCACATGAGCTGAAAGCAGCACAGTCTGTAGTCAGGATCAGTATCAGCTTAAAACATAATTTTCACAACTGGGGAAGTATCTTCAAATAATGCTCAGTTCCCTGCTACTTTCAAAGCACAAGATTAAGTATTTACTGATTTGGCCCCTGAAAATGTATGCATTTTTTTGTTTATTTTTGTCTACTTGAAAATAGTATAGTGGTAAGAAATTAAACACTGAGAAACAAATTTAAATTAAAGAAGAAGATGTACCAGGAAGATTTTTTAGAAACAGAATGATTTTTTGAAAATTATTTACTGACATACTTAACATATACTCTACTGGATTTATGCATAATGTCTGTTAAATTGAGCAAAGTTCTCACTTCTTTTGTGCTTCTAAACTCCTTCTGGTTTGTGTAATCACTAGTACAGGTAAGAATGCAGTGGGATCATTAGGTGTATCAGTGCAGGCAAAGGCCTGAATATGCACTGAGAGTTTACTGTAAGTGAGAGAGAGCTCACCCCTCGATGAAAGACAGTGGAATAGTCAGAAAACATGATGCCTAGAGAAGACATCCGATTAGAGAAAAATATTCTGTATTCCAAAAAGAGTGTATGTACTTAAGAAACCCATCTGCTGTGCAGGGACAGCTTTACTCTACATGAGGCTGCATAAAAATGACACCTTCCTACTCACTTCATCTGTTCCTGGTATGTTTTCAGAATTGAATCTGCTTACTTTAGCATCAAATTTGGATTTCTTATTATAAACACTGTGAAAAATTTGGGGCCTCTCTCTACTTAACTGTACATGCATACAAACAGATACCAAAAAACTTTATCCAGGCTCTACTCTGTTCTTAATACAAGCTTGCAATGATATTGCTTAGCGGTATCATGGCTACCAGGTTCCAAGCTCTTCCCTTGGCACAGCTATTTGCATTTACTTGAAGCACATGAAAAGCCCCACCAGAAGACACATGATGGAAAGGCAGCACATATTTTTGCATGTTTTGATGATTTGTTGGTCTAAGTGCAAAGCCCAATTCCTGCTTGCATCCAAGTGAGCAGGCTGAAACACTGCATGGTCATTCAAGTCCACCAGCAATGGAGGATTTGAAAAGAGACCTTACTTTAAATGGCCTTTGTGATGAACTTGGTAGTTAAATTGTCTGAAACCAGAAAATGGCCTTTCAAATGAATGAGGAATTGCTTGTATAAGCACCCAGCACATTACAGTGTGCCAGGGTACCCCAAAATATCTAACTGACCTTGGATCAATTTAAGCTTTGCAGCCTGCATCTAACAGTGGGCACTTGGCTTTGCAAATCTAACCATGTTCTCTCAATTTAAAACTTTGAATGGGATTTCTTCCATGTCTTCTGAAAAACAAAACCTTATATTCAAACATTATACATGCTGTTATTCACAACTGTAATAATTTCTACACTTTGCTCCAACATGCAAGCAACTGATGTGTCAGCTCTGTATCCTAGCTCCTGACTGTTTGAGCTACAGAATTACAGAAGACAAATCCAGTATCTTTTGAGAAAGGCAGCTCCCAGTGCTGTATACTGGATCTCAGGGTAGAAGCTAGCTTACCTGTGGGCTTGCTGTCCTCCAAGAGGTGAGATTTTCCTGCTTCTGCTCTCACTCTGGAACACTTTCTCATAGTTCTACAGCAGGCATTTCAGGAAGACTGGTTTAGTTACACCCTGTGCCACAGAAGAAATCATGGCACATACTGTGTGGTCCATAGGTATTGGGAGCTATACACACCAGGTAGCGGCAGCTGTTTTCCCTTTACTCTCTTAAGCTACTTTTCATTTTTTTTTTAATGGCAAAAATACTTGTTCTTGAAGATCTGCTTCTGTTCTTAGACTGGACAGACCAAGTCCTGGAAGCACACTGTGTGTTTGTTATGCAGAAAGACTGTGATTGCTGAGCTCCCTTTAAACACAGATGGATGACGTAGATTTTAACAAGGGCTGTCTAATGAATATATGCAGTAATACTTTTCAGAGGCTTCTGACTTAAGACTTGGATGGGTCTGCACAAAGACAAGCAAAGATTAACCTCCTGCCCTAGAGATCCATCTCCAAGCCAGCTTTCAAGCCTCCAATCCATGGCACCAAGTGGCAGCTATTTTTAAAAGTTACCTACTTTTTAACCCTACCAACAAGACCCTCTGGTTTTCTGGTTTTATCTCACTCCTGGAAAACCCAAAACTTCCAAAGAGTTGTCAGACTGAGAAAAACAGCAAGGATGAAAAACTTTGTCCCTAATATTTGTAGCCCTGTGAAGATAAAACCTTCTTGAAGTACCTAGAGTATTGCAAAGCTCGCAAGGTGTAGTGGTTTTGTTTGTTTGTTTTTGGTTTTGGGTTTTTTAAAATTTAACTCCTGTTCCCTTTACAAGCAGTTCTTGCCAATTTAGTGGCTTATTGTGGCATAGTCAGTAATATCAATCCTAAAATTATGTAAGGAAGCATAACTCGGAGTGGTTTATCCTCATGCTAACCCACTGTCTAAACATGCAAATTGTTAACTCTATAAAACTCTGCACAAATAATACCAAGCTTTGCTTGAAGATCCAAAAGGAAGTTGCATCCAGCAAATTCAGGTACTTAACACTTCATCTAATTGTCTTGTGCAGATTAGTTGTCGATACTGAAGGAAATGCTTATACCACTATTGCCAAAGATCAAAAGCTATACCTCCCTATATTTTACAGTCTCTGCTTAAGTATGTGCCAGTGTTGGAAAGATGATAGTAGGTCAGGGGGACCTCATTTCACATGGAAATTTTCACATAAGAGAACAAAATGATGGCCGTTTTTCCATACTAAGTTTAAAAGGTTGTCTCAGATATGACTGGAAAGAGCAACTAAACTCCCAATAAAATCATTATGGATGGAGGGAAAGAGCAAACAGTCAAGAAAATGCCCTATGCTTGAAAAATGGGAAAAGCAAGAATTAAAATTGGAATGAAGAGATTCTTGCCATCTGATACCAGTGCAAGGGAACCAGGGAGGAGGTGTTCATGTTCTAATTGCTGAAACACCACCCTTGAGTAAGGTCCTTATGCAAGGTTGTATTTCTAACAAACATGCAATTTTTGCATTACTTGTGTGTGAGCTTCCTCTTTAGAAAATGGCAGAACTGTGAATACAATCTACATTGAAGAGGAGTAGGAAAATTTCACCATGTAACAGTAATGTGCTGGCACCATTTTGTGCCAAAGGCGACAACTCCCTAAACTTGTTGACCATTTCCCTGGTTGGATGACTCAGTTTGCCCATTACCCACTTCACCCCAATGCAGTGGGTGACAAGTTCAGGACCTGCCCAAAGCGGGCCCCTGGGGCTGGCCAAGTGGACGTATGCCCTTGGTTGTAGCTGTGCGTGGTGACAACCAGCCTGGCCTTGCTTACTCTCAGGAGAAAGGACTGACAGGCTTTCCCTGCCCATCCGCTGCACACAGGTTTTACATGCTTCTCCCACATTGGTCCTAGCTCAGGGCTCTCCCTCCCAGCCCATACCACTCCCATTATTCATATCTCCTTCACAAAAACCTGTTTGGTTCAAGCCGTAGGAGGCTTCTCTATGAAAGTTACATTATACAGTTGAGTGTGATTCAATCAGTAGAGATGGAATTGATATAATATCAAGTTTGAAGTAACTTAGTATCATGTAATTTTGCTGTCCTAAACTAGCTCTCCTAGTCCATTTAACTTTAATTCAAATGTCCCCCGTGGCATGCCACCATGTGTCATCCCTTCCTGCATCTCACCAGCTTAGTGGCTGTTTGTGCAGATCACAAGCTTTTAAAGAAGACCTTTAAGATTTTCTTAATATAGTCTGACTTCAGATCATCCACAAAATGTCTTCAGATATTAAAACCATTTTCTGTCTGACTCAGACACAAGCTAGTTTTAAGTGACAGTTCACCCGGGGAGAATTGTATTATTTAATTACAACTCCTCCTTCCCTAAGTGGCTGTATTTCCACCCCGTGGGCGGTTTAGAACGATGTTCTTCTTCATTTAAAAACTATGGTTTTGGTCATATTCAAGAGTTACTGGTGAACACCACTTATAACATCTTAACACAAAACCACTTCTAACTGCTTCTCCTTCATATTTATCTATACTGGAATAAAAGTTTTCAAAGCATTATATCCATGCTGCAGTACTCATTACTGTTTAGCCAACTGAGCTACAAATACCCAGCTGTTTCACCAGCCATATCCCAGGGTGTAATTCAGCATCACCATGTATCCAGTGGCAATGGTTCTTTGATGGTTTAAGCAGCTCCCAAACACTTTCCTCAAAGCTTACTTGCAGGGCTGCATTATAAACCAAGCCAGTGAAATGTTTTGTATCAATCTCCAATCTCTCAATGCAGTACTTATTTATTACCTGTTTAAACCACTTACTGACACAGGTCACCTGTACTAGAAAGTTTCCCTGCCACAAGTGTGATGTTAGCAGAAGGAATCAGAGGACAGAAATAATATAAATTATAACAGGGAGATGGAGTTATATTTTTAATTGCTTCTTCCTTGGTCTCTTCCTCTTCCTTTATTTTATTGCTTCCATTTTTGTGTAAAGATTTCAAAACCAAAAAAGGAAAAAAAAAAAAAGCTGCCAATCCCCCATCTCCCCCAAAACACTCCACATGAAGAAGTGCCAAGCTAAGAAAATACAGCATAACAGACACTCTTGCAGAAAAAATATCCAAGTTTGAGCTCCTAGCAGAGATATTTACAGATACTGGGTAATATCTCTAGGTCCCAAAGATAACTCTAGCTTCTAGTCCTGTGAGCATCATGCTCCTTTATTAATATTGTCCCAAAGGTCTATGGGTCAAATTATTTAAATTACACTGCACTAAAGAATATTCTCCCATCTATACAACTAATTCCAACTCATAAAACAGTCCTTTACCTGGTTTCATTTTAGGTGACATAGAAACACTGGGAGTGCTTGTTCAAAAAAAAAAAAAAAAAAAAAAAGAAAAAGAAAAAGAAAGTGGCATAATTTCTTCCTTCTTCCCTTTTTCCTCTTAAATTTACTCTGAGATGGTGGGTTAGGTTCTGATTTCATTTGTTCTACTCCAAACCATAGATGTGTCTACAAGTTATTAAGTACTTGAAAAGATAAAGTACTCTAAAATCACACTTAATCTCCATCGGATCCCCATGGTCATTCCTAGAGAGCAGCATAGCATACTTTTGTGTCAGCTCACTGCCAAAATTGAGCAAAGCACACTGTGTTAGGAATGTGTTAAGAGCTCCTACAAAGCGAGCTGCAGATGGTTACAATGCAACTCCTCACAAATTCATCCCCTGGTTTAGCCAGGTAGGAAGAGAACAGTCCCTCCACTGTGCATCTCTGCCAGAAAACACCACTTCTGAACCCAGAATTTGTCAGATGAAAATCCCAGCTGAACTTCATTTAGGAACCTCCCCTCTAGACCAGACTTCTCAAAATCTGTGACAAAGTACATACATGTATTACAATAAATTGAAGTGAGGCCTGAGAACCTGAAGTCTGAAGGCTGCTCAGAGCCACAGCTTCATTCCACATGGACCACAGATTTTCTCTTCCTCACACATGCATGTGCCAACAAGGTGACTAAGCAAGAATGACCAAGTGGCCACTACCACTCGTGACAATTACAAAGAATTTCCACTTATGTTATAAAACTAATGTGGCCCACAGCAATGCCAAAGGGGAAATCTATCACAGCAAAGTCCTCACAGCAACAATACTGCAAATTACAGGGACCCTGAGTCTACCAGGGAAGCCTCACAAAATCCACCAACATTGGTAGTCTCAGTGTCAGGACTTTTTTTCCCTCGTTGCTGATTTTCCCTTTTTTCTCCCCCCATCTTTGCTATCTCTAACTCCTCTCAGTAATTAGAGTAACAGAATCCATTCAAATGGGATCCAGACAAAAAGATACACTGAGGCTGGGCTCTCACATTCTTACATTGGTAACATAAAAAGAGATGAACACAAGAAGCTGGAATTAGCTTTCATAAATGGAGGCAGTTCGCAGTACAACAGCAATCTTCAAGAAACTTTTCACTAGACATGTTGGAGGTGTACCTTTTTTATTGTTTAGGAATTCAAAACCAATTTTCCTTCAAGCAAAGACACTGCTTTTCACTGAGTGATAATGTCAATGCTACTTCAAACATTTCAAATTTCAGCTTTTTTTGGTGTCTTATGACTTAAGTGTAAGAATTCTGAGACAGAAGTGGGTAGATGTTTTTGCCCACATTTTCACATTCAAATTAATTCAAATTAATTTTAAATTTTCCCTTTTTTTAAAGGCAAGTGAACATTAGAGAGTACACCGTCTCATAGATCAGCTCCCCACACTGTTTTTCAGGGTATATCTGTTCAATTTTTTCTGTGCTTCAGCTATGAAAAAACATGACTGAAAGCAGAATTTATCTCATTTAATTTTGAGACTTGTAAGGGAAGCATCTATAAGGACTGGAGCTAAGGTCCCTTCGTAGTCCCTGAAGAGGAATAGCAGTAAGGTAAGATTCAACACCAAGATTTTATATGCTTCCCTAGGATGAGATGCATTCCACTTGGAACGTACTGCTTCCCCCTGCATGTACTACACTGTGTACTACAGATTGTTCAAATCCCTGCCTCTTTCAATACCTAGTCTTCCCTGACTGCCTACAACCAGCCCATTTAAATTTCAAGGTTTTTGAAGCAAGGACTGTCTTCCTTCACATACATGTGCAACAAATAGGTAAACAGGATCACACCAGCATGACTGTGGCCTTTATTTGCTGGCAAAGTATGAAACATCAAGAACAGTGGTAATGCTAATACTCTAAACAAATTAGCAATTAGAATTCATGAAAAAAACCCCAAATTATTTAAATAAGAATAATACTGTAAGACTATGGTGAAATTAAAAAAAAAATACCCAAAAAACACATAAAACCAGCCATTGCAAGCGACATGACTCTATACAGCCAGATACAGAGAGCAATCAAAAAGAAAGCTTTGTCCGGCTTACAAAGTCTCTCCTTGTTGTGGTTATGGACTCTAATCTGTTACAGCAGCAATAAATTGTGTTTATGGCTTTTAGCTTTTACAAAGAAGGTGAAAGAGGGACAAATATGATGTTGTCTCCAGTCCTTAACTAAAAAAAAATTTACAAACTGGGTGGGGGGACCGAAAAAAGGGCCTTTTGACAGAGGTGAGGACAAGTAATCATCTGTAGCTAGTAAAGGTTCCTGATCCCAAATTTCTCAAACCTGGGCCATTCCAGGTGACCCTATCTTTCCTAAGCTACTCTTTGCTTCAGAATATGCAAAGGAAGAGAGCCATCACCTCTCAGTCAAGCTATACATTAAATACTGCAGGCAGAACCTGGCTGTTTGGATGTTCTTACTAGGAGCTTCACAAAGTAAGTGTTCCCCTTGGCCTCAGTCATTATAGCTACTGGGCTGGGCACAGCATGAGAAAAAAAGGGTGAATTCAGTTAAACAAACAAACAAACAAATAAATAAACTTTCAAGCAGGAAGGCTGTCCTTGGTGAACTAGGTGTAGGTGACTTTGCAGTGAAGAGGACTCAGAATTTCTTCAAGCCATCAGAAGTAGAAAATAAAGGGTAACAGTGCAGTTCAAGACAGACTGCTGCACTTGCATAGAGAGAAATGCAGCAATTAAAATTAACCCGAAATTTGTAAAGCATTGTTACAATAGCCCCTCAGACCACCAAGAATCAAAACCATTGGAAACACCTTATATTCTGTTCACTAAGTAAAAATATAATTAACCAAATGATATATGTCTCAACCCTTACTGCAGCACCTACTTTTTTTCCTAGATAAAACTACTGATGCAGTTTAATGACAGCTTTGTTAGTCCGTTTAGCATGCACAATTCTCGCCTAAACATGACATTATTTCACCTGTATTCAGACTGACCTCCCTCTCCAGTCTAATAGCAATATCTTCAAAATAATATTATATTCCTCTGCAGGCTCCCTCTAATTTAATAAAACCTTCTCAAGTAAAACTAATCAATGGGTGATTGATGTAGTTGTATAGACACAGCTTTAACAAAATTACTAAGCTACATGTAAAAACCAAATTTGCACAGAAGGGTTTCCTTTCAAAAACAAACAAATAAATGCTGAAAACATAATTTCAATAAATGCTTGCAAAGAAAATAAAAGAGGGAATAGCAAAGTAAGGTCATTACCTATCTCCCTTTGGTTTTCTTTTTTGTACTGTCTTCCCTTTGGGTCGTCTTTCACTTCCTAAACAGGGGCTCCCACCAGGGCCTGTTACCCGTATTGATTCAAGGCCTTTGGAAGATTTCTTAAAAGTAAATTCCACAGGTTCTCCTTCTTTTAGGCTTCTAAATCCTTCCATGTAAAGCTTGCTCTGTAAATAGGAAAAATACTCTTGGTTACCATTGCCTTAAAAACAGGATTTACATTTATAATCAACCGGACAAATTACCCCATCTACCATCCAACAACACATATAAGTAGAGTAACAGTTTCCTCTGCATGAGCTATAGCAGATGATACTACAAATTATAGTCCTGGATACACTGAAAACCCCATTCAACACCAAACGAGTAAAAAGAACCTATTTTCAGTATCAGCAAAACTGAAATAACACTTTTATTTTCCGTGATGAATGCTATAGAAGAAGCAGAAGGAATGCTGTATTCTTAAAACCCTTACAAATTCTTAACAGGTCTCAGGAAGTGAAAAGGTCTGGAAAGAGAGCAAATGTTCACTTCGGAGCAAATTAATTTATGATGAAAGTCTTAATAATTTGCATTCTTTATATCTGAGACATGGATCTCCTGCTCTGAAAATGAATCAAATATACAGCAAGCATGAGAGGCAGGAGGAAGGCGCTCTGAACAAAGTCTGCTGACATGGGCAAGTCAAATATCCCTAATGAGCTACTGAATTTCTGTTGACTACACCAAAAATCTTATCTACGTAGCATGATTTATGTATGGGTTTGTATTTTCATTCACAGAAAAGGAAATTTTTATCATCAGGGCAAGTGAAATAAATACTGATAAATATTTTAATATCACACTGCAGTAGAAAAATATTGGACAAGCTGAAGTCAACAGGAGCTTACCAGTGATTCTGATACAATGAAAATTTTCATCACAATTCCAAACAAATTATGTACAACAGTAAGTATGCATTCAAGGATAAATCTGATTAATCAAACTCCTGAATAAAATTATCAAGTTAAATGGCAGGGAGGCTTTTGGGGGTGGTTGAGATAAAGTGGTTGCACTACACTTTTATTTTAGAAATTACATGGTACGAATGAGATCAGTTGGACTCACAGAAAATATCACAAAATACCTCAATTTACACACATTTAGAGGTCCTTCAAGAGAGTTGTAACATATATTTTCTTCCTTTGCTCATGAATCCCTCAGAGGAAAGACAAAAAAATGTATCCTGACTGATTCTCAGTCCATTTTCTAGCATTCACTTGGCTGAACCACAGAGTCAAGAAGGAAATCTTCACTGCAGGTGCCATCCCAAATCAGTCACATGTCAAAAAAAGCCAAGTGACACACAACTTGCATCTGTTACTTGCCAAGTGCAACTAGGAATATGTACAAATCAGATGGCAATCCCTGACTGTAACCATTCACAGGAGGTCTGCAGCACCACGACACTGTTTTAGCAGAGCCAACAACTGACACCTACACAGTTCATAGCTTCCACACAAAGATGGAGCTGGTTTCTTCATCAGGATGCACAAGAGAACAGGACCAAGAGCAACAGCAGTTCCCCCTGAGCTGCTATAGAGCAAACTAGTTTCAGACAAAAGAAGAAATTATTCACTGTAAAAAGAATTAAACAGAGAAGCCCAAAGTAATAGTTCCCTTTGCTGGAAATAGTTAATACTGATCTTACCAGGGCACTGAATAACCCAATCCAAGGCCCTGCTTGCAGGAAGATGTTCAACCAGATGAAATCAAGAGCAGCCTTCCAACCTAGGCTTTCCTGTGATTCAGGTATCTTAACCCAGTGCTGGTGAGACTGGAGAACAGGATTGCAGTTCCTGGCTCTGCAGCAGCTACCCTGGGGCACCTGCGTCACTTCTCCATGTTTTTCTGAAGAGGGGTGCCACTGCAAAATCTATTTTTCCCAGCACTAATAGGCTAAATTACAAACTGTAAAATAATTTGAAAGTGCACCCAGCACAAGACACTACTGCTGCTGGTCTGACTGAGTGGCTCAGGTGCTTATAATTTTGCCAGCAGCCAAAAGTAACCAAGAACACAGCTTCACTCATTAGGACAAAGGCTGATTTTGCTTATCCAGTAGTGCAGTTCTAGTAGACATGGCTCTTGCACACAAATGTAACAGTGTGAAACACAAGACAAAATTGCTGATTTTATAGGTTAGAGGTTGAGCACTATTTAAAAGGTGGGGGGAATAGCATGGGAGGGCTGTGGGACATGTGAAAGAAGAAATATATAATATGTGTTCCCTGAATCATTAGCTTGGCTTTTTTAAAAGTAAAAATTTAATGAATGAAAAAATAAGTATGTAAATGTTCTTACTAATGCAACTGGAGGACAGTAACTCTACACAAAGCAATAAAACAAACCACCCAGGAGGGCAGCATTATTTCAAGCAAGCTCTCAACTCTGAAATGCCTGTATAGCAATAAGGGGATCTTCGCCACAATGAAGAAACATCCAAGTTCAGAATAGGCCAAGAGAAGACACCACCACTCCTCAACTGAAACAACACTCAGTGCTGTGGCCTGAGTCAGTCTCTAGGTCTGTCCACAAATCTTCAGTCTTCTGTGGCCACCAGGGAAATCTTGATGAAAGGAAAGAACTGAACAATGTGTATTCTGTCCTAAAATATGCACACAGTTGAATGTTCCAAAACCAGACAATCAGTACAACACAGATGGGTGCTAGTCACAAGGGAAACTCAAAGTAACAAGCCCTTATTTTCCTGCAATACTCAACACAGCATGGATGCTTGTCTACTTGTTTAATTACAACTTAATGCAGATACAGTTAAGTCTCAGTAAGAGTTATTATGCATTTTTTCCTGAGTTTCACCATTGTTAAAAAATGTCAAAGAGTTTTAACATCTGATACATATAACATTGTCTTCTACTTTACCTCAAAATAAATACTTGATTAAAATGTAACTTAAAGCAGGACATTATTAGTATTCTAGAGTGTTTTTCTTTTTCTCATTTCAGTATTAGCAACAGAACTTGATTTCTAAACAAAGCACTCTATTTACATGAGATTTTTAAACATTTAAAAGCCTAAGTAAAGCAACAATCATGCTTTCATGAATCACATGTTATGCAGGTGTACATTTTTTCACGTGTTTTTTTCCCCGAGCACTTTTAACAACAAAAAATGTTGAAAAATCCCTACTTCAAATGACTTGCACAGTTCTCTACTTGAATAGATCTAAACAGCTTTTCCATGTTACAGATGGATTTGGTGCTGTTTGACTTACTGTGCAAATGTATAGTGAGATTCTCTGAGGGTGCAGTAACAATTCAAAAACCATTGTGAAAAAATGGCATTTGGAAACCAGCAAAACAAATCTAAAACCTGAATCCCTCTTAACTTGTCTAAAGAGCTGGACAAAAAAAATGTCTGTAAAGTTGATAATTTAAAGTTGACAGACCTAGCTCAGTATTTTCCTCACATTTCTTAAACAAATAAAACTGACACAATTAAAAGCAGCCAGAGTTTCAAGTCAGTGAACCATTTCTACAGCCCTGAATGGGATATATGGGCACACTGCCAACAAACAAGGAGGAAAAACTTAAAAGCAACATGCTTTTCCTCTTTTCTCTCTTTCAGCTGTCAAAGACTTGTTATTTTTACCAGCAGTCAATACAGTGGTTTCAGACTGGAGGGGTTTTTTCCTCTTTTTAAATTTGACAATTCAACAGGACCATTTATGGTGGGTTTTTTTTTTTTAATTTTTTTTTTTAATAGATATTCTAATATAAAATCTCATCTCTCTCTGTTACAAGCAATGGCTAGGTCCAAAATGTGGCAATCTTGTAGTAGTAGTATTGGTAAGAACAAATATGAATGGAAAACTCCACGATCACAAGTTCATGGAAAGCATTTCCTACTACAAGTCAAAAATCAAAACTTAACAAGTATAAACTGTATTAGCAAAATGGTCCCCAAAGAAACACACCAACTCCTGGGCAGTGTCAGGGAGTGCTTACAGCTTTCACCAGGCTCTACAAAAGAAAGGAAGTTTGGAATTAAGGATCATTACAGGGGCCCTGATTGCCTCAGATATGTGTGCATTACTTTTAATAAGTGTGGGGAGTAAGTGCCTCGTCACAACTTTGCCATTTCTGGTCAGGGCTGTGAACAACTGCTGCTGCAGACATTAAATCCTTTAGAGGGACCAGGGGGAAAGTTATTTGGTGGCATTCTGCTTACCTCATTTATTTTCTGTATCTCTCATTTCTGACCCTTTTTATCTAGTGATTGATTGATTGCTTAGTACAATGACCAGACGCCACCAGTATGCTGAGTTTCCCAAAGTAAGAAAACTGTTTTCCCTCCAAAATTATCTACAATTAAATCCAGACATGAAGGAAAGCATATTCTAAAGCCCAACCACAATAAAGATTGTAAGAAAATCACTCCAAAACAACCTCGTAGAGTTCCATCGAGAGCCATCAACCTTTGAGTAAAGCAAGGGCACACAGTGAGAGGACCCAGAAGTAAAACAATTTACACTGGATGCATACTAGTGCCCTTCCCTGTGTTAGGTCAAAACCCATGCAGAATACTATCAGTTGCATGATACCTGCTATGAGGACTTTTGCTGTTGACCAAAAGTTCATTATAGGAGGTTTGTGAAGACATGTATTTTTGCAGGCAGAATGCTAAAGCACACACAAAAAAATTCACTACCCTGAACAGCCCCTCCAAGGGCAATGTGCAGCTCTGCTGCACTAATACAGGATTTGAAGATTGGGCACTTGCAAAATACCTCAACACTGCTCTGCTGACCCTCAAGGGCTTGTTCCTGCTCCTACAGGCTTATCTTGCACCAAATCTGGCACTTCTTTTGGTCCTCCTCATAAGCCAATTTAACTCGCTAATCTGACAGGAAACAAACTCAGTTTTAAAAGAAGGGGGGAGGATAAGAGGAAGAGGAAATAGAGATAGATTTTTGTTTTTCCAGTGAGCTAAATCTATTCACAGAGAAGTGCAACAAGCTCTAGGGCATACACAGTGAAAACAGCAACTTTTCGAGATGAGATTGTGCTCCTTAATATTTTATGTAAAAAAGCAAACTCTACTGCATTAGACATTTTTTTCAAAGCTTAACAAAACACAAAGTAACTTTCAAAAAGCTACAAAACACTATTTCTCAAAGATTTGAACTTTAGCTCTAAGACAAGGAAGAGCCATGCACACTACGTGTATAAAATATTTATGAGAAAGGGTGAGCTACTGCAAGTAACTTTACAGTAGGGAAAGAGCTGGTATGTAGGCAGTAACCACATGCAGCTGGCACACTGCAATTTCACACCTTTATTTACTTGGAATTTGTTTTTGTCTTGAATTTCCACCATGACCGTAGTCATGTTCATAACCTTGTTTCCATTCATCATCCTGTCACTGTCCCCACACTGTTATTTTTCTTACTGAGAAGTGTGCAAAGGTATTTATTTAACTTTTGAACAAAAGGCTCTGTCTAATTCAAAACCACCCATCCTATACAACAGAAGGGTTTCCTCTTTCTCAATTTATGTATCTAAGAAACTTCTATTAACTGCTTTAAGAAGTTTAAATTAATTCTAACTCAGCCTAATACTTATAGTTCTTGTTCCATCACAACTTCTAAGAAGTGATTTCTTCTGATAATCTATTCCTTTTTTACATTACCTTTTCTCAACCCAATATCTCTCCCAAGAAAAGGTTCTCTGCTAGAATGATGCAACAATTCTCCTTTTCCTTTACTTGGGATTCAAGTTGAACCTTTTCTCTATTTAAGTCTCCAGTACTTCAGCTCACCTATGTTTACTAAACAGTTCTCCTAAATTCAACACATGTATCTTAGAAAAATTACCAACTTTCTGTCATCTCATTTAACTTACACCAAGTAAACACACTTCATGTTTTACTTTCATTTTTTAAACAAGCATGTTTTCTGTAGGGTTAACAATTTTTTTCAAGCCCAAAATAACACAACTTCTATTCTGAATCACTCTTTTGGTAAGAAAACTAATGATGGTTGTGACAGAAAAACCACATTATTTTATCATAGTATTAGACATATCTGTATATAAATCTAAGCTAGAGATCCACAACATAATTCCTTCACAAAGTGGATTTTTGCAAATAGATTCTACTATGTCCATGCTACTCTTTGTTTCCAAGGTGCTGATGAAACCTTACCAATTTTCTGCATAATTTTAAGTATTTGTGTTCAGGCCATGAATGAAATTTGGCCATATTCTTGCTGTCTCTGTATCTGGTTACACATTCAGCAGCATCTGCTCTGATTTTGTATGCTAATAAAAAAAGCCTGGTTATTAAACATATCTTTTGCTTTTCCTCCTTGACCTCTCTTTTCTTACTAGAGTAAGTGTAATTTATGTTAGTATAGTACCTACACAACTCATGTTACACACAACTGCTGGTAATTTTCACCCTTTTCTCATTTTCATAGATCATTTATGTTACTGCATACACAATTCTCCTTTACCCAATTTTCCTTGTTGTATGCTTTAATACCAGGCATGAAAATCAAACCAGTCTCTTCTGTCATTTCTTAGTTTAAGTATTTTCTCATCAGTCACACTAGGCACAAGAGAGAATTGACTCACTTCAGTCAGTTTCAAAAGGGAAGTTCCTCTTTTCCCACCAAAGCCTCACATTGACTCAGGAAGAAAACCGTTTAGCTCTTTTTGGCAATGTCATATTTCTGCTTTGTTTCTGCTCCCTGAATCAGTTCTATGCAGTCAAAAAACCCACCAGCACACTCAAAAGAAGCCTTGTGAATGTGCATCCATAGCAGGTACAGCTGTCCTATGTAGCACCTTGTCAACACTTACATGGCTTCAGTGACCTCCTGAAACTACACTATTAATCTCAGAAAGTTTAATCTCACACTGTTAATCTCAGACCCTCGGAAGTTCCCCCACTGAGAAGCATCTTCTTCTCCTGATGGTCTCCCAATGGTCAAATACCTCCAAGCTCCCTCCCCACAAGCATTCCCTTGCTACCAGCTGACTGTAGTGCTTTTGGGAGCCCCACAGACACCCCAGGATGGGGGCCCTTTCCTTCCTTCACTCACCACTGAGCTATTCCACCCTCAGCAAGTACAGTCACTCCACGCAACTGAAACCACCTCTATCTCTGTCCCAAATACTCATCTGCTGTAATGCAGTTTTACAGAAACCTGAAGGCTCTTTTCTACAAAGATTAGGAACAAACAAACATGACCTCATATGCAATCAGTAAACAGGGTAGATTATCCTCGATTTTCATTAGAACGAGGATCTTTCTTCCCTGCCCCCCAATTTTTATTCTCCCAGGATATGAGGCCCTGATGTCCAGCTGACCAGACTAAGGCATCCTGATATTCAATCCATTTTAGTGATGCTTCCAAGGGGAAAACTTCTCAAGAGGGAAGAAAACCATCATTAGTCTCTTTGGTGTACCTCTTCCCCGACAATGTGCAATGAACTGAAAAGTTCATGAGCTGCATACCTTTGCAGTGCCCACCTAGACATAGTATTTTTCAAGCCTCCTCTCTGTTAAAAAACACAAACTTTCAAGGCAGAGGTCAAAAAACGCCACTCCTGCAGCTCATCTATTACATGAAGAAAGGAGGCATCATACAGAATCCCTAGACCTTTTCTCTTTCTCTTCTGGAAGGAAGAAAAAAAAAGAAAGAAAAACAGAGCGGGCCACCAGAAAATCCATAAATACCACCAAGTCCACTCCTCTAATTTCTTCCAGAATGGATACAAATACAGTGAAACCTGCAAGAGGGATTTGGCTAAGAGTCTCCTCTCAGGTATCTCTCCTGTACATTTAATGGAGAGGACAGAACACAGCATGGCTATGCTTGACTCATTTTAAAAACCATGCTGAATATACTGAAACACAGTTCTCTTCTAGCAGATCTAAAGATTAGCCAACTTCAATGCACATCATTCCACAGAGGTGGAAATCAAAAGCACAGGAAGGCGCAATGTACAAGTTGCAGTCTGCTGCATTTTTCAAGTACTGAAAATGTACTCTGGTAGAAAGCAGAGAGTCAATGGCAGAGTTATGTCACCTAAACCACAGTTTCCTGCAGATATACAACACCTTTCTGGTGTCATTAACCATGTTTCCAGAAACAACTGCAGCACCTCTATTTTCCATGCCTGCCCTGTGATGTCTGCGACCTTCATTTTTATGCTCCTCTACACACCCCCATGCACAAGAATGACAACCCCTGTGTCAAGAGATGTTTAAGCTATATAAAGGCTTCTTATCCACCTCCTACCATTCTAAGACACTGCATATAATTAAAAATAAATTCGGCCCAGATTGTGATCTGCTAATTCAGATGTAGCAGGATGTCTCTCTGCACATGCACCTTTCCCTTCCTCTGCATAAAAGTGGCCTGAGAGTGATGTTTTCTTACTACAGATCCTTAACATCCATTGAGGAAGCTGTTCTTAACTTTTAAATTGTATACCAGCTGCAAAATGGTACCAGGAAAATTCTGAGAAAGCAGTTCATCCACCTTTTTGTAACCCCTCACATGAGAAAAGTAAGTGGTTCACACTTCAGTGATAAACAGAAAAATGTCTAACACTGTGGGCAGCTACAGGAGCCACAGGCTGACACTAAAAACCTCCTGCATTTTAAACAAATGAATCAGCAAATCAGCATATATACAGAGTCCTGAACCTTCTATTCTCATGGCAAAACATATCCCAATTATCCTGACCTGCCTCTTTCTTCCTGAAGCATAGTGTAACAGGTAGCCACCAACAATTCTGCAGCCCAGAAAGGAAACTTAGGGCAAGGGAAGATTAGGGCAAGGGTAGCAGGGTTATGTTTGTAGATACAGGCTAATAACCAGGGCAAAAATAATCTTATTTGTGAGCAGTAAATTGAGGTAAGGATGGAGGTAAGAGAATAGATGGTTGTTGGATCCTCATGGAATGTAGCAACTGGACTTCTCAACAGGCCAGGGACAGAGTGGTGGAAGGGCTGGGTACTGCCAAAAATCCAGGGCTGGTAACTTATAGGGAATGGGCTAGGGCAATGGCCTGGGCGAAGACTGAAGCCAAAACTAAGCTGTGAAAAAGAAGTGGTGGATAGTTACAGCATCTCCAGGTTCTCAAAACCCCAGACATGCCAACTACGCCCTCTTCCCAGTCAAGTACTGGGAGCAGAATGAAGGTTTACAGGCCAGTCCTGACTTAGGTCATGCTGGCAGTCCACCCCTGCCCTTACCTCTTTTTTCCCTCTTCTTCAACAGCTAACTATGGGCTGGAGTCCGAAAAACTGTCCTCATTTCACTTCCACCCTCTCCAGGCTCTGGGCTGAGAATAGGAGCCTGCCAGCCCAGCACAGCACTGTGACTACAACTTCACCTCAGAAACCCGAGATCGTGCTGCAAAGAATGCTTTCTGAAAACTGCCATCAGCTGCTTTAGTGCAAAGCTCCTCCATGCTTCAATGACCTCTTCTAATTCTTCAGAGAAAAATGCTGTCTGCTCCAGATCTCCTTTGAGCCAGGGAGTGAGGGAGTAAGTGAACATGCTTGGTATTTTAGCCAACTGAGAGTAACCATGCCCTAAGCAATTCCAAGATAAAAATCCATTATCTTGTAAACAGACACCTCTCTTGAACTATTCACCAGCTTTTGGGCAAACTTTTATGGTACTGGTGCCCTTGCTTCCCACCAAGGACTCACATTGCACTGTGCAAGGTCCTACACAAATGACAAAAGAAGCCATCCACAGGCAATACATCAATGCTGCTAAACCCTTTGGAGTTTAGAACCTGTATTTAACATCTACTTTTACATTCCATTTATCTAATATGCCAATATACAAGCAAAACACAAAAATAAAATACTGGTTAGAATATATGTTTACTAAAATCAAAGTTGCCATGCACACAAGAATAAAACAAGATAATCTGACAAAATTGGTGGGGTTCAAATGTTGCCTATAAAACAAGCAATAAATAGGCTGAAATTTTTATTGGAGATTATTAGTTCTTTTCACAACATTATCTGTACTGTAAAATGAAAACCCTTCGCCCTTTAAAATAAATGAAAAATTAACAGCAACATTTATACTATATTAACAATTTTAATTTACAATTCAAGGTCCCTAGTATTTCCATGATTCCTTAATAATGGCTTCCTTAGTTATTCTTGTACAGCAGGTTATATACATTTACTCAACTTTTAAATTTTTTTTTTGCTAGAACAAGATAATTTAGCATGACATCAGTTCTACCAACTTATAGACAGCTATATTTTCATTTGATACAATTTTATCAGTTACAAATATCTATTAGATATTCAGATATCTGAACAAAAGAACCCATGTGATTTGGATGAAGAATGAGCACAAGGTTATTTTATACTTCAAACATTAATCACTTTTTCTTTTTGAGGGAAGGGAGTGGCAGATGATCTAAATACATGACAATCAAGGTACTAGATAGCAGTGAAACTAGTAATAAAATCTAAGTGGATATAACAGGAAATGAGTGGCTGACTTCAAATTAAACTAATTTTTTTAGAAATACACAGCAGTAGGAGGAGAGATCATTGAGGATTCATAAAGTAACTTGAACTTAGCAGCCCTTTTAACTTAGTATTTGGGAGAATACTTAATTTTTAACTTTACTGTGAACTAGTTCCCTAAACATCTGCATTTTAAAAACTGACAGAAATTGTTGGTTTGGAGCCACTTCTGTTATCAAACCTGTATTCTGTTACAAAAGACACAACCTGTGTTTCAACGAAACACCTCTGAATTTACAGTGATAAAAATGAGAAAACAGCATTTGAGGCAAACCCCTTCTCAAGTAAATGGAAGGCAGATTGAAGAGATTTTTATGGAAGAGGGCTAAGGATTTTAATTATAAATTATAAACTGTTTAATGTAAGCATAGGTATCGGAGAGGTACTAAGAAATGCTTGAAAAATTTTACTTTTAAAATACTGTTTTATTGCTATGGTTATGACTATGTTTATTAAGGTAGGAAGTAATTGTGAAATTGGAATATCATGCATGCAACTGCATCTATCAAATGACAACAATGTTGGCTTCAGCTCAGATTGCAGAGAATACAACACTACTTACATATTATTTGAGACTCCATTATTGAATCTGTCATTTTTATGTCCTAATTTTAGCACGCTCTGGCAAAGAATGTAAATGTTTTCTGAGGCCTCCTGAAAGAGGGTCAGACCAGCTGCAGCAGGAAGACACAAAGGGGTTCCTTAAGGACAAGTCCTTCCTCTTGCAGTGTGCTGACACAGCTCCCATCAACACTCATGGAGGAGAGCAGACCCAGAAGTAACACCCTGCTAATTCTGAACGTGTTTGCTTTGTGGGCTGATTACACCTCAGACACGCCAGACACATCTTATTATGAAACGCAGGCAATGACTAATTCTGATAGAGTTGTAAGGCAAACAATCCATAGGAGAAATCCTTCCAAACACACATATTTATCTGCCTCACCTAGTAACATCCTTCTAACATCTGTCCTTCTTTCAATACTAGAAGCCCATTGTTTCACAGGGCACTGGCGGCATGTATGGCACACCCAGGTTCCCCCTGTCTGTCAGGGGCACAGATCCTGGCTGACAAAGGGAGCACATGATGGAGTATATTCTCTTTCAGACACCCTTTTCAGGCCAAGGGATCACAAGACCAGGCTTTTGCAGTATTTACATTTTCTTAATTTCCAAGAAATTATTTTTCTACTGTACCCACCTATAGTAAGATTCAATCAGTCGTAATTATATTATTCTTCCTAATTCTGGCTGAAGACTTTCCTTCCTCATAACATCACACTTCATATTGGAGAAAAAAAAACAGAACTAGATAAAACTGCATTGTTTTCACTACAACATATTTATGTTTCCATTCAGTCTTTTTGGTGCATTAGTGTTCCCACAGACAGACAAATAACATCAGTGAAAGCTTCCAGCCCTCCCCTTCCCTACCCACACCAACAGCTCAGTACCCCCAAAAACCTGAAATCCATAATAAACAAAATGCACCCTGAAATCTCTACCATCTGTATTAGTCCTTTACAGGTCCAATGAAAGTGGCCTGCTCCCTGTGCTGTTTGCTTTTAATACCAGAAGTAAACAAATCCCAGGCTTCATTTTTATTGGACTGTTTGAAAGGAAAAGCTCCAAAGACTAATATCAGAGGTACATCATATAGTAACCATAATGCAAGAAACCCAGCTGAGTTGTGAGAAACAAAAAAATTCTGAGTATTGTCTCTTTTTCTAGACTCCTTTCAGTGACATATGACCATACAACACTTATTTTCTGGTTACTATGCAAGACGCAGCCACTTGTAGCTGAAAGCACAACACATATGGAACGGAAGGGGGCAGGTAATAAGCGATCATAAAAATCAAGTGAGTAGAAATTAAAGTGAGAGAAATAAAAAAGGGTTAGGCTTGTTAGTGTTTGACTTTCAGCTTCATTATCATCTGTGTGCTCCTCCTCGACTGTACAAACTCAGTACTCCCTTATCGCAGTTCACATACATGTGAAAACACTCATGCCATTTAAAGCCAACTCCAGAACCTAGCTTCATCAAATTGATCAATCAAACAGCAACCAATTAAACCTTAGGCCACATAAAGTGTCCATTATAAAGTATAATAAAGGCTAGCTAGGAAGCTCTTGCTGGCAGAAAACATGACTTGTCAGTAACTTGAGTTCTGCAGATGTCTCCTGTATATACCACACTATGGCAGAACAAGTGTGTTGCAGTATTGAACCACAAAGGTTTATTTAAATCCAGGCGGTACCTATACCAGATGCATGTGCCCAACAGTTCTTGCAGTAGCAGCTCCCACAGAGATATCCACTGGGAGAGGAAGAGAGCAGGATCAGGAAGAAAGCTACAGGAGAAGGAAGACTTCTGACCAAGTGCTCAAGCACTCATTAAATTAACTCTAACGATTATCAGTAGATTCACCTGAGCATGGGCCAACATCCATTTGTGCAGTATTTGACTCCGTTATACCTATAAATAGCTGTGAAGATGCAGGGAAGTAAATCAGGAACAATCACCTATGTGTGGGAATGACTCAGGGTTTGGTAAAAGATGGGAAGTGAAACTGTTACATGAAATAGCTATGCTTTATTTCCACCAGGTGTGGACAGCTAGTGAAGCTGTTTTTAATCCAAGCCAGATTTTGCACACTCAGTCAAAAGCCATCTCCACCTTCAGGTAGGGACTCAAAGCTGCTACAGGTAAGAATGGGGATGATCAGGATGTAAGAGTTGTTGGTTCATCCAGGCTCCATGCACTAGGAGGGAGAAAACACAGATTCTGACTGTAGGTCCCCCTCCTGCCATGCAAGAGGAGCCTTGAGAGCCGTGGGGCTCTACAGAGGGTACACAGGGATAAGCTGGTGAGAAGACCTGCGTGCCTTGGCCAGATGGGAATGTGAACAACAGAGAGTCTCATTTTCTCCTATAGAACACATAAAGGACAGAAAGCATAAACAGATGAGCAGGTAAGAATTTCGCTAACCAAAAACAACAAAGGTATCAACTAGGTGCTATGATCTCCTCTGGAAAAATGTTTCAGCAGTTTTGGATTACACAATAAGCAGGACTAATTAGACAGGCACACTGATAAAATATTCTGTGGTAGAGCTCTTGCAAAAAATAATAATGGATTAGTAAATACTAACATACTGCAATTCTGTTCACTATGCTGACAAATGGAATCTGATAAATCTGCCTTTTAGGTATTTTGAAGGCTAAAAAAATACATTACTGATGTCTGTATCCACAAAGAAGTAGTGCATTAATTCCAGAAGCTGACAACCACCTTACACAGCAGGAAGATGACAAAGCTCTGTACTAACTCTCCCATGTCAGAGAACAGAATGATTCTCCAAGAGCGGCTATGAGGCTGCATGGAGAGCTGGCAGCCTTTACAGCAATGCACCCACAGGCACTGTGACACAGCACAGCTGGTCAGGAGACTGGACACCATGGGCATGAAGTGGATGGAATATGTTTCCACACCCTGGCAAAAAAAAAAACTAGCACAGAAAAAGAACCACAGACAAACAACCACCTCCTCCAAGAACAGTAAGTATCACAGGCTACAGAACTGTAGGTCTCGTAAACACTCTGCTCACGAGCAAAATGTACTCACGGACAGAGACAGAGGAGAAAAAAACAAAACCAACCAAACAAAACAACCCAAAACTTAGGATAGTGACTAATTTTGAGACCAATCTGACATAATAACTTTCCTAAACAGTTGAATTCAACAGATCTTAAGGACAAAGTAGCAAACCAGCTTTTTTTCTTTATAGCTACATGGTACTTCTACACATCCCAGACCGCTTAGGTGTGACTGCTACTTCATGCAAGTAATTACTTTAAGAAAGCAAGGAAATCATAAGATTTCACGATTAGTCACCTGTCAGGTTTCTGCAGTTCACATAGCACATGAGATTTCTTATGGCTGACTTTGTTCTGTAAACATGGGAATATTTTTCAGAGTATTACAGGTGCATAAATATCTGTTATATAGACAGGCAAGATACTTTTGAGATAAGAAATTGAAAATAAAAATGTTTACAAGAAAACAGAAAGTCTAGACTACAAAAATTTGATGCCTTGATTGTTGTGTTTTTTTATCGTTAACACATATTAACTTGATTAATCACACTCAGGTATTTTCAGAGAAATAAGCCCCAGAAGCCAGCAAGAAAAGGGAAACTTAGAAGTGAGAGAGGGGCCGCGCCAGGCAGTTAGGACATTTATATACATAGAGAAAAGACACCATAAAAACAGATGCAGAGCTGGAAGATACATGATTTTCACAGACTCAAGACCTCAGGTTTCCCTCCTGTAAGCAACCAAAACTAGGAATACCTGAAGATGCAAGAATTAGTCCCATATCAGCAAAATATTTCTATTTTCAATTCAGCTGTTTAGAAGAGAGTTAAAAAAGTAAAAATCATCAAAGATACCACAGCACAGCTTTAAGACCTGGTATTTTTTCTCAAATGACATAACCTAATGTGAATGAGAAGCTTTCTTAGAGAGTAAAAATGGGGATTGACTGCTTTCCCATCGATGCAGCTTCTAAAAACTAAACATCTTGCTGTCCTGTCTTCCAAAGCGCGCAGAAGAAAAACAGGCATCTAAAAACTTTTCTTTCTCGTCAAAGAAAAAACACTGTGAATGTAGTCACAGATAGTTAAGTCACAGGTATCTCACGATCCATTTCTCATTGCCTGATATGATAGAGAATAAAGGCTTATCACATATAAAATCAAAACCAGTAGCAAAGCCATTCGTTGTGCGGTGAAAAGGACACAGAACTGGCTACGTATGATCAGTCAAATAAGCACACGGCCAGGACAGTGACACAGAGCTCTCCAGCAGTGCTCTCACTGGAACAGCCCAGCTAAGCCACATGCAACAACTGGGACATATCCTAGGATCCTGGATAAAGTAACATGGATCTTCTAGTGGGAAAAGGTAAAAACGACCGCTGAAGAATGACAAGGGTTGTTCTCAAAGGAAAGGGCAGAGTCCCTACTCAGAAACTAGAAAGATGGACCAGCCCAAAGAGACTCCATCAAAGCCATCTGGAGAAAACAGGTGTTACTTAGCCCAGGAAATTACATAGCACTGCTCTTCAGTCACATGCTCTGTGGCTTGTGATTTTAAGATGCTTTTCCCTGTGTTTCTTTTAGTTCTATAAAAATTATACTTCTGTTTAAAGGTCATTTCTGGTAACTGATTAACACATCGTTGCTCTTAAGGGAAAAAATGGCAGTTATGAGCCCAGTTGCACTTGCTGAGCAGGAACATCACAGGATCCTTTTACAAGAGGCACGATGACTCAGAGCCAGGAAGCAGCTGGGTCACGGATTCAGCCTGGGAGAAGCTGGACAAATTACCAGTGCAGCCTGCCTTAGTGCTCAGCTAACACATGATGCTTAGGGAGCAAAAATTTTGCTGCAGGGACAGGCTCTTAAATATTGTTAAAAGTTTCTGTATTTACAGAGTATACCTGTTGAAGGCAGGCACTTCAAGTGTCACTATCTTATTCCAACACACAGAGTCCCTTTCCGTGCCCCAGTAGGACATAAAAGAAACATTGGTTTTGTTTATACAAAGATTCACACAGGGCTTGGTATCAATTACAGTTAATGGTGTTTGAACAACTATCCGAGCCCTTAAATTGATAGAAAAAGGTACCTTTTTGGCTGGTCAAAATGGCTCCATGCTTCAAACGAGGATAAAACTCAGAGCAGCCAACAGGAGCTTCACGCACCAAATCTCAGTGTAAACTATCACTACTAGTTAAGACGGCCATCAGTGCTGTTTTTCTGAAATCTGAAGAACTCTCACACACCAGAATGCATTATTAATGACCCGATATATATATACATATAAAACATTTGCTGCACCTGTTTTGTGTTTTTCGACATCAAATAGTAGTACTGCATTATTTCTGATACAGCCTACTCCCAAGTCTTGAACATCTTTTCACTCAATCATCTAAACATCAAGACTATTTTTAGCTTCCTTAACATACTTCAACTTCAGGGCTTAACTGAAATTTCTAATAAAGAAATGGTAATATGCTTAATAATGTGCTTAGATTTATAAGCTATACCAACTGTATTTTATGCTGTAACAACCTGTAATCACAACTGCGTGGAACATTGTGGGCTTGTCCCTGATATTTTTCTGCTCCATTACAGTTAATATAAGAAGCTATCCAGGCAAGTTTTTTGGCCAAATATGACATTTTGGTTCCTAAAAACAAACCAACCAACCCATTGCAAATGAACTGATCATAAAATAAAAGCTGGGTCTTTAAACAGCAGCCTGAATCTATAATATCTTATAAAATTCTATCAGAGAGGGATACGGATATCTATGTGTAAATACAGAATATCCTATTTTCAGAATATCCTGTTTTCGGAAACTATTTCTGAAAAGCCAACACAACTAAAACGATATAAACTCATTAACATAATTTTTAATTTGAACAATGCCCTTGTCAGAAAAAAGGAGAAGCTCCTTTCTGCTCTTTCCTGCTAGAAATGTAGATTCTTTTCTGCACCCACTGTCCAGGTTTGGCAATCATCGGAGTCATCACCAATTTAGGTAGCATCGTCCACAGAAATGTAATTTAAAAAAAAAAAAAAAAAAAGTGGGGTTGTGTGTGTTATATTTTTAAAACTAGTTTAACTTGCTGAGCTGCTTGATGCTGGAGCCTGGGCTAGCACAGAAAGAGCAAAGAAAGTACGACTGCTCCTTCCGATGCAGTGAATCTAAATGTGCTAAACTATGACAAATCAGACCCTTAAGAGTATCAGTTAAATTTAACTTTAAAAAAATAAAGTTTAGTAATTAAAATCAATTTCATAACATTTTTCTTTGTGGGATGTTTCACTTAGGTATTCACACACTGTGGTCAGAACTCAAGAGAGACACAGATAAACTCTTCATGGAAAATTTTGAATATGTCACAAATCACTATCAATATCAATAATGACAAAGACCAGAACCTCTAAAAAAAAATCAAAGTTTACTTTGCACTTCTCTGGGAAGTAAATTTGTTTCTATTAATGTAATATACTGGATCTATACAATTAAGATCTAGCAAGCTTAGTAACTGATGAGCCGATCAAAACGCTAATTTGTTTCAACCCCTTTCTCATATCATCTTCACACTTCTATTGCCTCTAAAATCATGAATTAGTAAGTGCTAACATACCGAACTAGAGATGGCAAGTACTGTTGGATTAAGTCTGAGTAAATAGTTGAGCTTCTTAGCAGCTAGGAACTAATATGAAGCCAGAATGAAGAACATGTCTGAGAAAAGATCGAGTTTTTGGAGCAGTTGACCACAGGGCTTTAAAAATTATTGCCATGAGATCCCCAAAAAGCAATTAAGTGATAAGAAAAGACATTCTACTTCAGTATCAGAACCCAGCCTACACAGCAGCTGACAAATAAAATGGTGCTGAGCACACTGTGCTGATTCCTCCTGCTCTGCAAAAGGTGTATTATCGACAGCTCACACAGTATTTGGAAAATACATGCAAGAAAGCATCTAGTTCTTCAGAAAACACAAACTACCATCCTAAGTTCCACTCAGACTGTGGATGGGGCTAAAGTTAAGCACATTCTTCATTCACGATATTATGAAAAAAAATTTCAACCTCCAGCAAGAAACAGTAAACCTGACAATCAAATATATACTCACATTTTAGACTGTAACTATGGGCTCATCTTCACTACTGTTAAATCAATTGTACTTAACTCAATTACAGTGCGGTAATTACATTAACATGAGTCAGTGCATCCACACATGGCATTTGCACGTGTGCTGAGTGAATTGCTGTTACCTCCCACATGGCACAAGTACTTTGCTCAATCACATTAAACGGGACACAGCTCAGGACACTTTCACCTGCGGTTCAAGCCAGCACACTGCTGTCAAATGCCTCTATCCCACCTGTGCAGGGGGAGACCTATTGCACAACTGCTCTTAACCAGGTACAGACTAGCCCTGCTGTGGATTTACCTACCCACTGTAGCGCTTTCATCTTCTAAAATTTACTATGTCTTACTCCTTTTGGAAAGGGAACGAAAATACCCATCCTTGCAATCTGTTATTATTAAACTTAAAGGTGATGAGAACATTAACAGTGATAAATACATTTTTAACAAATCAACAAACCTGTGTGAGTTACAAAGATGTTAGCATTATTACCACAAGCATCTGCTAGCAGACACATGTGTCCCCATCTCAAGTCTCTGTGGTCTCAGACTACATATATGCCTCTACTTAACAGCTTGGGCATCATCCCCTGGTTCTGAAGCAAGGTAGCACAACATAACATTCATCTGGCAGCATTCTTTCCATCTCCTCTTCTGCCCCATTCCCAAAAGTCAGGCTGGCTGTGCTCTGACAGCTGATGGAGCAACGCCCTCCTCCGTGTGCCAAATGCAGTAAAAGTTGCTGTGGGGAGGGGAAATAAACCAACATGGGGAACAATGTGCAACTTCTCACATGATGGAGGATAACACTCCACTGCCTCAGCCTGCCCCCAACCCAGGGTTATTTATCACTATATGCAGTCCTAAAGCCCACAGAGTGAGCAATACTGGTTTGTTAACTGGGAGAGTTTCAGTTACTGGTCAGGCAGGTGCTTGCAGAAATTATGTATAGCTGGCCCATGCCTTAATTTAAGCAAGAACCTGCACCTTGATATCTGTGAGCATAACTCAGCAGTGCTCCTTGCTCATCTCTGGATCCTGAGAGAAATCTCTGCACTACTTTTTAATACAACTATCAGCTGCCAAGAAACTGTATCCGTAGTCACACGTGTAAAAATCAGACCCCCAGGTAAGCAAAATAAAGCAATGCAGCATGTCCTTTCTCTTAAAAGACTTGCCCAAAGCCACTGAACACAGTATTAAGGAGACTCTGTTATCAGATATCCACAAAACTTGTGAATGCCTCTCCTGACTGTGAGAACCATGACTGATAAACATGGAAATGAAACACCAACTGCAGAACACGTTCCCTGGTGTCCGGGTGTATGACAAGGTTAACGAATGGAAGTGTTCAAATCCTATCAAAGGGAAGATGAAAATCAAACTCAAGGTGGGTATGACTTTGGAGACACAAGGACAAGAGGAAGTAAAGTTTCTTATGCTTGTCTCAAGAAGCACTTTCTAAAACACTTTTGAAGAGTTTCATCATGTGCTCACAAGGCAAGAATAAGCACCCTTTATCACAAAAGTACAAGTACCTTCTGCTTACATTCTGTATTTGGACACACTATTTTACAAAACATGGAACCTGGAATATTAATGCCAAGAAATAGGTTAAATATATTAATACAATGTTCTAAAATGTCATTATTACAAAAAAATAAGTTAAGATCAACCTCATAATTATACACATCAGAGCTGTCATATCTTAGGAATAAATTATCTTGCAAGGACAAATTTATATTTAAATTGTGTCACATGGTTTTCAAAGGTTTATTTTCCGGAAACTTGTTTGCAATGAAAAAAATATTTAAAAAATAATCCTATTTGGTGCTTGTTTGTCCTTTTAGACTGAGAGTGCTTATTTTTATTTCTCTAGTCTTATTTTTTCTAAATTGCATAAAAAATCACAAGAGAAAAACAGGTCTTATTGAAATCTATTTAGGGATTTTTCACAAATAGCTGTGCTATCTTTCAAAATTACATGTCAAACAATCTGTACAAAACTCAAGCCCTGCTTTAAGACTACTGCATTATTTTACAGAAAAAATCTGCAGACCTCCACTTTCCTTTTGCTGCCTTTGCAGACTCTTTCCTGACTTGTGCGCTCTTGTTTTAATCCAACGGTAGTGTTTTCTGATCTTGCCAGTGTCCTGTGTGGCTACAAGCTCACACAGTGAGGTCAAGAGAGAGCACCAGCAGAAAACTTGTGAAAAAGGAAAACAAAATGGAGGAGGGGCACCCGCAGGAGATGAAGGAAAGCCAGCAGAAATGCCTACAGTGTACAACAGCATTTTTCTCAGCCCTCATGAAACAGCATGTCCTTATCATTATCTGAGAACTTAAAAAAAAAAAAAAAAAGAAAAAAAAGATATTAAAGAAAAGCTCTTCCCTGGCCAACCTCCACAAATTTCCAGTGACCATTTGGAAATTATTTATTTCTTGTGGGTTATATCCTATTTGTAAAGAAATCAAGAGTTTATTGTAAAATGCTGGCTCACAAATGCTAAGCTGATGGGACAGAAAATAAGTTTATACAGCTTCCTCTTGCAATTAGTGATTTATATGTGTTTGCTCAGAAAGGGTAAATATTATTTCATTTTGTTAAAAAAAAAACCTCTGTGCTATGCAAATACCTTTAAATGGAAAATAAATTTACATTTCATTGTAGTTTTCAAAGATTGCTTTAACAACTGATATTCCTTTTAAAAATGTTTTCTCACACACAGCTTATTCTTTCTTACATTAAATTTTCCACTTGTTTGCAACATACCCTCCCCCAAGCCCTGGGGGAAAAACTTGCTTACTTTTCATGTCAGTGTTGTAACTTCTTATAACTATCTGAAATTTGAAAATCAATAATGATTTGAAGAACAACCTACAGATAAAGATAAATGGTATTTTGTTCACTTCATTCTTTGCTAGAATCATTTGCCAAATAATTTAATCTGTTACAATATGCCTAATATTGATATTCTTCTAATTCTTATTGGTTTACCAGAAACATCCATACAGACTTTGGTCAGCCTTATATTAAGGCAACTTGTGATCAGCCTAGACTGTGCATGTAATATCAGTGCACAAGGCACAGAGATTATTGTCTGCAAAAGAAAATTACTTTAATCAACCATTAATCCACTCAATAAATGAAGGTTACTGAAAAATCTAATTATCTCAGTTACATGTTGCACTTGAACAGAATTTTTTTAGTTTACCAGTTTTTCTTTCTAAAATAAATACCTAGGTGCATTTATAAGAAAAGCAGCTACAAATTCAAACCATCTGAAATTTTACAGATGAAAGACAAACTCATTGTGAGGATCCTGATCAAATGCGATTACACAGAGATTTGCTCCTGGACAGGCACCATTCATCAGTGGCAAGCTCTCTCTGTAGAAGAGAAATATTTCCTAAAATGTCAGGACACACATCTTGCTCAATTAAAAACAGCTCCTACACTGCCCATCTCAGCTGCCTGAGGACATTCACTTTGATAGAAATTACATATACATACATACATACATATATATATACACATATATATATATGTATGTATGTATTTGTATATGTATAAAACACATACATACAACAGAGGATATATGCATATAAATAAAGGTTCTTTCAATTCATTTACATCTGTATTACCTCCTCACCAATCTCCTTGGGGACAGGGGTGAACATACAGTAAGTAGAACTACACTCTATCTGTAGTACAGTGCACCTTAGGTAGTTACAGAACAACTTGTGTCAATAAACAATCTCAGGGCAACCATTCTTGTTTTTTGTTAAATAAAGCATCCTTCTGACTTCATGTTAAATTAGCAAGAAGCAGAACTCAATGTTTTAATGTATCTACTAAGTTTGCCCCCATTACATGTATGCGGCACCTGGCATAATTTCATTGTCCCTGTACAGACAAAACTCAGTCCCACTTGCTCTCACACAACTTGCAGACTCCTCCTGCCACTTGTCACGCAAGGGAGTACTGCACAGAGCTCACTTCCAGACTTCACTCCTCAGCAGCCAAATCCAATGAAATGAGACTTTGTAAGTGTGGCACAGTGCTTTGCAGCACTAGACTTACACCATGAAAAACAAACATGTGCATACACATGAGCAGTATTTCTTTAAAAACATTTTTCATGTCATTCAGGATAATTTAGTGGTTTATTTCAGTGAAAATATTTTTGAAATGTTCTTACAAGAAAAATTTAAATTACTGCTTTGAAGCAGTTTGGACATAAGGAAAATAGCTATTCATGGCTGAACCTTAGTTGAAGTAGCCACTGAGATCAATGTGCAGTCACAGTGAGCACAGACCAACAGAGGTGGCAGCTCCGTGAGATACAGTTGTGCAAAGTCTTGCTATACCATTTTTCTCCTAGGTAGCATGTTAAATCAATGAGAGCAACAAGAAGTTTGGGAAACACAACCTCCCATTTTATTTTGGCTCAGTTCCTCAAAAATTGCACTCCACCACTGTGCTGATACCAAATGGAATGGTGTATTCTGCATTTCCTCAGGCTGCATGCCTCTACAGCTTTCCTCCAGTTAGCTCAATTTTTCATGCAGCAAAGCCTAAGTCCTATGAGTTTAATGATACAAATGAAACCCAAACACGGAAAATAAATTACTAGTTTGCAGCTTAAGGAGCGAAGTATTTTAACTCCTGCAGCTACAAAGCAGTGGAATTGACATGGGAGTCTGGGTGGGAGGGAACATGAGGCCAGGGTGGAGGAAGAAGTGGGAAGGATTGCCTCTTCTAGCAGGAGACTACAGTTGGCTTAAGGCAGTAATGAAACTGCAGGGTTGTAATAAGCAAGGATTTCATCCAGGAGAAGAAAAAACAAAAAAACCCAAACCCAAACCAAACAAGTGAGCACAAAAACAACAACAAAAAAAGAAACTTTAACCAAACCAAACAATCGCAAAAGCCTCATATGGATCATATCTTCAACAAACAGTTTTTTCTTCAAGATTAATAGAGATGTTTGCTTCATTTAAAAATAACCACGCAGAATAATTCAAGGGCTCGCAACAGCAGCAACAAAAAGTTTAATATCTATCAACTAAATGTAATTATGCGCTGGTGTATGGAATGACAATTACTGGGCACACATTTGAGATTTGTGAAAAACATTTCTCCCATTCGGCATTGTAAAAGCAATATGTAACATTAAAAACAGAAATTTATTTTACATAGAAAGGTTAAAATAAATAGCTCACTTCATAAAAAACATCAATTAAACATTCAATTTATCTAATGTATATTTTAAAGAAACTGTACGTTTGGTAAAACAACCTTATGTTTAGTTGAAAATATGTAAGTACAAGGCACACATGGATTAATTAAAACTACAGAAAACCAACATACTTTGTATTTGAAACATTAAATACTTCTGCTTGAAAAACACTTTCTAAAAGCACGTGCCATCTATTTGAAGGCAGCAATAAAAGTAAAGCAGCCTTTAATCCCTGCAGTATTTTGAAACAACGAAAGCAACCTTAGGCTTGTCTGTAAAAACTCCTTTCATAACATATGCTTCTAAAAAAATAGTTTGCAAGTAAAAAATGTTATCAGAAAAAACCACGAGATTCCAGCAAGCAGGATGCTGATGGGGGAGGAAGGAGCAACTGACACAAATGTATTACTGTCAGCGGCATTACACCAAAATCATCCCATAGGAGAGACTGTCCCAGAGGGGTGAATCATTAAACACTGCTGATAGCCTGGAAATATATTTTATATTTAGGAATGTAAAGAATACTTGTTTTAATTATGCTGTTATAAACTACAGCTAGAAAACTTGTAAAAGCTTTGCATAATTTACCCACAGAGACTGAAAAAACAACATACCGTGACCTGCGTTGGCAAAGATTGCTTGACTTTATCTCCATTAGAGCAAAACTGTTGTTGTGAGAAAATATATACATTTCATCTATAGTATATAAAGTATGTATATGCACTACTTTTTGAGTTTTTTATAAAGAAAAAATTCTGTAGACTATAAATTCTTTTTGCAAAAAAGTATTTCTAAGTAGTAAAGCTATAGCCATAATACAAGGGGAAAACATGCCATCAAGTCCATGTGGAACTTCACCTAAGGACAGACTAAAGCAGAAGACCATTTAGTTATAAAAGCTGCATATTTAAGGTCCTAATCTTGAAACCTTTATTTACATCAACAGGTCTTACTTTAAAGAACAAGTGTTTGCAAGATTGGAATCCAGCAATCATTAATCTTGTTGAAAGACTTTTTAGCATGAAGGACTTTGCTGTCCTTCCAAACAATCAAAAGCAGGTAATTCTGCTGAGTATTTTTCTAAAGTTCTGCCTTGTCACAGTACAGAACTTAGAAGTTAAAAAGAAAGTGTAAGATATGAGGTAAAACATCACTGAAAAGTTCTAACAATTCAAGGAGAATAGTTTGTTGTTAAAATTTTATTCCTTTTCAAACATATCTGTAAATATGACTGCTTCAAGGTGTTGTCTTATTCAGTAGTATGATTTGCTTGATCATTAGGAGGCCAAGCTCAAAAAGCCACAGAAAATTGTGCTGTGCCCAATTTTTTATCATCTTTGCTGAGTTGGTCAGAGCAGGGTGATGATAAAACCAAAGGTTGTGGGTTTGATCCCTGTACAGGCCATTCACTGAAGAGCAGGACTCAATGACTCAGAATACTCTGTAATTCTGTGACTACCCAAGTTTAATTCTTCCTCTGAGCATCAATGAAGCAAACAAAATGCTCCTTAAAGGGAGGCTGCATTTATTTTCAAAGTTGTTCTTGATGTTACCCTGCTGCCATCTTGGTGTGTGACAGCTCCTGTAGGCCAGGCAGAGAAGCACAGGGCGCAGGGGCTCAGTGAACCCCAGCTCAGCTTCTTCCACACCCCAGTATGGACAGTGCTGCCACAAGCGGTGGCAAAGCTCCAGGGAAAAGTGTTTGCTTCACAGTGCTTTTATCTGCACTGCCTGTGTATCAGTGTGCCCTGTGGCTGATGTAATACCCATCCCTGATCCAGAGATCAGGGGCACTGACCTCTTCTCTCTGGAAATCAGGGACAGGACCTGATGGAATGGCTCGAAGTTGTGCCAGGGGAGGTTTAGGCTGGATATCAGAAAAAGGTTCTTCCCCCAGAGGGTGGTTGGGCACTGGGACAGGCTCCCCATGGAAGAGGTCATGGCAATAAGGCTGAAAGAGTTCAAGTGTTTGAACAAGGCTCTCGGGCACATGGCATGACTCTATGACTCTTGGGGATGTCCTGTGCAAGGCTAAAAGTTGACTCAATCCTCGTGGATCCCTTCCAACTCAGATTATTCTGTAATTCTGGTCCTTCAGCACGGGGAGCTGTGATCATCCCTGCTTGCCCCACGCCAGCACCCCAGTGGAGGGCATGGCTGTGTGTTACTGCCCAGGGAGATGGGGCACACGCAGCACTAAACCCATTAGTTCCACCAGTGCTGCCCTTCAGACAGTTTTGATCATTATTTTGATCCCCAAAGATATTAATCAGCATTTTCAGTTCTGCACTGTGTGCCAAATCAGCTTTTTTTTTTTCTTTCTTTAAATAAAACAAACAAACCGAACATTTAAACCGTATTTAGAGAGTAATAAAATCTTTGAATCTCTCATATCAATCACTTCCTTGGACCACAGTCAGCCGCCCGGGGAGGACCGGGTTATAAATGGCCCGAGGAAGCGATAGGCAATGAATAGCCCTGACCCTCGCTTCCCCGCTTCGGTCGGGCTTGCAACCTGAGCCGGGAGGGGGCAAATTCCTGTGGCTGCCGCTGCAGCCGGGCCGGGGAGGGGAGCGGAGGGCGCCGCAAGGGGGGCCCGGCCCCTCCCCGGCGCCGCCGCGGCACCCGCGCCCCGAACACCCCCTGCCCACCCAACCTCGGCTCTGTCCTACCGTGCCTCCATCACCGGAGCAGCCCCGGGCAGCTTCTGCAGCGGCAGCAACCTGCCCTGCCTGCGGCATTGCCGACCGATCGCACCATCAATGCGGCACCCACGCCGGACAAAAGCAGTTTCGTGCCCCGCCGGAGCGGAGGTTTCCGCCACCCGCAACAACTGCAGCGCGCAGAGAAGTCAACAGCTGACTGGCAACTCTTGCCAGCGAGCAGAAAAATTAAGGCCCAGAATCTTTTCCTTTGGCCCCTTCAGATCTGCACTGATCCAGAAGGGAACTGGCAAATATAAAAACCGCGGTTAAAGTCTACATCACTCTCTGGCATTCCTCCGCCAGCAGAATCCAAACTGACCTACATTGTTAAACCTGTTTCCTGAAACACGCAGGAATGCTGCAGAAGATGAAAACAAGGCTTCCATGCAGATATCTCGGGGATCTTGTATTTCCTATATTAGCATCTATTGATAATGAATACTTCATTGTCGGTTTTCTGCATAATTTCTAAATTAATTTTTCTCATTCGATTCCTTAATGCTTGAATGTAGTTTTTTAATAGTAGCATGTTAATAACAAGATTGCTACCAGTAAGCTTTTGATAAAATTTGTCAAATTAATGGAAACTTCACATTTCAAAATCTTAACAGCTGCTTTTGACACAAAAGTATTTTGTTTAGCAAATGTGTAAAAATTATGTTACAATAATATAATCAGTATTTTTCAACAAACCAATTATTAAAGGAAGAAAGGATTTATGTCTTTCCTCTGTATTTAGCATGTCCCTTATTGTTTGAAAATTTACTTCCATACAGATTTAATAAAAGGAAGCGATTTGCTCTTTTGTCCATCATCTTTAAAAATTTGGCAGTGAGGTGTTACTGTGCCAAGAACAATGTACTCGTAAAACATACAAATTCAGATTAACTTTGTTAAATCGCTGGAATTAAACAGTAACAAAAAAAAAAAAAACTGTACTAAATTTTCTACATGTTCACTTAAGTGGAGAAAATCATAGATCAGTACACATTTTTGTCTGCCAAGTCCTCTTTCAGACCTGAAATGTCAGGAATTTCAAACTTGTCCACAAAGTGGCACAGCTACACTTAAATTAATGAAGATCCTGCTGAATGTGCTGCAAGAAATTCAGATGAACATTTGTGTATTTTAAGTTCCTACAAATAATACTGTTATACAATTAACTTGGGAGACAGTTCAAAGATTACAAAGCTGCCACAAAGATAGTAAAAAACAAGTTCACAGAACAATGGTTCATACACACAAAACCCCGTTTCATTTATTTAATCAAGCTTTTATGGTTTAAGTATCTAAGCTCCTAGATGAAACTATCACATAAAAGAATCCCTGAGACAAACTGTGCATATGCACTGAAACTCCTTGACAACTATTTCACTGACTTCAGCTGGCTCAACATTTCATCTCTTAGTTAACATTTGGTCCCTGAAATGTAGATAAAACATCTTGTACTTTCAAAATGCACATCAGATAGAGGGAGAAAACAGTAACTAAGCTAAGGTTTACCAGTGTTTAAGAATTTAACAAATACATTATATTTATCATCCTAAAACCAGAAATACTGCAATAAAATCAACCATGTTATGCCATTAGCTCACTCAAGACAATATAGTATACTGTAGGTGCATTTCATGATACCTATTGTGGTCACTGCTACCTTAGATCCTTTGTAATGGACATTCGGATAAAAAGAAATCAAGTTATAACTATAAAAACACGGTAGTGTTTTCTATATAATTTTTTTTTTTAAATACTGATCCCCATTAAAAAGATATTAATATGTGGATCACAGAAAATCTTAAAACATTGATTATACTATCTAATAATGAAGACTAAACATAATTCATCTTTCACCAAATGCTCCAACTGGAGCCACTTCAGCAGTCTAATCTTAGTCCATTTACAGCTGTCACCAGTTAAAGAATGATCATCCAAAGAAGTAGTACTGTGTGAATATTAACAATAAACAAGCATGGAACAGGCTATCATTTCCCAATAAACTACTGATCATTATTGTCAGTTAAAAAAATCTATATTATAAAAACAAATGAATCCGTCATTTGAAGAAAATATGTAATTGCTCAATTAAAATAAATTAATGAAGATTAATGTGAAAATTCTTCAGGGAATCTGGATCTACCAATTACATTATCAAACACAAAGAAATATTGCTCAAAGCAGACTGCAGATTAATTTAAAATCATCCGCATTCTTGAAAAATATAGTTACTAAATGCAAATACATCTAAAATGGAATATGTATTTTTATATTTTATTAAAGTCTTTAATAATTTCTACTGAGGACAATGTAGGCACAGATCAAAATAAAAGGAACCTTCCCAATTAGTGTCTTGAATTTATGTAATTTTAGACATTTTCAAATCTAATAGATTGTATTTTGGAATATTGCAAACTGATTTTTTTAAATCTTGAGGAAGAGAAGGCATTGCTAAGAAGAGAATAGGATAACCTACTTTCTTAGGGTAGGTAATTGACTATAGTCCAGGATAATTAAGCACTCCTTAGTGAAAGATGTGGTAATTACTGCTCCATTTAGTGTTTGCAAAAGCAGGAACTAACACTAACAAAATCCTATGTCTGCAAGTCTAAGCAAAAATCTTATCTTCAGATAAAATTACCTTTTATCTACTGTATTTCTGCATAAAAATCTTGAATATTGTTTTCATCTTAACAATGCACCTTTAAAATCTTTTGCTATCTTATCCTCTACAGTTCAATCCCACAGTCCTCTCTTTGTAACTAGTGCTGTAAAGTCAATGGTGACATGTAAAGTTCTCTACAGTATCAGAAATGAAGAGTTTCTTGGTTTATTAATACATCTGCATCACATCCAGATCAACCACTCTCAAGAAATGTCTGTCTTTAACAATTATCACTAATTCCTGAAGCCAATTAAACACACTTGTAGAAATTATTTTATCTTTTTTTTTTTTTTTTTTTCCAGATTGCAGTAGTTTCTATGACCAGAATCACACACAATAAACAGGATGTCCTTAGATCAGCCTGCATGCTGGAGCCACACAGATCCCTACACAAGAAACCACGCATTCCTTACAGGGTTCACTTACACCCTACATTTACCACCCAATAAACAGTTTCTGCAAAACATACTACATGAAAACATGGACCCGTTGAGGACTGTGGTGAAATGGGAACTTTTTGACTAACTGCATTTACAAATATTTACATTCATATATTATTTATTTATATCTATATTCCTATATTTACAAATATAGGAATAGACTATGCCTTCAAATCCGTGAACTGTCCACCTGCTCCTGTCTGAGCAAAAGGTTCAGCTACTTCCTCCTCCCCACCAGCCAGTGCTCTCCCTTGTCTCTGAATAGTATCTCTACATCCCCAACACCAGGGCCTGGGAAGAAGACAGATCCTGAAGGATCCAGCCAATAGGACTCCCATCTTTCCCCTCATCAACACAGATACGCAATATGGCAAGTTAAAAAGTTTAAAAAAAAATTTCCCAATACCTACTGCATCCCATCAGCCCTGCCAGAAATCAAAGGCCCGGCACAGGACTCAGTAACTGTTCAACACCCCAAAGACACTTGCACTGCAAGGGTGAATTGCATTCACCCCCCAACAGAACCTGCCTGTGCCCACACTTGAGGGTTCTTTCCCACACTGGGAGCATTTCACATACTTCTCCCACTTTCTCCTTACTGTGAGGAACTTATTTGGGACTGAGCAATTTTTCAACAGGAAGATGGAAAAAAACCCCACATTATCAGCCTGATGGATGGCATCGGAGCAGACTGGTAGATGAGTGGCCAGATGAATTTAGATAAGATATTAAATATCATACATTCACGGTGGGAAAAAAGTAGCATACTGTGAAAAGTATATACAAATTACATGCGTAACATAGTATGTACGCATGAACTTGATAAGTTGTATCACTTTTAGTCAACTTAATTAAGAAACAGTAACCTAACTCCTGTTTACTACCCTACATTTTAGGCACTGTACAGGAACAACTCAGATCGCTTTTAAGCACAAAATGCACACTTACAGCCTTATGAGAACAAAAGCCTGTGAACCACATAGTTTCAGTAAAAACATTCATGTAAGTCTTAACATCCACTTCTAAGTTTCATAGGTCAGTAAGACCACTTCACGTGAGAATATTGAGCAGAATTTGGCCCACCAGGTCTGTAATCAACAAGAAGGGAAGGGATGTCATAATTTCAATGCATTAAGGAAGAGATTTTGTTCACTGTTGAAACAATTCAAACATCTCCATTCACTTGATGTACTATTGTGTTTAGTATCTGGGGAAGAGGGCAGCAAACAAGTTTGTGAATAATTCTTGGATCTTATTCCACTTTAGTGTCAAAAATGGCTGATTCTCAGGATGTATTATCTGCAAGTCCTAGACCAGATAATTAAACCAGGTGAGATAATAGTATCTATTTCAAATACAAGATGCAACTGGGGGTCTAATCCAACATATAGAGAAATCAACTTGGGTCTATTAGGTATGTTAAATATTTTATATATTTCTAGTATTTCCAGTACAATGAGTCTAAGAATATTCAGAAATTATTACACGTGGTCATCAGAGGCTTTTTAAGCCCCCTTATTTCCCCTAAGATTGTATTATTACAAATGGCTCATAAAACTAACCAAGATTTTGATTACCACCTTGCAAAACACAGTTGTAAAATGAAATAAAATATTTTTTAAATTATAGCACATGTGCACAACTAAGGGATTTTAAAGACACCTGTACTTTGAAAAAAATACTAAATGATGCTTATTCTGGTCTTATTAAGTAACACAATAGCTATCACTTTTACTCTCAGTTTCAGACCAGGGTTTATTTCAGTTCATGTATTTATATGACCATAAACAGAGAGCTGTAACACAAATGTTAAAGTAGCCTCACGTGGCACTATAATAAAAACAATCAAGAAAAATAAATTCTCTCAGCACTGCATAGCTATAAATGAGCATGACTAATTAAAAGAAGGTCTCTCTGGGAACAGATTGTGTTTAATAGAAAAGCCACTATCAGCTAAATTAATGAAAATTATAAATTTATGAATGTAATAACAACATTAGCTTTTTTGAGAGTGCACAAGATCTGTTACAGTCATGAAATATTACTTTCATTTTGTAGATAAATTCATACACTCCAAATATTTATTTCATATGCTTTTCCTCAGATTTTATGTGTTAAACAATTTTAACCAGTGAAAATATTAATTTATGATGCTAAGAAACTAATTGAGGCTTTTCAGCCTTCCTCCTTCCAAAAAATGCAATTCTAGCACCAGATCAGCATTTTGGAATAGAAACTGTGTGATTTGCTTGGCTCCTGCACTGATAATAGGCTAAGAATATTCTATAACTCTCAGACAAATAATCTCAAATGCTTTGATTTATTTTTCAAAGTTGAAAATCCATATATATGGAAAAAAAAGCTGTATCTTCCAGATTATCAGTTAATTTCACTAAGACCTCACCTATCTGATAAAAAGATATATCCAAATTATTATGAATATGCCCTGTAAATATGCTTATTTCTGTTCTTTAGAAGAAAAAGTCCACATATTATTTACATGTATCAAAGTTTCCCCGATTTTTTTGTCTGCTTTCATTATTCATAACTACTGCAAATCGATATATTGCCACCACTGAACTGTAATCACAAAACAAGAAAAAGAGAAACTGGAAGACTGAAGTGTGACACAAAGATTCCTGAAACATTTCACTTCCAAAGAGAGCTCAGATGCTTGTACCCATGCTGATACCCTCAAGTGCCCTTTTCCTTGAAAAGTCATTATCACTTTCGTTGTCTCTCCATCCCCAGCTGAAGGTGGCAACACAACTCTTGCTATTTTGCACCAGGAGACTGCAGTTTCATACATCACATTTCTGTGACAGAAGCTTCCAGCTCTTTCCTCCAATACCTCCACTTCACCCTGGCTGCTGCTTGCTTGCACCCTTGGCCACCCTTCCATGGTGCCAACACTGCCCACCCTTATTCGTGGGAATCATGGAGACTCTCTGCTATGAAAAATTATACAAAAATCAGATACAAACCCAAACATTTCCCCAGCTGAGTTTGCAATGCAGCCCCACAAGCTGCATCCTCATCCTAGTCCAACATGAAGAGTGATACAAAAGCTCTTGAAACTTACTGAGGCAGCGGCACTGCTGCCAAATATAAAAGTCAAGTCATCTCCTTAGGATTCCCACCGAGAAGGGTGGCTGTAGGAGTTTAAACCTCCACCTCTTCACCCCATACTGCTACTGCAAAGCCTAGTTTGGCTGCTTGCAGAGCAGCTGCTGAACCTGCTGCATGTTACAGCTTTGCATGTTCGGCAAAAAATCAAATTCAGTTCCAGTTTTCCATAATAGAGCAGACTTTGAAGCTTGCAGCAAAGTCCACAGCTGCTCCACAAGCAACCAAGCCATGAGTGAGGATGTGGAATTCCCTTTAGCCATCTCCCAAGTAGATAACCCCCTCTCTATTTTAAGTCAGAACCAGCCAGACTAATCTGAGGAAAAGCATGGACATCAGTTTCTTCAACTGAATAGTTTTAAGCAATTAGATGCACTTCCCCACCTTCCATGCAGAGGTGTTTACTGATACTCTACTGATGTAAAAGCAATTTAAGGATTCACTGCTTTCACCGGTGATATCCATCAGGCAAAAGCCAGTCCAAATCTGCCCTGAAGAACTGTTCTTTAAAGAGCCAAGCATCACACAATACCTGTCTAACAGTCCTGCTTACTTTCAGTTGATTTTGAAAAAGGCAAAAAAAGCACTTCTACATACAGGAAATTTAAAATTCAAACAGTATGAACTTATTTATTTGTGTTGACTTTAAAAAGCATCATAAATGGTCTTTATCCTCCAGTTTCTAGTTCCTGGGATCATTCCTAAAGGACACTTTTACAGTCACTGTTATACACCTTTGTAGAAACTGGTGGGCCTAATTTTGCTTTTATTGATAATTAGTGGGGAAATATGGCAGGCCTGTACTGCAATGTGTTACTTAAGGAGGATGAATCAAACAATATTTACATGGGAGTATACTTTGTGAAACAAAACTCTGGAGGGATCTAAATGTACCTACTATCTCAGTAATGTAGTTGCAAACCAGAACAAGCAACAATAACAACATTTTTCCCAATTTGACAATTCATTTCCTTTTAGCTTTGGTTCATATATCTGCTTTGATATCTTATGTTTGTGCCCCAGACAAAATATCCTCTTCCTTCCAGTATCCCAACCCCTGTGCACAACTTCCTCAGTCTTGGAGAAAAGGAGGATAGCATGCTCTGGAAAGTGTGTGCTTACTGCTCTGCCAAAGAGGGAAATACCTCTTAAAACAAAATTGTCCCACTGCAACCCTCTGCCTTTGGACCACTTGTAATTTCTACTTGCCAACATACAAAGTTTAAAACTCTTCAGCCAAATCTGATCTGATTCAACACCACTTAGGCTTAATGATATTGCCATTCACTTAAATACTATATAGGTTTACTAATAACAATTTACTACAGTGTTGGGGTTAGATGTAGAAAGATGAAATATGGAAGGTTAAGAAGATGGCAGCTCTGTAACTCAAATAACCAAATTTGAAGTTTCTTCAGACAACCATCTTAAACCATCAAGCTGTCAAGAATTATTTTGCCATCTATGTGTCCTTACACTATGCTAACTTATATGTTAATTAGTAGCCAAAATGAAAAATGTTAAAAAAAAAGAAAAAAAAATCCCAACCCTGTAGCACTCCACACCACAATCAGTGGTTTAATTTCTCCACACCACAATCATCATTTCTCTGCATGCTGCAGCACAGCTGGTGAGTGCCAGAGCCTGCCTCCGGGTCTCAGGCAGCTCCATCCATCCCTTTTAGATGCTAAACGCGCTGAGGCTGCTGAGCACCCGCGGCTGATCCCTGCCGGATCTTCCCCACACATGCTCACTGCAGACACATATTCACTGCCCGTTCCTTCCTTCCTCAGCCTCCCTCCCTAAATCCTGCTAGCCACTTTTGTTTTGATTAGGACTGTGCTTGCCTGGTCCCCAGCAGAAGTCAAAGACGACAAGTCTGTAACAGCATACTCTGCATAGGGACTACTATACTCCAAACAAGCACATCAATGTCATATTAGACATAAGGAGCAATGAAATACTCATCCCATTTGCTTCCCCAGGACTTCCAGTTATCCTGAGCAATTAAGTAGTTTTTAAAGGATCACAGTAAAACAAAAAAGGCATGCTAGATGAAAGAATGGATGCATCCTTGAAAAAGCACAGGATCACGTGTGCTCACAATATAAGAAAGTCAGCATTGAGTGTATAATGCCATGCCTTACTCTGTCATAGAAAAAGTAGTTTGTGCCTAAAAACTAGGAATTCAAAGAACAGGCATCTGATTCATCATTGAAGAGAACAGTTGGTCACATTAAGTGGAAAAAACTGCTCAGATGCTGCTTGTATGACTCACATTTATTCTTCTGTTTACAGTCAAAATAGTCTCAGTAATTTTTCCTCCTTCTTTTGTTATAGGTACTTAAAAGAGTAAGAGCAATCTTTATAATACACAAATGATAGTGCAGTGCAGAAAGACTCAATGCAAGAAAAAAGGCTGTTTTCCATGTTAATCAAACTTTGTAGTAACAGTAAGAAAGTTGGGATGAAAGTAAAAAATTTCAAGCCAACTATGTTCCCTTTAATGAGAAGACAAAATACACCAGCTCCTACATGCTGCTCCTCCCTTCCTTCCTCTCCCCATCTCATAAAAGAGGATCCCAAAGAATGATTGTGTTTAAGGTCCCAGTTCAGAAATAGTATATTGATCCCTTATTGTGGTAAGAATTTTGGACTGAAGAGCCAGGTCCCAACAAACTTCATCTAAACTGAAAAATCCATTCCATCCTGAAAAAACACATTACTGAGAAACAGACATAATTTTTTAACCCTCGGTACTCACAAACGTTCATCTGTTAATTGCATCCACTTACATTCAGCACCCTACAGTCCATGATCATCTTTAACATCTGCACTTCACACTAAACAAAGGAAAAAAGACTTGTTTCTAACTTAGTCTGTACTAAGTGTGTGTGAAAAAGAATATACAGCATTTTTGCCTTGCTGCCAGCATCCAAAAGAAGTAATATATAAGTTGTCTGATTTTGGATGTGCAAAAAACATTTAACAAATGTCATCCTTTTATGATTCTATTAGAACTTCAGCTCTTCTGAGTTCTTTGCACTGAAGACCTTTATTCATGTGCACCACAAAAGGTTTCCCTCACTTCACCTCTCCAGTCTGCTTTACCCTTTCACAAATGGATCTTCTTCTAAAATTTAATAAGAGCCACTCACACATAACTAGGTCCAGAATTCACATCACAAAAGAGAAACAAGCCATATTATTCATTCCATGGTAACTTATAAAGAGAACATATGACAATATTGAGCCAAATTCAGTAAGGTGCGCAGTCCTTGGATTTAAAAATGTTACAAAGGACTATCGTTGCTACCCTTCCATTTTTTTTCAGAAGAAACAGAGTTGACTTGGCACACTGCTGCACTGAGCATAGCTTCTGCTCAAAAAAATCAAATAATTTTTAGGACTCATAATTTTTACATGACCTTGAATGACTCAAACACAAGAGTTAAAGATATAAGCTGTATCAGAATGGAGCTAAAAAGGAAAAGACAGTGGATGTGTGTAAGTAGACACACAGATGCACATATATAATGGCTGGTGTGTTTCTACCTTAAATAATGCATCCAGCTCTAGGTACTTCATTACCAGAAGGATAACAACAGTCTGAAGGTAGTTCAGGGGAGATCAATCGAAATTATTAACACCAAAGGAGGGACTTAAAAGGCAGGGTTAAAAACTCAATACTGCAGCTGTTGAGTGAATAGAACTTTCATTGGGTGGAAGGGAAGTCCAAACAAAAGCATGGTCCTCTAAAAATATATCAATATATACAATTAGCAAAGCACTGACTTTAGAAAAATGTGACTATAATCCACACATAGCTAAGGGGGAACTCCAAGAAGAAAGCAAAATTATTTATTGCAAGCTCAAAAGTCTAGGTATAATGACCTTAAACTATTATAGGAATTTTGACTTGACATACAGTAAGTTTTTGTTCATAGCAAGATCTCTTAAATCAAAAAAGAGTAAGATAAGAAAGTAAAAACAATGTTGTGGGGTTCAAGCTAGCTTTGACAGGACTTTGATGAAGTAAACTAGGAGCTTCTCTCTCCTGCTCAGACTGCCTAATTCTATAAAATTATACTAGTAGCTACAAACACTGCAGAATGAGTGAATGAATACATGCAACACTACCTGCACACACTTAAATGAGGAAGTGTTTTCAAAGCAGTTTTGAACAGCAGTATTTTGTTTCAACAGATAAACTAAATATTGTTTCAAATAAACTAACATCTTTGCCTTGGAAAGGACCCACCACATGACAAATTTTTTCAAAGTAATGAAACTAATAGGAAGAGGGTCCAATCACTGCTCAGGCAACAGACTGTTGTACAAGCAGCAGTGTTAAACAACATTACAGATTTAAAGACATTTTTATGCTCTGGTTGCTGCTGCTGGAACTGCACAGCTAACAAAGTATTCTATGTAGCAATATCAATTATCTAGAATGTACTATGAAACACAACAGACAGTATTTCTCCCTGTTACGTTACACAGAAACTGATGGAAGGAAGATTCACATCACAGTGAAGTTTATATATACACACCTTTGATTTCATCAGAATGAAAATGATGAAAAACATACCTTCTTTGCTGCAAGAGCAATTCATTGGAGAATACTAATAATAACTTCACTCAGTAAGATGTATCTTTAAGCAAACTCAAAATTACTGAGGCACACAGTTAACATGGTATTTTTCACTGCATTTTACACTGTGATTGCCTTAGAAACCCAAGGGTATATGGATAAGTTGCAGATTATTAAACTGTAATAAACAAACTTGTCTAACATTTCCTTCTCTTACGCTCCTTTAGGGAACACAACTCAATAGAGACTTCCAAATTTACTACTACTTTATTATTTTCTATGACTATTTTCCATTATGAAACTGAAAACCTTGTCTAGTATTACTTAAATGTATCAGGTTATCTTGCAGTTCAATACTTCTCTACTTCCACAGCTCTAAGAATATCTTTGTTTCCAAATGTGTTTTTTATTAACAGCACTGCTATGTTTTAAATATTTGTCTTCTTCTAGTGAAGAAGCAAAAAAAAAAAAAAAAATACATACATTAACACAAAATTACATTAAGAAAGAGGAGGTTTTATCTTTAAAGCAAATTTATAAAACTGTAAGGAGCAACTTAGTGACTTAAGATACAAAGAAGGGAAGAAAAGGGGAAAAGGAGGAAGACTGCTCCTTCTTTGATAAGTGTTTCATTCATTCAGTTCTAAAGAGAAAAAGCAGTAGCAAAGAGGGGGAAGCTTATATGCCAGTACAAAGCAGGAAGTCTAAGAATTTAGTGAGTTCACTACTGGATTCTACGCTTTGCACATAATTTTGAATGCAAGCAGCTGTATTGAAGTGCAGGCCCTTAGGTGCAGGGGCACATGTAAGGCAGCAAGACCAGAAATCCACCCCATCCTGCACTGCAAGGCAACAGGCCACAGCGGCAGCTTCTTCAGAAGTTTCAGCCACCTTTTTTACTAACTAACTAATGGTGTATGCTTTAAAAAAGCCTGATAAAGTTACTGCAGAATAAAGCTAGGCAACCAAATGCAACATTAAAAGGGAATCATGGAACACCCCCTTCACCGTCATTGCAAACGTCATAGAAAACGGACGGCCACGTAAAAAGATGCCTTTTGCCTCCTTAACATGGCCCTAGCCCACCCCAAAATGGTCTCTTTACCTGATGCTTCTCTTCTCTGATCACAGAGGAGATAGGTGAAATTCAAAATAGCATTGTTGCTATTTTGAAACTTAGAGAAGGACCACGGAAGGTCTTCTTCACAAACCACAGTACAGGTCTCAAAAAAAAGTTCCCTTATTATTTTGTACCTATTTTGCATCTGTAACTCGTTCAACATGAAGGTGTTATGTGTAGTAGATATAATTTGCGCCATTTCTAATATGATATATGTGATATTGAATATTTGTTAGAGTATGCATGTTTGTATTAGGATTTCCCCCCCTCACAGGCGCAGGTGAGACCGGGTGTAGATTGGAAACTGATTTACAAGTAAGAAGGTACTCGACAGGAGATGGGCCATGTCTGGGGAGATACAGAAACCCCAGGTGCTGATCGTTCGCGTAAACGACCCGAGATGGATATCATGGAAATCCTGAGGCGTGAATACAGCGTTCCCGTAAATTTCATCAAAGGATTCAACAAACTCCAGACAGTGATTTGTTCTCCCTCATCACCAAAAAAGAAAATCTTATTAACATATAGACTCTGAATAGAAGAAAAGACTAATTACTGAAATCTTAGCCTCAGGCGGAATTTTCCCTATAAAAACTGCTTGTACCAGGATGGAGGTGTGTGGGCAGAGAGGAAAACCTCTGCTGAGGCTGACCTCTTTGTTGCACACCCAGGGCCGACCCCGGGCTCGGCTCTGTTCTTTCCTTGTGGCTGGCTAGATAAAATTTGATTGTAAAATAAATATTTTATTTTTCATATTAATTTGGCTGGACAAATTTTCATTTATAACAAACTTGGTGACCCCTTACGTGATCTGGTTTGGGGGTATCCTGGGAGTTCCCTCTCCTAGATCCGGGCGGCGCCCTGCTGATTTTAGCAGCCGGATAGGACTGCAGAACCCCACGGAACCAACCAGATTCCAAAAGCAGCAAAGAAAGCCACATTAAGGAAAAGATATAAACGGGCCCAGAGCTCTCGGAATTCGGAGCTAAATCTCCGAGGCTGCAGCAATTTTTCACTCGTAAAATCAACGTGCACGAAGAATCCACGCGGGAAAAGGAGCCGTGAGTACTGCGTGGTTGGGTGGCGCGTGGGTGGGTGTGTGTTTGAGTGAGACGTGGCATAGCCACGGCGCGAGTGCGGACCCCAATAAACCGCAGTTCCACTAGCCCGAGAGGGAGGTGGTCGGCTAAGGGGGAAGCGAATGGACTCGGGTATACTCACAACATGCATACGACCTGAAACTCTGGGAGTTTACAGGGATCCACTCACGGACGGGTCGGGGGAGGGAAGGTACGTTCTCGTGGACTCGAGAAATTGGTAAACCTCACCGGCTCTGGGCTCGGGGAGCCCAGGAAAACAGGTAAAAGAGAGCTCACTCATTTCCCAGCCGAAAAACCCACAGATCGGTTCGCTGTGTGGTCATTTAGGTTGGCAAGGTTCAGTCGAGAGAAGACCGGTTTAAACACTTGGTAAAAACTCAGTTCGGGGTAGGACTGAAATAAATATTTTAGCACGCGGGTAACTGACTTCTTGGAACAACTTGTGGACACTGACTTGGAATACGGTAAGAAAACTTTAAATATGGGACAAGTGAACAGTAAAATACCCCTTAAGTTAATATTTTAGAAGGCTGTGCAGCTCCGTGTAGCCGCAGGCAGCGTGGCTTTGCAGTTTTTAAAACTCGCGCGGCGGCGGCTCCCGGTGGCGGCGGCTTCGGTTTCCCCGCGGCGGGAGGGGGAAGCGGAGGAGGCTCCGACTTACGCCAATAGCGGCGGGGGCGGCGGCGGCTCCGGTGGCGGCTCCGGTGGCGGCGGGGGGGAGCCCGGCTCGGGCTTTCCTGCCACACACGGGCAGCGGGGGGAGCCCGGCTCGGGCTTTCCTGCCACACACGGGCAGCGGGGGGAGCCCGGCTCGGGCTTTCCTGCCATGCACGGGCAGCACTGGTCGCCGCTCGGCCACGTGGCATGGGGAAACCCAGTCCTGCAGGCGGCAGTTTTAAAAACAGCACAAGCTGCCGCTACTACTCTGCAGGGCTGGAATCTAAGTGCTTTTGGCTTCTCGACCACGGGTTTTTGGGAATCGGTAGCGAATTTGTCTTGTTTCTGGTCAATATAAAGTTGTGCTGTGCATTTTACGCCTAAAATGAGAGTGGGACAATGAAGAGCTAGATTATGCCAAGCTATAGAGGACATGCCAGCGCGCGGCTGTTCCCTATTAAGACAACTGGCTACAAGGTAAGTACGGGGCAGCTGCTACCCCCATACCAAGTTCCTCCATCACAAGCACAAGTCTCGGCAGCCTCCACTCCCCCGCTCCCCCCCCCCCCCCCCCAGATCAGTCTGCACCACCACCTAATACACAAGTCTCTGATGCAGGCGCTCCGGGACCGTCCCAACCCCCACACCCCTCCTCCACACAGCCCTGGGAGACACACACGCGCATGCCACACCGGGAAAAAGCCCGTCCCCTCCTGCCAGTAGAACTCGGCAAAGAAAAAAAAAAAAAAATAAATAAAAAACAAACAAGGAAAAGAAACACGGGAGATAGCGATGATGAAAGGGACAGACCTAATCTAATACCCCTTAAAGGGGGTCCCCACAGCTCCCAGAATAATTGGGTTTGTAAATATTCCCATTAACACGGGAGATGTAAGAGCTTTCAAAAAAGAAACAAGAAAATTGATGGATGATCCATTGGGGGTGGCAGAAAGGTTAGACGAATTTTTGGGAGATAATATATATTCATATGATGATATCTCGGCTATATTAAGATCCTTGTTTAATACTGAAGAGCGAGATATGATAAGGCAGACTGCCATAAAGGACTGAGAATTCAGAAACCCCCAGGGTGGGGGCGGGGCAGAAAAGTAGCCAGAACAAAGCCCATCATGGACCGACCCTGAATCCCCTGTGGGAGTGGTCCTTTTAAAAATACAATTCGTTACTAAATCATGGGAAGACATTCGAAAAAGTTAGAAAAAAAAAAATAGATAATTGGCAAGAGAAGAGCTTACAGGAACTATTGAGGGAAGCACAAAAGGTGTATATGAGAAGGGATAAAGAAAAACAAAAAACGCAGGCCAGGGTGTTGGTGGCAGCAGTAAGGAAAGCACAAACACAAACGGCTGGGTCATCAGCTCCGGCCAGGGGGCCCCAGGGAAAGCCGGCACACACCCAAAAGAAAAACAAACAGGTAAGTGCCCCTGAATGTTTTTACTGTAAAAAGAAAAAACACCTCAAGAGAAACTGTAAGAAGAATAAAAGATGAAAAGGTCTTTCAAGAAGAATAGAGGTGTCAGAGGCTTTATAATCTGGGGTCACAGACATCAAGAGAGCCCTTGATAAAATTGAAGGTTGGACCCCAAAAACAGGAACTAGTCTTTTTAGTTGATTCTGGAGCAGAAAAAACCACAGTTCAAAGACTGCCTCCTGGATGTATCAAAGGTAAGGATTTCATGACTGTGATTGGGGCTAAAAGGGAGCTCTTTCAAGTCCCCATCCTAAAGAATGTAGAAATAGAATCAGATAATAAAATCTGTGCTGGGGATGTTTTATTAGTAGAAGAAACAGAATACAATTTATTGGGAAGGAATTTAATAGTGATGTTAAGAATAAGTATAATTGCAAAAGACTCACAACTCATGGTAAGTTTATACAACCTAACTACTGAAGATGAAAAGAAAATTGATCCCAGGGTTTGGCACATTCCAGGAGAAGCTAGAAAATTAGACAGAACCAATACACATTAAAATTAAGAAACCAGAAGACCCCATAAGGGTAAAAACAGTATCCCATCTCCCTAGAGGGAAGAAAGGGATTGAAACCAATAATTGAAGATTTAATAAAAAGAGGCACTTTGGAGCCCTGCATGTCAAGACATAATACACCTATATTGGCAGTCCAAGGGCATCCTCCCCACGACTGTGTTAAAATGGTAGAATTACAGACCAAAATACGACCTGATTTAGAAGAAAAAGAACTCGAAGAAGGAGAAAAATGGTTTGTAGATGGGTCTGCCAGGGTGATAAATGGGAAAAGAAAATCAGAGTATGCAGTCATAGATGGAAGGACGGAAACAGTGATAGAATCTAGGTCCCTGAGTGCAGGGTGGTCAGCTCAGGCATGTGAACTGTATGCAGTATACAGGGCTTTGCTGGGTCTTGAAGGGAAAAAGGAGACAATTTTCACTGATTCCAAATGCGTTTGGGGTGGTGCACACCTTTGAGAAAATCTGGGAAGAAAGAGGCCTGCTAAACACACGAGGGAAGGGATTGATTCATGAAGAATTAATTAAACAAATCCTAAAAGCCATTAGAAGACCAGAAGCTATTGCTATAGTCCATATAAAAGAACACCAAACCGGGATGCAATTCAGGGCTCGGGAGAACAATTTAGCAGACAAAAAGGCAAAAAGCGCTGCTTTGCTAAAAGTAAGTGCCCCAGAGATTGAAAAAGGGGACGCTCAGGAATTCCCCCCCCCCACCCCTCTGAAACGGAGATCGAGGCTTATCGGAAGATCGGGGGACAGTTAGAAGGAGGTAAGTGGAAGTTACCAGATGGGAGAAAATTGTTGTCAAAAGAATACACCAGGAAGATTTTAAAAAAGATTACACCAACAAACACACTGGGGGGCCCGGGCTTTGGCAGAGCAATTCCTGAGATTCTTCGGCTGCAAAAGCATATATGAATTAGCTAAACAAGAGGTGCAAGGGTGCATAACTTGCAAAAAAAATAAATCGTGCAAACTCCAAAAAGTTAATGAGTTGTCGTCCAGCAGCTTACCGACCTTTTGAAAAGATCCAGGTAGATTTCACTGAACTACCCAAGGTCGGGAGACACAAATTCTTATTAGTCATGGTGGACAAGCTAACCCACTGGGTAGAGGCTTTCCCAAGCTCCAGGGCTACAGCCCAAACAATATCAAAAATCTTATTAGAGGAAATTATACCACGCTATGGGTTAATAAGCTACATCGATTCAGACCAGGGCACACACTTCACATCAAAGATCATCAAGCTATTAGCAGATGCTTTGGGCATTCGATGGGAATACCACACCCCGTGGCACCCTCAAAGTTCAGGACAAGTTGAGAGAATGAATCAAACATTGAAAGCCCAATTAGCAAAATTAATGTTAGAAACAAAAATGTCATGGATAAAATGCCTCCCATTAGCCTTATTAAACATAAGAACTATGCCTCATTCCGAGACGGGACTTTCACCTTTTGAAATGTTATATGAGATGCCTTATACCCATAGTATGCCTGTAGGGCATCCGAGATTAGAGGATAAACAAATACAACCATATCTAGTAGAATTAAATAAAAATCTCGAAGAATTGCAAAAGCAGGGGGTAATTATGCAAAACAGCCCTCTTGGCTTCTCAATACATAAAATACAACCTGGAGACAGGGTGCTTGTGAAAACCTGGCGGGAAGCCCCATTAACATCTCAATGGGAGGGACCTTTTCTTGTTCTTTTAACTACAGATACCGCTATACAAACTGCAGAAAAGAGGTAGACACACGCGTCAAGGGTAAAAAAAGTCGATCTCCAATCACCAGAGTGGAAAATCACCTCCCCCCCCCGGAAATTTGAAAATAACCCTACAACGGTCGAGTAAATAACTGATCACATCTATCAAGCGTTCTATGCCGGATTGTAACTTATTATCCTCTCCTACATTTCCCTTGCAGATACTGTTATAAGGTTAAACTGTTCATACCAAGTGGGTTGTTTGGGAAGTGTTTTGAGCAGGAAGAAGACCTGACTGGCCGTTTTCTGGTAAATAGCCACAAGGCTAAGATTATTCTAATTAGATCCAATGATCTAGGCTTTAGGTTTTTTTCTTCTTTTTCTCTCGTATCAAAAGGAATTAAAGGGAAAATTACAAACAAAAAGCTAAAATTGTTATTGTTGAGTGTCATAAATCAAGCAACCTACCTCGCAGTCGAGACCACACCAGTGAGGCATTTTAAACAAAGTATGCAGCTCGGCCTGAGTATGAAACCACAGACAAAGACCCCTGCTGCCAAGAAGACCATTTACCCCGCCGCTGGACGCAACCCAGTGGGCGCTGGGAACGGCAGAGGGATCCTAGCAGTGGGATTAGTCTGGGCGAGCCTAAGGTTAGTCTCATGCCTCAGTAACCTCTCCAATCCTGGGAAGGGAGAACCTGGTGGCAAATACCCAGAGAAATCACCTCCTACCTCATAGAACTGCAGCAGGGGCAAGCCTAATAAACGTTGTCTTGACACAAACACTCAACAGAGGGTGTACAAATTCAAAAGAAAATCAAAAACATACCTTGAAAACGGACAGTCAGTTCATAAACCGCATCAAAAGAGCACAAATAAATATAGTTTATAACAAATATATTAGTACTACATGGGTTAGGAAAAACAAAAGTCTGTTTTGTAACTTATTTTCAAGCTAATTCACCGTGTTATAACCCAAACAAATTTAATATGTGTATAATAGAGAAAACATACCGGGTGGGTGCTAAATAAATGAGTAGTTGAGACAAATAAAAGAAAGACACAAACCCACAAATCTTACCACAGAATCCCAAATGAAGACTAAAATATATATAAACTCTGTAGTTTTATATCGAATAAAATAAAAAGTAGGGCGCAAATTAATAGGTTAATATAAAAGGTGGGGGATTGTTATGTGTAGTAGATATAATTTGCGCCATTTCTAATATGATATATGTGATATTGAATATTTGTTAGAGTATGCATGTTTGTATTAGGATTTCCCCCCCTCACAGGCGCAGGTGAGACCGGGTGTAGATTGGAAACTGATTTACAAGTAAGAAGGTACTCGACAGGAGATGGGCCATGTCTGGGGAGATACAGAAACCCCAGGTGCTGATCGTTCGCGTAAACGACCCGAGATGGATATCATGGAAATCCTGAGGCGTGAATACAGCGTTCCCGTAAATTTCATCAAAGGATTCAACAAACTCCAGACAGTGATTTGTTCTCCCTCATCACCAAAAAAGAAAATCTTATTAACATATAGACTCTGAATAGAAGAAAAGACTAATTACTGAAATCTTAGCCTCAGGCGGAATTTTCCCTATAAAAACTGCTTGTACCAGGATGGAGGTGTGTGGGCAGAGAGGAAAACCTCTGCTGAGGCTGACCTCTTTGTTGCACACCCAGGGCCGACCCCGGGCTCGGCTCTGTTCTTTCCTTGTGGCTGGCTAGATAAAATTTGATTGTAAAATAAATATTTTATTTTTCATATTAATTTGGCTGGACAAATTTTCATTTATAACAAAGGCATTCATACTAGTTTCCACATTCAAAACACAAAACCAACCATGCTGCTTAAAATTAAAACCATGGACCATACACCCCTTGTCTCCCCAACAGCCTTACAGAGACACTTTTTTGGTCTGAATACTTAATGATTACTTTTTTTTCTCTCCCTAGAAAGGAATAATTAAAAATCAACCAACCAAACCACATACAGGCTTCAGAGTATCACCACAGGGACACTCTCAGGTCTGAATTACTGCAAAATAACACCATAATTATGTCTTAATTTCACTAACTAATCTCAGATGAGCTTTTAAAAAGTAATTCGAGGTTTACAAGTAAACCGTTTAAAACTGTACTCAAATGTTATCTGAATGAAACCCGACATTTATTTATCCTTTTTCCAGCTTAATTTTAAACAGTTTCCAAGGAAAGGCATATCTGCTCCTGATCAGTCTGGTGACAAATGATAAACCTTGTTAAAAAGTGTGACATTTGAAAATAAATAAAAACCACAGGAGACTTTTCTACCCAAGGAGGAAGATACGAAGAAACATTATACCCTTGCACAAATCACCAGCCACAGAGACTAAGCACAATCTAACGACCTTATTTACTCAAATTGTACACTGCCAACAAAACCACTACCTAAGGCAACTCTTTAACTACCGATGTACTTAAATACCTAGAAAAAATAGGTTACTTCTCTTCACATAAAACCGGAGTCCCACTGAGCTCAACCAAATGTGGCAGGCTGAGATGGAAGACAAAAACGGGTCTTACTTGGTGTACAAAGACATCAACTGGAGACTCCAAGGGGCTTCCCTCTCGGTTGCTCATGGAGATGAACCCGAATCCCATTCTCACATTGAACCATTTGCAATGGCCGGTTCCGTGCAAAACCTGGGATTCCTCTTCTTCTTCCTGCTCCGGCAACTTCCCGGGTTCGTCTCCACCTTTACTCGCCCCTGCTGAGGTAGAGGGAAAGGCGGGGGATGTGGGGGGGAAGGGGGGAGAAAAAGAAGGAAGAGAGGGACAAGATGCAAAGCAAAGAGTTAAATTCTGGTAACATCCTTTTGCCGCTGTATAAAACAGTTACTACAAACGGAACGGGAAAAAAAAAAAAAAAAAAAGGGGGGGGGGGGGCCGAAGAAAACAAAATCAAAAAGCAAACAGTGAAAAGTGCGTATTTTTCCTAAATCCTAAAATAAACAACCTTCTCCCCAAAATACGTAAAAAAATTAAATCACCGGAGGTTACAGAGAGGAAACACTGCGCTCGGAGGCTCTCCCTCTCTCTGAGCCCAGGGCAGCCCACGTTTCTGTACATACGTGTATTTTGCCATTTAACTCCATCTTTCAGCCACATTACAGCACGGAACGCGATACTTTACTTGAATATTGCTGGTTTAAGACCGATCCCATTTCTCAATAGAAATTCTCAGCCCAATTAGTCTCTCCTCGCAAGGCGCAGGACCGGGGGGCGAGGGGGGAGGCCGGCCGAGGAGGGGTGGAGGAGAGAGAATAAGCAAAATTGGGTAGATTGCACAACTGGTTATTGCACATGCAGCGCCGAAACCACTATTTTCCAACGTGTATCTATCCCTCCTAGGAATAAACTTTCGATTAAAGTTGGGACAGGTGTACGGCCGTTTTCTCATCCCACCACTGCAACTGTGCTTAATCAAACAGGAACAATTCAAACAATAGCCCCCTGAAAGCTTTTCAAGTTGTGAATCGGTGTGGGCGGTACGGAACAGTTTCTGAGCTGGGTAACAATGGGTTTGGAGAAAGCCCCCTTGCGCGAGCTGCTAAAAAAGGGTAATGCATAGTTGGGTTAAAAAGGGGTGGGGGGAGGGGGGGAGAGGGGGAGAGAGCGAGCGAGCGAAAATCATAGTAAAACAATAGAAAAAGAAAATTAACCTTCGGCCATGTTGCCCCACGGGCCCTCTGCTCCAAACTCGTGAGATGAAAACTTTCCCTGTGGATCGAAGTGGTCTTCTGCATTAATCTAACATCCTGATTTTGAACGATCGCAAATTTAGCTCGCATGGTCTAATGTGCTTTCCCTCTTTTGATTTTTCCCCGTCTCTCTCGCTCCGTTTCTGGCCCCCTGCGCACACGTGACTCGGTCAATTACATGCTTTCTTGCTACTAATTTCGCATCGGATCCTTAAGGGGTTGGCAGCAGGCAGGAGCAGCCAATCGCTATTTCAAGTAGCCTGACACACCAAAATAATTTATGAATGAACAAGAAATTTCCAACGCGGCGCTTTTTTTTTTTTTTCCTTCCTTTTCGGACAGCTAATCTGCACGCTTCTTTACGGTAAATCGAGATGACGTATTATTCTGGGGGTTCTGCCCTCCCGTGCATGCAGAAATCCGTAGGAAGATCCGTGTGTTTCTAGATACAGCCCACTGAACAACAGCTGCACGCAGGGGCGGCCGTGCGGAGGAGATTATGGGGGTATCTGTGCCCACCGCAGGCGGGCTCCGCGTACGCACACGAAGGCGAGATGCTCCCGGACAGGGGACACGCGTGTGTGCAGGCATGGACCCGGGATACACGTGTGTGTACACACGCACGGCGAGCGCCGGCAGGCATCTGTGGCACCCTCTGCGCACAGCGCGGGCAGATGCGCAACTGGATCGTTACTAATTTCGCATTCAAATTAGAAGCGCGCCGGAAACGCGGTATCACCTTAATATGCCCCAGAATGTGCGGAGATCTAGCGTTTCACAACATTTCTGGAGGGGGGATGGGGCGAGGAATTGTACTTCACAGGTTTCTCCGCCATCTCTTTCCGGGGGAGGGGATGTGATTAATGACTTCCTAAATAAGAGCCCAGTTTTCAAGCCGAGAATTGGAGTGAACCTGAATCAGCAGTTGGGAGAGGACTGACAGAGAGAGGGATTTACTGGAGAAGAGGGCGGAAAAAAAAAAAAAAAAAAAAAAAAAGCCTCGGGGGAAGAGGACAAAGAGGGGAGAAATAACGGTGACCGGGGAGTGCTGTTTTAAGTCTTCAGTGCCAGCGGGATGGGGGACCCAATTCGGAGAAGAAAAGTGTGATGTGTAACGGGCTGGGTAACAGCACCCACGGCCGCCGCTTCTGGTTCCAACAGAGCGTGTTCGTAAAGCTCATGCTTATAACCGCGCTCACAGGTACACTGCTATGGCCCTGCCCTCCAGCCCTTCCTGCGGCTGTACGCACGGCCAAACGCTTTTAAAGTAATATTTTATGAACGTGAAAAACAAACAGCGGAGAATTAGTTTTGTTTTTCCACCTGTCCATCTCCTTAAGGGTAAAATTACAGATGAAAGTATTCTGTCTTCATCACCACCTACACGCGTTAACCTGTCTTTCCATGCGGAATTTATACGCATGCATATATACATATATGTGTGTGTGTTGTGTATGTGTGTGCTTTAAACGTTGCTCATACCTTGTAAAAACCTGGACTCCGACTTTCTTTTTAACCTCCCCCCAGCATCCTCTCTTATCCCAAGGACACACAAACAAAAGCCAAGGCAACAAACTGATCCGTGCAGAACCTGAATGCAAGGGGCTTATGCATTTGCAAAGCACTTGCTGTTGTTTGGGAAGTGGCGTCGATCAGTCTGCCCAATTAAGGGGAACGCCTTTGCCCCCATGGGCCTGTTTACTCCTTTTGTTGCCTTTCAGGAAAGCGTCAATTCCCCTGCTAGCGCCTCATTTCTGTGTGAAACACCAAGGTGGAAGCTCCGTGTGATGGTTTGCAAGAAAGAGGCGAGGGTGGGCAAGAGTGTACAAATATAAGCACCCTGACAAGTGGAGCAGAAGCTTTAAATCCTGAAATTCCTTTGCAGTCTTCAACCGTAAATTTCCTATAGGTTATTTCAACAGTCAAGTCGATTTCCTACACTGACCTGCTTTACGCATTCGTGCAACATACCACTGCTTTTGGCTCATAACCTCCTTCCCCCCCTTACAATAGCGATTATTTTGCAATATTAAATCTCCAGTAATTTTATATGCTTGGATCTTATGACCCGGACGATATCTAATATATCATAAATGTACGCGATTTTAATACACGTGAAACCGCAGTTATGAAAATGAAATTAGGGTTACCGAAAGAAAACAATTCTTACACCTCTTACCTGAACTGCCCGAGACTACATATCTTGTGGCAGAATGGCAAATTTATAAAATACAAGATCCCTATGCCACTCCCCTCGAAAAGACAAAAAAATACCCCTTTAATAACGTTTTAAAAGTCTTTATTTTAAAAGATTAATTTATTTTACCGGTATTCGGTATAAAAAAAGCAATTCCTTAGAGGCTAGAATATTGGTTAAACAGACACAAACGAGTTGATTGAGGTCATTAAATGGACAAAATGTCTTGTTAGCAAATTTCAGTGGAAAGAAAAGTTACTATATGTTCTTCGGTCAATAAATGAACGGCTACAAAACCACGTAAATAAATGAATGTAAATATATTGGTTGCAAAGTTTTTCTTAGGTTGCAAAATAAGTGCAGATTTTGTAAAATGGAGGGGGGTGGGATTTGCGATGTGTCTTTACTGAGATTTTCAGGCCTCCAGTATTAGTGGAATTAAGGTTGGGGTCACTGGACTGGTCACTGGTGTCAGATGTTATCGACTCATTCATTTCCTGCAAGGGACATCAGCCTTTCAAGTTTTGTGGAAGGTAGAGAAGCTGTTGCCAGCTGGGAACTCTCCGAGTAAAAGAAAAAAAAAATTCAAAAGAAAAAGAACCCCAACCAAAACCCTTCCAAATTTCATTCTGAGAGGAGGGGGAAAGAAAACCCTACGGAACAAGACAGTTCGTGAAAAAACTTTGTTTAATGGTAATAGTTTATATGTTTTAAAAATCTATTTCTATCCTTACATTTCGCTAAATAGATGCTAATTTTGGTAAAGACAATTATAGGAAGCTGGAATCATTGTCTTTCTACATGCACAGCAAGAGCTCTCTTGAAACTATGAAACCAAAACCAGTGGTGTTGGATTTCCTATTTGTCACCTTCCTAAAGCTTTTAAAGTCCTAACTTCGGTTTCTTCTATTCCCTTGAACAAAACCAAAACAAGGCAAAAACCGCACAACTCCCCCCCCCCCACCCAAGTACTACTCGCCTTCTCAAAAAATACCCCCACCTAAAAAAAAAAAAAAAAAAAAAAAAAAAAAAATTCCTGGAAAAAACAGGGAAAAAAAACCCCCACAAAAATCCAAACTAATGACGGAGCAGCGTGCATTTGTGCATTTGAAACAAAACGCGTGTTTTACACTTGAAAGCAGAGCTCGGGGTGCTCCTACCACTTCCCATTTCAAAGCGCAGCCAGCGCTCCTCGCCGACGGGCAGGCAGGAGGGGCAGGGACGGCGCCGCGGCGCCCCTGCCCCCTCTCTGCGCTGCCCGGGCTGGGCTGCTCGGCGCCGCCCCGCCGATGTTGGACCGCCTAAGATGCCCGTCGTGTTTTTTCTACACGGTCTCCACCGACACCGGCTCTTCCCAGATGTGCTGTGGGAGGGGGCCTTTCCCGCTGCTCCTACGGCTGGGAAGCTGTGTCGGTGCGGAGCTGTTCCCGCCAAAACCCTCTCACCTACATTTTGGGCGCCAAAGCCGCTTTCCCTTTCCGCCACCGCGCAGCGCCCGGGTCGAGGCCGGGGGCGGCCAGGGACCCGCGGGCCCCGCTCCCGGCGCGATCCATGGGGATCAGGGGCCGCTTCCCACCGCTGCTCCTCCGCCGGGCAGGGCCAGAGCCGGGCGCCCGCCCGGCGCGGGGGCTCGGGGATCCAGCGGCCGCGCTCCGGCAGGGCCCGGGAGGCGGCTGGTCTGCCCCCGCAATCCTGCCCTAAAGCCGGGTTTTGCCCCCGGGCTTTTGTTTAACACTTCCCAGAAAATGCGGCTCCTTCTCAGCGGGGACGTGGCGGCGTGCCTGCCCGCGCCTTTGGGAGAGCAGGGTCGGACGCTCTCAGGACACTGCCAGCTCCCCTGGTCGAGCTTATTACCCTGTCTTTAAATCGCGAGCATTAATAGTAGAAAATATGCAATTTGTAATTATGTTTTTAAACAAAACACAGCGCCGGCCCAACTGCGCGCTGCCACGGCTCGGATCGAGCACGGACGGGATTTGCCCGACGTGCGACTGCGGGTATGCAGTTACAGGCTTTATGGAGGCGCCTTCGCACCGCGCCCGTCCCGAACCGCGGCTCTTTTCGGGAAATGCAGTTTCAGGGCGCCGAAAGCGCCTCTCTCCCCTCACTCCCGCCCGCCGCAGCAGCTCCGTTTTTTAGCTTCTCCGGCGCTCCTCAGCCGTCACACCCAAGGCGGGCGCTCCCGGATGCCCGGAGCCCGCCCCTGCTCCCTCACGGGGAGGGGGCAGCCCTCGCCGAGGTTGGCAAGAGCCGCTGCTCGAACTGGGGGTCGGAGCGCGGTTACAAGCATGAGCTTTACGAACACGCTCTGTTGGAACCAGAAGCGGCGGCCGTGGGTGCGGCGCGGGCCCGCCCTGCTGGGCGTGCCGGGGTTTGCGGGGGACTCCGAAAAGTACTGTCATTTTTACTGGGATGCCGCGCAGGATCCGCGGGCAGGAGAACGCGGGAGGCGCTCGCTCGGAGAGCTCGGATGCAGGATGTGGTCTCACGTACATTAACCGTCTCTCAGCTGCGGATTTGCAACTGATAGCGCCGCTTCCCCGGGGGATTTAAGGAGGCTCTGGAAGTCGTCGCGGGAGACCCACAGGGCTGACGCCCCGCCGGGAACGCCGGCCCCCGCGGAGGGACCGGCTGCACGGCCCGGGGTCACCGCTTCGCCTCCCGCCCGGCAGGCGCAGCACGATGAGCGGGCGGCTCCGCGACCCGGGCGCTTTCGCTCAGCCCGTCTCCTCAGGCGGGACGCGGCTTACGCGCGTCATCCTCCCCGACGGGCGCTCTGCCCTGCGGCATCCCGGCGGGGACACGGACAGCTCCTCCCGCCCCAGCACAACACCTGGCGCCTGCTACCGCCCGTCCCAGGCCGTCCACCGCTGCAGAGAGCGCGTCCCGCGGTGCGGGCTCACGAGTGTCCCCGGGACGCGCGTCCGTCCCTCAGGGGCGCAGCGCCGCTCCGCGGGGAGCTCCGCGCCCGGCCCGCGCATGCGCCGCCCCGGGCGGGCATGGCGGGCGCCCGGGCAGGGGCTATGGACGGGCGGGCAGGGGGATGGACAGGCGGACAGGGGCCGGACGGGCGTGAGCGGGATGGACAGGCGGACAGAGGCCGGACGGGTGGGCAGGGGGGATGGACAGGCGGGCAGGGGCGCAGACGGGCGGACAGGGGCCTGGGCAGACGGCACTGCTGAGGCGTCGCGGTCGGAGGAGGTGCGTGGCGGTAGTGTGAAAGCGGCACGGAAGTAACTCCACGAGTTTAAATTTCAGTCAGTGATTGGGGTGTGTGCGACCACCGGCGCGTCTGCCGGGGTGGTGGTCCCGCCGCGCTCATACAAACCCATGGGCTTCCACCATTTGCGACAGGTATGTGACATAGGGTTACTGTAAATAAACTTTCCTTATGTAATTGTTTATTTTTCTTACAGAAGCAGAACACTCAAAGCTGCATCCAACAAGAACTCTGAAGCCTGTGCACAAAATTAGCGATTCTTCCCCATCCCACCCAATTGATTACGTTCATGAGAGTCAGCGGGACAGAAGTGCTGAAGTACCTGTTTTACAGATACACAGTCAGCCACGTAAGACGCTGGAGAGAAGACTGACCTGAGCCTGAGGAGACCTTCTTGAATGACCTCATCGTCTTCTGAGGAACCTAAAATCAGAGAGCTGGAGTCAGTACCGCATACACTGTCCCAGTCTACCGTATTTAATTACCTCATCTCCAGTTTAACGGCTCATTAGGAGGCCAAAAATGCCAGGGCATTGACTCTAGGAAGTGACCTGTAAACCTACTGTTTGAGACTTACCTAGCTCATCAGAATCACAGTGAGATAACCAAGGTGTAAGGACAAAAATCAAGTGCTGCTTTCCCTCCCGGCCCCCAGCACCAGTAAAAGCATTGATCCTTTCATTTGTCTCTTATGAAAGCTACATAGTTGATGACAACAGGGAAAAGACACAGATTTGCAGAATATTGGAAGGTGTTATTTTCCTTTATCAATATTTAATTGCAGTAGGTAACCTAAGAACTAGTGAGTTGCCTTTACTATGCTTAAATTTTACATATTAAACAATCAAGTCATACCTTGTATATTATTTAAGAAAAGCCAATAAAAATAATTCCCCTGGATGTTTTCATGGTCGAAATACTAACTCAATGCCAACTTATGAGTATCAACAGAAAAATGCTTTTAGCATTTTAAAAGACTTAGACTTATAAAACTGCAGAGCACAGTATGTAATAATATTAAATTCTAGGCCTCAATCTAAACAAAATCAGTCATACAAATACAGATGTGTGACTTGACTGAAACTTCAAAGAGGTGCACTTTTGCTTTAGTTGAAAAAGGCTATACTTATTTTGTATAATGTCAACAAAAATATTACACAGAAAAAAACGCTGCAGATGGCATGAAGCATTAACAAAAATACCTTTGTTTCGGACTATACTTGTTACTTAGGCTGTCCAGTTTGCTTAACAAATGAAGGATGAATACTCAGAAGCATGCACAAACTCACCTGCCACAAGCCTGTCCTCCTGTCACCCTCTACTGTCTTTTTGAATAAACTATGTTAACTAAAACCCATGCAAAAAGAAAAAGAATTGCAGTATCAACCTGTTTAGATATAATCCCAATTCTCTTCTGTTTTAGAGAAATCTGAATTTTGTAATTTTTTTTTCAATTTAAGAGAACGTCTGGACAGCTATCCTGCTCTCTTACTAAAAAACAAAAAATAAAATTGGATATCCTTCCAGAAGTGAGCAAAGTCAGAAGAAAGAACAAAGACAAATGAGAACCAACTTTCTCTAACTTCTTTTCCCTTACAGTAAAATATCCTGAATCCTTTCCAACACCAGAAATTGGAAAAGAGGATGGTACAATCTTTAGTTTCAGTGCAACAACTGGCAAGCTGATTCAGCTCTTCTTTTGTAGTAACTTAAGTTTTCCAGTGGAATTGTGTAGACTTTTGTCTAGTATTAAACCTAACTCTGCTTTTACACCTTCAAGCACTGAAGCCCAATCTCTTGTATCTGCTTCTTTGTTCTGCCAGCCTGTGGCTATGTGGCTTTTGTGTCTTTCAGATTTACCTGCATTATTTATGCAACATAATGAAATATGCAAGCATAAAGTAAAGGATCCATTCTTGGCTTTAGAACATAGCCTGCTTCAGTTTATGAGGGGATTAAAAATGAGTATTTGGGGGAGTGGTGTTTGGATTCAAAGGAACAAAGTACAGTTCTTAAAAACTGTAGCAGAAAACAGGACAAGTTATTATTGTTTCCAGTATTGTCATTTTGTAACACATTTTTAAGCATTACATATTCTAGAGGGTCACATAATAGACTATTAAGCAGAAAAATGGATATCTAATTCTTTTATAGTTACTACAAAAAGCTTCCTGATACAATACTTAAAGCTTGGCATAAGATGTGTTAGTGTAGAAGAGCCTGGTCATTTCAACTCTATGAACTCATGTAAATAGAAAGTTTAAATGAGAAACTATTCTGGCATGTATTTTACTATATCCTACTGAAAGACATACAAAATCAGTCCCTGATTTAAATGGAAGCAGGTTTGGGCTCTGGAATGGCTCATGGTGAACTCTCCTGTGCCTGCTTATGCCTGTACAAACCAAATAATTACTTTGGCATTTTACTTCTGAAACTATCTTGGTATTTACATGAACTTTGTACCTCCAAGTAAGTAAGTAAATGCTGCTGAGGAATTGTGTACTAGACAATATGATGTTTTCAGAGAAAAAGTCACTAGCTTTGAAAGCAATCCTTATTTTAATGAGGCATTCATAGCATGTGGAAGGATATTGCAACAGTAAGCATGAAAATTAATGCAAGAGAACACCATATGGAATTATTGCTGGAAATTAAATACAATGAAAATAGGAAATACAATGAAAAGTGCAGTATCAGTTAAAGGTACGCTGACAGACACCCAACAAATGTAATCCACTTTCCCTTAACAAGTAGCACATTCTGTAATTCAACTGACTTTACAGCTCATATAATCTATTTTAGACAACTTATGAATCGGTAAAAAATAATAGCAAGTTTATATCTATTTAAAATGAATTCTCTGAAATATGGATTGTTTTGAATTCATTACCTTAAGCAGGTTTGCTGCCAAAGGATTTAGAAACATTGTTTGTTTGGAAGAAAGTAAAGCAGACATAAATAGTTACTCCACTTAAGTAAGACATACGCTTTCCTCCAAAAGTAAATTGAAAAGAAAAATTAATATGTTAAACTTGTTTCTTTCATAGTGGTAGCCAGGGGACTCTTTTCTTCCAAAGTAAAGCCAGCAGTATTTTTTTAAAGAATGCTGGGTACTGTAAGTATGATTAGAGAGCAGAAGAACTAGAAAAGAAAACCCACCAATCCTTTATTTTGTAACAAACAAGGAAAATAGTGATGCAAAGGAATAGGGGAAAATATTCCAGTATTGAAAGGATCTTCTTTCAGTTAACTCATCAGGAATGAAGACTTAAATGGATGAATGCTGCAAAGTATACAAAATTTTAAAACTCTGTGAACAGAACCCAAGCTTAGTAAGGGCATAAAACATGAGCTTTTAAAATGTATCTATATACACATACACACACTCCAGTTAAGATATAGTAACAAACTTTGCTGTCATTTGAACCAGTCAGTAAAAATTAACCTTATTTACTGTTCTCTTTTTTTGCCCTTTTCATTTCATTCAGTTCAATATAGTTACTTTGAAACACATATATAAGAAAAATTAACATTTCCTGAAAAGGTACATTCTAGTGTTAATGTCCTTATGTAATCACAGGGTGGATAAAGTTGAAAGCTCTCACAATTTTATTCTTTGCTTAGCCATAATTTTCTTTGCTTTTCTTCCATGCTTCTGTTTATACACCATTACAGTATTTTTCTAGCATGTGAAGATGAAAGCAAGCATGTGCGAGATATTTTAAAATATTTTCACAATGCTGATTTAAGAAAATTAATTGAATTACCACCAACTGAAAACTTAAGCTTTCTTTGCTAATTTCACTCACTTTCGTCACTGATCTGAAGGAGGGTAACTACAGCTTCAAGTAAATAACACAGCTAGGCAATAGCCGAGATATGCTTTTTTTCTGATATAAAAGAGGCTAAGCATATCTTAGTTTTTAGGAAATTAACAAACCAACATCCAGTTACACACCTTTTAATTATGTGTAAGAATGTAATTTGACTACAGTGAGAACTAGAACAAAGAAAGCTAAAACCTGCTTCCACCATTGTTAGGAATCTGATTCTTTTGGGCAATAAAAAAGGTAATGAACTCCACACAATATCAGAATGGGAGCCAATGAAAGCCTGACAATTCTAGGATCAGAGTTTCTCCTCAAAATTAAATGCTACTACTGTACTGACAATTATTTTAGCAATAAAAACTATTTAGCATTTATTTAGCTTAAAACATAAATGATACTTAACAATAGAATATGCTGAAAAAGGTTATTTTTGTTTAAAGGATTGCAATTACTTATATACAATTCTCATATTTAGTGTATGTGATTTAGTAAAATCTGCAATTTCTTATGGTCGGCATTTGAATATACATATACTAAACAATGATCATAATTATTGAATTAAAAAGGAATGTAAAGCAGGCATGTTTCAAACAATATTTTGTGATCCAAACATGAATTTTTAAACACACTATGTAAAAATGGATAACTGCTGTTCTACTTCCTACATATTTAAAGTATTTTGTTCCCAGTTTACTGTTAGCAAGAACATTTGAAATTGCTACACACTGATTTGCTATACAGCAAATGAAACAATGAAAAAACTACTTTGTGATCTTATTACATGTTTTCAGATGATTTTTCTTTGTACTTCCTAAATTACTACATGTCAGTACTTTGTAAGGAAAAGAACTTTAAAAGCCCTAATTCTCAAATCATAGGTATGTAACATTTTTCAGAGCTTGATCACTGAATTATTACATATAGAGAGTAAGTTATTATTCCCCCACTTGATAACTATTTGCAAACAAAACAATGCCAAATGAAGTACTGAAAAAAAAAAAACCTGCTAAAGGTCAAATTAAGAACGACTATTATGACAAGCTGAATTCAGTATTTGTACAACTTACAACTTTCACTTGGGTTATAAAAATACTGCAGCCAAGTAGGATTTTAACATCACCCCATCAAAAGTGATGGCACTACAAGTTTTATTTTAAAAAATGAATAATTTTTATTTACTTTTATAAAAATTGTATTATGGTTTGTTCAGATCTCCTGAGATGTTTTACATCAACGCTTGTTTTGATGGAATTCACACATCTTCACATATCTTTTCCTTTGCACAGAACTTCTGTCTTATTTGCATATCTATTTAACTACAAACCACAGAATCTCCTTTCTTCATTTTTACTGGGTTTTTTAATTATTACTTGAGAGCACTACTAATGATGGATTTTATAATAATTTGTATTTTGCAATATGCTTATCAAGTACTGCTGTGCATATTGTCCATTAAAATAATCAAATCAAACATTGTAGAAGTTAAAGAGCAGATGAGTGTCTGTATTTTAAACACCAATATTCACTTTCCTAGAAGAGTGGATAGTTCAAGGCACATCCTTCCAATTTCAACTAGAGTGGACATCAGTCCTGTATGTCAATGGCTTCTGACTGAGCTATTGTTTAAAACAACTGAACAGATAAAGTAATGCAGTGGTCACTTTTAATAAACTTTAGTGGAGATATGTTATTAATTCAAACCAGAAAAAAAAGTAAACAAGAACATCAGTAATATACAACTAAAATTCACAATCTCTAAAAGAAAAGATGAAAACTTTAAAAACAATGTACACATCAGTATTTGAAGTAGGTACAGGACATACAGTATCTGAAAAGAAAGCAAAAACCTAATATCTGATAAAAAATTCTTAGGGAGCAAGGGTACAAATTTTAACAGTTGAATTTCTAGCAGTTATCCTTAGGTGTTTCATTACTGCATATGGTTAGCCTATAGAATATTTGTAAAATACCTTCAAAATATTTATGAAAGCTTGGTTTAGTCTAAATGTGATATTACTGATATAAAGACTGAACCTTCAAATTGTTAGAACACTGAATCTTAGACAGTGCATGTAATAAAGTAATAATCACAGACACATACTAGTTAAACAGTCAGGTATTAGGTCTCTCTAATTACTGCGTATGGACATACAGAATGCTGCAGACTGGAAGTAGGATTATGGGGAAGTGGTTAGCTAGAAATGATAATTATATGCATGAATGCCAAAATGAATGGACCTGTAATCTAACATTGAAACAATAGCACAAGCAGGATTTTTTTTTTTTTTTTTTTTGCTAAAATCATTGAAAAATCAGAAAATGGCTACACAACCCTCTCATCTCTGAAGTAGGAATATTAAGTACAGATGGTGGATTATCACGTTAACTTAGGAAATGCATTTAAATATTTTAATTTAAGACAGATGCATTTTACATCAGTAACAGCACAACTAATTCCCTAATAGAACTACATTCAAGAAAATAGGGAATTGTCTAAAACTACTTCTAGGTCTCTGTTAGAATTCACTAGTTAAATATTACAGTCCTTACTCTTCTATATAATTAAGCTTTTGTTCAACTATGAAAAAACTAGAAACTGACTGATTGAAAATGAGCTGCATGACCTTTGTCCTGGTTTGTCACCTCTGACCTTTAATTTGAAGGTCAATTCATTCTGCATATCAATTAATTCTATTTTTAGAAAAATTTACATTTTTAGAATGTATATATTTAAAAGTGTTATCTTCCCATATGAAACACACTATGATGGTTTTGTCTTTTTTTTTTTGTCAGCCTCTACACATCACACCAGAGGAGCATATTTGCTTTTTATTGTGCAACTGTATTTGAAACATCCAGTGTGCAATTACAGAAAATGAATGCTTGTCTCTGAGATGAAAAAAAGCTTTTAATTCTTTTTCATGTAGTAGAGATGTTGCAGCACATTAAAGTGAATTTCGAAAAAAGGATCTGCTAGACAGCACACCTTTCTAAATCTGTCTTTTTTAGAGGAAAAAAGGAGAAAACCTTATGCCTGTGTTTGCCTTGCTTCTAATGGATACCTGTTTTTTCCTGAACCTTCTTTGTGCCATGAGTGGTTATTTCATTCCCACTGATGACATGCTGTTTTGATATTCACTTTCAGAACGTCCTTTTATAAACTGAACCTGTGGTTAACAACAGTGAATACCAAGTTCTTGTCTAGTTGCTGGTTTCATTTCCATTTCACATAGGTAACATTAAGCTTTCCAAGTTGGCTACAAAACAATCTGCGTTGCTGGGAGAGTCGTGTTCCGAAGGAGAAACCGCTGTAGTATTTGCCATTGATTTTGCTGTCAGCATCCGACACGGGCGCGATACAGTGCATTCCATACAGGCCGCGGGTGCGAGCGCTCCCGAGAGCCGTGCGGGGCATCCCCGAGAGCCGTGCGGGGCATCCCCGAGAGCCGTGCGGGGCAGCCGGCCCGGCAGTAACATGGCCGCGGGTTCAGCACCGCGGACAGCGCCGCGCCCACGGAGGAGGGGCCGCGCCCGCCGCCGGCCCTCGGCGCGGCCCGCGGGTCACCCCTCGGGCGGCACGGCCGCCCCGCCGCGCTCCGCCGGCCGCGGGGGACGCGCGGCTCCCCGCAGAGGGGAAGCGGCTCCTTTGGAAGCCACCCCCCGGCCCAGCGCCCTGCTCGCAGCGACGCGCGGTGCCTCCCTCGCCTCCCCGCCCGAGGGGCGCGCCGGGGCTTCGGCTGCCGCTCAAACAAAACGCTGCCACGGGTTACAAAGCACAAAAACAGGAGGAACAAATGGCTTAACCGCTTAGGCTTCAAAATTCACTTCTGCGCTCGGCGATGCAATATGAAACACTGCGTGTGACCTTACCACTGCATCCTGCAAATGGCCTACACTGCAGCTGTTCAGGCCTAGGAGGGAGAGCATGTGGGGTTTCCTTCTTCATTTATGCATCACTGTCATCCCTCCCATGAAATTCTCAGTACATGCCAGCTAATAAATTTTCAGATTAATTAAAATTAAAAAAAAAAGTTTTGATAAAAGTGAGACAGCAGCACATGTCCTTTACAGAAAGTATTTTAAAATGATCAGAGTAGAAGGCAATTACTTTTGATCTACACACACAGGCAGAGTTTTTAGTACACCTGCATTTCTGTAACTACTACACGGGACAAACATGAGGTATAATCACTACTTTTGCCATTACATACATGATTCATTTGACTACAGCAAAGGAAAGTTGACTTCCTGGTGTATTAATAATTTAGGTCATAATTTAATTCAACATTGATTCATACTACTCTTATACCAAAGGGAAAAACAAATCATCATCCTTTGAAGAATTAAGCTGCATATATTACAAATAATTTTTCAAACAAGTTTGTCAGTATTATCTCCTCTGAAGCTTTAAGTTTTTGCTTGTTTTTTTCAGTACTGTTTCAGAAAATAAATACCAAGCATACAAGTATCAATCAAAGAGTAAACATGCACCATTGCACTTCAGTACAATGTTATATTCAGGTATCACTAAAAGTATACACAACTACATTTAAATTAACTATGACCAAATTTAGCTGTAACTATTTCCTTAGTGTCTGATGACTTGTCCATGACAGGACACTTCTCCATACTTTCAACTTCTATTCTAGATGGGAAATTCCAAAACAGGTGGGGAAAAAACCACAGCCCTGTGAGTGGCCTATTTCAAAAGAACAGCAAGACCAGTTACATAAGGAAAAGGAGTCAAGTCTGTAAACAAATCAGTGTAGCATGCACTACTGTTTTGTCCCATCACTGCAAGATCATCGTACATCGTTTACTCACCATCACTAACAAGCTAATGACTGGTAAGAGAGAAACAAGTAAATGAATAAAATCTCTTTAGGTAATATGTTTATCAGATTAAAATGGGTAATTCCCTCACATTAAAGCTAAAAAGATTTAAAATTAAAATTAACTTGGAGTTTTCCAATTTATTTAGATTAATTAGATAATATAAGAAAGTATGCAATTTATCTAAATTGCATACTTTATTATAGGTTGGACAAAATGCGCGCATTACTGCTGTTTACTTATTTTTAGATGAACGTTCTCACTCGATATCTGGTTATCTGACCCGCTGTATGGTGTACTACAACGACACAACAGCCGAGTGGAGCTGCCGGCGCTCAGACGCGGTCGCTGCCCGCGGAGCCCAGAGATACCACGGCCGTACCCTCACCGCGGAGGCAGCGGCCGCGCGGAATCGCGGGCGTGCAACCGGACAGGGAGGAGCAAAGCGTGTTGGAGACATTTCGGCACTTTATTTGTTCTCCCCCGAAGCGCGTCCCGCACCGTGCCTGGCAGGCACCCCAGAGCCGCCCGCGGAGCCGGCAGGGACGCGTGTCACAGTGCCCTGGAGAGCCCGCCGCCCCCTCGCCGGCAGGGACGCGCCCGGCCCCGGCGCTGTCCCCGCAGCCCCGCCGGGGGCGGGCAGCGCCCGGCCCGACCCCGCGCCGCGGCGGGAGCTATCCAAGATGGCGGCCCCGCCGCCACCCGCGTTAAACCCCCCGCACCGCGCACACGGCGCCGCGCGTGACACGCGGCCGCAGTCGCCCCGCCGGTGGTTACCGCAGGGCGGCCGAGCCCCGCACCCTTCGGGGAGCGCCGCCTCCGCCCCATCCTTCGCTCCCTAGCCGCCTCGGTGCGGACGCGTCGCCCGGCGGGTCCCGTCCCGCCGTCAGTCCGCTCTCCGCCCCTGGCCTTCCCTTCCGCCGGGCCGCGGGCGCCCCACGCCGGTCCCTGCCCGCCCCTCCCGGCCGCGGCCGCTCGCCGGGCGGTCACCGCCATCCGGCGGCGGCTGTCGGCGGGGCGCGGGCCGCCCCCTGGCGTCGGGCTGTCGCACCGTCCCCGCGGCCGGTCCCTCGGCCCCGGCCGCTACCGGGTCTCGGCGGGGCGCTCCGCCCGCGCCCCGCTCGGCGCGGGAGGCGGCTTCGTCCCTTCACCCTTTCCTCTACCGCGGCTGCCGTCGTCGTTCCCGTTTGACGGGCGGCGCGGCCCGGCGCCCCCTTTCCCGTGCCCGCGGCTTGGGCGCGGATAGCCGGGGCCGGAGCGGGCGGGCTCGGGGGCAGCGGCGGCCGGCGGAGGAGGGGGCGCGGCGGCGGTGGCGAAGGGAGAAAGGTGCGAACCCGGAAGTACACCCGCCCCGCCGCCGCCGCCCGCAGGGAGCACCCGCGCCCTCACACACAACAATGCGGCGCCGCTCCGCCTCCGCCCAGCGCAACTTTTCCGCCGGCACTGGAGGAAACCCGCCGGCCGTCCCCTCCCCGCGGCCGCCCACCAGCGCCCCGGCAGGTGCGGCGCCGGCAGGAGGGCGAGACCCGCGAAGGGAGAGGTGAGGGGAGCTCGCTTACCTCCCGCACGCCATGGTGGCCGGGCTGAGCGGGGCTGTGCCGGCGGCTGCCGCGGTGGCGAGGCGAGCGTGGGGGCTGGGGGGCACGCACCCACCGACGGGCGCCCCTGGCGGGGGGGCTTTGCCTTCCCGAGCCACTGGGAGGACGGAACGGAGGAGGAGGAGGAGAAAGCGAGCTGCGGCGCAGAGGGAACCGGTGCTCCCGGCGGGAAGGCGGCGGCAGCAGCAGCCAGCGAGGAGGGGCGGCGGCGGCGGGCGGACACGGCCCCGGCGCTGGCTCACGCCGCCGCAGCCACCGCGCACCTGCCCCGCCGCCCTCCCCGCGGGCGGGCGGGCGGCACCGGCGGCTGCGCGCGGGGGCGCTCCAGGGCAGCGGGAGCCGGCGGGCGGGGCGGGGCCGGCCGCGCCCCCGGGAGCCGCCCGACGGCTCCGCCGGAGCCGACCCTCGCCCAGGGCGACGGCCCCTGTCGCGGCATCCAGCCAACAACCTCCTCCCCAGGCGCCTCCTTGGCTGCACATCGTGGGGGCCATTTGGCACCTATGGTTGTGTCCGGCTCCGCCGCCCCGAGGACTGGACTTTCCAGCTGCGGTGTCTCTTGCGCTGCTGCTCGCCCTCAAATCTGCCGCTGGCAAGTGGGAGGGCATCGCTCCTGTGTGGACGATCTTGCGCGTCTTAACCAGATGCAGCCACGACCTGCAGGTGGAGGGTCTGCTGGTGTGCAGTCCACATCCTCAAAGCTGGCAGAATTCCCACTTTACAACTGATTTGTCCAGAACTTGTCTGTTCGCAGTAGTCTTGCAGCATGATTGGTTTCCTTTACTGGCATATGAGACTTTAAAAATGCCAAACTTTTATTTTTCTATCTTGTCCTGACTTACCCCAATGGTAATTTACATACTGTCATAAGCCAGCATCAACTTTACCCAAGGGTATACTGTTCGCTGTTCTAAAAATAGAAGGGTTAACAAAGTTTGGCTACCTATGGACCAATGTTCCACATCCTTTTGCTAGCAATCCATGCTACACAGGCTCCAGTAGTCACCACTTTCCACATGCACTAGCAAAATGGATATGGTTCTCAGCAGTGTGGCTCCTCACATGTGCTGAGGATTAGCCAACTGGTGAGTCAAACAGCAGGCAACTGGTGAAGTCACACCGTCCTCCATCTGGAGAGGACACTGATTAGCAGTCTCGTTTTCCTGACTGCTGGTTTTCGTCATGACACGTAGTATTTCTAGGTCCTTTATGTTGAATCGGGCTGAAACCCTGTGAAAAGGGTTCAAAATTAGCCTGAGAACAAAGAGATAGATAGCAAATTCAATTCCATTTCCATAAGAGAACAAGATAAAACCATGGTCTGTAGTGAGCCCAGTTTGCATGTTTTTTCTATCATTAGGCATTAGGATGCTTGCCTTGAACTTCCCATTCTTGGGCTTTCCTTTGTAGATTTATTTTTTGAGGGTACAGTGAGGCTTTCAAGAATTTATTAGCATTTTTTGGTGTAAGCAAGCACAAAGCACTAAAATTCTTACCATACTTAGCTTTATAACTTCCTTTCAACAGAAAAAGCTTTACACAGAATTTTGCTATGTGATCTTAGGCTGTGATTAAAGCAGCTGTGGAATGTCTCTATAGCTTTCAAATACTGTGCCTTACTTAGCTCAGACAGGTTTTTGTGGAACAGAGGTGTTTCCAAGGCTTAGGATGGCATCTCCCAGGGACCAAACGACCAAACCGTTTCACTTCAATTTATCTAGACACAGCCATAGAAAGCTGCTTCATGTTTCACAGATGAGATTTTAAGTACCTGCATTTATCTAGAGTCCTAATATTTGACTCTGTTACCTAAAATTTGATACATACTCTGTGTGTATATATATAAATCTAGCCTAGCACAGAGCTATATTAGCTTAACACAACTTTAGGTATATTTGGCTAATAGTTTGAGACTATGTGATCTTTTCTAAAAAACAAATAAGCAAAACCAAAGAATGGTCAGAAGTTGGTTTTCCACTTAATTTTTCTTTATTTCTTACAGATAGGGAAGAGTTCCTTCCTGGTACCCGCTATTTCTGCTGAGGTATTTATTTTTGCAGAAAAAGAAACTTCCCCATATGCTTTATTTTTTGTTATAAATAATACCCTCAGAATATGATGTAACCTAATTTTATAGCAAGCTTGTACAAAACAAATTATATACAGAACATAAGCAGAATTGAACTCCTTCAATAAATCACAGCAAACAGGCTGTGAAAACATTGCACTTTATTTTTTTCCTATTACTTTCTCTTTTTTTCATTTTTTTTTCCACTGATCTTGTTCATAGGGTTTCCCCCTGAAAACTTGCCGAAAATTTTGTTTCTTCCTATGCAGATTAAATGGTCCCAGGCATTTTCATGAGCCATGGCATTTCTTCCTAAGGCGACCTATTAAAGTGGCCTGCCATCCAAATCCACATTTTGCAGACGTGCTTCTAAATATTTTTTCCCCTTCTCCACTGCATTCCCAGACCCTTTTCCTCTTCCTTCTTTTAGCCTGTCCTATTTGCCCACTAACTTCCCATACTTTCCTCATGGTTTTCTAATCAGCTTCTCCTGTTCTTGCCCCTCACAACTCATAGGAGAGATGCTCCTGCTTTCTGAAGATACATATGATAGCTCTTCCAGCCAACAGTAATGCTAATCTTCATAAACTCATTTTCACATATTATGGACTACGCTGTGCTGGCCAATGGACACACTGATATGACTGAGATGCTCTTGGCAGTGTGTCTCTGCCTCTGATCCCCAGTTTCCAGGCTTAGCTTTTTGTCCCTTGGAACAGCTCTGATCTCAGAAGACTATTCCTCTTAACCTATGTTTTTATTCTCATTCTGGTCTTGCATTCTTGTCTTGTTTCCATTTGACTAACAGATTTATTTTTTAAAACCACCTCAAGTCTGCTATAAAACTCAACCAACAGAAATTACTTCAGTTTTAAAGTTAAATGTTCTCTGCATGCTGGCAGCAAAAGGGACATGAAATGTACTATAGAAGGATGCTGTTGAGGGTCTTCTTTTCTTTCCCCCAGAAATGCTCATGGTTTCTTAGCTGTCAATGGCTGTGTGTGTTTACATAACTATTTCTGTCCTCTTTGTAGCCATTAATCTCCTTCTTTGCCTTTGGGTTTGTTTTAATTTTTTAATGATCCCATGAAAATGTTAGCAACAGAGGAGTTTCCTATTTTCCATGTGTCTTTTTCCTATTTTATTTGCATTTGCCAGTGGGGCCAAAGAAAGGAAGTGATTTCTTTAGAAGTTTGTTTGAAAAAGCTGTGCTAAAATATGCTGTTCTGCTTTATTTTGTGGCCTTATGAAAATTATGCAGCATTTCATGAAGTTTTAAATTTTAATGTGAGATTCTCAAGAATGTTCCATTTGCAAACCTAGGCAGATATCTAAGCACATGAAAATTCAATATGGTAATCAGAGAAAATTATTTTATTAAAAATTACTTTTTAGGCATTTATTTAGTTGCTGCAAAGTCAATTTATTACACAGGCACACCCAGAGTGCTCTGCCAAGCCAAGCCTTAACTGTTACTTCTCCACACCTTTTCTAAGCCAGTATTTACCAACCTTTATGAGTCTGCATTTAATTCCAAGCCAGCAGATATTTGGCCTTCTTCAAATGCTCAGTAATTTCTGTCCTTGTTCAGGGGCTCAGATACAGCAATTTGAAAGCTGATGTTATGCATCTTTTTTAAACTGGTGCAGAGACTGAGCTGTGTCCCTCCAGAAACTTGCAACAAGATCAACTGGAGATGGATTCATCAGGAAGACCAAACCAAAAGGGAAGATATGAACCGTCATAGTGAAAGCAGATTCTGCTTTCTGCTTTTTAGGCCAAGGCCACACATGCAAGTGTTGGCTTGAGTTTTCCTATTAATGGGAATGGGCATATCATGTATGTGTCTCAGGTATTGGTTTTACATCAAGGAAGAAGATAAATATTTTGCCCCTGCGACTACTGTTCTCACTTTACCTGTTCCCCCTCTCATGTTTTGTTTAATGGATGGAAGATTCTGTGCCCAGGATCTTCCATCCATTGAACAAAAGGAAGGCACTGCTGGCTTGCTTGCTCAGGGATTCCTTGCTTGCTCATGGAAACTCTCTGGCCACATCTGAACAGGACAAAAATGAAATGCCAGAGCACTGGTTGTGCATAGTCCATGAAGTGGTTTAGTGCCAACCAGGCTTCACCAAAACAATAGGTGCCAAGCTGTGGCTGAGGAGCTATCATAGGAAAAACTCAAGCCCTAATGTACAGATTCCTATTGGTCTGGTTTTAGGAATAACTATCTAAAACTCTTGTATGGTTGTGAGATATGCCAGGCTACTTAGCCACAGTGTAGCAGAAAATGAGCCCTGGAATTCTATTCACTGTTAGAGACATAGTCTTGACCCCACAATGAGTTTGGTGGCAGGAGGGGAAGTGGAGAAGGAGAGGAGCAGGGGAGTGTCCATGATGAGTGGTCCCTTTTTAAGAGCCAGCTTTAAAAATGAGACTCATAATTGAGTGTTTTCTGTTCTGGATTTCTTCTGTATTTTACATTATACCACCATTAAAGAAAAAGTTACTAGGGAGGAAATAAGGATTCAGGTCTCTTTGTGTCTATCTGATTACACAAAGTGGTAGTTTTGACCAAGTTTTTAAATGTTTGTTCTATTTCTGATTTCATGATTCAGGAACAGTTCAAACAGAAAGGTTTCAGAATGCTCTTCTTCAGATAATTAGAGAGGGAAGGTTATGGCACTTTTTAAAAAGGAGAAGTAATATGGAGCTTTTCATATAGTGCTCATCAACAGCAAAAGTCTGAGGCAGGATGAGGGATTTATGGTGAAACTGAATTAGTGCACAAGATCTTCACACATAAACAATTACTTCACAGCCATGACAGTCATGTTCAAATCCCGTTTTAGGAATTCAGGGACATGGACTTGGTTAACCGTTAATATTTAATGCTTTTTAAATCAATATGTGTAGCTTTAAGAGTAATGACCATAAGAAAATGTTAACATTAGGAATAAATTTTACGTTATGGCTGAGACTGGTTTGTGAGTTTTATTGCATTACACTGGATGTGGTTTTCATCAGCTGAAACTGTCTGGCTCCTTATAGCAGCTTGATTTAAGGAGTTTGAACTAGTATCCTTTGGGAACTGCAGGCTCAAAAAATTGAATTGTTAGCTGGTAGAAAAAAATTACAGAACATTTTTGAAAGTGTATAGTGGTGAAGAAAGGAAATGATTACTTGGCGTTGGGGGCGTAGAGTGAGAAAGTGCCTGCCTCATGCATCTGTGGGTGGAAAAGCACAGTTGGCTTATACATTTACTTTGTTTCTTCATCTACCATTGCTCCAATCACATGAACTAATTACAGTCAGTTACGTCAGTATTCCCCTATTCTACTGAATATTGAAAAACCAAGCAGAGAAGTTAACATGATTTAGAAAGAGCTTCTCTGCGTTTCCACTGGACTAGAATAATATGCAACTAGAATAATAATGTCCAAGCCTTCATTTGCAGCATCATTCTATTGTTACTCATGAATTTTAAGAATGAAACATTAATTGATAAGCAAGGCTTAAACTATTTAAAAATGTTGTTTCAAAAGATTTTGTTTCACTCCTGGCTTACCTCTGCCACTTCAGTTTCAGTCAATCAGAATTCACCTATAGGTTAATTGCAGAAATAAACCACATTGCTAAAGGCTGAACTGATTGAAAGTGACACTGATTCAAATGGAGACTGCTTTGATACAGGAGAGTCTTTCTTCATATTTCCCATACCCTTTTAAATAAATAAATAAAAAGACAATGGAAATAAAAGCATGGCTTTTAAATATATTTTGAAGTTTCTTTCTGCTTAAAGTCAATATAGTTTAAGTTCAATTGTACTGGCTATCAGGAGAAATTTAAATTAGGCAGAGTCCAAGTTAAAATGTGAGTGGGGAAGAAAGCATTGAAGGGAAATCCTCACAAATCCTACTTATTTATTCTTGTAAAAAAAAAGCAAGAAAAGCAAAAAAAAAAAAAGTGTGACAGATGACAGACAGAAATAAAAATTGCAGAGAAAAACAAGGGCTCCTTGTCCAAAGTAAGAGCTGAGCTAGGAAGTGGAGAATCAGCTTTCTGTGGAAACAGAAAGATCTCATAACTTTTTCCAACAGATTCTGCAGTATAAATAACAAAGGCATGTCTGAGAATCAAAATACAGGGAACAAATTTGTTAGCTACAGAATGGCAGCAGAGGCAAAGATTCTCCATGCAATCAAGGAAGAAATACTGATGATGAAAAGGAGGGCAGAGAAACTGGAGTGTCAAAAATTTGACTGTCACTGAAGGACCAACTATGTGAGTAGCAGTAATATTTGGCTGGTTAATGAAGCCACTGAAGAGAAGGCTCCATGCCAGAGCTAGGTGGACATGGAGGAAGAAAGAAGGCAGGACTGACACTCAGCAGATGAAAAGTTCAGTGATGAACTGAGACTATATTAAAAACACCTGAGTGTCTGACATTTTTCTCTTTCAGGAACAGAACACAGCATAAGCTGGCTGAGAGTCTGAACTTATTAGGCTTAGTGATTTTGGCTAAATTCCTTGGTAAAAAACTCCATGGCAGGCACTGGAGGTATCAAAGAAATTATTCTGGACTTCCAGTGTTACAATTTATATAGACCAATACATAATTAAGAAGCCAAGCATGTACCTTCTAGTTTTAAATACTGTCATTTTCCCAAGCAGTTTATTTATACTTCAGCAACGTATCCTTAATATAGGGAGCTGAAAATTGCCATTTTTGTGTGTTGCTTTAAGTACTATGCTTCAGTTTTCATGTGATAAAGTATCCCTTTCCTGATCCTAGCTCATTATTTTTTCAAAACACATAGACCCAAGTGTCCCGTTCCTCTCTTACTACCAAGAGATGAAAATGGTAGTGACACAAATCAGTGGGGAGAATTTCCTTAGGTATAAGATTGATTTTTCATATTGGGAAATTTTACCCAATGAGTAAATGTGGAAGAATCAAAATGTGAGTCATTTTGATGGAAGCACATTCATATATAATTTTCAGGTTGTTTGTAAGCAGTGTCTTCTTGTGACCCTAATTAAAGTAAGAGTTGCAGGTGACCCAACAGAAACAGACGAATGATCATTTTCCGTGGCCCAGTTTAATGATTGCATTGTCTTTAAACCTAGATTTCTGCATTGGGAACAATAACATACCAATGCTGTCTAATGAAATCAGCCTCAATTGTCATGATGTTTCATTTACTTAACCTTTTGCTTCCATCATTAATTATATGTGTTTTATAGTTAGTGTAGAGGGCATGATCATTAGCAAAATCTATCAAGCTTGCTTTCTTCAGAAGAAAGAAGAAAAGCTAACAAACAAGCCTTAACAAAGGGTTAAAGCATTCATGAGAGAGAAGAAAACTGAACTGATAAACTCTCCAATCGCAACATACAAAGCAAGAAGTGGGTAAGACATTCTTGGAAAAAGCAGAAGATATTTGCCGCCATACGCATGGTTTGTACTTGTTTTGGTTTTTGCCTTGCATAACCAAGGGTTACACTAATAAAAGGTTATAAACCGACAATCCTCTGAAATGAGGTGACACTTATCTGGACTAACTGCATATTTAAAATATATGACCTGGTTTAGAGCTTGCAGTACTCTTCTTACCCTTTCAAACATACCAAAATTCTTCATTGTTTCAGAAACTGCCATAAACAGAAATAAAGGATTTTGCCTTTTCCAGCTTCTCTTCAAACACTGATCATTTCTAGAAAAAAACCCTAAAAAACACTGCAAATACCTCTTCCAAAGTCTTGGTCTCTACCAAGTTCCTTTGAACCTGCAGGACTCTATTTAAAGATTCGGTTTAACTTTTGAAAGGGCATTTACTAAGACAAAAATTTTATTTCCTTGCATCACTTAGCTTTCCTGGGCAATGGAAAACCCTTGATGGCATTTTATGCTTGCAACAGTCTTGTTTGAAGAACGGTCCATTCTAGGAGCGTATCCCAGGATTGACAGGAGTTGTAAACTTGAGATGAATTCTACAAAAACGGACAGACATGAAGAAAAGACACAACAAAAATCCCTTTTCTCTTTAAAAGTAGTGTTAGCTTTGATGTGGATTTTTGCAGGGAGGGAGTTGAGTTACTCCACACTTTCTATGAGACAAAACCCAGAAAGAACCTGCACAAAAACTAACAAGTGTCTTAGAGAAATTAGAGGCTTTTTAAAGATGAATTTCATAAATGAGTTATAAAAGCATTTTCCCTGCTCAAGTGCAAAACTGCAAGGAGTGATTGATAGATCAGACAGTCACGGTGCCATTCAGTGGGACCTGGATGGGCTGGAGCAATGGTTTGAGAGGCGTCCCCTAAGTTCAACCAGAAGAAGAGACAAGTTTTGCACCTAGGAAAGAACAATTCTATGCACCAGCATAGAAATGCTGGAGGCTGCCTAGCTGGAAAGCATCATGGCAGTAAATGAGATGGGGGTTCTGGTTGACATCAGACTGAACAGGAAAGATAAGCTGGAGTGAGTCCTGCAATGGGACACATAGATGATTAAGGGATTAGAGCATCTGCTGTGTGAGAAGAGGCTGAGAGAGCTGGAACTGTTTAGCCTGAAGAACAGAAGACTCAGGGGGAACCTGATCAATGAGTATAACAAATACCTAATGGGAGAAGGAGAGAAGACAGAGCCAAGTTCTTCTCAGTGATGCTCTGTGAAAACACAAGAGGCAATAGATACAAGTGGAAATATTGAAAATTCCATTTAAACATACTTTGAAGATGTTCAAATGCTGACATAGGTTGTGCAGAGAGGTTGTGGAATTTCCATCCTTAAAGATAATTAAATTTTGACTGGATCAAGCCCTGAACACCCTGCTGTAGGCAAACTTATTTTGAGCAGAGGAGGACTGGAAGATCTCCAGAGGTTCCTTTCTCAGTGACTCTTTGATTCAGTGACCTGTGAAATAAGGCAAGCCATGTAAAAGATATCACATTAGTTATGGTAAAAAATGCTAACCTAGGTGAAACCTATATCTCTAATTCAGCTGGAGCTGTACAGAGCTGCATGGGCTCACTTGGGTGTAACAGCTTGCATGTTCAGTGCTCAAGTAAGGCTGTGTCAAAATTAAGGACATTGAAAAAAACTGTAGCTCTTAACTTAGGACATGAACTCACCTGGTCAAATACTTGGGTAATTCCAAGTAGAATTTGTTACGGTGGAATAAGTGGGATAAGTGCATTGTGCAAATTGGAGCTGGTTAACAAAGAAATAAATTGCCTGCTGAATACAGACGATGGCTTTAGACAGGTCTCTTAAATGTATTTTTGCAAGCAGAGGTAACCAGTGTGGCATCTTGTTCTCTGTCTCTCAGTTAAAAAATAAAGGAAAATTGGAAAATCCTTTGTTTTCTGAGCATCTGCAATGTGCAGACCAGAGAGTTTTCCAAAAAGTGATTGTTGTGGAATGGGAAATGTTTCCTTCCTCAAATCTGCTCACATAAAACAGTAATGCACTGTATATTGTGGTATCCAGGTCTGATTTTATCACCAGGAAATGCACTCATCACCTATGGGCACAAAGAAAGTGTGTCTAAGGACTAATTGGCTCCATGTCTTTCTCTGCCTCTTTCTCTGCCTGTTGACTTGGGGTCTGTAAGCCAAGGTCTGTATTATTAAATTCTCTAAATTTCAATTAGTGGCCAGGTACAACCTCATAATGGGAAACAGTACCTCCTCTTTCTAACTTGTGAGTAGTGCCCTACATTGCTGAGAAAAAAAATACCTAATTGGTTCAGTGTTTATGCAGATGAGCAAGTTCCTGTGTTCAGACTCATCTTCTGTTGCCATTTAGTTTACTACTGTATGTGCATCTGTATGTTTTTCATCATAGCATCATATCCCTCAGTATCTGAAAGCCTCATAGCCATGAATGAATTTTATTTCTTTTGACAACCATGAAAGAAATAGAAGTGTTCTCCTAATTTTACAGATAGGAAACATAGACTAAAATAATTTATTTTCTTGTTATTGCTGATGGTTATATGATTGAGTTGAAAAGCAAGCTGCCATCACTCAATTTCAGCTTAGTAGCCTATTCATTAGACTATTTTTCTTATAAAGTAAAATCTTAAACATTTAAATAAATTGGATTTGATTATACAAACAGGTTAATTAGGCCATTAGCAAAGCTGAAACAACTGAATTTTAAAGATTTACTATACATCATAGAGATCTGGGTAAATAAAATATCAGCTTTGCAAGCTTCTCTGAGAAAACATCTGAGAATGTAATTTGTAGAATTTTACATTTAAGGAAGATTTGCATTAAGTCAAAGGGAATCACAGATCTAAGCTGATAAAATAAGCACAAGTATCCGCAGCTTTCATCACCTCTCAGTTAAAAAAAAAAGTGTGTACCCATGTTCACATATTTTGTTGTAACTTCTACAAGTCAATAGATTTACTAAGACAACAGAGAGTAGCTAGTTGAGATACTCTCAGATTATGATCTGATTTGAGGTAAATCCCCCTAACCATATAATATAAATTTAAAATAATTGTAAAATTTACAATATATGTAACACAAACATATAAAATACAAGATGTCTTACTAGAACAGGAATGAACACCACTGTAATTATGTGAAAGAAATATGCCACGTCAAGGAAATTGGGGCAAATATTCAACTAGTTTTGAAGTAAAATGTAATTTTGAAAAAAGGAAGGTATTCCAAAGTTATAGATTAAGTGTAATATAATAGATGCATCTATATTTACTTACTAAAATTAGGTAAATTCATTACCCTAAGTTCATCTCAAATAAGTGTTCATTTAGAGTGTTTCATGACAGTAATCAAGAGTCTTTGAATGACTGAAGAATTTTTTGATGGGCTAAGAAATGTTTTTCTATTTATTGGTTACTCATCAAAGGATATAATCAGGTAAGATCAGCACTCTCCTAATTGTATGTGTTATGCAGTGTATCACTGCTACTTGTAACTTAGCATACTTCCAGTGAGTTATTTTTGGTACTTACAAAAATATTAACCTTATTTTAAGGATATAGAAATTAAGACTAATTTGTACAATGGAATATGGTAAATCTAATCTGCCTGCTAAATATTCTTTCTCTGATGGGAATAAGATTCCCTCATTTTCCATTTTTTACAGCACAAGAATGAAAACATCTCTTAATGAAAGCCTTTAAAGAAAAGAATTTGCCATAAAATTTGTTAACCACAACTCTCACTGTCTTTCTAAAAAATTAACTACCAGTCTGAGGAAGAGTCAGAAAGCCTAGACCACTGTCTCCCTCAGCATGCCCTTTACATAATGTAGGTGACAAATGGGATTCCTGCACTTCAGCTTGGTGACATGCAACATATGTTACTTAAAAGTTAATAGTGGAACACTTAGAGGAAAATTAAATAGAACCAAACCACAACAAGGAATTTTCTGTAACTCCTTATTATAGATAGATATAGATACAGATATAGATATATAGATATAGTTACAGAACACTTCCTTGTAGCCTTCATTATAGCCTATTTTGGGTTTGGATAACTAATTCTCCTTAAAAATCCCTGTGCCATTCAACTATAAACTGACACTTAATAAGGAGAGACAAGCCTCATTCAGCTCTGTAGAACCATTCTATTGTGTTTAGCCAGACCTGGGAACATGTAAATAAACATACAAGCTAACACAGCTGAAAGTCCGAAGTAAAAAAGGATTAAATTTTTTCTTTCTTTTTTTGTGTTTTTTTTTTGTTTTGTTTTGTTTTGTTTTGTTTGTTTGTTTGAATAATCAGTCAGCAACTTTGATGGAGTAAATAGCAAGAATGAGGAAAGGAGGCAATAAGGCATTTACCGCTTCATTATCTCTATGGTCAGAAAAAAAAAAGAGACTTAAAAACAGAAGGGAATTTCAAATGAACCGTACATCATCCTGCACTGGTTCAGCCTCCAGGCTCTGTCTGAGAAAGCTGAACTGTAGCCATGCAAGTATATAACTTTTATTTACTGAAAGGCACTTAGAGTTTAAAAAGTGAGTGAAGCAAGCAGAGAATAGGTGAATTATATTATGTGGGGTGAATTCTTTTTCTTGCTTGCTTTTTTTCTTACCTGACATATATATTTTTTAGGGATTTAAGCAAGTAGCAAGGAAAAAAAATCTTCAGTAAAGAGCCTGCAGTTCAAAATAAGAATGAAGATTGATAAGAATGTATCAGAAATCAATGAGTTAACAGTAGTCACAGCATACCAGTAATTCTAACTGTTGTCATATTTTCTGCAGGCATTACGGAAGAAATATAAAGAACCTACTTGAAAAACTATAATGGAATAGCTGGGAAATTGCGAGCTTTTAATAAGTGCAAGGAACAGTACAGGAAGAATCACAAAGTTGTGGTTTTGTTTGGTTTTAATGATTTCAACAAATAGACTGATTGGAGACAGGAACTGACATCTTGCTAACAAATTACTTCATCACCATAAATTGAGTTCAGTGGGAAGCGGTATGTGGAATGTTGGTTGGAGATGTGGCAGCACTGCCCCCTCCCAGAGCTGGCTGTCCTGTCACCTGCACTCTCCTGCATGAATGCTCCTGCTGAATCCCTGTTGACACAGAAGAAAGTAGACTGAGAGCAAATAAAAATCCTATAAATGAAGCTGCTCTTTCGTTTATCTTTACTCCCCCATTCCAAGGCACTCCTGACATAGTTTTGTATAAATTTCGTATAAAGCTTATTGTCCCTTCTCTTGAGAGACTCCATTGAACAATGCTGCTATTCTCTCCACTTTCTGAAATGTCTACCCCAGGACTCGGCAAGGCAAGTGAAGATCTATCCTTCAATATACTCAAAGAAATTAAATAATCTTTTATCCCTTTCCTACTTATATTTTGTTTTAAATGAACTTGGACACTCCTTCTACCAACTTGCACTGGTACTAAGGAAATAAATCTGTTCTTTGAAAAACCAGCAGGCCACTATGTAAGTGATATGCAAACTACAGAGAGGCTGCTAATAAATTAATTTTGTCCAAAGAATTTTATCTAACCAGGAGAGATCTAGCAGCAGAACAATTCTCCTGTTCTTTTGGAGCCTCAAACAAAATTGTAATAGAGCGTGATGTAAATGAAACTTGGGACATACACATTTAATATGTGTAAGAAAGACAACAAAGTAGTTAGAGGCAAACTTTCATGGAGCAAAGTGCCATTGTTCTGCTGACTTCATGTGGCAAATGTGACCTACATTGCAGATTCTGTCCTGACCTTTAGAGTACCATCACATCTGAACCCTTGGACAATTTAGTGCACAGCTGAAGTGACTAAGGAAGGGCTGGGGACTCTACTTTCTTTGCAAGACAGAGATATAACAAACTTCCAGAGAAGAGGATGATCTGGAGTAAAAAAGGCCATCAGCCTTCTCCCTAAAGACAATGTTCCATTTATTACACTGATCAAAGTGAATTTAAATAGTTTTTTCTTCAAAAAAATTTTTTGTCCTGCTGTTTCACCTATCCATAAAATGCTACAGGAATTAGACTTTCCAACTACCAAATTGTCAATGTCAACAGGAAAGGAATCGATTGTGATTGTGACCAATAATTTATGTCATAACTGAAATTGCTTTCCTGTCCTTTCTACAGTTTTACATTTTTGCATACTCTTGGAACTAGCCATCAGCTTCCCATCTTAAAAAAAGAAACAAAAAACCCCTCTTCAAAATTTTTTTGAACTTCAGAAGAGAAGGTTGGAGCTATGGTGAAATTTACTGATTTTTTTTCATTTGGTATGGAATGTCACTTTCAAATTCACACCATCAAAACTAGCAAGTTTTTGCTTGCATCTTTCCCTGCATTACACTAGAAACTAGGCTTGTGCAGTTGGTCAGTTAAACTTCTGTTAATGGAACTGGATGAAAAGCAAGTTAAAAAAGATCAGCCAGAAAAGGGGAAAAAAAAATCAACCTGTGTTATTATCTCTGCACTTGAAACCTATTTATTAGCTGGAGTTACGTGGGAAAGTGTTAAAAAACCTGTCTTATATACCAAGAATAGGGTGAGTTTTCTTCCTCAGCTGAATTTGCTTCACCTCAATCCCCCTCCAAGAAACTCATATATCTACAAGGCACCACTTGGAAGGCTTCTTACCTTGGTCTTTGAGGTACAAAAAAGACATGAAACGCCATTCACAGACAGCTCTTTCCTGACCGTGTGTTTGGGAGGATTCAGCTGCGCCGTTGAGTTAATCACAAGCCTGTAGTGATGGCTACTGATTTATGCATCATGGACCATGAATGGAGAAGGAAACAGCATGTGCTCAAGGGAGATGCAAAGGAATTGAAAATTCAAGGTCTTTAGGATGTCAAGGCAATATGCTCAGAAGTCTGCAGATTTGCAAGACAGTGCTTGTCTTGCTGCCCTTTTGTATCTCTGTTAGTTTTCCTCACAGGCAGTGGTGCTAGTTGCACTGCCTTCCACTGATCTCTGAATCAGCCAGCATTTCCACCTCACTGATGGTAAATTGCATTGTCCTCAGCATCGGTGGGCATATCATTTAGCACACACATACATTTCTAATATGATTATATAAGGCATTAATATATAAATGAGCTCAAGGATGTAATACATGGATGGAAATGTAGGAGTAGCTTCCAGCATTCTAAGGACAGGTTTAATGAGATATTTGGAAATCAAGATTTCATAGGAGCATATTTAAGATGCTATTTTTTCCTTTAATGAGATTACTTTTCCCATTGAGGTATCTTCTACTAATATACATTGTAATGCAGTATACCAGGATGCTCCACTGTGGGCTGAGGCATCAGTAATTGCACTTATTTCTTCAAAAGAAAGTTGAGGCCATAAATCCTAGCTGAACAGGAGCTGGTGTAGACCTTTATCTAAGTCCATGGTTGTCCTGACAGCAGTATTAATTTTAACTTATATCCTACAGAGACAAAAATACCTAAAAAATACAGACCTGCACAAGCTCTTTTGGCATGTTCTTAGGAGGTTAAGAAGCTAAAATCCATGCCTTTCACCTGTATAGCTTTTCATAGTGTAGTGTTTTCTTGTCAGGCTCAAAAACATACCAACTTTGCCAGTTTGAAGGAAGGAAGGAAAAATATGAAGAAAAAAGATGATGAAGAGATGGAAAAAAGCAGCAATTTTTTTCCCTCACAGTTCAGCTTAAAGATCTGCCAGGATATTAAGTAAAATTTGTGTGACTTTCTGTACTAGTACCTGCTATATTGATGCCTATTTTCCCATAATTCATTTATTAAGGGTCTCATTTAGCAGAAATTTGGTCCAGAGCTACATAATGTCAACCTTTTTCAGTGTTGTTACTGAAGAGAATCATGAGCTTAGTTGGCCTGACTTCATTAATTTCTGAGATGTGGTTGTGAGTAGACTTTGTTAGAGTACCTCTACTTCCTGTAACACACTAATCTCCAGAGTCAAAACTCACCTTGCACAGCCGCTGAAGCTATTTTTGTAACTCCAAAGTTAATCCAGCTCTGAGCTACAGTAATGATAATATATCCGTTTAACAACAAGCATGGACACTTTGTTGTTTAAACTATCCCTAGCATGTGTTCAATTGCACATCTTGGATATCTGGCAGACCAGTATCTGGGGAGTTGCTGCTACCATTCTTCCTCAAAATTATTTCAATTTAAATAGGCCAAAGATACAAACCAAAAATTTTTTTAGATAAGACCTGTTTGGGTTTTCATTAATGCTTAAACTCTAGTTCATTAATTAATTAGGATGATTATATTATAGACTGGACCAAAAAAAAAAAGAAATATTTTAGTAATTTGAATGCAAAGCCCAGCATCCCAGTCTCAAGCAATGTTCAATGTGATTTGCTAAACTGAATGTAAAACATATAGTGATGCTTGGTATAGTCTCCTGGTCTCCTGGCATTTTAGAGACAAAGTTTTATCCAGGACTTGGTGTTTAACAGCCTTTGGTAAACTTTTTTCTTAGGAATTTGTTTAGCCGCTCTTCTAACTAATTTATACTTTGTGTTAGTACAGTGTCCTGTGTCAATGAGTTCTGGTTTCTTTGTGCTGCCTCGAGTAATCCTTCCTCTTGTTTATATTAAAAATGCCTGGAAATTTGACTGATGGTCATAATCACTTGGTGTGCACTTTTTCTGTGACTTTACAGAGATCTATTATATGTTCTTCCTCATCACCAACTCTGCCTTTGGGTGTTTAGAAACTCCTCAGATAGGAGCAGTTTCGTAACTTTGACTGTGACATATTTTTTCACTCTTTCTGAGCTGGGTGAAGAGGCACAACTGCCTACAGTGTTTAGTGGTGCAATGGCATTTTCTATTTGTTCTTTATTCTCCATTGATTTACCAAGGAAGATGGATCATTCTTCCATGTGAATACAACGAAAGAGATGATGCCTGCATGGAGGTAACATCTTGTGGGAGGCTTGATGTTCCTTCTACCATACCTAGCATGGAACATCTGCTCTTCAAAATAAAATGAACTCACATTTAATCCATGAAGGAATTGGCTTACCAGTCAATTAATTAACAAACTAGTTAACTGACACAGCAGCCAGTAATGGCCCTTGTTTCTAAATGAGGGTGGCCATATTCATGCCCTATTGGAAATGGTTCCTGGCCCTGGACAGTTCCTTAGCTATGACTGGGAGGGGTGTGCCTGGGTGAAACTTTTCCAGGGACTCTTTTAACAATTTAGCAGTACAGACACTTCGGTTCCAATGATCAGCAGCAGATTTACTTGTAGAGAGAGAAGCACAGGGTGGATAAGACTGGCGCTGTGGTGTACGTGCTGAGTGGGTGCGAGTCCTCTCAAATCTCTGACGTTGTTTCCCCATGCATTTGTGCTGTATTTGGAGCAGAAGAAAGGTGTTCAAAAATCAGATGAGTCCAGCTCTTTTTTTCTACAGTATGCCTAGAATACCTAGCAGAAATAATAGCATAAGAGAATGATGCTTAGGAGTGAGCAGTACTGAGGTCCTATTTATGTAGAATATATATTTTAAAAAGGGGATGATTCATGTTAATAACCAATTAAGTATTTATAAGATAATCCAGGAATCAAGATCAGGTGTTGCAGAGGGGAGTAGAGGATTTTCTCTGATTTAAGATTAGGAATAATCAGGATTAGATACGGACATTAAACCTTTGGAGCACACAAGTTCTGCAGAGTTAGCATATTCCAGAAATCAGATTTGCTTAACAGCAGGTTAAATAATTTTTAGCATACATACCCATATATAAATCAGGCTTTGCATGGGGATAGATACCTCCCTAAAATTTTATTTAAATATTACATAAGGGTATAATTTGTATGTAATTAGACTAATATTAATTACTTTATGGTTGGATTTTGATTCTCTTATTCACAAGGAATCTGATGCCCTAGCTATATCTAGAAAACTGGCCAAAAATATTTTTCAACCCCTGTTCCAGTCTTATTGATGGTATTTTTTTGAAAGACAGAGACAAATATGGTATTTCTCTTGTATATATATATAGCTGTGTGTAATTTGTAGATTAATATGTTTAGATAATAATTTTTTTTTTCTCTGATTAATTATTTAGATGCAGTACAAAAATCAAAGTTTCAGGTTAAAATAGCTATTGTCTGCTTTTATGAATAGCCAAAAACTAGGTCATTGCAGGAACTGGAAACATTGCACTGGTCTGTCATACTCTATATTTTTATGTGTAGGTAATACAGTATATCATTAATGTGAGATCTGGCATGTCTTATTCTGGAACACCCTAATTTAAGTTGTGTCAGCTGCGAATCTTGCCAAGGGAGGTAGAAGCCAAGCATAGTCTGTGGGTGCTAGGCTGTCTTAGCAACTTTTATGTGACATCTCAGAAGTCTCTTGCCCTCATGACCTAAATATCCTTGCATATGAACATGAAAGTTTTAAAACTCTAGTTTTCTGCTTTGTATGTCTGGGTGAGCTCCACAGCGTATGATCTTGGTGCTCCATGCAGCCCTACAATTAATCCAGGATGGGTGGCCTAAACACAGGGCTCTGCTAGTAGAGCATTGTTCATGGGAAACTTGTTCCAGCCCCTGGAAGATGCTGACAATAAATTAAACTCCTCTGTAGTACTTATGTCCCTGCTGCTGCTGTTTCCTGTGCATGCCTGTCTGCTGCCAACACCATGAGTACCATGCCTTTGCTCCCTGCTGCCAGGGCCTTCTCTGGCGCCCCACGCATGTTACAGGCAGCAGAATGCTGGAGGGTGTCACTTTCCCTCGCTTCTGTAACTCAAGTTACAAAGAAACAATGTACAAGTAAACTTCACCCAACAGTCAGTGGCTTGTGTGCCACTTTTTGGCTGTGGCTATGTCTTCTAGCACTTTGTAATAGCTGTTTGTATCATGGCTTCATTTTCTATAAGTTAATATTTTTATACATAGATTGTCTTCATAAAAGCTGAGCTATAATTATGGAGGGTTTGTCCAAAGCAAATGAAATAGACAATTCATCTCACTGATTTCTCTGAGGTGGTCCCAAAGAGCTCAGGGAGGGAAGTGAGTAACAGCCTAAGATAATAGCTCAGAATGATGTAAACCATTCTGCTTCTTGTCCTGCATATCCCTTCCTTTCTTCCCAGGCTTCACACCCTCTTCTTGCTCCAAGGAAGTTATGCAGATGATGATATAACTAAGTGTGACAAGACTGGCTATTCTGTGCAGTTTTTTTTCCGACTGTATGCTTTAGATGATTAACTCTTCACTTACAAAGTTGCTTTCAATTATAGAGTTGAATTCTTTGGCAACAGGCACAACCCAATGACGCACTTATCTGAAAAATAATACATACTATAAGAAAGAAAAAATACTATAAAAAATAATAGTGTTGCTATTTATTATTGTTATATACTTGTGTTCTAGTGTGCTTAAAGTTTGTCAGATGCTTTGAAAGTAACAGAGCAGGAATGACTTTCCCTTTCAAATGTGGATATGTCAAATCATCCTTTAAAACTGACATTTGTTTAACGATCTCTTGGCCCATGTTCCCAAGCTGTGGTACCAAACAAAGAGCTACCTACAAGATATATCCCCAAACTAAACTGCGTCTGTTTTCTGGATCCAAAATCCCACAGGCCAGGTGCAGCTGCAAACCCAAGTGATCAGTTCCTTGTGGCAGGGAGGACAAGGGAGGCCACAAGGCCCAGGAGTGCCCAGAGGTATGTGCTTTAAAATAGACTCCCCAGCTACAGCAGGGGAGTCCCTCAGCAGGTCCCTTGTTGCACAGGAACCTTGCCATATGTCCAAATTCAGGGAGAAAAAAGGTGAATGACAAAGATGCTGTGAGGTCTGGAAATTTCAAAATCCAAATATGGGTTTCATGCAGTACGGGGAAACACAGACACACAAAAGAAATCTGGAAAATAATCTTTTTAGTATTTTTTTGGAAGCTAAACCCAGGATAACACTCCCAGTCCTAAACTTCCATAGCCTTGCCACAAGCTTTTAAAAAGACACCTTATGGTACACAACATTCCTATTTGCTTGGCTGGCTCTTCAGGCACAGTCCTTAGCCCCCTCCTGCCCTCTGGAAAGTGCTCTCGTGCAAGGAGAAAGATGAGACAGAAGACTGGTAACACTCATCAGGTCTGCACTGGTTTGTTTTCTGCCTGTGTATGTTTGGGAGGTCCCAAGATACAGTGGCAGCTGATGCAGAGTAGGTGGAGGACCATAGTGGTAATGGGTGGGCAAGCTTTTAAAATGAAAGTGGCAGAATAGAAGGTAAGGAATGTGATTGGCAGTCTTAGGAATGCAGGGCAGGAAATGCATTCTGAATTAGTGTCTTGCCATGGGGGAAGGTATACAACATCTATCATCATCACTGTCAGTGGTTAAAACTGACATATAAATAAGGATCCATCTATGACTGTCATGGTTTAATCCCAGCCAGCAATCAAGCCCCACACAGCCACTTGCTCACTCTCCCACCAGTGAGACTGGGAAGAGAATTGGAAGGGTGAAAGCCAGAGAACTTGGGGGTTGAGATGAAGACTGTTCAATAAGGAAGGAAAAAGCCAGGCACACAAGCAAAGAAAAGAAAGGAACTAATTCATTACTACTCATGGGCAGGCAGATATTCAGCCATTTCCAGAAGAGCAGGGCCCCATCATGTGTAACAGTGACTTAGGAAGATAAAAATGCCGCCACTCTAAATGTCCTCCCCCACTTCCCCTTTCTTCCTTCCACTTTATATATTGAGCATGATGTCATATGGTCTGGAATATCCCTTTGGTCACTTTGGGTCACCTGTCCTGGCTGCGTCTCCTCCCAGTCTTCAATGCATCCCCCAACTTCCTTTCTAGCATGACAGCATGAAAAACAGAAAAGGCCTTGGTTCTTTTCAAACACTGCTCAACAATAACAAAAACATCTCAGTATTATCAGCCCTGTGTCAGCATAAATCCCAAACACAGACCCATACCAGCAACTATGAAGAAAATTAACTCTACCTGTGCTGAAACCCACATATTCCATACAATTTACATCATGCTCAGGTCCCACACTATTCAATACAACCTCATTAACCACCACTCCCTTCCAAATCTTTGATAAACACAGATATTGTTCCCTTAGCCTATGGACCACCCCTGCAAAATGTCCACACAATGTCCATAAAACGTCTGTTGAATTTATGCAGTCCGTGACTTTGGGCTCCATTTGTTATGGTCACTCAGGACAGGAGAGGAGGTGTATATGGGGAGTTACTGGGCACCAAAGCCAGCTCAAGTCAGGTCACTGCTCCACTGCAACTGCTTCTTCTAATGTTTCTCCTCCATTAGTTTGGGTGGTTTCTGTTCCAGTAATTCCTGAAACATACAACTTAAATCATAGCTTACAACAGTTTAAAGGCACATCCATTACAATCTCCACCCCTGGTCCCCTCTGGGATCGTAAGGTCTACCAGCAAACCTGCACCAGCATGGGCTTCTCACAGGGTCATGTCACATCCTCCTTCAGGCATCCACCTGCTCCAGCATGGGGTCCCCCACGGACTATGTGTGTATATCTGCTCTCTTGTGGACTCACTCACCCATCGCAGCCCCTTCAACTCAAGTTCACAGTGGAGTTCCAGCCTGTCCTGTAGAGCAGCACAGAACATAGCAGCAATGCCTGGCCACCTGCCAGCCCAGGCACACGGCCATGGCTGTTATCAAAATGTTCCCAGGCACAACAGAGTGAGGTAACAAGCAGTACAGCAGCAGCAGCGAAAGTGAAAAGCAGCCAATAATCAGCAGAATACAGTCAGGCAGGGAAGCCCCATGGAAGCCCCGTTACTAGCTAAACAGCACTGTCAGATGTAAATTCAGTGTGCCACATCCAAGTCAAATCTATCATTATCTCAAAGTCTTTGAACCCCACGCTGGGTGCCAAACTAGGACAGACGTGGTTTAACCGCAGCCAGCAATCAAGATCCACACAGCCACTCTCTCACTCCCCCACCAGAGAGATCAGGTAGAGAATCTGAAGGGTAAAAGCCAGAGAACTCATGGGTTGAGATAAAGACAATATAATAGGGAAAGCAAAAGCCAAGAACACAAGTGAAGAAAAATAAGGAACTATTTCACTGCTTCCCATGGGCAGGTATGTTCAACCATTTCCAGAAAAGCAAGGCTCTATCTTACCTAACAGTGATTTGGGAAGACAAATTCCATCTCTTCAAATTTCCCCTTCCTCCTTTTTCCTTCCACTGTATTTACTAAGCATGATGTCAATATGGTCTGGAATATCTCTTTGGTTACTTTGGGTCACCTGTCCTGGCTGTGTCTCCTCCCAGTCTCCCATGCATTCCAACTCCCTTTCCAGTGTGGCAGTATGGAGAGCAGAAAATGTCTTGGCTCTATGCAAGCACAGCAATAACAGGAACATTTCTGTATTATCAACCCTGTTTTCAGCACAAATCCAAAACACAGCCCCATAAGAGCCACAGTGAAGAAAATTAACTCTGCCCCAGCTGGAACCAGCAATAATTTTGTTTTAAAATGGTAAAACTACAAGAGCACATACTGAGAGGAGTGAGCAAGAGAATAACATTTAAGAAACCAATTAAGCATCAGGCAAGGAAAGAAAACTCTCTTTTAATGGAATATAGTCGCTCTAGTATCTCTTCAATGAAACTTGAGCTTGAGTTGTACTGACTACTGTAAAGATACCCATGAAACCAAGTGTTTCATGAGCTTCTAGTGTAAGAGCTGGGGTGCTACACTGCTTAGTCTTGTGACATGAACAAGTTCTTTAAATTACAAATTCTAATAGAGTGTGTTTATAGGTATTGAAAAATATAAATATTGTTATCTGACTAATCTGAAAATTGATTTTTTTCTGTTGCAAGCATTGGACTTCCTGCAGAAATTATCTATGTCAGATATATTTTTAAATAAGTTCTGAAATTTCATTGTCTTGTTGACATTTTGCATTGCTCTAGCAGTACTCATTATAAAATAATTTATGAACACTAAATCAATGTAAGTTAACTCCTGAGTCTATGATTCTGAATCCCTTGTGACTGTGTTAGTGGCCAATATGTCTAGCTGCTTTCCAGAACAGAAAGTACACAGGAATGAACTGATTATGTACCAAAAACAAGACAAGATTCCAGGCAAATTACAGGACAGAAGTTGAGAGAAACAAGAAAAAAAACAGGTTTTCATCCTTTACCTTTTTACTTTTAATATTTGCAAAGGATTATTGTAAATAAAGGATACTGTTATAATAAATTATGTATAAGGAAAAAGCTTTAACATCCTAAGACATTTTCCCTCCTAAATTTTGAAACATCCTATTACAGCCCATTCATTTTACAAAGCACAGAACAGATCTCAGCAGAACATGAACCATCTTTGAACCAGACACACAAATAACCTACATTTGCAGCCATGCTTGTCCCAGATGGCAGGAGACTTTCAGCCATGGGATGCAGGTTCAGACTACTGGAGGCTCCACATGGATCTCCAGCCTCCACGTGGATCATCTCCCTTCTTGCTCTGTATGAGTACATTTGGTATGTCCCTGTTTTGGGATTAGTATTAAGCACTTGCAGAGTGGTGTCTCTGTTCTCTGTCATCTTCTCACCACTGAGAAAGCCAGAGCCAAACCACACAGCACCTTTAATCTGCATATTAGGATGCCTGTTCTCGTCAGAAAGCAGAGAAAATGCCCCAAGGGAGACTTGCAATCCTCAAACAGTGCATTATGAAACCTGAAGATACAGAAGGTGAATTAAATTTTAATAATGTAACTTTAGTAAAATTGCTTTCCATTAATAGCTGAATGCCAAGAGTCAGTGAATTTCAGTTACGTGGTTTGTAAGGCTGGAGGTGTGAGGTGCAGGGGAGGCTGACAGCCTTTGTGAGGATTCCATAAGATGGTCTGTCTGCAGTGAGCCAGTGAAGGAGCCAAAGATTCCAAGTTTAATTTGCTGGCAAATGTTGCAGTGCCATGGGATATTTCAGCTATAAGATGATTTGTAAGGGGTTTAATTGTGTTATGGGTAACCTGCCTGTGATTGGTGAGGAAGCAAATGCTGCAGCTTGTCATTGGATCTCATAGTAAAGGAAGTGAAAGCAAATTTGGGTCAAAGCATATTTTGGTGTTTTGTCTGTATTTTTTCAGAATCTGGGAAAGATCCTGCTGGAAAATGGCCTTTTTTTTTTTTTTTTTTTTTTTTTTTTTTTTCCACAAGGTCTCTTTACAGATCCTGGATATCACTTCAACTTTTCAAGCACAGCTGGAGAATTGTATGGACTGCAGAAATAAGGGGTTGAACAGAGGCACAGAAGCAAACAGCAGTTTTGCTGCAGATCAGAGCAGAGCAGAGCAGTTCAGTATGAACAGCCAGCAGGAACAACAGTTGGAGGCTGTGACTGCTGGCAGTAGCTAATAGTAAACCTGGTGACCAAACAGGTAGCAAATACAAGAACAAGTGCTGGTGTGAGTAGCAAGAGATAAATAGTGTCCCTCAATAAAAACCCAACAATGGAGAACACAGCTCCTTTGTCTGGGCTCAAATGATGAACTAGGAGGGAATGGATTGTAAAGTATTCCAGGAACAATGATCAATACCTTTCATTTGGATTTCTCCAAACATGGACTGGAAATGGAAATTGGACTTTCTTATTATCTTACATTCAGAACTGTAGGATTAGAACATGGTCAACACTGTTAGAAAAACAAAAATAGATTTACAGAAAAAAAAAAACCCCGAAAGTTTCTATAGTCTGATGGAAGATGCTTAGAGAAAACGTGTGGAAAAGTGCAAGTGGGGAGGAACAAATCCCTGTTATGTCCTTCCTGTGAGTCCCTAACAAAAGATTAAATCTTCTAGAAGAAAAAAATATGCACAGGGGCTATACTTGGATGTGATCGTTCATTTTCATGAATATGTTTAGGACTAGCACTATTAATCCTATATAACTTTCTCCACAAATATTTCAACATGATCAGTAGCTTTCTCCTGCCTAGTTACTTATCAGAAAGGAGCCAATCAGAATAATCTGCTGTCATTCATTAAGACTGACATCTTGTGGTTGCTTTTAGTATGACGCCTTTTGCCCGACTGTAGGAAAGCCTGAATTTATCCCTTGGCTTAAACAGCAACTGTACATCCTCTTTACGTTACTGAGGATGTATTAGCCACAGGATTCTGAAAATTATTCAGTAGCCCCACCAGGAAGCTAAGAAAAGAATTCATATTATATCAAAATTTAATTATCTTTTTTATTTCCCCCACAGAGCTTTATGTTGTTGAATTGTTAATGCACAAAAGCATTCTTACTACTGCAATCACAGTCTCTTTAATTGTGTTTCTATTTACATGATATTATTTATCATCTCGAATATTTTTAAAACTGCTAGTAATCCTATCCTAGAACACTAAACTTCAAGGCGTTGTCTAGAGTAACAATGGAGTCTCCTTCAGTTTGAAACTCTCTTCAGTGATGTTCTGTCTTTTACTAAAAGTTAAAAGTTATCATGTCCAGCAGAATGTGTATAGTGAGACCTGCCTTTTGCATGTATTGAATCAAGACAATTACTGGGACTTGGCTGTGCTTCCCAAGGTTTCATCATGTATTTTAGTGTGGTGCAAGGGTAAAAGATGCACCTCCTATCTCTGTAAAACAGGATTCATACTATTTTTGCCAGTCCAAAGACTACAGAAATTGCCACATTATTTTTTTAATCCCAGAGATTGTGTTAAGAGGCTCAATATTCTTATTCTTCTAAATTTTAAAGTAGAAGTTTCTTTGTTAAACAGATGTTTGCAACTGGCAATGTGTTGATACAAAGCTAGAAAATAATTGGGTTGTTTATATTAAGCTCTGCAATCTTCTACTAGTACTTGATTAGGTTGATCAGAGGTATCAACAATGTCTGCAGGAATGCTTTACACGCGATATGAGGATATATCCACCTGTGTAGCATCAGTAGCAAGTAACAGAGAAGCAGCAGAATAACTATCTTCAGTTACTTTATCCTGGATAGATCAGCCCTGTGTATGTAACTAATTCATTTATTTATTTGCTTGAGAAAAGAAAGATTGCATTCCTTTGAACTTTTCTGACTGACAGAACACTTGTCTCCCAGCAACTAAAAATAGCCCAGTTTTAATATACTCCCAAGATGAAAATGAGTTGATTAGGACCAAATTAATGTATTTTACTTGTTCTTCAAAATATAATCTGTTCTAGAATGACAGCAAATAGTGTCAGCCTGAATTCAATTTTTACAGAGCTAAGAAGGATCTGAAACAGGGAGAGAGAGTGAAAACCTCAGTATATCATAAACTCAAAATTTGCTGCAAATGGAGCAAAATAATGGTTCCATTATTCACTCAACATTTTTACGTTGTTGGTCAGCATGTAACATAGTATTTCAACATTTTTTACCTTGCAGGTTTCCTTCTGATCTCTGCTTGAGTCTAGCGGTGATGAGTTAGAGGACATTAAGTCCTGGTTATTGTTGAAGAATTGTAAACATGCATGTTTTAAAAATATGAGAGAATATAAAGAAATAGCCATCATTATCTGGAGAAAAAACTTCCCTAACATCTGTAGAGAGCTCCTGCTGCACAGAATAAACAAACACAACTAACCAGAGGAGTGGTAGGAAAAACATGACAGCCAGAAATAATCTTGCAAGAACGTCATCACCAGTGTTAGAGAGACAATGACAGAATGGTTATTGATTTCTTCTTGGCCAAGCAAGTGTTTAAATACTTGGCTCTTCCTCAATTCCACCTAGACTAATACTGAGAGAAGCATAATTATTAGCAGAAGAAAAAGCCTTATGTTTATACCTTACTTGCTCTTTGGTATTTTTTTTTCCTTAAAAATGCTTTGTGCAGAAGATGGTTTTTTCTTAAAGAAAAGTGATATTTTTAAAATATGAGATGTAATCATAAGCTTTTCAAGCTCCAGTAAAGACAATGCAAACTGAAGGGCTACGACATTATGAAAATAGTTCAAAGTATTTTCACTCAAAGCCTTGAGCACTCTGGATTTGTTGAGGCACATTAAAGCTTCCTTTTGAAAAATTAATGCAAGAGAGGCGTAGCACAAATATAGCAGAAATAGAACTGGTAGGAGCTGCTTCAGACGAGGAGCCTGGGTGAATTAGACAAAGGGAAAGTTTAAAAACATATCTTCAAGGCTGGACATATTATTTTGAGAAATTTCAGCAACCCAGATTGAAGAAAATATAGGTAGGTGTCAAGTGGCATTAATTGCTCCACAGAGAATAGAAATGGAAGCTGCACAAGCTGTAATTGATGGTTCTTTAGTTTAGAAATTTTGACAGTCTGTGTAAATCATGTGGGTCATAAAAATAGACAATAACATTTTAAACCTTATTTTAAAAAAAATTATACCTCTTTTGCAGCAGTGCCATAATCTCAGAAAGAAAAACCAGGACTTAATATAGCTCACGCAGAAAAGCAGCAGAGAAATAAAAGGCAAGATAGTTCCAGAAGGCAGATAAAATAAAACCAGAAAAAGTGATGGGGAATTTTTGTGATGTCCTAAACCATAACTGCTAACCTGTCTGTTGGCAGAACCAAAGCAGCTGTGGTGCTTTCAGGGTCCTCTCTGAGCAATTTTCCCTCCTTGATGAAACTTCTTCATCCTAAAATGAAAAAAAAGCCCAGTAAAAGTATATACAGTTTGTACTTTTCTAGAACATGTACTTTTCAATATTACCTAGGGAACTAAGTTTGTCCATTAAAATAAGATATTGAAATGACTTCAAGAAATCCCATTAAGTGATTATAAAGCCAGCATCTTTTTACATAGGCTCATATTACTAAAAAATAAGACAAGGCATAGAAATTATAGATCTTATTTTGTGAGTTTTTTTATCGTTATTGATATTATAATGAATTATTGTTATTATAATCATCAATATAAAATATTGGTTTTTATCATTAATAATTAATGCAGCCCCTATTAGTGTTGCTTTGGCATCTATAGGACAAAAAATGGAGATCAGAAATCAAATCTGAAATCAGCCAAGTTCACATTTCTTTTGACAGTAGAAATAAATGTAGAGATAATCCATATTATTATTATTGACATTTAACCCCATTGACAAAAAAGTGGGGTTGTATTGATTGTTTTTAAGATAGATAGCTAAATTAAAAATTGATTTCCATTACAAATAACACATAAAAGTGAAACAATTTAAAGCTATATTTTCCTACCCTCAATACTAATGGTAACAAGGTGAAATGTAGATTTTGGAATCCAAAAAATCTCTGGAAAAAACAAGGATTCATGTATACATGTATAAAGCTTATCTATCCAATGATGAAAAATGTTGCTTGAAGTTTCACTGTGGTAGCATTTTACATGGCCAGATACAGTAAAACACAGCTGCATGAATTAGTGTATAGGACAGACATGCAGCTGTAGTAGCACTGGAATTCTCAGAGATACATATAGATCCTCCGTTACTGTTTTCATTGGGATTATGCACAGTTCTCTGACTGCAGTGCCTTGATCTAATTTCCTCAGTCCCAAAGAGTATACATCCAGCAATAAGAACGGATAATTTATGGGATCACTGAATAGATCATAGGGCTGGAACATCTCTCTTATGAAAATAGACTTAGAGAGTCAGGGCTGTTTGTCCTGGAGAAGAGAAGGCTCAAGGGACATCTTCTGTGGCCTTGCAGCACATAAAGGGGACTTGCGAGAAGGCTGGAGAGAGACTCACCACAAGGGCATGTTGTGATAGGACAAGGGGGAATGGCCTTAAGCTGAAAGAGGGCAGGTTTAGAATAGATACAGGAAAAAACTCTTTAGTGTGGGGGTGGTGAGGCACTGGAACAAGCTGCCCAGAGAAGCTGTGGATGTCCCATCCCTGGAGGTGTTCAAGAGCAGGCTGGATGGGGCTCTAAGAACCTTGGTCTAGTGGCAGGTGCCCCTGCCCATGGCAGGGTGCTGGAGCTAGATGACCTTTGTGGTCTTACCTAATCCAAACCACACTTTGATACTATGAAGACAAAGCCCCCACAAGAGCAGAGGGAAAACATCATGCACGCTGCCTGTGAATATCTTATGTTCTTTGATGGTAACATGGGGAGCAGGAAGGTAGTTGAAAATTGATCTTTACTGCAAAGTTCCTCAGTTATATACTTCATCTTCATTGCAGGCACAGTACACGTGGGCAGTTTTCAACCTTAGTTTGCTGGCGTATCCAGAAGAAGTTGACTCAGCCCATAAGGAGCACATGGCTCCAAGCCACACTCCAAAGATGTGCTGACTCCTAACCCTGCAATGCAGTGGAGAAGAAAATCTCTGCTGGCAGACCTGCTTCCAGGAAGAGCTCAGATTGCACCTAGAGCTCACTGGTAAGGAATGGAATCAAGGCAAGTAGAATTGCAGCAGGAAGAACATTGGCTCATGCCTATCTTGGGTATCCCATAAAAATATCATACTCTTTTCAGATTTTTATCTCATTCCTTGATGAACCATGGACTACCATGCTATATTGGTTTGTGTCAGAAACAGTGTGGCCAGCAGCACCAGGGTAATGATCATACCTTTGTACTCAAAAATGGTGAGGCTGCACCTTGAATCCTGTGTTCAGTTTCAGGCCCCTTATTACAAGGACATCGAGGTGTTGGAACAAGTCCAGAGAGTGGCAACAAAGTGGGTTAAGGGTCTGGAGTACAATCTTACAAGGAATGGCTTAAGGACCTGGGTTGCTTAGCCTGGGGAAAAGGAGGCTTGGGGGGACCTTATTGCTCTCTGCAACTACCTGAAAGGAGTAGGTCAGGCAGGGGTTGGTCTCATCTCCCAAGTATCAAGAGATAGGCTAAGAGCAAACAGATTCAAGGTGAATCAGAGGAGGTTTAGATGGGATATTAGGAGAAATTTCTTCACCAAAAGGGTTGTCAATCACTGCAACAGGCTGCTCAGGAAAGTGCTTGAGCCACCATCCCTGGAGGTATTTAAAAGTTGTGTAGTACTGGAACTTAGGGACATGGTTTGGTGTTGGACATGGCTGGGCTAATGGTTGGACTCGAGGATCCTAGAGTTCTTTGCAGACAAAATAAAAAATTAGGCTTTTTTATCCATTTCTAAGTATTTACTGATATTTTTCCTTTCTGCAGAGATTCAGTACTTTTTCAAAGAAGTCCTGTGTCATAGTTTTCTTGTAAATTAGTAAGGCCTGTTGAATTGAATCTGAGCAGAAACTCCTTTATTTTTTTGGTAAAAGGAGACAACAAACTATAGATAAAATGCACTTTCCTACATATTGAATTTGTTCCTATATTTTGATGTTCTGTGACGATCAAAGGTACAGTTTAGGACTGAAAGCTTGAGCTCAGCACTGTCCAGAGAAGGCTTTGTGAATAATTAGCAATCTAAACACAGAAAAAACCTGAGATCCAAAGTTTACTAAGTCTTTATGCCACAAATTTCTCTTGGCATTTAAACACGGAAAAATCAATACCAATTCCTCACTTCTATGCTGTAGGCTAACTAGCATAAAGTTCTTCCAATTTTGTATGTCTTTTTGAAGAATGTACAGAAGAAGAAAGAGAGTGAAAGAGCTGAATGTTTTTAGTTTTACATAGTACTGCATTCCATTTCTGACAACTATATGTATTCCTCCCAATCTTGTAAACAAAATAATTCTTATCTCTGAAGTAAAGTTTTCTTGTAGAAAAATAAATGCCATGAGTGCCAGAGTTTTAACTGTTTAAGGATGGTATTATCTTTTTTGAAAAGGAACAGTCTACCTCTCATCCTCCCCAAGACTGCTCACAGCAATGAAATTCCTCTACATATCAAGGATAGTGTTTCTTTCACAGGGCTGATAATTAGTTTGATTTCATTCACTGTGAAAGACAAGTTTGACCAATTTCTTGTAGGCAGTTGAACATGACATCTTCAGATATGTAAGTGCAAGGGACAGATATATTGAGGTCCCCTTATGTCAGTATTGAAGGGAACTCTGCTGACTGCATTCAATGAGCAAATGATTTAAAGCTTAGGTGCTAAGTTGGTAACCTTAATCTTTCTTTGAGATGCCAATTTTTTCCTTGACATCAAGAAAATTAATAAAATTTGGAAGTATTACTATACCTCATAGTGTAAACAAATTAAGCTAATTTTACTACTTTCAGCTAATTTTACTCACGTAAGAGTTCTCCATTTAAGACTTACTAGAGGTGTCTTACAAGCACCTCTGAAGGTGTATAATTCTAGTGCAATGCCCATTTCTAAACTAGACAGAATTAATTACCATGCAGAGGTGCCTAGTTCTCCATAGCAGTCAATATAGGCATGAACAGCTGCAATACCACTGGGAAAGCAAACTGTTCAAGTAGAACTATCCTGGAACATACTAAAAGCTCATAGAGTCCAGCTGAGACTTTTTTGGAATGATGAAGTCTACAAAGTAGTCTACAAAAAAGAGAAACCATAGCCATGTATACAGCCCGCAAACCAACTGAGTAGGTCTGGAATTAGATCATCCTCTGAAAGGAATACTGAAAGTTGTGACCATTGACACTGACCACTGAGATCATGTCACCCCTACTTGGATTGCCTTCTGGCCTCCACTGGAATTTCCTTCCTTAAAGTTTTACACAGACATCAATTAAAACAGCTATTGTAGAGCATTGTAGACTTCATGCTGTAGTGGACAGAGTAAGGCTACAAAGCTGCAAATGCCCATCCATTATGTTCTATCTGTTTGGGAATGTCTTGGCAAGTAGAATGAGCTTGTGCAAGAAAACCTGAAATAGGGTCAAAAATGGGAGAGAAGGCAGGGATGTTTGGAGTAATGGCATTTGTCTTCCCAAGTCATCACTACACGTGGTGGAGCCCTATGTTCCTTGGCATGGCTGAACACCTGCCTACCCATGGGAAGTGGTGAACAAATTCCTTGTTCTGCTTTGTATGCAGATTTTGCTTTACCTTTTAAATTGTCCCATGAGTTTTCTCACTTTTACCCTTCCGATTCTCTTCCCCATCCCACCGGGAGGGACTAAATGAGTGGCTGGGAGAGTCTGAGTTGCTGGCTAAACCACAAAGACCCCAGGAGACAGAGAGCAGAAGAACATGATATTAGGTCAAGGAAGATCTTGTGTTTAGGGCTGGGAGACCATGTAGGTTATTGCTATGGAAATGAGTCAGTTAATATGTATGCTCATTCCCTTTTTTCCTGAGCAGTTTGTGACAGTATGGAAGATAATAGCCACCAAGATTTTATTCACTCTCTGTACCAAGAAGAACTAAGAAGAATTTAAACCACATTGATATCAAGCAAGGCTGGCTAAGTAAGCGTAATAACTTGTATTAGCTCTTCACTGTCCACTTCCCTGCTGATTGCAGATCACAGTAAAACACTCTATATTTAAAACTAAATTTACTAAGGATTTTATACTGCTGTATCAATTCTTTAACTTTTGAGGATGCATCCTGAATATATTTTTTTGTTTAGCACTGAATTAGAAGCTAAATATGTACAAAATAATAACATTGTGTAACTGATTGCATAATCAATGTTTTTGTTTCAACCCATTATTTTTGTTGCTTTTAAAAGATGCCACCAAATATGTCTTGTGGCAGTGTTGCACTGAATGACTATTACTATACTTACAGAGGGTTTAAAAAGATATTAATTTAGAAAAAAACCCATACATTCTCCAGTTTCCTCACTTTTCTCTTATTTGATTCCTATGAACAGTTGTTCACACATATTGTAGTTTTAATATTAGGTGTGTCTGGAACCATTCTCACAGAAAAGGAAAGGGACCTCAAATAGTCACTTAATTAATCCTCTACACTAGTGAGAACAATTAGAAATTGCAATAAACTCTAACCCCAGCCCCTAGAAACTTGGAATAAAAGGAAATAGCTCTCTAAGGCTCTGTGCAGAGAGGAGCCTGTGCTGCAGCAGATTTGCTGGCAGGAGTTGTGACCTTGTGGGGACCCACACTGGAGCAGCCTGTTCCTGAAGGCCTGCACTCCATGGAAGGGACTCATGTTGGAACAGTTCAGGAAGAACTGCAGCCTGTGGAAGGGTTGTATGTTGGAGAAGTTTGTAGAGGACTAACTTTGGTGGGAATGACTCCACTCTGGAACAGAGGGAGAGTGGGAGATGTCTTCCCTCTGGGGAAAATGGAACAGCATAGAAAGTGTGTGATGAACTTACCACAGCCCTCATTTCCTGTCCCCCTATGCTGCTGGTGGGGAGAAGGTGGAGAATTTAGGCATGACGTTGAGGAAGAAGAGAGTTTTGGGGGGGAAAAAGTGTTTTTTTAAAATTTACTTTTTGTTTCTCATTAACTAACCTACTCTGATTTGATTTGTAATAAATTAATTTTTTTTCCCCAGGTCAAACCTTCATGACATTCATTATTTTTCCACTTCTACTTTGTTCTGCACAGCGTTTCTTTTCCAAATAGCAGAGTCCAAGTCAGCTCTTACTTACATGGAGGACAATTCACAGGGCCTTTTGCAATAGAACAAAGGGTCATGGTTTTAAACTGAAGGAGGGTTGACTTAGATTAGATATAAGAAAAATTATTTTTACAATGAGAGTAGTGAAACGCTAGAACAGGTTGCCCAGAGAGGTGGATGCCACAGACATGCAAACATGCAAGGTCAGGTTGGACAGTGCTTTGAGAAACCTAATCTATTTGAAGATGTCCCTGTTCATTGCAGAGGTCGGAATGGGTGACCTTTAAAAGCCTATTCCAATGTAAACTATCCCATGATTCTTGATTGTCCTTGTTGTCCTTTCTGAACCTTTCTCAAATCTTAGATAGCTTTTCTTAATTTTTCCAAGTCAGAGTCATTGGAGCATTTTACAGAATGAAATAGTGAAAGCATTACACAGAACCAGATCACAACAGATTCCTGTGGAATCCCATATACCTTCTTGCATTTGGAAGTTGATCATGATCTTGTTGGGGTATGTTTTCTTTACATTCAATTTTTACATATTTTTTTCATTCTCTATTTACAGCATTGTTACGCAGCCCACGCTCCCCTGGTTTGCCAAGATTGCATCAACACCTGAAGCATAATTAAAGCCAAAATACCCAACACTAAATGCTCCTTCATGCTTGACAACATATATTATCATGCCACAGGAAGAAATGAGTTGAAAGACTCATGTTCTAGTTGTTTCCTTGCACAGCACCAAGTGTCTATAGTTTTTGTGCTGGCACTAGAAGGGCACTGCAGCTGGTGAAGGGTCTGGAGCTCAAGTCCTGTGAGGAGCAGCTGAAGGAGCTGGGCGCGTTTAGCCTGGAGAAAAGGAGGCTTGGGGGGTGACCTTATTATCAGCTGAAAGGAGGGTGTAGCCAGATGGGGTTGGTCTCTTCTCCCAGGCAGCCAGCGACAGGATGAGAGGACACAGTGTTAAGCTGCACCAGGGGAGGCTTAGGCTAGACATCAGGAAGTTTTTCACAAAAAGGATGATGAGGCATTGGAATGGGCTGCCCAAGGAGGTGGTGGAACCACCCCTAGGGGTGATTAAGAAAAGACTGGGTGTGGCGCTTGGCGCCACGGTCTAGTTGACATGGTGGTGTTCAGTCATAGGTTGGACTCGATGATTTTATAGGTCTTTTCCAACCTGCTCGATTCTGTGATTCTGTCCCGCTTAAGTGTGTTTGCAGCCCCATTGCCTTCCGTGCTTCCGGGGAAATGAGCCCCACGGGCAGGATCACCTGCCAGAGGCGGCTTCAAAAGGCAGCACTTTTTTTATTTTTATTTGCAACAAGCAGACCTTTAAGCATCCATTTTCCACGCGCTTTGAAAATTCATCGCTCACACCCCTTTCCTTCCTTGGGGAAAAAAGCAAACTGAGGGAGCTCGCCCCCGCCCCCAGCTCCGCCCCGCGCATGCGCGCAGCACCCGGCGTGGCGGCGGCCTGGGCGGCCTCGGGCGCCGCCGGCGCCGCGATGGGCTGAGAGCGGGCAGCGGCGGCAGCGGGGGTGTCCGCGGCTCCGGGGGTGTCCGCGGCTCCGGGCTGGGCCCCCGAGGATGGAGAGAGCCATGGAGCAGCTCAACCGGCTGACCAGGTCCCTGCGCCGCGCCCGCACCGTGGAGCTGCCGGACGGTAGGAGCGGGGCCCTGACATAGCGGTCGGTGCAGGCGGCCTCCGCTCCCCGGCCGGCGGGGATGAGTTGAGGCGGCTGGGGAGGATGGGAACGGGGTTCCTCTCACCGCCTCTGACAGGCTCTGTTTGTTTGTCGTGCTGACAGCAGCAGCGGCGTCCCCTTCCTCCCCCTCCCCCGGCGGGGATCCCTGCCGGCTGCTGCCGCCCTGGGCCCGGGCGAGTGACCGGGGTGCCGGACACCGGCTGTATTCGCTGCTAAATCCTTCGTCAGGTGCCTTGTCGATGACAGAGTAGGGATGAAAACTCTTTGTGGGTTTTTGTGTTTGTTTGTTTGTTTTTTAGTGGTGCTGAATTGAAAATGTGTTGTAAGTCACTGTCACTGCCTAACTTCTTTTGGCTCTAAAGCACTTCGCGTGGGTGCTGGACCCCCATATCAGGACGGATTTGAAAATAGAGCTTCAGGCTCTTACGGCAAGTGGTTTGGTGTTCCAGCCGGGTCCAGCTTTTGGGAGGACTAACTATAAGACTCTTGGACATGTAGAATTTCTGTTCTTGTGAGTCATGTGCTGCCACTATGCTTTCTTCAGTGTTTACTTTTATGGATGAGTCTTTGGCTGCCTGTCTGCCATCTTTCATCTCCAGTGGTGGAGGAGAGGGAGTAATATTCTGTTTTCTCTGTGCAGTTGCTGTTTGGACTTCCTAGTGTCCTCCCGAATGGTGCTACTACACTCTTCACGTATTGTCACTTGTCACAGTTCCGGTGTTTCGCAGTGCAGTTACTAATAAATTTCACTTGCCAGACAAGTTTCAGGCAGATTTTGCTGCTGCTTGAAAGCCTTTGACTGGCAGCACTGAAAATTGACGTAATGCTATTAACTAAAGCTTAGACTTACAGAAATAATGGAGTAGCCAGTTTAACTAATTGAAGATGCGAATATGAATAATGCTTTGCACAACCTGTGCCAGTTGGAGCTGCTTTAAATTTACTCCAATACTAATGTAGGCAAATTGATTCTGAATTTCATCTGTTTTCTTCACATCTTGGGCATTTTTATCTTACATTTCAGAGGTAGTCTGTGGAATGGCAGTGCAAGTGCAAGCCCTGAGACCTTTGGAACAAATACTTCTATCATCCTGTAGTGCAAGTGGAAGCCCTGAGACCTTTGGAACAAGTACTTCTATCATCCTGTAGTGCAGAAGGAATGCGAATTCTATGCCTTCCTTAGGAATTGCATGAAACAAACCAATGGGACTGATATAAGGAGATAAATGTGCTTAACACACTGAAGTCTCAAACTGCATTGACAAACACCATCTCTGTTCAATGGCCATCCAACTTTGGGTCCATCTTAGCTCATTAGGTATCTTCTTTCTTGACCTTGGTGTTCCTTAGGTTCATGCAGGTCTGCCCAAACTCTTCTTGAGAAGCAGGTTTGACTTGTATATTGTTCCAAACATGTACTGACAGGATCGCCTTGGAATATTCCACACTGATCTAGGATAGTATGTAGTTTGATGGCTTGTTGTGTGCTGTGTCTGGCCTCTTGAATTATGACTTCCCCTCTTTTTCTCCCCACTGCATTTGAATAATTTTAATTTGACATTTAATTTGAAAGATACATGGTTTACCCCTCCATCCTTAAAGTGAGAGTCATGGTTCTCTCACAGGAAGTGGAGGTGTATGTTTGAATTTACTTATGTTGAAGAAGGCAATAAATCCCAATAAATGGAAGATATAAACTTCCATTGCATGTGCCATACCCACTAGGGTATTATGTGGACAGTGCTGACACTTCTTTAAGATTGTGATCTCTGCCAACTTCATGACAGTATCTCTGAGGAAATAAAGCAATGTATCTTGCCAGGGCAGGATTCTAGATAATGAATTTCAAGTGTTTTTTTTTTTTTTTTTTTTTTTATTTTAAAGCAAATCTTGACACCTGAGTCCAGTGCCAGTGAATAACCTGAGCTTGCAAGTAGAACTTTTTGTATCACTCTTCCAAAGTATCCTTCAGCAGTTGTTTTTCGGACACTTGAGAGCTTGACACAAATTTCTGGATGATACTATGAAGGCTCAGTGCCTGAAAACTAGATCTTGCAGCCCAAAGCTGTGACACTATGCTCGGTGTGCCTTTTTTTTTTTTGTCTTTGAGTAATCAAGATTTGAAAAGCAAGTAAGTTAGATAGCAAATAAGTTTGGTGAGTCCATGAGATGTATAATGCTTTTTCTCTACCTGCTGTCATGTAGTTTATGTCAGTTGGAGCTTTTTTTTATGACTAGAGAAAATAATCACCAAAAATAAGCATAAAAGCTCCTTAGTCCCACACCCTCTTAAGTACTTCTTACAGAAGAACTCTAGGAAAATCTGCATGTGCTTCACAGCATAAATTCTGTTAATAGAATAGGAAAAGGCTTAGTTTTGTAACTGTGCCATAAATGCCTGTTATGGCCCAGCTACACTTGTATTTGACTATTGACTTTTTCTAGATCACTGCACTTGCAATATAGTTAAATAAAGTTAGAATCAATATTAAGCATTCAGTTAAGTGTGCTGATATGTTTAAAAGTTTTTTTCACCTTTTTTTGGTGTCTTGTATAGAGCCTGATTGTGGAAATATATATAAGGATGTCATGTTTAAATTTAGTTGATGCACTTTAAGTTTCTTTTTTTTTGTTTTATTTGGAAAGCTTTATCTTCCTGCTCAAGATATATATATTTTTTTAGTTTGTGTATACTGGGAGCTAATCATGGACAGATTTTGAAAAAGTGCTCAAATATTTTTCACAACTTATATTTATTTAATTTTGTTTCTAAATATCTATTTAATTTTGTTTCTAGATTCTTTCTCTCTGTGTCCCCTCCCTCCCAGTTTATTCTTCCCCCGGCAGTCAAATTCTAGGTGTGTGTGTGTTGGAGATGGAGTTATCTGATACTCATAGAACTTTGCCATAAGGAACAATCTGTAGAGTTCAAACTTGAACTTGGTGATCACTGGTTACTCTCTGCAATGTTTAATCATAATTTGGTGTTTTGAGAGGCTTGTGTCTCCTGTACCATGTGTTTACTATAAGCAATGTTGACTTTTTAAAAATTTGTTTTAAAATTTTTATAGCTGATGAAATGTGATTTGAATTTGACTTATCACTGTCCAGTGTTCAAAGGTAATAATAGATTATTAGAAAGAAGCGTTGCTTCTTTCTTTTGTTAGCTAGGGACACACAACTTCAAATAGCTGATGGCAGTAGTAGCCTTGCAGCACTGCAGAACAAAAATAACAACAAATAGCATAGCTGCAGCATGATAACAATTTCTTGGATTTCACTTCATAATTCTGAAGAATCTTTATTTAAAATTCAGTAGATGTCACTTTGCCTACCTAGTGGAAGTGGAGGCATGTAAAAGACACAAGACACTTTGCTTGTTTGGGACTGTTCTAATTCTTCCTGTTCTGATTGCTTTGTAACTTTGGATCAATCAAAGTGCTGAAGAAAAACTTAAAAAGTCCTGTATTTCTGAAACCAAACTCCTGTCATAAGTTGGTATCTACATGAACAATCTGTGGAGATTGTTCATGTTCATCTGTGGACTCCCAAAAATGGGTGGCTTCTTGAAGGGAAAAATTATAATAATTGTCCATAATAACATAAAAATTAATGCACGTTAATAATATTTATAATTGTTATATGTTAAAATATTTTAAGTTTTGTCAAATTATTATTCTAAAAATAGTATCTTCAGGAGGTGTGCAAGTGACCAAACAGGATCATCACACCCATGCAGTGTGCTGGCATTTGCAGCAGTAGTGATGACAGACTGTGTGGCTGTATGCCAGTGTGTTCCCACCACTGATGGATCTTTGTGTTCTGGCCTTTCTTCATTGCCTTCAAGTGTGAAGTAAGAAACTGATTTGAGATGAAAAAGTAAAGTGAAACTTATTGCACTCAGGTATTCAAGTATAAAGACAAAATGGAATGGTTATGAAGTAATTTAAAGAAGTCACTATTACAAAATCAGTCTCACGACTACAGAAGTCACCTTGGAAGACAGGAAACTTCCTTCTTTTAAAAATTAAATAGTCAAGTGTTTTCGTTTTGTTGGGGTTTTTTAATGCATATCTCTTAAAAACTTGGATTTAATTAACAGAATTGTCATGCTTCACTGAAAAATTAGTTTGATGCTCCACTGAAAATTCTGTAACTTTTACTTTGTAAAAGAAAAAAGCCACACTGAAGTAATTGAAGTTTCATGTATTGCAATTCTGTTAATTTTATCTTTTATGTAAGTATGATGGCTTTTTATTTATACTGAAACTTTGTGTGTGTAGAATCTGTTTAAAAATAATGATCTATTGAACAGTGGACACTTGAAAAGGGACATAAGTGTTGCTAGATGCGTTTATTTTATGTAAAAGATATCTTTATGGTAACGGAGTAATTTAATTTCTTTCCAGATAATGAAACTGCTGTCTACACACTGATGCCGATGGTTATGGCTGACCAGCACAGGTGAGAGCTTCTTTAAATTTACCTTTTTTTTTTTTTTTTTTTAAGATCTGAAAAACCCAGCCTGTTTGCTGAAGTTGTGGCTTCTAGAGCAATCTCAGGAGGTCCAGCTGCTGAATTGTTGAGTTGTGGTCTAATTTGAAGTTAGTCACTGTGTGTGTGCATCCCAGTATATTTTTACCTGTTTTGATTTTTGCCATAGACCAGAACTGGGATGTGTTCTCTTGAAGCACATAGGAAAATTTGTCCCAGGATAAGAACAAAAGTGTTGTCTTGTAACTGTGTCTTAGTTCTGAGTGTGTATTTATGGATGACATAGAAGCTCTTAGTCTCATTAGACATCTCAGAAAGACATGGAATAAGACTTGGACAATGAGATTGATTCTTCTGGAATTTCTCAGATGAACAGCTGTTTCTCTTACTGAGTTGTCCTCCAAGTGCTTGGAACCTGGAGGCTATATGATGCCAGCTAAGTGATGCTTCCTTCACATGAATTTTGTAGGGAAGCATGCAGTAACTCTTACTGAAACACAAAGCTGCTTTTCCAGCCAGGATAAACATTTGTTCTGCTATGTAATATTTTGAGACAGCATGCAAGGGTTTTAAATTATGTGATCAGCCCATTACTGGAAGTTGAAAGTTTTAAATTTTAAATTTTTTATCTTGAATCCTTCTACTTCATCATCATGATTTCACATACCAGTTTTCCCTCTGAACTTTGCCTGTGTTTGGGAAAACTCTTGCATATGTGGTTGGGGTGATTTTGATAAGGGGCAAAATGGGAATTTATATTTTGGTTAAACCAAAGCTGTTGAAATGCTTGTTTGTCGTATTTGTAAAGAAGTGGTTTGGTTGGTTGGTTTAATTCTTACTAGTTTACATTTGAAACAGTTTGCCAGTGTCACAGTTCATTTTTTATGTACAGTAAGAAATGTAAGGAATTAGTTGAAGGAAAAGGAATAGTGATTAAGTAATAGATAGAGTACTTGTGTACAACTTACAGTATAAATTTTGCTTGGATATTGTGAACTATTTTTAAAATTAAAAAAATATTTTTCTATTTGAAGGTCTGTCTCAGAGCTGCTGTCAAATTCAAAATTTGATGTGAATTATGCCTTTGGACGTGTGAAGAGAAGTTTGCTTCATATTGCAGCAAAGTAAGACTTACTTGAGTCCAGTCCAGAAGTTAACAATGAAAATATTGCCACAAATCTAAGGCACCAATGTAAGCTGGAAAAACTCTGTAGTGTCAGTTAACATTTTGTTTTCACACTTTTTGTTATCTTGTTTGTTCTTCCTAGTAATGTACCTTCCTCATAAAGAGGACAGATTTTACACATGGTATCAAATGGCATTCCAAATTCCAGTGAAGGAAGTCTGGCTAGATACTTTCTTACCTTTCTGTGAAATCTGAAGTCTTTTAAAAAAATGCAGCCGTGATGTTTATCCTGTATAGCTGGGTTACTCTTGCCTTTGTAGAGAAACTCTCATTTGCAGGTGCTGATTGTTTTTGAGGTATTCTAAAACAATGGGAGGCATTTGGGTGTTTGTTGGGAAGCAGCTGTTCCAAAGTACTTCATGTGACCACAGCTGAAGGGAACTCGGGAGCTCACTTCTAATAAGTTTTGTATCCTGGATAGAGGGTTTCAGTGCAAATTTTGATCTACATTATTTATTGTTTGTATAGCTGTTCAATGGGGATAATTCTATTTTATATGTAACTCTGCCAAGAAACAGACAGGTTAGCATCATATAAATAGAAATGTACAACATAGTTTTTGTCATGACCTTTCAGGAAGCTAAACTTTAAACTGATGAATGAATGAATGCTCTGTATTTGTCTCCCGTTTAAATATCTTGAAATTTCTTACATTTAAACGATTAGAAAAAGGGGGAAAAAAGAAAATAGAAGTAGTATTGCATATATATATAGCAGTATTTGATCACAATAAAGGTGGAAATTCCAGCTTCTTGAACAGACTGTTAGAAATAGCTGTTTCCCAACTATTTCATCTCAGAATTACATAGTGCTTATATAAAATTTACTTAAGGAAGTATTCAAAAAAAATGCAAGCAAATTTTCAGCATACACTTTAGAAATCTATTTGAAAATATGCTATACTTACTGATTCTCAAGATACAAGAAGTTGTGTCTTAGTTTCTGGATTGTCTTTTATCTTGACTTAGTTATTGGGTCACAAAGGGGTCATCAAGCTGCTGGTTTTGCAAAATATTGTACAGTTAGTCTTCAGTTTCTTTGGATTCTTGCATAGCAGTTCTGACATTGAGAAGATTTATAAAAATGGATTAGCTGATTGCAACAGATACAAAAATAATCTGTTTATCTTTTCAATCAGATCTTCCTCTTAAAGAGTTCAGGAGCAGGATAAATACGTAATGCAGAGTTTCTGTCTTCTTAGTGACATTGGTTATTCTGAAGAGCTGCCATATTATGTAAAGTAAAAGAGTCCAGCTCTTCATTACAAGTTCAAAGTTGATAGCAAACCAATATTTGTACTAGCAAAAAAAAATATTTGTACAAGTTTTAGAATTTTCCTGATATTCAAACTTCTAAATATAACTTCCAGACACAGAAGCATAACAAACCCCAACATCTTTAATGGAAAATTTAGTCCTGTTCATAGATTAGAGATGAGGGAGGTGAGAGGAAATTGAAAGCAAAACTTTCAAAACAGTTTATAGTGTAAAGAATTAAGTCCTAAACACTTACTGTTGTGTTTTAAAGTCATTAAAATCACAGAGAAGGATGGCATCTATTCATTGCTGCAAGTTATATTTTGTCACTTTTTGCTGCATTAAGTGATTTTACTTAACTCTGTGTAGCCTGAATTATGGGGGTGTAAAACAATTTTATGTAAAGATGTTCTAGTGAATGTGATCTGTACATAATATTGCTGTTGTCTTTATGCCAATACAGATTTGTAAATATCCTTGTTACAGTTTTTCCCTTTCTTATTTTCTTCTTAGCTGTGGATCAGTTGAATGCCTTGTTCTATTATTAAAAAAAGGAGCAAATCCAAACTATCAGGACATCTCAGGATGCACTCCTCTCCATTTAGCAGCAAGGAATGGGTAAGTTTTAAAAATCCTTAATATCTTGAAAAATTTTTGCATAATGCACCTGAGCTGGCGTGTTCTGTAATATTTTTGTGTAGTTCAAAAAAACGCCTTTGGTTTTCACTTTTGAAAATCGAGAACATGGAGGTTAAAATCCTTACTTTGAGTATTCACAGAATAATATTTTATAAATAGTAAGTCATGTCTGAAATACCGATTCCAGTACCAGTCATTTTAGTGTTTTCTGTTAATCAGGGGCATAATGATTATTACAACAGTAATTGAACGAGGGATACATTCACCTTCCAGTTAGCTGAGTAAGCAGAGGTTTTGGAGGGCTTGGAGGGGGTCAGAGACTTCTGATTTTTCTGAGATAGTGTCTCTAAGAAACTTTTTCCTGCAAGAAAAGGAATACAAAGTTGGCCTGCACAGTGTTAGGAGAGAGGCAGAGAAAGAACTCCAAACCAGTGAGCAAGTACCTCTTTAAGATCCTACTTCTGGAATTGTAGTATGTGAAAGCATGCAGCTGTAAAGGTAATGTTATATTTTTTCTTTTTAGACATGTATGTGATGCAATAACTGAATTGTATCACAGCTGGTAGTTCACCTGAGGAGGCTGTAGTGTTTAGTGGCTTCTGGGTATGTGTGAGGTCTATTTGTAGGAGAGGAAAGAAGCAGGCAAGTGGTGTATGATGAAATGCAGAAATACACACAGGAATCAGTTATGTGGAAATGATATATAAGAAAGGTGTGAAAGGTACCAAATAAAAAGGAAAAGCAAAATAAATTTGTCAAGGTAAAACACTTAGGGCATTAAAAATTGAAGCAAAACATGAATTAGGAAAAAATACCTCTACTTTTAGAGGTATTTGCATAGATTTACAAGATTGGCATAGTTTTACAATGACTCTCTCATTAAGTAATGATTTAGTGGTGTACTGTAAACATATCCACTGACATGAACAGGCTACAGTGAACTTCATGGACTTCTATTAGCTGAACTCTGGCTTTTTGTCTTGAAAGGCTAGTTCATGAAGAGCTGAAACTGTTAGAGTAGTGGTTAAGTGCTTCTGCATTTTCCACAAAAACAGCTATGATTTTAACCCTTTGTTGTTTGCTACCCTTGCACTGAGTCTCTGTGAAGATCACTTCTCTTGTTCATATGCTCAGTACTGTAGTCCTTATAAATTAGAACCACCTGTTATACTTAGAACAATGATAAATTAGAGTTATTGGAGCTCTAAGAAGATATTTAGTCTTTGTAAGTGATTTTTCCTGACAGGATTTTGATGTATTCTTTTGCTTATAGCCAGAAAAAATGTATGAGCAAGCTGCTGGAATACAGTGCAGATGTCAACATTTGTAATAATGAAGGCTTGACTGCAGTAAGTGCTATTAATTGTCATGATGTTCATAAAATGAATGAAGAATTTGAAGATTCTTAGTTTTTAAGCTTTTGCCATCTTACACATAAAACAAAACTGCTGTGTGTCCAGTGCCATCAAGAATCAAAAGATGTGATCAAAATACCTAAGCATATTATTGTATTGTTCAAAGCTTCTCGTTAATATAATGCAAAGCTTCTCTTTGTGAAAGTGCTGACAATAATACAGCCAGGTTTAAAATAATTTTTATAGTGTATATATATCAATGCTAAAGGATAAATGTGTATCATCATTTTGTACTTAGATTCACTGGTTGGCTGTCAATGGACGAACAGAATTGCTTCATGATCTTGTTCAGCACGTCAGTAATGTAGATGTTGAAGATGCCATGGGACAGACAGCCCTTCATGTAGCTTGTCAAAATGGACACAAGACAGTAAGTTTCTAAATTGTATGAACACAATTGATTTGTGAAGAACTTGGTAATGCCTCAAAGTTGTGGTTTTTTTATAAACTTCAGAGTAGTAATGCATATGATAATGGCTACAAATGTGAAGAATGTGTCTTTACTATTGACTGCATACACTTCCATGGGAACAACTTATTTATTCTTGTGGAGCTGATTGATCTCAGTGCCTATGGGAGTTGAGGTGACATACTGTGTATTGTTCAGCTCTTCTGTAGTGCTATTATTGGCTTGTTAATATCAAGTTTTTATGTAATTTTAAATGTTTGAAAATATTTTGCCTTATTTTTCAGAATATGTTTAATTCATAATTGTGCAAGCTATTATATAATTTTGAAATTAGAAATATTAATGTACTGTGAGTAAAAAATAAAAACAGATTTGGGCCAGTTACAATTTAACTCTAGAAGTAAAAAAGTTCAAATTAATTCTTCTGTTATTGATCTGTGTGAATTATTTTTATGCCTGGCCTTGCATTAGGGCTGACTATTTATATTCAGAGTATAAGTCTGGATGCTTTACTTGAACTACATTAGAACCTGTAGAGTTATACAGTTTGCCACCAGAAGAATTTACTGCTAAAAAGAATAAATTGTAATTCTACCCAGATCCCTTCTGTTGTTCTTGTCAGTGGTGGATTTTGGAAGGATGGATTCTGAAAACCTTACCTATAGTAACTGTAGCAAATTTATGTGACTGAAATGTAACAAAAGTTGTTTGAGAGTCTGCTCAGTCTTTTCTTACTTTAGACATGCGCTAAATATTTGCAAGCCAGTAGGGTTCTCCACTGCTCTTTTCTAAAGGTGGTGTTTTGTTCTCTTGTAGACGGTGCAGTGTTTGCTGGACAGCGGTGCAGACATAAACAGGCCCAACGTTTCTGGGGCAACTCCGCTTTATTTTGCTTGCAGGTTATATACTTTTAACTTTTGAATACTGGCTTAAAAGTGAAATATTATTTCCCCTTTTGCAATAACTGGTTAGAAATTAAAAAATATAGCAAATAGAAAAGCTGACAAGCTGACTGGTATTTAATCTTGTCTCATTTTTGAGTGTAGTTTGGTGTCTTACCTAAATACTTAGGTTAGTACTGCAGTACCTCTTTCTAACAGCCATGTTAAACACATACCTGTACATATTCTAGCATGACTCATAAATGATGACTGCTGAACCCTTTTCTGAAAAAATGAATTTTGCCAACTTAGATTATTTTGAGTACACTAAAACCAGAGCCTTTTATAAGGCAAATTTGGCTATTCCTTAATGTACAGTATGGTGTTACAGTATACCTGAAGTATGCATATATGTGTCAAAGTTACAATATTGAATTAAAATTACATTGTTGCTTTGATCAGTTCTGTTTTTGTCTTAGTTTTATTTCAAAGTTAATCACATATGAGAAATGATATTTTGTTTTAATTAGAGCATTTCTGCAATTTGTTAGAACATTTACAATTTTTGCAATCCCTATGTTTTGGTTACAGGTTAAATAGTTCACATAAGATCAACTGTTACTATAAACAAAAGGAGAAATAGACTGACCTGCTGGTCTGCTAAGAGTTATGTTCTGGGAGCCATGGTCTCTGGAGATAGTGTATATTGACTTGTGGCAGTTGAGAAGAAGGGAAGTGGAGAATAAATAGCTGCTAGCCTTGGTCCTTGATTTAGGGACTGGTATTTGTACACAGTTTAAAAGAAGCACCTTGTCTTGGCTTGGAGGTTTTTCACAAGAAGGGAATGTGTGTGGAAGAAGGGAATGTGGCAAGTACAGGAGTTATGTTCTTTAGAAATTACCAACTGGAGCGTCTGGCAGGGTGAAAAGAGCAGGGTGTGTCCTATAGCAAACCTGGAAAGAAAAGTTCTAGGTTCCTGATGACAGGGAGGGCAGGATGTGGTAGCAGTGTCAGATGATAGCTGCAGGATTCAAAGTCTGGGTCTGAAGCATCTATTTTGTCAAGTGTTGGATTGTGCACTTAGTCTAGAGAATTACAGTGAAGATGCTGCAAGTAGGCCATTAGTCTGAGCTTCTTGACATTTAATGTTTGTTTGCATTGGGACAAAGTCTGGTACATTAGATGAACCTATTGGCATCCTGGGCTGGAAGGATAGGACTGAGGAGAACTCATCTGTGAGTTATTGAGAAATCAGTGAAGCTAACTCTTGCCTCTCAGCTGTTAGTTGTCACTTTACCTGTGCCCTTTCTGAACTGATAGGCTGCACCTACTGGGCTCAGATTTCAGACAGCCTCTTGTATGTTCCAGGATGCCAAAAACTCATATACATTGGTGTAAACTGTGCTGAATACTAGCTTGAGAAATTAAACTTCCTTGAAAAAACTTGTATCTGTAACTGGAATTGCTATATCTTTTTTATCAGTCTTTCATTTCATCCTTTAGACACTTCTCTGTTACGTTTGGCAGTATATGCACTTAATGCTGGTGAAGGCAATATTCAAGTAATCATTCCATGTGTTTTTAGTGAAGTAAACCTCTGATCACTGGTACTCAATTTCTCACTTTTTTCAGAAGAAAGGATTTGAGAAGGTGTTGAGAGGTATAAATAGTTGGTTTTTCTGTTTCCTAATGCTGGCATGTTGGGGAAATTTTTAACTCAAGGGAACTAAGGGTCCTATACCTATATGCAGATTAGTGAATATACTTTGAATGTAAAAGTAAATCTCATCACTTCTAGAAGCTATGCAAGACATTTATATATAGAAATTAGAGCCATTTGAGTGATGTAGTTATCACTTGTACAAAAAAAAGAATTATCTATAAAAATATCTTGCTAACATTTTATTGATGGTTAAAGCACAATTAGATTGTTTTTTCCCCAAATATGGTAGAAGTGAGCAAAGAACTTGGCAAAGATAACTTCCTCTGTGAAGTAAATTAGGATGTAAATTGAGAAAGAGCTCTCTTTTTGCAGGAAATGCAGCTCATAAATATTTGAGGCGAGGCTAAGATGAGTAATTTCTGAATGATGAGAGTGACTCTGACTTCATAAATAGCCTGAATTTTGGACTGCTCTTTTTCAGTAACTATCTTCTTCTGGCTTATGTTGGTTTTGTTATTAGATGCAATAAAGACAGATTTATGACTCGGATCATAAATGCTGTATTAACTGTCTTTCTCCTCTTTTGAATAGCCATGGTCAGAGAGACACTGCACAAATTCTTTTGATGAGAGGAGCCAAATACTTACCAGACAAGAATGGTGTTACTCCACTGGATCTCTGTGTACAGGTATTAAGTTAGCAACACTTTTTCTGTGAATTTCTGTGACTTACTACAGTGTCACTTGATCATTATTACTTTTTTTTATTCTTAAGGCCTCTGAGAGATAGTGGTCTTTTAGCAAAACAAGTGCGAAATGTAATTTTTTAATCATGAAATTGATCCTACAGGCAGATTCATAATTTCTACCCTTTGCATAAGTCAGATGGAAGAATTGACATTGTGAGAAAGAGTTTCCAGAACTCCATTTGACTGGAAAGTTTTGTAATCCTTGGTATAATGGTAGTACACAATTTAGGTGCTTGCCTATTAATAAGTAAGAGGTAAAGGCATGCAGAATGGAGTGCTTTTTTTTTTTTACCTCACATAATAGATTTTCTTTTCCCATGAGAAGATGTTGCTATTAAAAACAAATAAAACTTACATGGTGATGACTCTTACTTTTCAAAGATATTTTTATATCTGGGCAAGGAACAAAATTCTTACACATTTTCAACTAATATGGCGTTTTCAACAGCAAAACAGTCTGTCTTGTTTGATACCAAGTACTGCTGGTACTACTTGCTTAAGTGACTTTTTTTATTCGTGAGCACAATACTTTTTTCTGTCAGATCAGTTGAAGGTCAGTATGTAAATAACACGATTGAATGGAAGCTTTTGAACCTTTACTAGTAATGAGATTAGAAAACTGAACTGAAAGCTGAAAAAACTAAATTGCTGGAGTAAGTGGACATCACACTACCTTTATGCATGTAATTAGTTCTTCAGGGTAAAGTAAAAATTTTCTAATTTTTTTCTGTATTTTCTGATTATTTCAACTTCAAGTTATTTAATTTCTGAGGTGTCCTCATGTGCTTAAGACTTGCACTTGAAATAGTTGTGTGTATCTGCCAGAGTGCTGTCTCCAGTACCTTTGGGGTATTTTTGGAATGTTTAACTCTGAAAACTTTTTTTCACAGACTAGCTGTGGAAGACCTTGATCCAGTTAGGTTACTTACAGTATTTATTTTTGCATATAAGAAATAAGAAACCAAATAAGTCCTCAGCTCTGGTCACTGAGAAGTGCCAGATCACTATACTATCTTGCTGCTGATTTGATTGTGAAACTCAGTTTTTTTTCCTTTGTTATGGCAGAATCACTTATCATTCCATAAAGCCATATGGAGTCTGATTAGTTTCAAGGTATTCTGCAGCAACAGACCTGTAAGACAGTATAAGGCAGGAGAAGTTTAGATTAGCTATTAGAAGTAATTTCTTCATGGAAAGGGGTGTAAAGCATTGGATATGACTGCACAGGGAAGTGGTGGAGTCTCCACCCCTGAAAGTGTTTAAAAAATGGTGGATATGGCACTTGAGGATGTGTTTAGTAGTAGGGGTGGTGCTAGGCTGATGATTGGTCTTGATGATCTTAAAGGAATTTTCCAACCTAAATGATTCTGTGACTCTATACCAGTGCTTAATGGTATAGTTATTATTTTTTATTATTAATGTTTTGAGTTCCTGCTTCAGTCTCCAGTTTTGCAATCCCTAGGGCACTTTTTTACACATAAAACTTTTGCTAACTTTTTTTAGGTGTGAGTAGTGACACCTGGTGTTTGTTTTGTAGTGATGATCTGTGTTCGAGATCATGCAGTATACAAGTTCATGATGCCAAGTAAGAATAGAGAAAACACTGTTTTCTTTCTTTTTACATTGTGGGTTTTATTCTATGCTTAAAGGTTTGTTTTTCAAAGTCAGTACATGTTTTCAGAAGACTGAAATTATAGATTCATCTTCTTGCCAACATTAACTTGATCTTGAAGATTTGACTTTCATTAATTTTTACAGATTCTGTGTGGGTTTATTTTTAATACTTAATTTCTTGGTACCAGAAACAATTAAATGAATCTTTTTAATGTATGGTTTTCACTGAGGTAATGTTAACTGTCATTCACAGAGGAGCCTCTGGAGTTGCAGCAGTTAATACATTATATGGTCATCTTCCCAGAATAGAAGTTAATGCAGGTTCAGATGTTAGTTGTCTGCTTAAAAATGCAGCTGTGTTAAATAAGATTTGATACAAATAAACCACAAAATCAAGTTATTTTCTTTCCAGAAAACATTTTTTCTCAGAAGGGTGTGAAGTTAGTCTAAGGCACATTCTAAGGAGTCATACTTGTGTGTTGATTTTAAAGTTAAATAACCCTTTCATAGGTTTATCCTATTTCTTCCTGTAACAAGTCAGATATGTGTCCTATGAACCTTTAGAAAATGTTTGTTTTGAAGAATTAGATTCTGGATGTAATTAAGTAGATGTCAGTAAGAGGAAGAGAAGTGAAATATTACACTGTTTTTAATTGCTGGTGATTGTTGGCTGAAATGCTATTCAACTGTACCTTTAGTTTGGTAAGTAGGAAAATGTTTCAAAAACCAAAAAAAACGGAGTAGATATATGTGAGCCAGTATACTGAAAAAAATTGATTCTGTCTACTCCCAGACATTTTGGGATACCTAACTTTGCTATGTTTTTGAATTTCAAATTATTTTGGAATAGGATTTCTCCAGCATTAAAAAAATACCATAATCCTTAATATATGTTATTGCCTGTAATAGTCTGACTCTCAATTCTAATGTTTCTTTTAATTAAAATGTTTTCTTAGGGTGGTTATGGAGAGACTTGTGAAGTCTTAATACAGTACCATCCTCGGCTTTTCCAGACGATAATTCAAATGACACAGAATGAAGATCTGCGGGAAAACATGGTAATCTGGGATGCTGTGTGTTATAGCCAGGGATCTCGCTGTGTGTGGTGGAGAGCTTAGTGCTTAATATGAGTGGCAATCAGTACCACAGTAGTTGACCACTAGGCATCTTTCTGTCGTCATGGAAAATGTGCAGTCTTCACATAATTTTAAGCACAAGAATTTGGAATTAAATGTAGGATCTTTTTTCATTTGGTGTTCTAACTTTGTACATTTGCCAAAGTGATCTAGGCAGTTTAAAGAGCAGACATTGCAAGCTTCAATACAAAGGTACTGATAGAGCAAGCCTAGAGCATCCTATATATACAGTTACTTAGTGTAACGGGGCCTATTTTCCTTCATGTATTCATTATCTGCAGACATCCATTCTAGGATGTGTCTTGAGACTGAATCATCCAGAATTAACTTAAAAGTTTGTGGTATGAGCACTCATCTGTATGAAGTTGCCTTGTACAATTACAGTGTGAAAGATTGCCATCACAATTTCATTTGATTATTATTTCTGTAGATGAAACTACTCTGTTTCTTTTTTAATGGTTCTCTTATACCTTGCTTGTTTGGTTATTGTGGGATACAATCTAAAGCAAAGAAAAATCAGGGAAATAAGTTTTGTTTCTTTATTGTGTAAAGGAAATGAAGCATGGGATGCCTTTTCCCCCTTGTAAATCTAGCTTGCTGTGGGGTTTTAATACATTAGTTGTTTTAAAATGATGGCAAACAGCCTTACAGACTATAAAAAAAATTAGTAAGGTGTTGGCTGCCAATTTACTTAATTTTGCTTGCTAGATTTTTGATGTTTTAATTTTCTCTATAACTCCATTACTTCCATTAGAACACTGAAGATTTCCAGGTCAGTGTTTAAATTTCTGAGACAGGGTTGAATTTTACAGAGTGAAATGACGCAGGTGAGAATTCTCAAAGTATATGTTAGATGCAAGGGAAGATACTATAGATGATTTAAATTAAAAGTGAAAGAACTAAAACAATGGAGCAAAAAGACCTTTTGTATATTGTAGAAGTAAAGAAAATAAATGAGAAAAACTTGTCATCTGTCTAAGTAATGATGGAGCTGTGTGCAAAAACAGGATCTTAAGGAGAGCGTATACAAAACATATTAGCTAATACATGGTATAGTTCTACTTTGTTGCCGAAATGTGATCATATATTGAAAATTATTTTCTATGGCCAGGTCTTAGCTGTTCTGCTTAGTCTTGGGTAATGACCAGTTTGTATTATCTGGAAGTGATAACGTAAGGAAACTGGGTATGTGTTACAAGTCAGGACATGTATTTTAAATGCCATAAGTTGTTCTACAGGGTTAAACATTCAGTGTTTCTAACATTCTGTAATTAGTTAAATACCCTGTAGTACATGCATTGACACTAGAATGTGTACCTTTACACATTTGTAATCTTTGTAAACGATAATGAAATGTTAACTGAGGTTAGAGCTTGTATACATGCACATTATATATACAGTATAGATATACATTATTATTGTTGGATATTAATATTTGGGTAATAGTGTTCTACATAATTGATAAATTATTGTTGATCTGAAGCTCCTTGATAATCTGCAATTGCTTTTGTTATCCTTCAGTTGCGGCAAGTTCTGGAGCACTTGTCTCAGCAAAGTGAAAGCCAGTATCTTAAAATCTTGACAAGTCTTGCTGAAGTTGCTACAACAAATGGTCACAAATTGCTCAGGTAAGTGTGAGGTCACAAGTTGATAAACTACCCCACAGTTAGTGCCACTAATGCTCAGCACATGCTGGAGTAGATGGATATCAAATCTGATTTATATGGTAATGCCTGTTTAGATCAGTGTCTTCACAGGCTTCAAGAGAAAAAGTTGGTGTCCTTGTATAGCTGCTGGTATCTAGAAGTTTCAGTTTCAGAGAAGTGTATTTTTTGTTTGGCTGTCTCAGCTATAGTGAAGGGAAGCTTTTAGACAACTATCAAATAATTCTTTTTTTTTTTTGCCTTCACCCTTCTCATTTTTCCTTCCCTTGAACATTTTTGTTTTTCTACATGCTTCCTAAGTATGCTTGGGGAGAGTTTTGTTACTTCAGATGCCTCATATATATGAGACAAAAAATCTCATCTACCAGTGTGCTGTCTCAGCAGCACAAGCAGCAGTAACTTAGGGAGAGGCATGACATAGGCAAGAATATTTACCTGGTATGCTTTCCTAGTTCTTGTGGCATCTGTCTGAGTTTGTGCAAATCACTCTGTCTGCAATTTGTTGGAACATTTTACTGTTTTCAGTAGCAAACAGATTTTGGTTTATGCTTTACTAGAAAATCTTTACTGAAAGAGTCAAGGGTCTGAAAACATGAGTGAAGTTCCTTAATAGGTTTTAGATGGCATTTTGGCAAAGAGAGCTTTGAGACTGTTCTGTAGCATAGGTTGTAAAGGATTATAACTTGGGAAGCTTTTTTGTACTTGGGCTGGGGTCCGTGGAGCCCATAAGTAAGGTGGAAAATAAATAGTATATTCTTTCTCCTAGATGATTTTTTCTTCTTCCCCATTAGTCATGTTACATTTAAATGGAGCTTGTCGATAGGAGGTCAGAACTCCTGGATGATGATAGGAAATTCATTACACCATTAATAAATCTTACTCTGGTAGGTGTTCACTTTAATGAATTAATGTATAGGTCTGAATCCCTTTAAACTTGGAGGTTGAGGTGTGTAGACATTAATGAAATTTTGTTGCTGTGAAGATAACTTTTTTTAAGAATTTCTGCTGTTGCTGAGCTTCAGTGTGTATCAGTTTAACTTGTAACACATTCCTGTTTGTCTTCAGACTTCACTAGAGCCGATAGATCTCCCACGAATACATTGTGGTAAGGTGTAAAACCACATTGCAGGAAAGGGTTTCAAACTTGCTCTGTATAGGGACATTATTGGAAGTGGTGGTAGCTGGATTACATCATACGAGGTAGTATTTGCTTCTGTTTCAATGTCTTCGGAGGTAAATGAAACTGATTGGTGTTTAGATTTGATTTGTTACTGCTCTTCTATTTGAGCAATGCTCCCCCACTGTGGCTGTAGGAACAGTAGCTCTGTGCCTGTACGGTCTCTGAGTTTGAACCTCTGTGTGCTCCTGTATTGCTGTGTATGGGTGGGCTGGTGGAGGCTGAAGACAAGATTGAAGGGGTTCGTTGCATTGGATGAGGACTCATTTCTAGAAATGCCAGTACTTGGAGTGTCCTGTGGACTCTTACTGGCCAGCTTCTCTTTGTGCTTTGTAATACATAAATGTGATAGCAAAAGAAAACAATTCCAAGACAGTTTCACAGATGCAGTTTCACAAAAACTGTGTCTCCTCTCCAGCTTGGTTTCCTGGCAGAAGCAGTGAATTTCTGCTTCAATAAATATTTCTCTGTTGCTTTCTTATAAACACAATGGGGATTAAGGTAGTACTTGGTGGATACTCTGAGCTTGGGCCTCTTTCCTCTCTCTCCTTCTTCTAAAAAAAATTTGTAAAATGGACTTTGTACATGAAAACCTCCAATAATGATATTCTTGCATGGCTGAACTCATATCATCTCAATTAGTTTCCTGGGTACTAACGCACAACCTATTGCTTTTGGGTTTGTCTATTGTTTAGTTGAAAAGTCTCTAATATTGTTTCTTGTAATGCTTCTAGCAAGTATCCAGGCGTGCCACTAAGCTTCTGCCTGAAGACTTCTGCCTTGAGTACAAGCAAGGACCCTGTTTCACTTAGCATTATCTTCACCAAATATTCCCTTTTTCCAAGAAAATAATTGACATGTGACATGATTTGGTCTTGCTGGTTCAGGTTAGGCCTAGCTGAATGTTTACAAACATGCCAGTAGAATTTTCAGTGAACTATTAAAAGGCTTCTATGTTTTTTTTCTACATATGTGGGTTCTTATCCTGGAGACCAGGAAATTTCACCAGGAAAACACCGCTGCAGAGACATGATAAACCTCAGTTGAAATGTTAGAAGTTTTTTTTTTTTTTTTCAATAGTTAACATATTGAGTTAGCTTCTTGTATTCATAGATTCTTTTGGTATATAAGCAAAGATTTTACAAATGCTAGTTTTTAGCTGTGATGAGAGCTTCTGGTAACACAATTGTAGACTGCCAGTCAGGTGATTTTCTTTATCTGGTTAAACCTTAACATTCCTACTGTAGCACTGTTTGCTCTCTCTGTTCTTTTCTTACATTGACTTACTGAAAACTTACCTGATTAAAGTATAAATTGTCACAAGAAAATTGTACTTTGTAATGTAATTTGGTAAAATTTTTGGTACATTGCTTTTAGAAGTTAACTCACAGTCATTAAAATGTATTGCTGAAAACAAATAGGTATTTTGCTGATGACATAGAGTGAATGAGATCATAATAAAGCTATGCTAGCTGTTACAACTAACTGTGTTTTAGGTTAGTGTATTGACAGATTATTAATTGTAACAGATATTTACAGCACCCTATGTCAGTTTTCTGGTGTTTACCGAACTTCTGGCTGGGAATCATGCTTTTGAGTTGCAAGTACTTTAAGGATAGAGTTGAGTATGTGCTCACTTCTATAATATTTATAAGTTAGTAGGTTTTGATAGAAAAATAATTAATTTCTTGCAGTTTGTTATGCATTCAAAACAGAAGAATTCTTAATCCTTGGCATTTAAGGAAGAAAACCTAGTTGAGTTTGGTGGAGAATGTTCGCTTGTGCATAATGTCATGAATATCTCATATTTTACACTGTTTTGGTACAGAGTACAGTGTTTGCCAGTTCAATTAAGGGGACATAAAACTTTTAGTATATTTGGATAAATAAATAACATAGTGGTGGTTTTGTTTAGTATCTTTTAGATTACATTTTTTCTCGAGTAGAAGTAATGGCATCCTTACCATCCTGATCCCTTGTCTGGTTGAGGTAGTTAATGGGCATCTGGAATAATAGCTGGTGAGGATGGGCTGTGGCAGCATATCTGATCAGTCAGTAGGCTTTTACAGTTGGATGCTCTCTTTTCTGGGTTGAGAAACATTTTCATCTGGATATCCCAATTTGCTTCATGCACTGAGATTCTTAGGAAGCTGGATTTCCTCCCAGGGGTTCATAAGAAGTGTATTAAAAAAAAAAAAAAAAGGAAATGTTTTGAAAGATCTGGAATTTGCTGTTCTTACTTCTAGTTAAAGTTACCTGTACATGTTAGTAAAATCATAATGCTTATATTTGACTTTTGGGGCTGGTGCAGGAAATGAAAGTTAAAATTTTCTAGGGTTTGAAGCTTAGGGTTTTTTTCAGCATATGTATCAGACCCTACCATTACATTGTTTACTCCTTATTATAATAAATTGTTTCATCTAGGAAAAGAAACTTAAACATTCCATTTTTTTCCCCCAGCTTGTCAAGTAATTATGAAGCTCAAATGAAGAGTCTCTTAAGGATCGTGAGGATATTTTGCCATGTCTTTCGTATTGGCCCATCCTCTCCCAGTAATGGAAATGACATGGGCTACAATGGAAATAAAACTCCAAGAAGTCAGGTGTTCAAGGTCAGAAAAGTATATGATGTTGTTAGGAAGATAGACGTTAAAGAGATGAATTTCACAAAGCATGCATTCATTAATCAGACATCTCATGAACAGGAAGTAAGTTTGGTTGATGTCCCTATCCCTTTTTAAGTTAAACCTACCTCTCTCCTTCTCCTGTATTTTTTTCCCACTGAATTAGTTCATTTAGCCACTGATGCACATCTCATGTTATGATTTCTGATTTTTTCTTATTTAATAGATTGTTTATTAGGTATTGAAGGTTTAGCTACCCAGGTGACCTTGGTAAATTTTGTTTTTATTTCTGTTGAGTATAGTAATATCAAAATATGGTGATATTAATATAGATTATATTAATGTAATTTCAAAATGGTAGTTGGAGATACACAGATGGAGTGGTGATCAATAAGCTTTATCCAGCTTCACAAGACAAATGGAAACAATTGAATTCTTGATCTCTTTGTTGTTCTCACTGTGAACATGCAATCTTTTCCCAAGTTGTTTTGGGATTTTATTATTATGTGCTTTGAAACATACCAGCTCACTACTACCCTTGCAAGGTTACTGATTTGTAGCTGCTTTTAAACACATGCTTTAGGTGGTTGCCATTTAGAGCTTTAGTTCCTGAAGGTATTTGGTATTTTTATGTTTATTTGTTAAGGAATCCCTCTGTAGAAAGTCAAAGATTGCCTTTTTGTAAGGAAGCCCCAGTTTCCTGAGTGCCATTCAGTCTTCATTGAATGTACAGCTGCTGTATTTTTCAGAGCACCTAATAAAAAAGAACTGCAGGGTAATCTTTCTTCTCCCATCTTACTCCATACTCTTACACAGCACAGCTCATACCAAGAAATTTAGATGCCAGTAATTGAGGATTTTTTTTTCTTTCACATTTCTTACACTGTGTTGTGAAAACAGTATTTTGAAATTGCTGCTGTATTTGATGATACATGTTCATCAGGTTACTTCCAAGGAGTTTTAAGACAGAGCTATATTAATAAGATCATGGAAGATGATACTTTTTAATTCCAGATAATTTAGTGAATTATCTCAATTTCTGTTTAAATTTCTTCTCTTAGAAAGAAGAAAAGCATTAGACTGTCAAAACCCAAAAGCATGCAACACAAATGTTTGTTCTTCTGGTAGGACAATAGTTTTTAGGACAAACTGATTTATATAATGAATATAAACTAGTGCTTGAGTCTGAACAAAATGTAATGAGTCTGTACAAAATGTAATGCAGTGTGCAGTGTAATAATTGTCCTTTGGAATTGTTCATCATAATAGGGCAATAATGTAGGTTTAACCAGAATTCTGTTTTTAAAAAACAAAGCCGTACCCAAATTACAAGAATTATTTTATTAAAGGTAGTATTTTCTAATAGTTTTAATGAAAATTGCTCCAAGTATACCAGATTAAATCACAAGCATATGTCAAACACACTTCATACAAGAACTGTCTCCATTGAGATATTCTGGTACCAAGCCCAGAAAGGAAAAAATGGAAGGTTTACTGCTTTTCAACTCCACATAATTTCAGAGCTCAGTATAATAAACAAAAACATTCAACTGCAATTTGCAAAGGAAGTGCTATATCAGTAAAATCACTTATCTGCATGTCCAAATGACTTTGTATGATGAAAGAATTGTTTCTTAATTTACTGTGCATTTAATCTTGTGCAATAGACTTACATGAAACAACTGCCACAGTTGTCCCAGAAAATATCAGTTTTTCTTACTTGTGTGAAAACAACATGTATATTTTTAATAAATAAGCAAAATGCATACTACTGTTACATTACCTAACAAAACAAAAATTTCAGGATGTTTTAAAAATTATTTAAAAATTGCAATTATTGTAATTTATTTAGAAGTTTCATGAGTGAGGTAACCCTGCAGTAGGGCCGTTGTTGTGTCCATGGTATTTTAAAGACTGATATACATTTCAAACTCAGAAATATAAAACTGCTGATGAGAACTTACTGTTTTTTGGGAATGGGCACATAGGTCTGGCAATGCTAAATTAATCTACAGTTGTGGTTGGTTTAGCCTGTTCTTCCCTGAATTTCCAGTAGACTGGGTAGTGGGAGATTAGATATAGTGCTGAGTGAATTGGATGACTTCCAGGTTTCTCTTAGTCCTACCTTTTCTTCTGCTTTTTTGTCCTTTCTTTGAACATGTGCTTTTGTTGGGTTTCTACACCATTTGGGAGGAGATAAAAAAGACCTGACTTTTTGTAATTATTCATTAAATTTTTCTGTTTCCATGTACTGATTGAACATATTTTGAAGAGTTGCCACTGTAATGTAGCTGGGAAGGGATTAAAAATATGAGTATTCTGGATCTGAGCCTACAGAGGAATGTAGGCTTGATGAGGTCAGGAAAATCACAGGCCTGTCTGTGCTTTCATGGAATTCTCTGTATGTGATTCAGCATATCCAGATGTTTTAAAGTGGAAGCACTAGCTAATGATAACACATTCTCGTACTGACCCTGAAAGATACAAAAGAATCATTGAATTTTGTCTTCCAAGCTTGAAACTGCTAACTCAAATGAGATCTTACCAGTGAGAAACTTTGAGTAGTAATTTTGACCAGGTTTACACTCGTTACTTTTCCATGTATTGCTCTTCCAATTGCTGTTCAGTGTAATTGCATATTAGGGAAACTTGCTGCAAAATTTCTCTGTACTTGAACAAGGTTGGGAAGTGCTTAATATTTTTTCCTTGTTTCAGATACTGTTCTTTTCTAGAATTAAGGTAACACCTCTGCTGTGACAAAGTCACTTCATCGATTAGTGATCTCCTGCACCCTGTGTCTTAAAAAGTTATCTCACATCTGGCAAAAGATTTTGCTTCAGTTTTGCAGTTTGAATATGGATTTGGTTACTGGTCTTGCTTTCTAGATGAGTAAAGAGGAAGGCATTGCATAGGTAAATTCTTGCATTTGGGAGGTAAGGTGTGCAGCTGTAAAAGCTTGATACTCCATCAGACACAGCCGTATAATTCTAGAGAAACTTTTCCACACTCTGAAACATGACAACTGAAGTTTGAGTGGGGGCCTTTGTTTAATATGAGGTTCATGGTAAGAATTAACTGAAGAATGCTGACTAGTAGTTTGAAAAAACATTATTAGTGGTTTGATTGAATATGTATGCTACTTGAAAAGGTCTGGTCATGAATGACAGCATAAAATGCTGACAGTCATGGGTATGGAGGTGATGGGCAATATTTAGAAGTGTTTTATATCTTGAAGTTGGACTAGAAAGAAATAAAATGAAATGTTAAAGCTGCTGTGCTTGACTAGACTTTTAAATTAGTTTATGATCAGAAGCTGTGAAGAACTAGCTTTGGAAAAACAAATTGGGTAGAAAAGTTTTGAAAAGTGTGCTAAAACTCTTGGAAATAAAAGATAAAACACAAGATACTGAGGGAATATGGTGGAATATGGCAGACTAAACATTGAAAAGTTTGAGGGAAAAAGATTAGTTTTTAGTGTTCCAGTAAATAACTACCTAGTTTCTCCTGAGTTATAGGTTGAGAGTACAGCTACATTTTAATTCTTCTGTGTATTCAATTAATCCTAGTTTCCATTAGAAAGTTTTTTTTTAATGTTATGTTTTGTGCTAAAAGTCTGCCAAATGGGTCTTGGAAGGAGGATAACTTGATCCTGTGTGGCAGACATTTATGTAGAAAATGCTATCTGTGTTGGAGGTATTCAGATCACCACCTAGAGAAATGTGTGGTCACTAGGAGCACAAGTATTGAGTGACATACAAAGTGTTGAGCAAAGCCTACCAGTATTATCAGGCTGGCTTTCCCACACACTCCTATTGGGAAAAAATGGAAGCATAGTAGTAAATTTTTAAATCATGAATTTAAGCTGAATCTTTTAATACAGAGCTCTTATGAGAAGTAATTTATTGTGTATTGAGAGCATGTCAGCTATGAGGTGCAACTGACAGTGCTCCAGATAGTGTACAGATGTTAAGCTACAGTGAGCAGCTCTTTTTTTTCAAAAGCAACCTGAGAATATGAGAATTTAGCTTTCAGTGTTTGCTAAGTCTTTGAGTATTTTCACTGGAGAAAAATGTTGATGTAACAGTAATATATGGAAAAAGGAATCAATTTAGAAGTTCACTCTTACTTTTGGAATGCTGTTAAGTACTTGAGTCCGTGACCTCCCCGTAGGATTTATATCCCTATGCTCACTAGACTGTGGGCTTGTGAAACAAGCCCTAAACACCATTAAGGGAAAACACAGTTAGCCTTTGTGGATTTTTTTTATACTCATAAAAAAGCAGCAGGTCTTGTCCCTTTTTGTCTTCCGTAGTAGGCCTGCAGCACAGAGTAAATGTGTAATGAGGGAATTGTACTGGATGTCAATTATATTGAGTTTTAGCAGGTGATAGTAAAAAAAGCGTGTCTATGTTAAAGTAAAATAAAATTTTTAGCCTTATAATTTGATATGGTATTCTGCTGATACTTGTTTCTATTTTGTAAAGCTAGATGTTAGTGACCCTTACACTGAAACATCTGAGCTACCATCAAAATGAGCTGTATGAGCATAAAGCACATTCTTAATAGACATGAACGTGAATCTGTGTGGTGTTGTCTGGGATTTCCTCCATCTTCTTGGTAGAGGAAGCTCCTTTGACCAGGTTCTTCCTAAAGAACTGGCACACTCTTACTCTAGAAACTCAACCTGTGTATTCCTGTTTCCCTGCTTGACTGCAGTGGTTAGGCAGTAGAGTGCTCTTTGAAGCCAAACTCTGTCATATAGTTCAATTCTATACTTCTGTAGTTCTATTAAATGAGTTTATCCTTCTTCCATCTGCTGCTTGATTTTCCTTCTATATGAAATTGTGTCTTTGTACTGTTTGGCTACAAGTGCAGAATTTTTTATGAGTATTGGCCTTTTATCTCTAATCTGACCTTTAAAGGATCATTTAAAGCTTTAAAATGTGCATGATATTTATTTGCCTTAAGAGAATTATCACGTTATTAATATTATCTGATGTCAACATGTTTCTTTTTGTCTGTTTTTTTCATGTGTTTATTGCAGCCGCTGGAACTGCTCTGGCATTCTCTGGATGAATGGCTTGTTCTGATAGCCACAGAGCTGATGAAAAACAAAAGGGACTCTGCCAACATTACTTCTATTTTATTGAAGCAAAAAGGACCAGATCACCAAGATGCTACTTCTGCACCTTCTTTTGCCACTGCAGGAGCTGAGGGAAGAAAAGAGCTGTCCACTGATGCTGTCGAGTTAAAAACATATGATGTTGCTGGGAAGCAGGAAGCTTGTGCTGATTGTCAGGATGTTGTCTCCATGACAGCAAACAGGCTAAGTGCTGTCATTCAAGCCTTCTATATGTGCTGCTCCTGTCAGATGCCTCAGGGGTAAGGAGTTGATTCATTTTTCTTACCCAAACTATTACCATTTTAAAACCATACATACTTTCTTGGAAGAATGTTGATACTGCCCACATTGTATTAGTGACAGTCAAAGCTATGCTGTTTAATGCTTTCACTAGTTCAGTTATTTGAATGTTTTTTTTTTTATGGTTCTAAGGGCACCAAACAGCACTGCAAGTTTTCCATAGTGCTGCTGCCTCGGAATATAGCTGCACTGAGACACATTTTGTATTGAATGTCTAATGGGTCTTTGTAATCATGTACTAGTAGGATTTTGGTATTTTAAAGATTAGCTGTATTTGCTGTTGGTTCTTAATGTGAAATTAACCCTGAATTTAATGTGATTATCCAACAAGAAGAGCTGTAAGCTCAGAAGAGAAAAAAAAAGTGAGTTATCTTTGTGTATGAAAATGATGGCTGGGGCAAAACTTATTTGACTATATTATATATAACAAGGAGAGTTCAGTCTCAAAGTAATGCTCACTTGGAATCCTGTCCCAGGTTGACAAACATGTAATTTTGTGTGGAACATGCATTTCAGCTTAGGTAAGCCTAATATCATTGAGGTCTGGTTTAAAAAGGAAACAAGTGTGACCACTTGAGAGACTAGAACTGAGGTTCTAGTCTCTCCAAGATTGTTATGGATTATATTTATGACTTTGGCCCTCATGACTAGAAGATTAGACAACTATGATGGTATCACAAGCTCCCTGAGGAATCTAGCAGCAAGGGTCCTATTACATGTCAGCTCTTATTCCTAATCATCATTCTTTCTCTGCCAAACTGAGTTGAATAAAAGCTTTCAAATTGGCCAGTATTTTCAATTGACAGTAATATTTGTTTGGGGCATAGTTCTCTGTGGATGTTCTGGAAGATAATTGGTTATTGAAATTTTTGCCTTTTCTGTTAGAATTCTGAAATTTCTGTTTCTCGTTATGAGATCTTAATGCTGTTGAATATTTAGTTTCATGATGACTAGTTAAACAGCATCAGTTTCTATTTGTGTAGTATTTATTTAAAAAAAACCCAACAATTTATGTAATTCAAATTAGTTTCAATTGCACTAACCAAAAACATCTTATGATTTTTGAACAGGATGACATCACCTCGTTTTATAGAATTTGTTTGTAAGCATGATGATGTCCTTAAGTGTTTTGTTAACCGGTAAGCTTCAACAAATATGGACCCTGTAATCTGCCTCTCTGTTCCTCCCTGGCAATAATTCATTTTTTTCTTCTTGCTGAGTTGTATTTTTAGATTGTTGCTGTGATATATGAGCAATATGCAATTTAATAGTCTTGCTGCACTCAATAGTGTAGATTAATGATTCAGAGCTCAGACTTAAATGAACTCTTCTGCATATTTAAGTGATCTATTTGTAAGATTTCTGAACAAAATCTATTTAACAGAACAACAGAATAATTTGATAAATGGATTCTTTCCTTATATTTGTTCCAAATGAGGCCTTGCATTTTAAGGTAGATGAAAACTTTCATTCTTCCTCAAATGTGTGACGACTTAAGAGTCTAAACCATCTTAGTACAGTTGACTATTTCCAGAATTTCTCTGGGACGGCCAGGTTTACAACCTTCTTTCTGTGTGGGGAGCTGCTTCTAATCCTCCCTTCTAATGTTTAACAGATGAGGTAGTATAAGTTGTTTGGAAACAAGAGTTAAGAAAAAGTAATAAAATAGAAGAATCTCTTGAAACTTGTCTATATGATTAATTGCACTTTTTCTGTATGTAGACTTTTTGCATCATGAAGCATTATTATTAAGTCTTTTAACAGGCTTCTAACCTATTTTTCTTTCAGAAATCCCAAAATAATTTTTGATCACTTTCATTTTCTTCTGGAGTGTCCTGAACTAATGTCCAGATTTATGCACATCATAAAAGCTCAGGTAAATATCAGGAGGTGCTTAATTACAACTTCTGTGAATATAAAAAGGGTGTTTTAAAAAAATATTTAAAGATTTCCATTTGGGGAGGATGAAAGAACTAAACATGGCCTCAGTGGCTTCTGAATCTGTAATGTGGAAAGATCATATTAGACATGGCAGCCAGATTTCTGTATCCATAATTCTCTAAAAAACATGGGTGAGTCCATTTGAGATAACCAATATTGGATGTGTCTTACAATTCCAACTTTCAGGTAAAGAGTGAAATTTCTGTTTGTAAATCTACTTGTGCACATCTAATAGATCGAACTTTAAAATGCTTTACTTTCCCCTAAATGACTTATGTTTTGAGACAAACCAGAGGATAAATACATCACTATTATTTGATTTGGTCATAGTTAGTGGCTGCTCCTTTAATGAAACATAATGTCATCTTGTTGCCTGTTCCAACAGCTTTATTTCCTAAGTTGTGAACCATACTGTGCTTTTATTTCTAAAGATAAATTGCTTTTATTAATCCAGTTTTGTTTCTGGGCCATGGTGTATGTGTATTGTTTATTGATCTTGCATTGAAATGTGTGTTTTTGAAACTCACTGCCTATGAATAATGAGGAGACCCTGAGAACTGATACCGGGCTTGTTAGATCAACTCATGTATGTGCTGTGTAGTGCAGGGGATGAGAAAGGCCATGCTTGTGTCATATCTGTCTCAAAAGAGCTGCAAATGTTGACATAAACACTGAGTCAAACAACTTAGAACCTTCTCACCTAGCAACTGCTTTCTAAGGTTTTTGGTTCCTTTGGGCTGTTTTACTTTGCCAGTGAACCTCACTGCAAATAGGGCTGGTTTGTATTGCTTGTGCTTCTGTACTCAGATGTGGTTGATGGTTGATTATCAGTAGTTTTATAGAAGCCAGTGGCTTATTTCTTATCTAAGTTCCTTCATGCTCTCCCCTAACCTGTAAGAAGCTTTGTGCTGTTTTTCTCTTCTGTGGAAAACGTAAATAGCTATTTCTGGATAGCTGGTACTCCAGTCTTTTTGCAAGCACTCAAGCACATGTCTAGTCCTTTCTTCTTCCCAAAATTCTGTATAGCATATTGGGGTAAATCTGCATATCTCAAAAATTAATTGAGAATTATGCATAACTGTTTACTTATGAGAGAGGAATTATTCAGGAGAATGCACGTGTATAATGTGGTTTGCACTTTGTTTTGTAGCCATTTAAAGATCGCTGTGAATGGTTCTATGAACATCTGCATGCCGGGCAGCCAGATTCAGACATGGTGCACAGGCCTGTCAATGAAAATGACATACTGTTGGTTCACAGAGGTATTGTGTTCTAAATAATTGACTTAGTGTGTCTTTGAAAGACAATAAATGAAAATGAAAAAATTAATTGGTATTTTGTATTTAGATTCTATTTTTAGGAGTAGCTGTGAAGTTGTGTCTAAAGCAAACTGTGCAAAATTAAAGCAGGGGATTGCTGTGAGATTTCATGGAGAAGAAGGCATGGTGGGTAAAAGTGCATGGTTTTCTTTTATGGCATTTTCATATGGAAATACTAATTGTCATTTATAAGTGAGGTTTTGAGCTAAAGCCTACTTTAAAATTACTTTAAAAGAAATATATGGTTACTCAGCATAACTATTGAGTGAAAGTTTTGTGTACTAATATGTTTTATTCTCTTGACATGCAGGGACAGGGTGTGGTGCGTGAATGGTTTGATATCTTATCCAGTGAAATAGTTAACCCAGATTATGCCTTATTTACCCAGTCAGCTGATGGTATGTCTCTGCCCTCTCTTTTTATTTTTTCCCCCCTAAGTTTAGGGTGTAATTTTTTATAAAAGCATTTTTATAATGCAAAAAAATCTGTGTAGAGGCACAGATTATTTCATGAAAGCTAAAAGGAGAGGTTTGGGTCTGCCTTTTAAAGTAGTCTTCTCCAAGGAGGCTAGAATTGGACTGTCTCCTGCCTGCATCTGGCTGGAGACATATGAGGGGAAATAGATATATTCTTGTCCTTCCTTTGAGCATGTTCGCAATTTGACAGAAGCAAAGCACATTAGTGTGAGTAAAACATGCATATAGCAATATAGTAAGATGGAGGACCATCTTTAGCAGTTGGTAATTACCTTTTTGTTGATTATAATTATTTTATAGCAGTGCTTTGGAGAGTGGCTAAGCAGTATCATTGTAGTAAGATGTCATTACATTCTAAGACATTCCTTTCTGACATCTTTTTTGTGTAAACAAAAATCCCAAACAGACTTTCAAAATCCCAAAATAAAACTCTTGCAGTGTTTCCAGATGCTTAATGTGTTTGATAAGTAAAAGATTAATTAAAAAAAATAATGGAACATGATAATATTTTTGTTTTGTAGGAACAACTTTCCAGCCGAACAGCAACTCTTCTGTAAATCCAGATCATTTGAACTACTTCCGTTTTGCAGGCCAGATCCTGGGGCTGGCTCTGAATCACAGGCAGCTGGTGAACATCTACTTCACAAGGTCATTCTACAAACATATTCTTGGTATGGTTTTATTAAAATCCTGCTTATTAGTCATAACAGTTGGCTGAGTAGTAAACCTTTTCCTTTTTTACTTTTGTGTGTGTGTTAAAAGTGAAAAAGCCTTGGAATTTAATGTCTTGCTAGTCTTTTATGTACATCAGAGTCACAGCAATTCTTTGTACCACAATTGTGATATTCATTTACTCTTCTGCATAGTGTCATTCTTGAGAAATGAAAATAATTGTTCCCTGGTTAACTTAAGATAGACAAAGTTGAGAGTATTTGTGAACTCTGGGAAAAATCTATTAGGCATTCTTGATCATGTCTCAAATTCTTCACCTGTGCAATGGTTTTTAAAAAGGTGAAGCCTTGCTGTTGGAAACCTCTCTGTCTACCTACTCCAGCAAATACTACGTATTTCCCAAAACAGGGTTTCAGAACTAATGCAGGTTCATCCTGTCTCCTTAGTGAGAGAAATTAATTAATATTCTTTTACTGTAGTATTCAAGAGAATTGGACAGACGTTTTTATAGAAATGTAACTTTTTTAGTAGGATAACCTCTCTTAGCTGGTGGTATCTGTGATCTAGGGCTCTTCTCTGCTCTTCTTTAAGAACCTTTGTGCTTCTTGATTGCTGAACAAGATTGCCCTTCTTCTGCATTGTCATGAAAAGCTTTCCTTGAAAGAAGATGTGATTCCCTGTGCATTCTTGTTCCTCCTCCAAGTACATCAATTTATTTGCTGTTGCATGCAGAATTTCCTTGGTGTTCAATCACTAATCTTTGGAAGTATAAGACAGCTTGATGGGTTTCTGTAATCGTTTTATCTACCTACAGTCTTCCTGTGATGTTTGCCGAGTCCAGAACAGATCAACTCTTAACTTCAGGCTTGCTGTTTATCTTCCCTGCAAGTGTTCAGAGATCACTTGCAGTTCATTGAAGGTGCAGGCTCAGTCATCTTTATCAAGATCTTCACAGAGTAGCATATTTTATTCCTCTCCCTCAGTACTGCTTTCTGTGAGAGTGACTGCTGGGCAAGAGCCAGTGGAGTACAGCCAGTCTGCAGCAGCACCATGTTGGCATTGCTTCCTCAGGCTCCCCTAGTCACCAATCTTCACACAGGAAAATGGTTTTAAAGTAGAGCTATCATTGCATGGCAAAGTTTGGTGCTGATTTAAGCCTTGGCCTCTGACATCAAGAGTAAGTAGAAGAATCATGAATGATTTGGGTTTGATGGGATATTAGATACCTTGGGCAGGGACACCTTCCTCTCAACCAGGTTGCTCAAAGCCCTGTACAGCTTGGTCTTTGAACACCACCAGGAATGGGGCATCCACAGCTTCTCTGGGCAACCTGTTCCAGTGCTTCATCACCCCCACAGTAAAGAAATTCTTAATATCTAATCTAACTTACTGTCTTTCAGATTTAAACCATTTCCCCCTTGTCTTGCCACTGCTTGCCTGAGTAAAAAGTCCCTCTCCAACTCTTTTGTAGGCCACCTTCTAGTGCTGGAAGGATGCTTGAAGGTCTCCCTGGAGCTTTCTCTTCTCCAGGCTGAAACAAGTCCAACTGTCTCAGCCTTCAGCCTTCATAGGAGAGGTGCTCCAGCCATGTGATCATCTCGTCTGGACTTGCTCTGACAGGTCTATGTCCTTATGTTAGGGCCCCAGAGCTGGCTGCAGTACTCCAGATGGGGTCTCATGAGTGTGAGGTAGAGGGGCAGAATCATTGCCTTTGATCTGCTGGCCACACTGCTTTCGTTGCTATGAATGACACTCACAGGCTAATTTCCTTGTGATATATTCACAAAAAAGAAAATCTTATTTTTCTGCTGTTCAGTGTTACCTTGAGAGTAGTGAAGTGTTGTTCATGTCACCTCTTTTGGAAATGACTGCTAATAATTTTGGGTTCCTTACTGGTTTTGGCTTCTGATGATATGTTTGAATGTTGGTTTCTGAATTGACAAGATAACCTATTGCTTACTTTTTTTCTTTTTTTTTTTCACTTTGCTAGGATAACTATTGCAAACCCAGCAGCAGTCATTAGTCGTTGTTAATAAGGTCTAACTGGTCTTAGTAAGGTCTTGTCATTCCAACATTCTATTTTACAGGCATCCTGGAACTTTCTAGAGGTTTATACACATTAAACTTGTTTAAGGTCAAAATGTTCACAATTCTTTATCACTTCTTTTTACTTATCAGAGACAAAGAACTGGAAAAGTTACACCTCCACTTTGCAAAGTAGTTGCTTTTTCTGCTTCAGTCACTGTGATTTACTTAAACTTTTCCAAGGCCTTTTCCATAAATTTTGCACATCTCCTATCTTCTTGTTTAGGGAATCAGAGTTGTGCAGCAGTGGGTGCTCCTGAGCAGATTTGTTGTATTTTTGCTAGCTCTTGTTCATGTCAAATACAAGTTATCTGATTATAGACATAGAAATTCCCTTCAGCTTCTTGTCAGGCCTTAAGTAAAGGAGTGTGAAATCTCATGCAGTCTGTGACTGTTTCCATTCCTTTGGTTTTTCACCTTGCACTGAGAGCCTTGTTTTCTGTAGTGAAAGTATATCCATCTGTTGATGGCACTGAAATCACCAGTTGTGTGTTAAGCCCTTCTGTATGTGAGGAACACTGTGAATCTCTTTCAGAGAGGAGCTCCTCTTTTTAGTCAATAGACATGATGTGGAAGTGACTTAATTAGAAGCTGAAACCTGTATGAACAAATATTCATGCATTTCTTTGAGACTCAGGTTGGGTGCATTACCTTTTTCCACTGTGGTGAGTTGAGATCTTCCTGCAACAATATCTGGTAGGTGAGGAAAGATCATTAACTTTATGTGATGACTCAGCTAACACACAACTAGGTATTAGATATGAAGTGTGCATGATTTTTTTTATGTGTATGTGCTGTGAAACCAAACAATGTTCCATAGGTCTGCATGTTTATTAAGGCTGCACTCTGTTCCAAATGTAGCACAGGGAGAAATACAGTTAGAAGATAGTACGAGATCTTACGTTTACTTTTCTCACACTTCTTAACTATCAGCCTTCTGCTTAAACAGGGGAGGAGCAGATGGTTTCTCTGGTGCTGTTTTCCAGTTACTTTGTATTTCTTTACAGATACGGTTACTTTCCTGTTAACTTCCACCTTCAGCTTACAAAGACAGATAGCAGATAAACTCTTAACTGTTCTATCTACTCTTACATTCCACTCTATAATAGAAAATAGTCCTTGAAATGGCATAAACAAAAGTGAAAATTAATTTCTGGGTCAGTGTATTTTGAACTGGAGGCCTTAAATCCTTGAATAATTAATAAGCTTGTCTCAGAACTTACCTGTAGTATCTCTTTGAAGTTGTGTGTTGCACAGAACATACCTGCTTTTCACAATTATGCTGAGATAGATTTCTCTTCAAACTCAGGGGCCTCAAGGGTATACAGGAGAAAGATATATAGTATTTTGTGGGACTCAAATTTTTCATGATAAATCTGAAGGAATTTTTTAATAACTGCCTGCTTGAGTCTATTCATTGGTAAACCAAATGACTGAGCTTAGTGCTTTGGTCTCACACCATGCTGACTGTGAGTGTACTTTCGTCATAACACTTGTTGGTTCCTTCTATAAAGGAGTCTCTGATTCCTACTTTTCAGTCTTCTTTTCCCCCATATTGCTTATATCACTCAGAGGCATAATTATTTCCATGTTTCATGTGTCAAATGCACATATGCTTGCAAGTTAGCGAAAGTCCTCTGGAAACTACTAGATGGCTGGTAGGTTTTTTTTAATTTGAGAGAAGTGGCAGTGATATTTAATTAGTAAGTTATCCCTCTCTTTAACTGGTGTTGCTTGATTTTATTTGAAAAACAGTGCTTTACATCTGTGTGGACACCATTTCAGCGCTTGTCAGCTCTTCCAGGGAAATACTATAACTTTTTTTACTCTTGGATATTTTGCAGTGGCTGCTAACCTTTGAATTTTGTGTTTCTCTGGGGTACTGCATCCACAATCCATAGTGTGCTAAGGCTTCTACTAATGGGCACCCTTATGACACTGCATGGTGCATGGAAGATGGTGAAGCAAGGACAGTACTTCCCAATAACTTGCTTTTCTCTAAACCTCCTGCTACCCTCACTCCCTTCCCCTTTTCCCAGATATTGTATCTGTCTTGGTAGTGTTGAAGTATCTATCATGCCAGAGTTAAAATAATCAAGGTCAGCTTTCTTGTGAAGAGGGTAGCTTTCTTGCATAAACTAGGGACACTTTGTTCTGGGCCCATTTGCTCAAACGTGCTTGAGTGCCATGCCTAAACAGGGGGTTGTAAATAGGCACTTTCTGTACCTGGATAAAAGTCAGACTGCTAGCAACTCTCCTATTATTGTTTCTAAATGACTTGTAAGTTCAGTTTGAAATATAAACTTCCTATAACAATAATTTTTAACTGTATAATATATCTTATTTCAAATATGATTAAAAAGAAGAACACTGAAGAGTAATAGAGTTTTCTAGGTACAGGAAGGTTGTCACCCCCCTCACCCCCTAAAAAAAATCTGTGGGAAAAGATACTGTTATAGAGAAATACGGTATTTGCATTTCTAAAATTTAGGTAGAAAACATTAAGACTTTGCAGGAAGCATTTAACGTTTGATGTTCAGAATGAGTAGATGCTTTTACTGAAATCCATTAGTGAACTAAAATGATGCAAATTGGTTTTGCCTAAGTGGTATGTCATATGCTTCATAAAAAGGAAAAACACGGAGGAAACTTGATTCTGGAGTATTTTAAAAATGCAGTGTGCACAGTTCTGCTGTAGTTAGCAACAGTGCATCCCTTTTTCTCTCTATTCTATTAGTGCATTATTCTCATTTCTCTCTAGAGGGCAATCTTCTACCACGTATTAAGTCAGAACCCCTTTTTGCTTTTTCTATTTATTTGAGCAGTTTTGTTTCTTTGTTTGTTTCTTTTCCTAGGCATACCTGTAAATTATCAGGATGTAGCATCTATTGATCCGGAGTATGCAAAGAACTTGCAGTGGATTTTAGATAATGATATCAGTGATCTGGGTTTAGAGCTGACCTTCTCTGTTGAGACTGATGTGTTTGGAGCAATGGAAGAAGTACCATTGAAGCCGGGGGGTGCGAGTATACTTGTTACACAGGAAAACAAGGTGAGTATACAGTTTATTCAGAAGATGGTAGTATAGTACAAGCCGTTGGAATGACTTTCTGAATAACTGGGAGGATGAATGGTATACCTGCTTTGGAGAAAATACAAAAAAATTGCAGTTGCCAACACTTTTTCCTCTTTTTCTGTTAGCATGTTACAGAAATAGTACTAAACATTTTTAAAAGAGTTGAGATTAGAGGTTCTTCTTTCTGACAGAACTGTGAAGGAAAATAGGATCAATTTAAAAGAAAGATTTATTTTAAAAGTTACAAATATTCCTAAAGTTAAGTCTTGGGTATATATACCAAGGAAGTAGAACAGCAGCAATTGGTAAACATAAAATAGGTAATGTTGCAAAGTGTGCTACCTGCTAGGCGGGTCTGTAGCGCACTGTATTGCTCTAATTAAATGCAGATAATGGACAGAGTAAAAGTCTGCAGGAAGATTTTTAATGTGTATGAAAATAACCTACTTTTTAAATTTACTTTATTAGTAGCAGGTTGAAAAGCTCCCGATTCCTCTGCAGCATTAATTCAAAAAAAGAAATACGGGCAAACACAGCCAGATTTTGAAGATCGTCTAGAAATTATGATAATCACAAGTCTAATTGAATCCTGCAGTTATTGACTAAACAGTTCTGAGTAACTGCAGGAGTGTCATGAGTAGACCTGTAGTTTTTTATAACATTGACTCTTGGTCCAGATGTCTGCTTTGTGTTATGCTTTTTATTCATGTTGGGCTGGCCAAGCCTGTTCTTACTGTGCCTCAGTAAGCATTTGGCTTCAGGAGTGGTGCAGCAGATGCTGCACTGGGGAGCAGCCGCTTGGTGTCAGCCTTTGTTGCAAGGACATTGCAGTTTGTGTTGGAGCAATGGGCACTGGATTCTTGTAGCCTTAATCCTCATTTTCATTAAGGCAGAGTGTCATTCCAATAGCAGGAATACATGTTTTTAGCCTGATTCTGCACTGATTCCTGCAATACAGTCATTTGTGAAAGAATACAGATGGCAAAAGAAGTCTAATTGTGAAGGTAGTGGATGCTTAATTTCTTTATTATCTGTTGGAGAAAGCAAGAATGTTGATTCCTGTATCTGGTCAGTCTTAGTTTCTCATTATATAAAAAAGATGTATTTAACTTAAATTGTAGTTTCATAACAAGTATTTAAACCCTGTTTTCAGCTAGCATAAAATTAGAAGTTTGGCCACATAAGGGTACTACCCATTAGCAGTTTTATTTGCTCTCTTAATTTTAGAGCTGGAGCAGAGTCTAAAAAGGGTGATTGAAAATGTGTAGAGGAGGTGCCTCCATTCTATTTCATCAAGCCTTTATCAGCATGGCAGGAGGGAACTAGAGTTGGTGTAGCTTTAATTTGAAAGGTGGTAAGAAAGAGGTGCTCAGGTGGTAGCTTTTAAACTATTAATATTAATGCATTTTTTGAATTTGAAGTTGCAAAATGAGAAGTCAAAAAACATCTGTAAGATGGCACAGCTTTGTTCACTGGAGAAGTTGTTGACAATGACCAAGTTGTTGAAAATTGAAGATGTGTATTCTAGTGGTTTTGGGAAACTTTTTCCCAGTTCATTTAATGTAACATAGTTTTGCAGTCTGTTTTAGCTTAGCTGTTCTATCATTTTAAATAGGAATGTGTCTACGTTATAAACAAAAATCTCTTTTTCTCCTGCAAGTGGTATCTTATTTTTTTCTGCCTTTACCCGAGGAATAATAGATCAGTCTTTAAAACTCATTGTATTTATTATACCTGTGGGAGAAAAAATTCAACTTCTAAAAGAATTTGCTGTGTATGCACACTAGCAGATTACTTGTTAAAATTAAATTATGAATGAATCTTTATCCCTTAAAAAACCTAAACAACAAACACAAAAAATCCCCCATGCCAAAAACAGAATAAAACACACCCTTGCTCCTCCCTGCACAGAAACACCCAAACAGTCCCCTTCGCTCATTGAAAACTGAAACAGACTAAATGCACTACTAGTAAGAGCTATTTGTAAAGTGTTATTTGCTTTGAATGGGGTAATTTTCTTTTTTTTATATCAACTGTGTAATAGGTGAATGGTTATGGGACAATTAGATGATGCAAATATTCATGCCTTGCAACTGCTGTGTCCATGTAGCCCAGCTAAAATACAGTTGTAGCTTGGTTCAAAGGCCTTTTGTCATGGTAATGGAGAGACTTCAAAGGGAAAAGTCAGGCTTTGTCCTGAATTTATCTTTGCTTTTTGCTGTGTATCATTTAGCCTCTTTCTACTTTTTAGGAAAAAAATAAAATCAAGCATAGTCAAGGTTTGACTTTATGTTATATTAAAGAATGGTGCAGATTTCCACAATCCTGTGGCTTTCTCAGTTCTCCCAGAACCTGTCTGTGAGCTGGCCATTCTATTTTGCAGTAAAATATTTTTTTCCAGACAGTTTTAAAATGGACCTGCTCTCTGAATCTGAAAATCATCATAACCATTGATCCTTGTCTCACAGTATGTGGGATTGTGAAATCAAGGAAGCATGATCTCTGCTTTATTTACCTCAGAGTAAAATACAGAACAATCCCTCACTCAAACTAGATTTTGTTATTATATTTGTGATGCCCATCTAATGTGTGTTCAATCAAATCTCCCTTCCTTAAAGAAGCCTGAATCATAACTTTATGTACTATGTAGGAATGCATATGTAGATCTGAAATGATATATTTCTGTTTAGTAATGTGCTTCTAAGGTTTCAGAGGGGAAAAAATGTAAATGAAGTGCACAGGAAGCAAAACAAATTGCCCAGGTTGTTTTACTGAGTTGTATTATGTAAATTCTGTGCTACAGGTCTTTCATCATGTGCCAGTGCTGATAGCCAAGGAAGCTTGGCTGTTCCAGGCTATTTTAAACATTTCTTGTTGCACCTAAACTACAGCAACTGCTTTCTCTCATAATTAAAGTGTTCCATGTAGTATTTTTGTCATGCATAAAATAAGTAATTTTTTAAATGTTTTTTTTTTCAAAATAAGGTTGTGCATTTTTCTTTCCTCAGCCCTGTTTTTCTGGGTAGCCTAATTTACATAAAAACAGTTTAAGAGATGTAAAACAAGCATTTCTGATTATTGAAAACAACCAGTGTTAACATTATTTTGAATCCTGGTATTGCAAAAATTTCTGATTTCTTCTGTATTCACAGACTGACTTTTGTCAAGTGTAGTTAATCTCCTTTGGCTCCCCAAAGTAAAAAAGTATCCTGCTTTGAAATGTTTTATGCTTCATTCTCTTTTTCTGAAAGGGAGGAAAGAAAAAATGCTTGGTTGCTTTTGTGCAGGTTCAGAATATAAAAGGTTAGGTTGAAATGTTTTAAAATTAAAAATCAAAGTAGTATTTTTGTGAGATTGTTCTCTTGAAGGAAGCTGATAGTTTGAGATGGTTTAATTGGGAGATACATTTCATGATTTTCTTATTAAAAGTCATGATTGTGAAGTCAAAACATTTCTTTAAACAGAGTACCTAAATAATCTAGGAATAAATTTTGTTTTCAAGTAGAAAACTATTTTCTTGAGTAAGGAAACTTTATTAAACTTGTGTAATTTGGTCAGGGTAGATGAGACATGTTTATAGAATTTTAATTTAGCCACTTCTAAAAGGGACTTGTCTCCTTCTAAAAGCCTTCTTCCATTAATGCCTTCTAGGCTTCTGTGTTCTTAACAAAAGCAAAGTTCTGGTGGATTCCTTTTCTTTCAAAGAGAATGGAGCCCCCAGATCTCTAAAACATGTTATAGTCTATTCCCTGGCTATGATGTAAGTTGTTTTCTGGTGTTTTTCTTTTTTAAAACTAAGGTGATTTTTCAATAGTTTCTTAAAAAAATTGAAATTCTTATTAAGACTAATAAACTCTGCAGGCTTTATTATGTATTATTTTGGCTTCTAGAGATGGGGTGAAGGGGAAAGCAAGGAAGCTTTTTGTCTCACAAATATTCCTTCAGAAGTTAGCTCCATTTCCTGAGTAATGTCAGTTTGCTTAAATAGAGTATTTTTGCTTACAAACATTGGTGTTTTTATGCCCTTAATTGAGCTTAATGGAAGTGGTATTAGATGTGGGCATGACAAATTTGTCATGTTTTTGTTTACTTTCTTTATCCTGGTCTGAGTCCCTGTTTTTTGACTGGTTTATTTAACAATTCAAAGACTTTGGTTTAGGAATTGTCTTAGGAAGGAAGGCGGAAGAGCAGAAGGGGCTTATTTTGGGTTGCTTCCATGTGAAAAATGCAAAGGAACTTGTACTACCTTACAGTAGAAGAGATTTGTAATGCATTGAGGACTGCATTTGTGTATTTGAGTTTGTTTGAGCACTGTGTGGTTTTGCTGGAGTCTATCTAAATATTGTTTGCTATGTTGCAGGCTGAGTATGTCCAGCTTGTGACAGAGCTCAGAATGACAAGAGCCATTCAGCCTCAGATAAATGCCTTTTTACAAGGCTTCCATATGTTCATTCCACCATCTTTGATCCAACTTTTTGATGAATATGAACTGGTAAGCTTAAATGCCTAGGTATTTTTAAATGCTTTGTTCAGCATATTTAATCAGCAGTGGAAATGATGTAGAAGTAAAGCTCAGTAACCACAAAATAAAGATTTTGTAGCTTTCACATTGGCTTTGTTTCCTGGGCATCTATCAGTGAGGATCTTATTATGTGTATTCCTGCCTTTTCTAGTTACTCAGGATTCCATCTTCCTGAAACTTCACATGGCAGTAAATACCTTAAATTGTAATTTCAGTATGGAATCAGCATGTTGTGGCCTTTAAGTCTTTGCATATTTTCCTTGAGGAGGACAGAAATCCTATAAGAGTAAGGCAATGCTGTCTATTGTCTTTACTTTTTCTGAGCCACAGAGTCAAATTCCAGTAAATATTTGTTGGTGGTTTGATCGTCTGTAACCAACACATCTCAAATTTTCTCTGAAGCCATGGTGAGACTCAGAGGTTTTTTCTCTTAGGTTCTTTGGCAATAATTTTTCTCTCTTGCTAGGGCATACTTAAATTAAACAAATCATGTGAAGTTATCTGAATTCAAGAATCTTCCTGTATTAAAATTTAGTCATGAGTTCCATAAGGTTGCAATAAACTGAAACAGCGCCGTAAACTTTCTACTTCTTAAAATATTGTTTCTTAAAATAACATAAACTCTTGAAATAGGTGGTTAGTCAGGAGGACTAATCACAATCTTTTTGCTTTTCCTGAAGGAGCTTTTGTTGTCTGGTATGCCAGAAATTGATGTGAATGACTGGTTAAAAAATACAGAATATACCAGTGGCTATGAGAGAGGAGACCAAGTTATTCAGGTAAATATATTTGTTTGGTTGGTTTTTTGTTTCTTGTTTTTTTTTAGATAATGTAGGCTATTTAATCAAAAAAATGTGGGTTTGTTGTTGTCACTCTGTGTTTGTGGGAGCTTATTTTGGCTGAAATTTGTGGAGGTTTTTTAATACTCTATTTGTACATTACGTTAATTATGTATGAATTTGGTACAAAAAACTCCACAATTTAAGTAGCAAACTTAAATATATTCCATTTATTTTTATCAGTATATTTTCAAGTACTACAAATATTTAATGGAAAATACAAACTAACTTTTTTTTGTCAATTTTCAAGTACTACAAATATTTAATGGAAAATACAAACTAACTTTTTTTTGTCATTTAGTGGTTCTGGGACGTGGTGGAAGAACTAACTCAGGAAGAGAGGGTATTACTATTACAGTTTGTTACTGGCAGGTGAGAGACTCCTCTGTAAGAACAAATACATTGTCTAGATACTCTGAAATAAGACAAGAGGCTTGAGAGACCATAAAATATCATCTAGAAACTGTTTTGTATACTGGTTGTTCTATATGTTGATGGAAGTAGACAGAGTGTGTGTTAATACTTCTGCTGTCTCTGTTGCCTGCAAAATGATTGATTATGTATTTATTATACTTGACCACTTTGCAAGAGGCCTTTGTTGCTGTCCAGGCTGTTCTTGACAAGGCCATAGTGAATTTAAATAGCTTTATATTATTTTTTCCTGTTGCATGTTTATGTGATTCTTGGCTTTTCTAGCAATCAGCTGAGGCTGTGATACATGAGATAAGTAGGTATCACTTCAGTCAGTGTACACAGAATAGCCTTCTCCTCAAGCTGAGTTGAATTTAACATTAGTGCAGTGTGTCAAGATAAGTAAAGATGTAACCCTATGGAAGACTGTCTGCTTTATGAAGGTTTTCTGTCCTAAATTCTATTTGTTCTCTAGGGAAAGCCACTTTTATTTCCCTGATGGTTTGGGGGCAGTGAGGGAACATTTTAGCAATAAGTCCCCCTGCGAGCTGGGTGAGTTGCTGAGCTTGTGGGCACAGACATTTCACAAAGTGAAATCCATGGACATAAATGTGACACCTGAGTTGTGCAATCCAGTCTTTTCCTGGTAGCAGGCAGAGATCACAGTATCTTCTTGGTTTTATGTTCCCTTAATATTTAGGATTAGTAGAGTAGTTGACCTTTTGTGTATAAGTTTTGTGGTTAAGCAAACATAAAATACAAATTAAGATCATCAAAACTACCTTTTATATTAAGGAATTTTGCAGCCATGGATGTATCATCAAATGGCCTGGTCTCCAAATTCTGTTAGTTTCACTTGATTTATTATGAATTTCCTTGGTTTTAGGGATCATGGATGATTTAAGAAGCTAGTTGTATGCACATTGATCTTTTTGTCCTCTGCAGCAATGATTCCTGAAGTTGTAACTGCACATGTGTGGCATGCCAACTGCTAGTCTTTCATTTTTAGTGGACTAGTCCATTTCTAAATCTAGACAGCATATAAGGATCTTTAAAATGTAAGGTCATGTTTCAAATGCTTCTTAAAACATTCCAAATGATACAGAAGTGGCATTCAGTATTTTCATGACATTTGGGATAATCTACTGGATTCTAAGAGATGCTTTCTATCAAGTAAACACTTACACTGTCTGATTAAATACATACATCAGCATCATTCGTTTTGGTCACAAATCACATACTGTCTTGTTCTTACCCATTTTCTCATTAATAGGAAAGAAATTTTTGGTGTGACTTAACTCTGGTGTAGAATTTAAAAACAATCTTCTTAGGATTTTTTTTCCTGTATCACCTAGGAGGAACCCTTTGTTTTTTCTTCACTGTTTAAAATGCAATAGATGTATTTTTCCATAAATATTTCACTTTTGAAAGTTACCTTGAATAGTGATATGCAGCTGGCATTTTTGCACATAAGTCCCCAGACAGTCCTACTTTCTTTTAAAAGGAAGATTTAGATGCTGACTTTTCTGTGAGCCTAGTACAGTAGTTGGCTGATATCTTAAGTAAAATTTTACATTAAAAGTATACCTGATTTCAAACTATGGTGTTTTTCTGGCCTTAGTGAAGAATTTGTTTCTGTGGGTACTGGTTGGCAGGGTACATTCAAAAATTTTTTTCCTCCATTTCCCTTTAATCTCTTCTGTACATTCACTTACTTGATTTTTTGTGCTTGTGTGAAGTGGAACTATTCCTTCTTTCCAATCAAAGACTATGAGATTAATCTAGTGAATTAAATAAAATAGATTTATGATTATGTCTTCAGTGTTTCTCTGACATCTCTAAATATTTCTTAAATGTTTTGTTTTGTATTCTTCCCCCATTTTTACGTCTCTTTCTCTTTTTCTCTTATGAAGTCTTGCTTTGGTAGTTTCAGTGGAGATAACATTGCATTTGTCATTAATACCAATTTTGAGACATCTTTTAATAATAAAGTAATTGTCATGAGCATTTGAACATATTTGGAGGTCTTAGCACACTCAAAAAGCTTAAATGTTTTTGTGGCTCATGTTGGGGATCTGAAAGTTTTATGATGCCATTTATTCTTTCTCAGCTAACAGCTGCTTGAGGTGATACTGCCAATTCTACAAGCTTTTCTTATTTTTCCTCCTCTTGATCTGTTTGGTACTTATAATACTATTTGGCTAATTTATTGTTAATTCTCTTCTGGGAACTTCTGATGGGGTTTTTAGTTAACAGTTGGAAGGAAGTGTTGACAGCTTGATAGATTCCAAATGATAAATTCTACTTTATTTGAATTCTACAGCTGCAAAGATTGTATAGAACTTCTTTGGGGACTGTAGTTTTTGTGGAGCAACATGCTTATGCTGCTCTAAGCAAAATTCAGCATAGCTGTGAAATATGAACGATATGTGTGTCTACTGTCATATAAAAATAAGAAAACTTAAGGAAACAAGCTTAGAGTCTCTTCTACCATGCTTTCATTCCAAGCAATTGTATGCAAAAATTGTCAGTGGAAAACTAGGTAGAAAAGTTATGATTCAGATTTAAATGTAGAAATTTCCAAAGCTATGAAATTGTATTGTTGCTCTTGCACACAGCTATTGTGATATTTCTTGCACCTATTTGTAAGGTTTTCTTTACTATATTGGCTGGGTTTTGCTTGGAGAGAAAACTCATTATTGGAGGCTCAGTCTCTTCCTTTTAAATGTTCAAAGCATTGACCATGCTTTATTATTTTGACCTGTTATGTGGAAAGTATTATAATAAGTTACATTGAAAAAACTTTTAGGTAATAGTGGACTGAAAGAAATTTTCAGCAGTTTTATTATTGATTTGAATGTGAGATGTTTATCAGAGGGGAGAAAAAAAAGTCCTTGCAGGGGAGGCAGGGCTATATTGGAATGTGAGCCAAAATCATGGTGCTGGTGGCATTGTTCCTAATGCATTCAACTTCCTTTATCCTTTCATTATAGCGGTGTTTGGGGTGGAAGTTGAGGGTTTTTTGGATGCAAGGGCTGTGCTAGCAAGATGTTATCCTCCAGTGTATATCCGCTTAAGTTGATATTATGAAAATATCTGAATATCTGAATTTTATTCTATTAGTTAGTTTCTAATGAAAGAGAGGGAGTCTGAGCAGTGAGCTATTGTGCATTTACACCTGGAGTAATCTTTGAATAATATGTTGGTAAAGGGAAAAAAAAGACTAATATGATTAAGTGAGATTGCATTCCTGAAGATGCTAGTGATTTTTTAGCGTGTTCTAGTTTTGCCATAGTTTGTCACTGGGCTATAGTGTGACTGATGTAATGGTTTTATTAGTTACTTGAAATATTTGGTTTGAAGTAGTAAATGAACAGACATGTCAAGGGCACTTTTGTCATTTGTCCCACAGATAGTAATCAGAGAATAAAATGTTTTGTGATGTAGCTTAAACTTTAAACATAAATAGACATGTACAAACATGAGATTATCTCTTAACTGAGATAATGCCACAATATAAGAAGGATATAAATCTGTTAGAAAGCATCCAAAGAGGTCATGAAAATGGTGAAGGGCCTTGAGGGGAAGCTTTATGAGGAGCAGCTGAGGACACTTGGTCTGTTCAGTTTGGAGGAGACTGAGAGGAGACCTTGGAAACCTACAGCTTCCTCAGGAGGGGAAGTGGAGCAGCAGACACTGATCTCTTCTCTGGTGACCAGAGACAGGACCCCAGGGAATGATGTGAAGCTGTGTCAGGGAGGTTTAGGTTGGATTTTAGGGAAAGGCTCTTCCCTCAGATGGTGGTTGGGCACTAGAACAGGTTCCCTAGGGAAGTAGTCACAACACCAGCCTGACAGAGTTCAAGAAGGGTTTGGACAATTCTCTCAGGCACATGGTATGTGTTCCCTGCAGAGTTAGGAGTCAGATTTCAGTCCTTGTAGGTCGTTTTCAGCTCAGAATATTCTGATTCTATGAACATTCTTCTCCAAAAGCTGGTTATAGAAATGTGTACTTCTTGCAGGCAGAATTATCTTAAATGTCAGTCAAACAATACAGTGCCTATTGTCAGTAGACTAATGTGCTACTCAGTCTTGTAATTAAAAGTTCTAAACAATGAGAATTTTGATATCAGTAAGAAAAAGTAAAAAGTACTTTTACTTTAGTAAAAATATTAGTAACTGTCAAATGATCCTAAGTAAGAGATATTTTCTGTCTAAAGATTACATTTTTTTGCCTTATAACATTTTTTCAGTGCTCTAATTTCTGTACATTTTCTCAGTTCCAGGGTGCCTCATGGTGGCTTTGCCCATATAATGGGTGGCAGTGGATTGCAAAATTTTACTATTGCTGCTGTGCCATATACTGCAAATCTTTTACCAACATCAAGCACATGGTATGTTAACTATTCTCATAAAAATATCTCAAAACCAAGGCTTTTTCATGTCAGTCAAAAGTATAGTTCTTTAGAATATTAAAAGGTCAAAAATGATTTAAACAGTTTCTTCAGTATTCACTCTCCAACATGAAAGTGGTGGGTTTATCCCATATGATGTTACATCATGTTTGCATCTCAAATTTGTCTAATTAAAGTTAGTGAAATTAATAAAGGAATATTAAAGTTTAATTACTGTATTATAACTTACTGAAGTTATAATGATTTCCTACAACATATTCAAATGGTCACTGTTACTATAAGTCTGCACAGGCTTGTTTTCTTCCATACATGTGATCTCTTCAAAGTTTTTAATCAGAAATCTTTACTACTGAGTTTTTTTTTGAACTGTGGTGTCCTTATTTTTTTTTCTTTCCAGTATCAACATGCTGAAGTTACCTGAGTACCCAAGTAAAGAAATCCTGAAAGACAGGCTTCTTGTGGCATTGCACTGTGGAAGCTATGGTTACACAATGGCATAATGAAGTCTAGAAAACCCATCTGACTGTTAATGTGCAATTTTGAGTGGCAGAAATAATTTTGGAAACTGTCAATAGAAAAGCGTCTTCAATGCTGCAGCCCATTGGCAGGGTTGGGCTTCAGAACAGCACCATCAGCTTTCCATTATTGTGTTGTCAAGGTAGCTCTGATACCATCATAACAAACTTCTCAGTGTGCTGTATTTTCATTTTTTAAATTACAGATCTGTATGGAAATCAGTTTACATGCTTTTCATTATTATTTCAATCTGAGAAAGTTTGTCAGAATCTCTTTACACAGTTTACAGTTGATTTCCAACTATATGGTTAAATGACATTTGCATTGCAGTTTACTTTGCACTCGGATGGAATACTGCAAATGAAAAGAGTTGTACTTTATGCCTTGTTGCATGTGAAAGTGCCATTTATTTTTGCAGACCACTACAGAAAGTTCCATTGGAATATTGTACAGTAAGATAGAGCTGATGTATTTTCCATTTCTTTGCAGAAAGAAACAGAAAGAAAATTTTATAACTTTTTAGTATTCTAATGTATATAATATGTAAAGATTAGACTGTTATGACCGGAAAAAACCAACAGATTGAGTTTATCTAGTTTATATTAGAATTTACACTATATTCTACTAAATATTTAAAGTAATTCTGACTTTATAGTCAACTTGCAGTTTAGAATTTGTAAATATTGCTTAAGATCTATAACCATTGTTTGAATGCCTTTACTCTTTCCTTGATATAACTGTATGTTCAAAAGGTATTAATTAAATTTTAATATTTTAACCAGAATCGGAATGTGGCAAATTTGTATGTTCCTATGGGCAGACTATTCTTTTTTCTACCAGGATTTTATTAATCTTTCTATAATTTAAATTGTCATGGAATTAGTATTTGTGGAGTCATTGTCAAAGTGTATGGATGGACATAAAAAAATGCACAAGGGAGTAAATTGAGCTTATGAGGTTAACTGACAAAATTATGATAGTTAGAATCTCATGTCAAAAATCTATATAGAATTATTTATTGCTGGGGTGTTTTTTGTTTTTCAGATTTTATTTATTTTAATTTAAAGCATACATAACTTCTGTGGAGGAGTGAAAGAGAAATCCGTGGACCATGTTACCACAGTAATTTTCTTCTGGACTAAGCTTTAGACATGAACTTATTAGCTTCATTTCCTTTTTGGTTCTGTTTGTGCACATGTTGTATAAATGTCGGTTTAAATTCTGAGACAGTCTGTGGCTGAAACATGAGGAGAATACCAGTTTTAGGTAGTGGAAAGAGCAGACACTTCTAGCAGAACAGTCCAGGGAAGGCTGCTTGGTTGTTGCTTTTAGGAAAGGGATTGAAATCTTGAAATCGGACAACAAAGCCCAACAAACACTCTGGAAAAGAGATATGAGCAAAAATAGTGCAATTGAATAAACCCAGAAAATTTGGAAATGGAGTGACTACAACCAAATGGACTAAGATTAAATGAGGGGCAGTGAAAAGGACCAAAACTTGCCAAAATTACTCCAAGTAAAATCCTGAAATCAGGGAAGAAAGGTAAACAGAGAGTAGAAGAAACTAAAGAAATGAAATGTTAAGAACAAAAAGGGAAAAAAAATCCAAAACCAAGTGAAAACAATAATAGTGAATGGGATGAGAAGTGCAGGGAAATGGACCAAAGCTTGCCCAATTTATCATCATTGAAATCACAAGATTTCATTCCCTTTCCTGAGAGGAAATGGGAAGGTGCTGTTCTTCTCTGGCATACTTGAGGAAGCTTAGGCTATTTGAATAGGTTAGGTGGTTGAGGATGTGTGAGGTTTTAACATTTAATCCCAATTGCTTTGGATCCTTCAGTTTAGCAAAAGTACTTTGCTCTCTTGCACAGCTGGGCTGTGCTTGGTTTCCTTGTTCTATTATTTCATTATGTGCTGCAAGGTACATTGATAGAGGACAGTGTTTTGAGCAGTACAAGATATTTGTCAGGCGTTGGGTATTTGTTTTCTTTATGTAAACTGGGATTTTTGTCTTTATCAAAGGTTTTACTGTAAATAATGTTGTTCGTTAACTGCTGTGCAATCTGTGCTTTTTTTCCCCCTTTCGCATGTTTTATTTACAGTAATATACAGCAGTTTCCAGGAAACCAAAACATTGCATGCTCCTGCAGTGTTCAAAATAAGTCATACTGCAAGCTTGAGTGAAGATAAAAAAATTTTCTTTTCTTCCCACTTCTGTATTATACTTTAGGTGACAACCAGCTGAGTTTGGTCTCAAACAGTTCACCTAACATGCTAGGCAGCTGGTTTTGAAATGTAAAGGAGAGCAGAATTTTAATGTTCTCAGTTTCCTATGACAGATCTCCCTGTTAAAGCCTCACAATGGTAAAGCAAATTATTCTTGTTGCCTCTGTGCCCCACGTTAGTCATGTCCCTTATGTATATTGTAGGATTTCTTGTAATGTTTGCACTACTTACCCCTTAACCTATTAGAATGAAATTCCTCTAAAATCCTCCAGTAATAAGAAAGCATGACATAAATATGTAGATAATGGGAAGAGAGCTGTTGATACTGGACTCTTGGTATAACATCAACCTTGCCATTGTTTTGAACAGGGCTTTTTCCTGCTGGAACTGAGCAGTGCTGTTGACTGCAGCTGACCATATGAAGTTAGCAGGATTTAATTACTGTGCTGAAGGACTGTTTTTTAGGACACCTGTGCTGTATTAGCAACAGGGTATGAAAAGCCTGTTGAGAAACTATAACTTAATATAGCTTATAATTTAGAATGGTTAATTGGTTTATATTTGTTCTCTCCCACCGTGCTAGAACAAGGCAGGGTGAGTATTTTATCTTGGAAAGAACAGAACAGATGTCTTGTCAGATCATAGATCATGAGTGCTCATTAGCTTTTATTATCTTTATGAAATGTTAGATAGCAAAGCCTAGTTTTTGATGCTTGAAAATGTATTGTGCATCTAATGTTGCAAAACCATTAAAACCATAAACTGTGAAATGCAGCTTAATGACTTCTACTGTATGTTTCATAGTCAAATAAGATTGAAAATGGAATGAGAGGAAGATGGTGGTTGGCCCGAATTTTCCAGATACTTGGAGACTTTCATGTGCACAGTAGAAAAAAATGTGAGGATCATCTGTGCTTTAGAAATTATGGGCAAGTCAGTAGTTTATGCAGCTATTATTATTACTGAGAATTTTTAGCATGTCTGTAGAAGAGCATTTATCTAGTTAAGAAGTAAAATCAGTGAACTACTAAACTGATGCTGGGAACCAAAGCTTTAAATCAACTAGATTAAATCTCCTCAGGGATTCTGGAGTTGTAAAGACAAGTAATTTTCAACTCAGAACATCTGTTTTTATCCAGACTTACTATAGATAATCATACAGACAAGTGACAAGATAGACAAGAGACTGTGATACATGTTTTGTAGACACACTTGTCAATTCAACAATATTTTGCACTCTAAGAACATTAACAGAGTTAATGTACTTCTGTGGGGCTAGCTGTTGTTTAGAGGCAGCAGAAATCACATCACATAGAGAAACCTAGTGTAAGGTTACTGCCTTAGGTTAATTACTAGCTAGTTTCATTGAAAATAGCTCTGTGCATTTAGGTAGATTGAAACATTTCAAAATATGTGTGTAAAGTAGTATTTCTAGTTTCAGTTTTAAAAATCTGCATGTAATTCAAACTAATAGAATATATTAGTAAAAATGAAATTAATATAGACTGCACCTTTAGTTTGGATTTAAAAATGGCATTATTGCATGTCTTTCCATAAATGGTATATAATTTAGTTGGAGAACATTGTTTTTGAAATGCTCACTTAATATGTTTGAAATGCTACAAGTTAGCCTCCAAACAGCACTAAGAAGGGCTGCAGTGGTCCACTGAAATATTTCTTCTGAAATCAATGTCATTTGTGTGTCAATCATTTGCGTGTTAAAAAGTATTTTGTCAGAAACATTTTGGTCTCGTTATATAAAGGAGATTACAGATTGATAGATTTTCTCTTATATCAGAGCACTCCCAGATTTTTCCTGATCTTTTACTCTGAATGTAATGTATAACCATTGACAGGAATAGCAGATAATATCCCTACATTTTGTCAGTTTTTCCCATGGAAAGTTGTTTTTAAAAAAATAAAATACACTAATATGATTGGAAACTGGTTAATGCTAAAAGAGAAGTTGAGGAGGAGTACAAGCACTATGAAGAGAAGTGTCCCTGAGCTCGCTGTTTGCAGCTGCATATACTTGCTGCATTAAGTGTTTGTGACATTCTGTGCCAAGAGTTCAACTATTCCGTTTCATACAATGCCAAGTGATTCATTGGTATTATTAGGATACTCCTGGGATAGCTTCGCCATACTGATTGCCTCTGACGTACCAGTTTGCTTAGATTAAAAAGCAATTGTTGCTGTCTAGTCAAATTTATAACCCCTGGTAAAAGGAAACTGAACCCTAGTGCCGTCCAGTATATAAAAACACCTTCGGTCTACAAATTACTTGGATTGGGAAGAGAACTGAATACTTGAAGAACGATACTAGTTAACATGCATAGGGCAAAGATTTCACAGGTATCTAATAGACAGCTTTTCTTTGCTGGTAAGTTTATTCTGATATATTTAGATCAATGTATAAGCACTATTTTAGATTAATTCTTTTAATTGCTGTCATTATTTCTACAAAGTGATGCAGCTATTGATTGGTATTTGGATGCCCGTGGATGTTATGACAGCGTGGCTTTTTGGTGTATGTCGGCTAAAAATGGGATTGTACTATAGGGAATCTAAATTTTGTGTTAGATTAGGTCTGGAGAGGTGGCCTGGAGACAGCTAGTGTGCTTTATTCCTGATTTGTGGGATGTATTAGTGATGCTCTTAGATGTTGGACCATAAGCAAGAAAAAAGAGGAAATAAATGGTAGAGGCACACTTCTGAAAGTGAAGAATATTTTCAAGAAAGAGGTGGGTCATGTGCAGGGTATAAATGTGGAATAACAGGGATGTTTTGAGAACAGATACATCATTCAGCTGGCAGATGGGAATAGTGTCTGGGCCTCATGGAAATAACCTTTTTTCGTCCCTGCCTGGTCTGAAGGCTGCAGTCTGCTGCCACTGAGACTGGGAAGACTGGTTGGGCTCAGCCAGCAGGGTTGCTGGAACATGGTGGATTTTCTTTATATTTGATGCTAGCTCACAATGAGCCTACTGACTTGTCATTTTGGTATATTCCCCCCCCCCCCTCCCCCCCCCTTCATGCCTTAAGGTAGATCTTTTGGCAATGTTTGATAGAGCAAGTTAAGGTTTTACTGAAAGGGCGCCACTTTATTTTCACTTTTATGTGAAAAGGGACTCCCTTCTATGCAGGTGAGATGCTCCCCATAAAGCACAGTGGCATGAATAACTGCTGAAATGTGTCTCCAGTATAGGAAAATTCTAAATGTGAACTCCATGGGCAGGCCACATCGAGGTTAATAGTAATATCTGTCCTTTTGATCCTTAGCACCTTGACATCATTTTAAAATGCACCTTAATTATGTTGTGTTTTTGTTTTGGAAATAGTCTCTGTGTGTCTTTGTTTAGGTTGTGGTTCTTTGTGGAAGTGTTTTTATTGTAGCGGATTTAGAATCTCCATCTTCAGTTTTGACTGGATTGTGGCAATTTAAGAACTGTCTTAAACCAGGCAAATGTACTTTCAGTCTTTGCTATTCATTCATTTCTGTGTATTGTGTGACAATTTCCTGTGCCTTCACTGGTAATGCTACCAGAGGAATGGACTGAAATAAGGAAATGTATGAGTGAACAACTGTGATAAACTTTAATGTAAAGCTATGCTTTCTATAAGGTGCATTAATACTTCAGTTTAAACTGTCTAAAAGTCCAACAGAGCTCATAGCAATGTGCACTTGGGGTGTGTGTGTGTGTGTGTGTAAATGCCTGAATAAAAGGTTTTCTTTCTGTCTTTTACAGAAAAAAAATATACCTTTGACCGTATCTTGCCCTGCTGGCCTGTAGGTTTTGTTTCTGCTTGTCTCTCTGTCTTGTTTCCAGTACCAAACTTCTCAGTTACTCAGTCTTGACTGGTTTGATGTGAGTTCACCAGGGGCTTTTGCTCTGTCATGTGTCTTTGTAGTTAACAGACAGGAAAGTTCAATGGACAGGCAGATGACAGGGAGACTGCTGTGGCTCATGTTTCGTGTCTGCATCTGCCACTGACTCCTTTAGTAACCTCGCTGAATCCCTTCGTGTCTCTGTACGTAGTCTGTGCTATTGCAGTGAGACTGTAAACTTCTGAGGGAAGGGGACAACCTCTGTATGTCTGTGTGATGCCATGCAGAGTGATGAGTTTGGCAGGGATATGTGGAAATAGCCAGACATAGTGTCTGTGTTTTTACCCAGGGTTTAGTGCTGTTCCTTAGGGACTGTCCTAAAGTGGGTTCTCAGGAGTGTACTTGCTCGTCTGTCTCACCCATCCTGCTGAGCTCTTCTGGCAGCTGGAGCAAACTGGAGCAGATGGTGGTTGTAAACTTGTGCTTAGGAAACCTCAGTATCTTGAAAATGCTGTTTAGTGCTCTCCTGTCAAAAATTTTGAAAATGGTAACAGAAGAGCTTGGTATCAACCAGATTCTCTCCGAGGCTTGCTTCTGGTTCAGTGTCTTGTCCTCCCCTGTCACCATGACTCTAATGCTTGGTAAAGTGTGGGGGAATGTGTTCATTCCTGTGGTCTGTCTGGAAAGCAGTCATGTCTGGTAACCAGTGAACTGGTGGGGATATTCGACACAAGTGTGACTTAGGTGCTTTAACTTACCCTAGAAGCACCATCTTGTCAAGAGCCTTTGTAGCCTTGATGCTGGAGGCGTTTACAGCCAGACAGTGATGGTCTGGATGGAGAGGTACTTCTGATAAGGTGGGAAATCCCCATGGTTTAATGCTGATTCCTTAACTTCCAGATAAATAAGGATCTAAGTGTTGCTTTCCAGTTTGTGACAAAGTTGAAGAGTTTAAAGAAAAACATCAGTAATTTGGGGAACAAGGGTGGGCAGTTCCATGATTTTTCTAGAAATGCACTGGTCTCTTCATCCAGAGTGCTATCCTCCAGCTCTACAGAGATGCAACTTTTTAAAAAAATACCTATTTTTTCCTATGACTGTGGAATATTAGATCTTTCAGTTTTATGCAATTACCCTCCCCTTCAGACAATCAAACTTCACAGCATCAGGAAGGCTTCTGAGCAGGCTGGAAGGCAGTATAGAAAGCTGTAAACCAGCAAAGAATCTGATCTGCAGGATCTGAAGGTCTCTAATTTTGAGGGTGACACATAGTTATGTGGTGATTTATGCCAAGCAACAACTCCTACCATCCCTCAGAAAAGGAGTGCCGAGTATTTAAAATATTTCCATTGATTTTGGTGCCTTAGGACAGCTATTTACTCTGGTCCTGGACCATAAAGCTGTGCTAGTTCTGTATGTCTGAACCTGCTTAAGTAAGGGAACTTAATTATTTTGACATTTTTTATCTGATTTCAATCTTTGTAGGATACCAGGTCTTCCAGCTGCCAAAGGCCAAACTAAATATGGGATATCCTGTTCATCAGACTCATGTAAATTGGTGGGTAAGGGAAGGTTTTTATTCAGAAACCTTTGCTGAGATTCCAAAGACTTAACTTTTGGGCAAAATCATAATTGTTATCAATGACTTGTTTAAGAAAATGGTGTCTTGCTTGTAAATTGGTTTAAGTTGCTGGAATGGGAGGATCATACAATATGTCTCTAATGAATGCTATTTAATTCAAAGTCAATTAGTCCAATTCCTCTTTCCTCTAATGAATTCAGTGTTTTTATGTGTCCTAGTTTAGGGCAGATTTGGGGAGAACCCTCTGGAAGGGTGGCCCTTCCCCACCCACCTGGTTCGGGAAAAAATTTCCTCTGAGAGAAGTGGAAAAGAACCTGTTTATTTAATGAACAAAGCACTCCCCAACACCAAAAAAAAAAAAAAAAAAAAAAAAAAAAAAAAAATTAACAATACCAGATGACAACAAAACTCTTTCACCACTCTGGTGATGACAAATCTAGAAGGTCTTTCCTGGGAGTGGTCGCCCGGGTCTGGGCGCTGGGGGATTGCTCTCCAGCACTGGGGATGGCTGCTGCAGATCACAGAGCGCAGGCTCTCAGTGTTCCTTGGTGTTTCCCATGTCCCAGTCTGGAGCAGGTTGGATGGTATTCAGGAAGAGGAAAGGAAAAGAAACAGTCCAGGGAAAGAATTGGACTGCTTAGCTAAACTAACTAGGAAGCAAAGGCAAAAGCAGAAGCAAGGAAGCAAAAGCAAGCAAGCCAAGCCAGCAAGCAAAGCAAGCCAAGCCAGCCAGCACTGGCCTCTTCTAGACAGCAGACCATGGGGGGAGGTGAACCGGCTGATAACAAGGCAAAACAAACCTTCACTTTCAGAGTCAGTTCTGAAAGCACAGAACATAATATGAAACATAAACAGAACACATGATTGGAGATACAAACACCATAATATCACCTTAGGACAGTATGTCAGCCTTTTTTTTGTAGGCATCTGTCTATAGGAGTTGTGAATTTGACCTTTGAATAATATACCTGGAAATTTCCTCCCATTTTTGATTTCTTTTTATTGCCAAAGTGCTAAATTGACATTCTGAGCTGTGATTTATCCAAATATTTACTGAATTCAGTAATACAAATGAGGACATTTACCTTTAAGGAGCATTTTACTCTCTTTAGATTCTCTTTCTCCATGTATAAGACCACCTTGAAAGACAAAAGTTAACATCTGCCCTACACTACATATTTTCATATGTAGTCTTGAGGAGTTCTTAAAATTCTGAATTTTGGAGGAGCATGTGTTTCTGCTTATGTTGTCCTGAGACGATATTTCCTCTTTATTGCTAGATCTCAGCTGTGGCAGGAAGACTGATCAGCAGTCTCCAGAGAAAACATCAATGTCTTGATAAGACATTTCTTCTGCTACTTATCACAGGGTACCTAGGATAAACTGGGAAATATGATGTGCACAGGCTGCTGAATACATCATCTCTTTTTTTCAGAGCTGGGGCTGCAAACATCAGTCAAATGTGTCAGCAAAATAGCTTTACTTAAAAGAGGGTAAAATTAATGTCTTGAGGGAAAAGCCTGATGGGCAAACTGTTGAGGCCCCTTTGGATGCATTGACAAGAACAGGCTCCTTTCATTTCTAATTGCAGAAACTGCAGGAGGGCTGCTGCAATGCTCATCTGAGGCTTTCCAGCTCTGGGATGTGCTCCACCTTTCTCTCCAGCCTTGGTGTCTGTACCTGCCTTTCTGTTGCCTCTTTTCTCTCTCTCCTTCTTCTCTCATCTTTCCCTGTTTTTCTGTGGACAGGGAGAGTTATCCTTCCATTTGTCTCAAAGAAATCAAGTAAAAAAAAAAAAAAAAGATCTCTGTGTTGTGGAAACATTTTAGCTATTTTTTTTTACTCTGCATCAAATCTTAGTTCATGGCATCAGAAGAACCAGAAATCTGAGATGTGCTCCACCATAGCCCCCTCAGCTGGCTCCTATTGCTTGTTTTGTGTGGATGCGGCTGCTCTCCCTGCGCATACACCAAGCACATGCCTCTGCCAGCCTTGAAAAATGTTAACCATAAATTCTGCTTTAGCAGTCATAGCTATTTCCAGTTTTCATTAGCAGCTCTAATTATTAGGACACATGCTTTAAAAGTTGGCACATATTAGAAAATGTAGTGAGGTAGATCATTGTGATGTTGGAGGAGACTGTGAGACCCTTGTCATAGGAGTGAAAACAGGAAATTTTAGTACAACTCTGAACAGTTAATGAAGGTTAGCTAAAATTAACTTGAGGCAGCAGTCACTTTGAAATGCTTCTTGCTCCAATCTTTCTGTGGTCTTGGTGGTATTCAATGCTTACACCGTGTGTCCCAGCTGAGCTTAGAAGGTAACACTATCCTTCCCACCCCACAGCCTCCCCCAAAGAAACAGATTTGTGGTAAGTGTTCTGACTTTCATTTTTGTGAGAAAAATCTAAGTCCTACAGAGAGAGAATAAATCCATAGTAAGCATGGGTGATTTTTTTTTTTTGGTTTGGTGTTCTTGTGTTAATTTTTTTTGATGTAAATTTAATCTGAGTGAAATTAAATCCATTTTACCTCAAACCTGATAAGTCAAGGTGATGTCTTGTGCTACCTGGATTTCAGTTAGACTGCAAAGCTGATATAAATTGAGTGGTCTTGCCCTGATCCTGTGGCCTTGAACACTCTGCCTAATATGATGTGTAATAGCTCTCTGTATTTACTGGTGTGTGACCATGCAGACAGTACTTCTGATCTAAGCACTGACCAATGCTGTTTGTTGCACTTGGTGAGATGGTAATGGTGAGTAGATAAGATTCAAATAAGCCAATGGGACAGGTCTATCTAAACCTTAAGTGACTGTGGGGCTCTTCTTGGAAAGCAAAGGCCATAAAAATTATCAATGCTGCAGTTACATTCTGGTGCTTCCTATCACTACCCACCCTGCAACTCTATTGTTGGCCATAAAATTAAGTTATTTTGTCACCTATGGTTATTCATTTTAACTTAAGCACAGTAAATTTAATGCAGAGATATTTACTTTAAATTTGTCTCCCATGAAACAAAGGGGCACTAACTTTGCAGACTTGTGTAAAGGGTTTCTCTTTCTGTTAAAAATAATGGAAACTGCAGGTTAGGACATCTTGTAGAGTAAGTGTATATACTAAGAATCAATAAGTGTTTTATTAGTGTCTGGACATTGTTTGACTATAAAGGAATTGGGTTTTTTTAAAATCCAATTGCTATAAAAAGATAAAAATGTTAACCATCTGCTTCGCTTTCATTTAAAATCTTGTGCTTAATTTCTTCTTTTTAGGTAAACAATTTCTGTTATTTTGCTGTAATGTTGGGCTTGCAAGAAAGTGGCTTTAAATTATGACTTTTATTTATTCAAATGTATTGTTGGCATCATAGGTTTTACAGTTCCTATTAGAAGTTTGAAAAATATTTCCTGCTACACTGAAAGAGAACAAAATTCAATTTAGAAGTATAATTTCCTGCCACTAAGACTCTCCATAACTTGGGAGAGATTAATAGAGCCTCATGACAGAGACTTGATTTAAAGCAGGAGATGTAACACTGCTTTATCAGCCCATACCACAAGTGAATTAGCTCAAGAAATCTGTTTGATGTTGCTGAGTTGTCTGTTAGAAAAAGGTCTCAGGGTATTTATTAGATCACTGCTTAGTACTTGCTATAGGTTTGTCTATCTGGCAACACAGGAACAAGCTTCACACCAGCCATGCTTATTTTACAGTAGCATGTTTTATATTATTCTTTGTTATCCCACAGGAAGCTGGAGTACTTTGGAGGTTAGCTATTGGCTCAGGGGGATAATCTCTAAAAAACTAAGTTAAAATTATCAAACAGAATTACAGTGATGTTCTGATTTTATTGATACTGAGGACAAAAAAAAAAAAAAAAAGCTTAAGTTGTACTTTAAGTGGAAGGGTTATTTCCCTATACCTGTAATTTTTTTTTTTTTTTTAAATCAGCAAAAGAAGCCTCATTTCCTCTCCGACATATAGAAGTGTTTATCTTTGAAGCACATTAAAGGTGTTCAGAAATTGGGCCTGATAGGCTGGTAGATATATGGATGTACACAACTAACAGAGGGAACTGGGAGCTAATGTGCCAGGGCTGCAGCTGACGGCTGCTCCAGGTTGTTGGCATTCCAGCTCTGCTTCAGTACCAAATGGGGGGGGGGGGGAAAGTCTGTAGCACTTGATCCATTTCTGTCATTTGGCAGCTGTGCTCTCTATCTGAGGATACAGACACCAAATTATCTGGTAGTCCTTAAGATCCTGTATGCTTTATTTGGAGTAAAGGAGAAATTGTGTCAGGTGCATAAATAAATATAATGTATGTGCCTGTGTGCATGCACAAGATATGCATGTATGCACACAAATGCTTTTCATCCAGTACCTTTCAATTCTCTTGGAAAAATGTCTGAAGCAGCTGTTCTTGTAAGTTCAACTAGTCCACAAATCTGCATTATTTTGTGTAACTTTGTTTTTTATTTATACTAGATTTGTAGAATCCAGGGTTTTATTTCTAAAGCTCTTTCTTCTAATAGTTTTTTTTTCATGCTGGCTATGCAAATGAGTCTGCAGAATTGTCCTTCTAACATATAGATTGGATGATTTTCACAATTATATGATTTTAACACCAAGCTTGTGTTTGTTGCCCACAATAAGGTAATATATAGAGGTACATTCTCAAATGCTGCACTGCAGAGGTAAATGCAAAGCGTAGCATTTTGTATGCACTAGGTACGCAATGTCTAATTCTTAAAAAGTGCCTTTTCTAGGTATCTCAAATGTTTATTTGGTACAGATAAGAATTAACAAGGCTGGTAAGGTGTGTAAATTTTGCTGGTGTGAATATCTGCATTTCATAAAGCCAAAAGAGTGTACTTGGGTGTGCAGACAGAAGTGTGGGTGGGAGCAGCATTTATGTGCAAACAACTTGGAGCCTGTTTGTGAGACCTGTCTCACAGAAGAGGGAAGGGGAAAGTCCTCTCTGCATCCAGGCAGGAGCAGTGGGCTTTGCCCCATGCCTGCAGCATGGGTGTGAAGTTCTGCCCATCACAGTGAAGTACCAAACCAATATCATAATCTGCAGCTTCGGGGCTGGGACAGCAGCTGATTAAAAGAGCCTGACCCAGCAATAGAAGAGAGCTAAAAGAAGCTAGAAAAGAATTGCTGAGTGTATGCAAATGACCAGACACATAAGAACTGAACAGTAAAGGACCAGTACCTGAGAAAATATTGTCCTTATTTATTTTCACTTTAGGATTTCTCCAAACTTTTTGATTCACTTCAGCAAAGGCTTGAACTACCTTCATAAGCTTGGTTGAAGTAGTCTACAGTCTCTGAATACTGCAAGGAGCAGATGACACCTATGCCCATCTTGACAAGGTTTCCACATCTGATTCTCTTGGTGAGCTCACACACAGTCACAGAGCTCACACACAGCCAGGTTTACCCCATGTAAAGGGCAGAGACAAAGCCCTAGTACCCTGGGGAAGTTGCAGTCAGTGGAGGTGTTACCTTGTGAACTCCCAAGGTTTCCTCTCTGCTCAGTTCCAAGGGGCTTCCCTTCCCCTGTGTGCCATCATGGAAAGCAGTCGCCATCTGGTCCAAAGTGTTTGTAAAGTTCATCGCTGCAATAAATGTCATTCTACAGGAATATAAACAGGCTGTTGCTCTGCTGCATTACTGGAGTATTCACACCAGTATGCCAAAAACTTGAAATTTATTAATGCGAGTAAAATTAAATGGGATATTTTCCAGCAGAAATTGCCTTGGTAGAACACTGGCTGTTGGGGACACCTCTGAGTTGCTATGGTGTCCACTGAGCCATTTTTTTGCTTGTAGGCAGAATCAAGAAACTGCCTGCTTTATACTAGTTTCAATCTGAATGTCTATGCCTATGTTCTCTTTTGACTTCTTGTATAAGAGGCCACGAGATATGTGGGATTTTTTTAGGAGTTAACTATTTATGAACTATTAAAATGCATTTTCCAGAAAGACTGTTGGCAAAGAGAACCGTAGATCTGGAGATTCTGCCTTTTTCTTTACAAATGTGTTTTAATAGCAGACACACTCTATTAAAATCTTACATATAATACAGCTTATCTATAACTTAAATTTACTTGGCTTCAACTGATGTTGGAAATTTGACCATTCAATTAAATATTCCTTCTGTAAGGTGTGCTTTCCATGTCCATGGCACTTGGACACCATGGCCAAAATCTTTCTTACTTCTAATTAATTCTTGAGACTTTTAAATAATTTGAACTCTGGGCTCAGTACTAGGGAGGCATATCAGTTTCCAAGTTTTCAATTGTATATCCCTTCCTGTCTGTCCCATAACAGTCTCCTCAGACTTTATTTCACAATTTGCAGTTTATCTGGGTTTGGGTTTTCTCATTTTTTGTTTTCAGACTATGGACATGGGAGTTATAGCTAGTGTCTGATTGAATTTATGCAATCCATACATAGAAAGCTTTTAACTTACTATTCCAATTTTTAAATACCCAAGAACTGTGATAACATCGATATGAATATAGATAAACAGAAATTCCAATGAGAAACATGAAAGGAGGAAAATTTATTTACTTATTTTCTCTAAAGCCAGACTCTCAATCAAGTGTTTGTGCAGGTACATACACAGCATGGAAAAAAGATAGAAGGAATTTGAAGTCTACATGCAGCTGCATGTCTATGCCACTGGAATAGCAGAAATGTGCTGAGGAAGTTTGCATGACTGGATCTAGTTAAAGCTCTGCATCCGGTGATAAGCTGGGAGAGTGATGATTAAGTGACAGGGAAGCTGGACTGAGTTAGGAACAACTGAAGTCAACAGGGCAAACACCAGGCCGTGGAATCACATGGGCTGCATCCAGGGGTGCCAAACACTGGCTGGTAAAATTGCAAAATCCCTCTCTGTCATCTCAGAAATGTGATGACCCTCGGGAACAGGACATGCCTTTTTAATGCCATTTTAATGAAAGGTAAGGAGGAGAATCTGGGGATCTTTTGACCTATCAGCCTAACCTCAGTTCTCAGGAAGGGTATGGAGCTTGTCTTTCTGGAGGGCATGTCCAAGTATGTGAAGAATGGGAGGGTGACTGGAAGCAGTCAGGGTGGATGTACTATGGACAAATTGCGCCTGACCAGTCTGCCATGTTCATGTAGTGGAGAGTAGATGAAGGGAGTGTGATGGGGGATGTTTATGCTTTAATACCATTCTGTGAGACGCAGAGGGAAAGAATGGCAGAGACTAGAGGCTAGCTGCAACAAGGGAAATTCTAAGTGGATATTAGAATTTTTTTGTCCACCACGAGGGTGGCCAACACTCTAAGAGCCTGGCCAGAGGGGTTTTGGTGTGTCTGTTCTTGCAGATATTCAGAGCTAGAACATGGCTATGAACAACCTGATCTAGTTGATCTACTTGGAAAAGGACATCAAACTACTTGGTATATTGAGAACCTTTCCATACATACCTGGGATTTGAGAAAGACATGAGTCTCTCATTTGCCTATCTGAGGGTCACATCTCAAATGCAGATCTCCTACTTCCCAAGTGACTGCCCTAACTAGTAGGATTGAAGACATTTCCTTCATGAGAAATGTTGCCAAAACCTAGCTTTGTTTTCATACTAGCAAGTTCTGGAGGAAGTAGAAATGATAGTTCTGGGGAGTTACTTTTGCCTATGCCCTGTTTCATCTAAAATCAGTTTACTCTTGAACAGATAAGACTGATAAAACAAGTTAACAACACTACATATTCTTTATTAATATATTTCTTGTAATGTAGTGAAAACAAATATTTATTAGGAGGTTTTCTTTTACAGCATTTTCTTTCAGAAAACACATTTGACAGCATTTTCTTTCAGAAAACGTATTAGTCAGAAAAGCAATTTTCAGAACAGAAAACAAGAAACAAATAGGACTTGCCTTGTGATTAAAGAGTCTGTGATTTTGCTATTCATATTGCAAACTGCATGAAAGCACCTCTGATAGGACAAGAAAATCTTCAAGGTTAAGTATCACAAGAAGGCATAATTTTGTTTAAGCCATTCTCTTTTCATTTGCCTTGGAGAATGTTTTCAATGAGAGGCGGAAGTCTGCTGTTCTTGCAGTCGTGCTGGCGTGTTGCTGTGTCATCTGGACAGAACGAATTCTGCCTTTCCTCTGATTTGAAAATATATTCCAGTGTGGTGACAGTCACCACCCTCTTCCCTTCTTGTCCACCCTATCCCAAGACAAGCTATTTCTCTGGCAGGAGAGGCCTCTTCAGTGCAGAGGACTAAGAGAAGGTCTTTGAGCAGGTGTGAGTGAGAGAGGCATTGCTCCCTCTCTCATGATACTGGGCAGGCTCCTGCAGTGCCTCCCAGTCTGGCAGCAGGGAAAACCATCATGTTGTTACTCCTCCTGCTGGAATAAACTTTGTTCCTCAAAGCCTAGAGAGATGTGACAATCTCTACATTGTCAAAATTTTGCTTGGAGAATATTTTGCAGATGATTCTAAGTGTATTTCTGCAGCCTGTCTTCCACTGTCCATCTGGGATTTATAAGGGGCCTGCAACACCTCGAGAAATGAAGGAAGAGCCCCCTTCTCTTGAATACCTGGGCAGCAGAATAGGTTTGGGAGACTGGGGACCAGAGACACTGCCCCTGAACACCCAGCCAGCTCTCAAAGACTTCATGCTGTTTACAGCCACAAATTCTAAAAGGTGGCAAAAAACCAATCCCCTCAAAAAAAAAAAAAAAAAAAAAGAAAAAAAAAAAAAAGAAAAAAGTGTAAGAGATTCAGAACTAGGTAAAGGTATCTCATCTTTTGAGATACTAACTTAAACAGTTGAGATGAGGATGAGATTTTTGTCACTCACCTTCATTTTATTTAATGTGAGAACCAAATGGCAGATGCAAGGGTTGTGTGTGAGGTCCCCTAGAACAGGGGCTGCCTACATGAAGCCCAGTGCTTGAGGAATTCAGGGGCTTCTGAAAAAGGATGCCTTGATATGGAGTCATTCACTCACATGGGGATATTCAAAACTGGGAGGGAAGTTTTTAATTTTGGGGGCCAGTTAAGTTCCTTAGGGGCCTTGAAGATGATGTATACCTTCAGGCAAAAGTTCAGGAATCAAAAATTGCATCCTCCTATTGTGGAAAAGGGGCTGCTGCTCACCACAAGAAGCAGGTTCATTTGAGTCATATTTCAACTATTCTTTCTGTCATTTTGTTCTTATATCTCTGAGCTGTCTATAAGAGTAAAAAAGTTATTGCTAGAGAAATTGGAAACTGGTAGTTGATAAATAGTGCTACATCACACTGCAAAGAACAGTTGATGAATGCTACCATTGTATGTGAAATGTTTCTTTTTTCCCTCTCTTTAATAGCAACATTTTAAACTACATTGTCCCACACTGGGGACTGCTAAGTAAACCAGAACTGACATATGATAAATGTAAAGCTGTGGTTGCAGCTCCAGAAATCGATGAATTGCATGTCTCACATGTGGAAGGGCAGTCATGCTGTTGCTGCTTCCAGAGTGATAAATGTAATTCAATCTATGAGCAGTAAAACATGAGTGTAACTTGCTACTGCAAGTGGTTGCCTCCAAGAGGAAAGAAAAGTTTGTCAGAAACTTTACTGCTCTGCTGTGAAACCTCCTGCAAAGTATTTAATTCTAAATTTTGCAAGGAATCCAAGAGAGAACCTTGTTCAATAACCCAGAGAATGTTTCTCTAACAAATGTGGTTTAGCACCTGTGAGTATTGTTAATCCATCTCAGGCACGGGAGCACCAAACAAAATGTCACTTTGAGAGATACTGGAACGAGAAAGATAATAATGCTGTAGATGAAGGCCATTATTTATGCTACTATGAATGTGAAGATGGACTTCTGGGAATGACCCCCTACAACCCAGCAAGCTGGAAAGCATGTTTTGAAAGCTATTCTGTAGCAAGTGAGTAAAAAATTCTAGAATAAAGAGGAAAATACAGGTTGAAATAGATTTCAGGGACTGAAAATGAAGGTGACATGCTCTAGTTCTTGCTGGGGGCCCTGATTTTGACATGTGCCTGGTGGGCTGCTAATCATGAGTGGTTTCTGATAAAGAGCATGGAGCAGCTTCCTGACAAAGCTGCTTGATTTTAATTCCATTTTGAATTCCTATTAAATAAAGGATATTTTTTTCCCAGAGCAATTCAAGGAAATTCAGGCAGTGTCACAGTTCACTGAGCTTGTGCCAGGACACTGCAGTGTTTCTGTAAGGTTCAAAAAGATAATTTTTCATGTTAATATGCTGTTAAGCAAGCCAACCTTAGCTGTCAGGACTGCCACAGCAAGACCTTATTGGAAGGTTTCTGTCAGAAGGCCAGCAGACCATTATTGAATGGGCATGCAGGAGCTGATAAATTCTTTCTGTAGTTCTGACATATGGAAGGTTGAACAATAGTAATGTCTTAAAGCATATGGAAGTGCTCCAGGAAAAGTCTAGCCCTCCTGTCCCGTGAGAAGGAGCTTGGGAAGATTGTTTCAACAATTGCTTTTCTCACAAGTTAGGATAATGACATGAGATATGTCCATTTTGAACAGAAGAAAGTCAGAGGTGTTTAATTGGGAAACAGATCACTTCTGGCTTTTGCATTTTAACTGAAATGCCTTCCTACCTGGAGAGCTTTTTCCTAGACCCTGGTTTTACACAGGGCAGATGCACAGACAAATGCTAGCGTGGCATCATTGCGGGCTCCTCTTTACATTTCTAGAATTTACTGCAAATTTGACATCATTATGATGTACTGAAAAGAAAACAGACCATGTAACTGAATAGAAAAAGTGCAGCAGATTTCCTGGGTTTTCCCCCCTCCTCTTGATTTTGGTCTAACACATTCCACCTTAATGGTTTATATGGGAAATATTCCACTGCCCTTTGGCACTGAACTCCATACCCTACTGGTCTTAACAGGAGGCAATGCTGCTTTCATGCTGCTCATCAAGACGCGCTGTCCATGCAAATAAGGTACAGATGATGATTGCAAGTACTCATACCACAGAGGTGCTCGGAGATCCAGATGGAGCAGGTGAGTGGAGATCTAAAGGAAGTGCTGCCCAACATTACTGATTGCTAATGGTGTGAAGTAAGAGCATTATCTGTAAAGCTCCAAATGTGTAAAAACTTTCAGGCAAACATTAAATACAGGGCACCTAGCTGGCAGTAGATTTTTAAGCTTGTGGAATGGGAGACAGGATTGGATGCAAATGAACAAGCAAAGACTCATCTGGTTACTTCAGGGAATAGAAAAATTTGGAAGGAAATTTGTGACAGACAAGACTGAAATTCCTTGGGAGAGTGCATGTGTATTTAATATCTTAACATGAATGTATTTGTTTTTTGTCAGAATAAAATGCTAAAACCAGTCATGAGATACTAAAGCAAGGAAATATTTGGATTATGGTGCCAGTAAATTCACAACCCCCAAAACTATTTTTAAAAATACTGATCAGAAGTAAATGTCAAACTATGGTGTCACTTAATAGTGGATGAGAGATTCCAAATAGATATTCCTATCAAGAAATGAATTATGGATACTTCTAATAGAAGTACTTCTAAAGAGTCTAATAGATTGTGTCAAGAGGTGTTTTATTTAGAAGTTGATGTCTTTTATCGCTGGGTTTTTAAGAAAATCTTTTATAACATCACAGAACATTTCAGTATATAAAATCCAGGCTTACTCACAATAAATCTTTTCTCTACACTTCCCATTCTCCCAGATCCTTATATGTTTTTCTGTCAGTCTGACCTGTGTCTGGGGGTGACAGTGATCCCCCCTCCCCCCCCCCCCCCCAACTTTTCTGGCAGCCCAGTTTCTGCTTGTTTCTCCTCTCAGACAGTTTCACAAAAGACTCAGGGTATGCCTGGTGCCTCTCTAACCCTGGTGCAGTTTAAAGGTAGTTATGCAGTCTTAAAAAACTGAATGACAATCCAGGTGAGTGTTATGCTCATAGTAGTTAGAAACCAAATGCTTTGTTATGTTAGGCTTCATTCTCTTTTTTTACGAGCTGACCCCAAACCCTTATCAACTCAGTGAAAGTGATCAGTAGCAGCTCCCCCAAACTAGGAGAACTTTAAACCTTTTCTCCTACAGTTTCTTTTCAGAATGATTGAACAGTTGCTCATGCACTGTGCCAGGTGCATTTCCTTTCTTCCTCCCTCCATCTCTCCCTAAGGCAAGTTGAGGTGAGCATACTGGATGAAAAAAGCATCTGAGTAGTTATTCCTCCTTTTTCTTCTGCTGGTAGTAGCCTACTTGCTTGCAGTTATTCTTCCTCTAGCACAGCAGTAACTGACTTCAAGACTCTAAAGTGACCGCTTTTTTCTTTTTTTTTTTTTTTAGTTTCTATCTCTTTACAGACATACTGTCAAGATTTTGAAAAATGCTGGCAGGCTATAGAGAGTTTAAAGCAAAATGTGGGGAAGCACTTCATGTGGCATGGCCTTCTGCACACCACTGGATTGCTGTTTGAAAACTGGTATTGAGGTGAAGTGTCCAGGTCTCTCTTTATCCCACAATCATATTTTTTCTGTTCTGACTGGAGAAAATATTCGATGAATCTGAAAACTCGGTTTGCATGATTTCAGATGAAGAAAACTGAAAGTCTTGTTGAAAGATCCAGGATCTAAGAGCCTCTTGCACTTTACTCAGTAAGATATTATTGATGAGACTTGTTTAAAATCTGACTTCTTCCTCCCTGCAGCCCTCAGAACCTGTGACATGGGGTTCAATGTTTTGCGAAGCAGGGGGCCACTGAGAGTTTCTGGCAAAAAGAGCATGATTGTTCTGAGTGACTGAGGTGCAAGTAGTTCTGTTGTTTGTTTGATTTTTTTTTTGTTTGTTTGTCAAAATTCACTTGAGAAGGTTTTACTCTGAGGTTTTTTATTTTGCCAGAGAATTAAAATGAGATCTTGCTAGAGTGTGAAAATTGCAGTGCTCTAATTGTGCCAGGATAACAGCAGGGACACGAAGTTGCCTCCCAGCATCCAGGACAGATGTGTGAGTACCACTAGGAATGCCTTTGTCATAGGTTAGGCGAATAGTTTTGTTCAGCCTTGAAGTTTCAGCCAATTAAAATTTATTGATTACAGCAAGCGATAGCAAGCAAACAGCACTGCGTGTAGCCGGGGAGTCCGTGCTCCACCAATGGTTCACACACTTCCTCTATTCCATCTCCCTTCTTATAGTCCTCCTTCTTCCTTTGGACTGGTTCTCTCCTATCTTTGGCCGGTTTTGCAAGCAGGTCGTAGGGTCTGCTTTGCATTGTTTCCAAGTCTTGCTTATCCTGTAAAAATTTCCTTCCCATATATGGTAATTACATACAGTGGTAAGTTTCTGACATCTACACAACCCAACCCCCTTGAGTTTTGCTTCCTGATGAACAAACATCCTGTATCTTACTTATCACACTTTTGATAGTGGAACCCACAATTTTCATGCTGCTCATCAAGACATACTCATGTGGCCAGCCCTTGACGCCTGAGCCATGTGCAGCAAGATCCCATGGCTAGATGATGTTTGGCTGAATGTGGCTGGGGTGCACTTGGGTCTGGCTCCATCCTGCCTGGAGCTCTGGGTTCTGAGAAACTGTTATCCCATGCCCTTTCTTGTGACTTTGCCACTCCTCTCCCCTTGCCTTTCTGACATAGAAACATAGAAATTGTTTTTAATGGCTCTTGGTCATAGGGGTTTTGTACACTGCTTACAGGGTCAGTAAGGCTTGTTGTTTAGCTGGATAGGGAGAAAAAGAAATAAGGTTCATATATGATACCATTGTGAAGCCTTTGGTGTCTACATAAAGGGTTATGCTGATAATTAATCAAAAGTCACATCTGTATCTGACACAGTTCTATTTTTATTTCAGAGTCTGGCCTGGGACTGTAGAAGAGCTCTGAAAAAATGTTGTAAGAGATGAAAGAGCTGAAAAATTCCCAAATGGCACCTAAATAATAGGCTGCAAGGGCAGAGAGGTGGGAATGGAGGCTCCCCTGTTCATGTTTGAGGCTAAATGTTCAGCATATCAGCTTTGCAACAGCAGTGAAGTGATGGGCATCTGTTTCTCTGACCTCTTTCAAGACAGAATTTTTCTTTTTGTGTCTGAAATCATTCCTGGTTCACCTTCTGAGGACCTTTCTAGTTCAATCTACAAAGCCTTTTGCAACTCAGTGTTCCTCAGTGAAAAGCCATTTGAAAGGCAATGAATCGTGAAGTGGTCTGATAAATAGTTGGCAGAGGAAAGATGCTCTAGTACTTGGGAGACTAGTCTGGGATTTTGATGATCATGTGTGCTTTTCTTTTTTAATTTTATTTTTTTTTCCCTCTACAGCAGACTTCCTAAAGAAGGACTGGAGCCTTTTCTATTGTTTTTTTTTTTTTCTTCTAACTTTTTGCTAAGTACACTGTCAAGTTCAGTTCCTTTCATACCTCTAATTGAAATATATTAAAACAGGCTCAATTTTTATGGGACAAGTCCTTCTCCTTGTGTTTTGACACCCAGAGGATGATGCAGCTGTAGATGGGATCTGGAATAGTCCTTAGGACATCTTTTCTGCTGCATTCATGTTAGCTTCACATGGCAAGGTTTCACTAAGGACATGATTGCGTTAATCTTTGCAGACTGATGGAACAGACTAATTATTTCTATTTATTAATCTCCAATGTCTTCAAAGAGCATTTGAAACTATGGAAAGTGATAATAATAAAGAAAAGGTGCTTGACAGCTCACTCCTCTCAGCGCTATTGGTGGTGAATTGTACAATCAGATAGCATTCACGAAAACTTGAAGAGGTCAGCTGTTGACAGAGCTTTTGGCGTGCCACACATAATTGCAGAACTGCTGTTTGTCTTCCTGCTGATTCATAACTATAATTTTCTGTGCCATTTTAATGTCACTTTTCTCATTCTGATTTCACTTCATGATCCAGAAAGACATCTGCTATTAGCACAGGTAAGAGGCTTTTTCATAGTACTTATTTGCTGAAAGTCACCCTGAGCAAACACACACCTGAAAGCAAACATGCCTTCAGACAGCATTTAGCACAGGCAGCCAGAATCCCATGGGGTGAAGAGCAGAATCTGCAGCAGATTCATGCAGTCCACAGTAGCTCACAAAATAAGGTTTCTGAAGGGGATCTCCCTGCTTTGTTTACTTCCCAAGAAGCAAACACTTCTTCCAAGAAGCACTTTGAGCAGAACTGAGAGCTTCATAACAGCATCTGACAAGCAGCCATTTGTTGAAGTCCTGAGGTCCCTCTGTCTTGGCCCATTCCTGCTTGATTCAGAAAGACTCTGACAGAGAGATGTCATCTCATTGATGCTACTCTTTTTCCTCTTTAGCTGAACTTTTTCTTTTTTTACGGCACTCTTGAAACGTAGTGAAACTTGAGGACAGTTGGCCAAATTATCTGGAGGCGGGTAACCTGTTTGTTTTTTGGCATCATGTGGTAGAGATCTGGAGGATCTGATCATGAAAATAAGAAGTTTGTGACATAAGAAACCACCAGTGTAGACTATTCATGTCTTTCAGCCGAGCTCACAGAAGGGATTGCTTCCCTTGTTAGTCAGGCTATGGGGAATTTTGTGCAAGCTTTTGCTCTTGCTTCTTCAGGAGCAAATCATCTCTGGTGTTATGTGAGCTAATTCACATGGCTTGGCTTGGAACATGATGAAACATGTTTCTCCACCTACAGACTGGTAGGGACAGTGGCCACCAGGGAGAGAGAAAGGTGATGAGCAGATATGATGGTTCCCCTTTTTCTGGCATAGCTGAGCCTGGAAGAAGATAACTACTTGAGGCTAATCACAATTAACTTCAGTCTGTATTTTTTAACATAATGCTGCTGCTAGAGAGCAGCTCAGGGCATGAAAAGCAGTAGAGCATTTCCACTGCCCCACAGTGCATAGGCACATTGAGTCAGGAGTTATCCAGACCCTGTCTCAGCCTCACACCCACTTGTCTCTGGCCCTGACAGGCAGCTCTGCACTCATGTCTTTGCCACATAGCAAAGCCAGAAGGTGACCCTTCGGTCAGGGCAGACAACTTTAGAGCATCGCTTGACAGCCATGAGTCAAACTGAGGCTGATCACAGACTTGATACTCAAATAGAGATCACACAGAAGTAGGGGTTCACAGCAGAACTGCTCAGTGCTTTTTTTGTGATGCTAATGTGTTACGCCCTTTTGTCCAGTGGGATTTTAGCACCAACATCTCTGCCCCTCATCCTAAATGAAAATCGATCCCCTTCTCCTTAGGGGTACAGGTGGGCATACTCTGGGCTTGATGCTCAATCTTGCTCTCAGTGTGGAAGGAAGGGCACTGAACCAAGGATCCTGGATGTTTCTTTTTATTAAGGCAGCAGTCCCAGGTTTTCTTGAAAAACCCATTTGCTATCTAGCAAATAAAATCCTTGTTAATACGTGCTAGAATAACTTTTGGTTTAGTTGCTGCAGCTTCACACTAGTGATATAACTACGGCTTGATTTCTTCTACCCTTCTAAACTCCCAACAAACTACACTTTCTAGGGTGGAAATGAATCAACACATTAACAGCTCTAACTATTGGATGGGAGAACTGCTCACCTGTGAGATTCATCCACCTCTGGTCACTGAAGCATGGTAACTCTAAATATAATTATGAGGAAAAAACCCCCAAGACTAGTTTGTAGCTTACCCAACTTAATTAAAACAAAGCCATAATTAATTGTGTATAATTTTCTGTAATTTGGCAAGCTATCAAAAAGCTGCCTTGCTAAGACATGATTTTTACCACTTGTCTGATGAAGATGGCTATTTTCACAAAAGCATTCAGAAAAATAGATTAGGACCTAATAGCACCAAAGCACTTGAAATCTTCTGGTTCAGATGTCAATCTTATTAGAGCCTGAGCCTTTTCAAGTAACACATAAGCTATTTATTTAGACTGACACATAATAGCTTGCTTTATTCCTTCTCCCTCCCCTCGAAAGAGATTGTGTTTACTCAAAATCAGCTCTCTTCTTTGGTATAGATATAAGGAACACTGTCTGTCTTCAAAGCACTACAGACATTCCTTTAAGCCTTGACTGCTGCTATTAGCTATTACTCTCGGCTTAAATGGTATTGAATTAAAATAATTTCTTAATGATAATATCCTTCTCACAAGACTTAATGGTTTTTAAATTGGGTTTTGGCAAATATGAGACTAGGCAAGGGTGCAAGCCTGGATCTTTTCCAGAGGCCATTTAAATCAATGAAGTCATCAGGTTGTATAAATGCATCTTGCCACAGCACGACAATTAACATTTACTGGAATGTTAGCAGAATATTACAAAGTCTATCAAATATGGATTAAATGTACCTGAGATGCAGCCAGTTTCCTGACAAATAGAAGATGAAAGCTTTTTGTTCTTTTAGATTGACTCTGCTGATCTAACATGCTGCAAACTGTAGAAAATGCCAGCAGGCAGTTCAACAAATAGACTTTTCTATACAGATGGATTTTGTTAGATTAATGCTAGTAGCTGTAAAGAAGTCCAGTGACTACCATTCCCCTCTCCTCTGTATGAGTGGAAGATGGTATGCACATTCCTATTCATACCCCTGTTCAACCCTGAGTGGTGTGTAAACAGTTACATCTTGTCAAGGAGTGTTTTTTAATGCATTTTCTGGGTTTTGTCATTCGTAATTACTTCATATTTCTTTTGACATTTCTCAAGATTTTCCATTCAAATGAATAAGGTGCCTTCATATGTCTAGGGGTCAAATCAAAGTGTGGTCTCAACTACCAGCAGCTGGTATTTGTTTCTCCTGCAGATATATGACTGTTGGGTCAATGGGTACATTCCTTACTTTTACAAAGCTGAAGATGTTTTGAATAATCTTAAAAGTAAATGAAACCAAACCAATCAACTCATTCAAGTCCCACATCCTTTGTTTTTAAGTTCTGAATTAATGAAAAAAATTCAACACATTGCTGGAAAAACAACCCTGAGGGCAGTTTGGTGACAGGGTGGGAAGGAATCATAAAGGACAGGAAGATCTGAGGATTAGGGTCCTAAGGGGAAGAGAGTTGCTCTCAAAGAAGACAGTTTTGAGCTCATTAGTTTTATAGGCAAATTTTAGATCCACCCTTGCGCTTCTCTTTTGCTGTATGCATCAGGCAGTCCTTGACATAGAAAACAGTAATTTTGCACAAGTAACATGTGATTTCAGAAAATGATGATATTTATATGGAGGATGAGATTTGCTGCTCCCCTTCTCCATAGTGGTCTGAAGCAGCCATATTTTGTGGGAAAACATTAAAACCTTGTCCCAGAAGAAAGTAACTGCCCTCTGTAGGAGCTGATAATTAGAGACAACAAAGCTGTACTGCATAATCTGATCACAGACTATCTGAATATATAATTTTTCTGAATAATATATTTTTTATAGTATAATATAATATATCTGTGGACCCTCAAGCTTTAGAGTGAGAGCTCCTAGGACTTTTGGTTCCTCTGTCTTGGAACAAAACACACACTCTGAAATGGCAATCACAGTGGCAGGAGATGCATTGTGTGGTTGTTTCTGGGATGCACTGTTGTTCTGTAAGCAAAGCCAGGGCTACTGTTAGATCCAGAGAAGGAGGGAGGACTGCCACCCAAAAAGGCTGTAAGTAGCCTAACTCCCCACAGGCATTGTGAAGGAGACTGTTTTGGAAAGATTCCTTCTTTATCTTCCTTTCTCACTCTGTTTTTCAGACCAAGTTAATTATATTTCCATGTAAAGTCACTGTTTACTCCTGTGACGAGACCATAGGGAGTGCTGCTTTTGGCTGGAAAGGATGCTGTATTTGTGGGGGAAGGAGGGTGGGATAATTGAATGGGGCTGAAGTTCCCTTTTCCCTTGCTTCCTTATGCTATATTAAAGCTTGTCCTCTGTCTTATGTAACTTATGGAGATTTCTTGGCTGCTTCAAGGTTAACTTTGATTGTGCTTTTTTAATACTTGTGGTTACTGCCATTTTGTAACCTTCCTCTACCTCAGGTAATTACATTCTGTCTATTGAAGATTCCTATTGCTGGATCAATAGAAGAAGTTTATTCTTCATTTCCTTTGTAATAGCTATTGTATAGTCCTGCAAAATGGCTGTTGTAGCTGGCTGTAATTCGTCAGTGAATGAGCAATCCTGCAGCCTGAAAAGCATCCAAAGATCTTATGGGATGAAAAGTGATATAATCATTATTGGTGGCTCAATTGCTCCTTTGACATCTCCTATAAGTATTAGTTGAGAACTAGAGGGTTATCTGGGCCCAAATGTTGTTCCAATCAATTATCTGTGCATTTTCCCCATCCCATCTGATGATTGCTTCTGTCATTAACTGCTGGTATCCTACAGTGTCCCTTGATTGAACTTCAGTCTGTGGAATTCTGTCTCTAGTTCCCTGCTGCTTCCCAGTCCTCTACTGCCCCTGTGCAGAACTGGGCTCTTGAGGTTAGGATTGCTGGTTTCCTTTCTCTCTCAAACAGCTGCTGTGTCACTGAAGTAGCATCTAGACATAGAGCAAGTTGGCCTCCAACAAGCCTGCTGGCAGCATTCTGATCTGTAAAGTTACGTGCCTGGTGATAAAGAAACTGTTAAAGCAATCTAATAATTCAGGCCTGATGATATCAGCTTTTGCCTTTGTTCCTGAAATAGGAGACTTCAGGATTTTGGGTTACAGATCACAGTGTTTTGTAGTTAAGAATGTTTGGGTCGAATAACAGGGAAAAAAAAAAAAGCTATTATTGTTGCATGGCTTTGTGAAGCCAAGTATGTACTTGATTTTCTAGTAGCACCTTGTATTGAGCTGGCACCTCTAATGGTTCTGTCTCCCTAAAGGGTTTGGGAGACTTCGAGGAAGTAATCACATCTTGAACAGAGAATGATGCCTGAGCCACTGAAAAATGAGGTGGAAATATTTCTGAGCTGGTGGTGTTTAGTACCTGAATTCTAATGTTGGAAAAGGCTGCTCATGTTTTGGGTAGTGGTAGTAGCTGGGTCCTGTGATTTTAATGTTTTTAAGCACCCTCTCAAAATGGCACATCCCCTGGTGGAACCCAATGTGATGCTACTAAACAATCTAGCTAACAGATAAGGAGAACTGATGTGACAGATACCTTGCAACAATGATGTTCCAAAGAAAAACAGAAAGGGATATGTCATTTTGATTCAAGTTTTGTGAGGGATGTGAGATAAATTAACTTTTACTTAGAAAATAGGCAAGCGTCATATTGTGAGGAGAGGTAAGAAAAGAGTAGAAACAAAATTTGGAAGCCTGATTGAGGCATGTTCTCTACAGTCATTAAAAAACTTGTATTTGTGTTGTACATTTTTGTGATGATGGACAAAGGATCCTCCAGTCTTTAAATGAGCTACTGCATGGAAAACATGTTAATAAAGCAATCTTCTTGTTGCATCTGCATCACCATAAAACCTTTGGCATAGCCTTTTTATAAGTCCCATCTATATATGCATCTCAAGAAAACTATCTGCTTTTGAGTATGATAGTGAGGTCTATTGAAAATATTAAATAATGAATTATACAACTTTCTCATTCTCTTTTAGTGAAATGCTTAATAGACAAAACCCAAACACAGAGTTAATTCACCTATAAAGTACTTGGGCATCTGAATTACGCTTTTAATCTGCAGCAGCTGAGTTATGTCCCACTCCTACAGTATTTCTGGAGGGAAGGCTGGACAGGTAGAATCTACTTATTTTACAGATTGTAGGGATAACTTATGCAGACAGCTAACAGCCTGCTCTTACTAGGTGAAGAGAATTTATTGGAAGGGCTCAGGATCTTGCTTTTCCTGTCGCTCATAGGTTATTAGCTTGTTCTTCCCCCTTCAGAACTGATCCATTGGAGTTCAGCTCTGAACTGAATAAAAGTGCTGCCTTCTGTAGATACGGGCTTGCAATGTGATGGGAGGGCTGTGCCTACTTGTGCTCCTGACCAGAAGGCATGATCGAGTGGGTTAGGTTGCTTTTAGTTTCTGCTGTTGGCTAACATCTGAATAGAGCAGGCAGAATATATGCCAATTTGTGTAAGCATGAAGACTGTCGTGGTCTGATGTTTGTAAGGCTTGAACCTGCAAACTTTTCTCTGAATACTCAAGAGGATACTCAGCTGGAACATAAGCTGGCAACTCAGCCTCCGGAGGATAGCAGGTATCTGTCCAAACTGTTTGATATTCTAATCTATAGAACCATGAGTTGAGTGTCAATTAAGCATATTGTTAATCTTATAGGGTGAATATCAATATTTGTCTTTTCCTTGGGGCAGCTAGAGATATAAAAAGCTTGCTGCTTGATCAGATTCCCACATCAGTGACCATGATTCTCATGGTAAGCAGTGTCTCCCTTGACCTCTGCTTCCTATGCTGACCACTTGCTCTCTGACGGACAGAAATCAGAGGCTTGAGACATAACTAACTACCAGGTACTTTTGGCTTCCAATTTTCTCCAGCCCCTCCAAACTCCTGAGGAAAAGTACCAGGGGTGGCAATCATAAAGGGATTCACTCTGTAAATATCAGCACACCATGAAGGTCATTGTGTCTGTTAGCAGCTCAAAACTAGTTGTTAGAATGATCCTCTGAACAGACTCTAAAAAACCCCTCAGGTCTGCATTCCAGCCATACGGGGAACAGAAACCCAAATGGATTAAGATCAGAGAAAAAAAAACCCTCATTTGACAGCCTATAAACCATTATTTTAAAATATCTTAATACTTGAAATTAACACTTGAGATGGTTAAGTGTGTAAGAGAGTTTAATGGTTAAATCTTACTTGGGAAAATGGCTTCAGGGAAACCTGTTCATTTTACAATGTTAGCTGGTAGAATGGATGATGCAGCATCCAGGTTTTATGTTGGATCTGTGCAATTCTCTGTAGTATTTGCCTTCACTTAAATTACTAAAGATGATCTGCATAATTACCAGTTGCTTTCCTAGTTAAACTTGACCTCAGAATGAGCTAGGTGATTTTGGTAAGACAAATTATATCTTGTCCTCAGGACAAGTGAACGAGATACTAACAGAGAAATGAAAAGCTAGAAATAAATAAAATAATTGTACCTAATGGAGCAGCACAAAAGGGGTGCTTTTTATGGTCTTTGAGAAACATTTTCAGCTTGCAATAATTTATTTCCACAGCTCACAGAAGCTACATGAATAACTAATATTCTCTGATAGAGGCTCTATTCCATTAAGGAGTCATCTTTGCAGTAAAGGCAAAGAAGAATAAAAAATGTTACGAAGACAAGGTAAAGCTATTAGCAAATCTCCATTCCAAAGTTGTTTCCTACTTGTAAACCATTTCTATCAAGGGAGCAATTTCCTGTGTGCTGCCATTAGTGGATAATATTTTCCTTCAAATAATGGGCTATGGATGGTGACTAACCACAAATGGTAATATTCTCTCTTTTAGAGGCCTGCACAGCACACTTAAATGTTCTGCCATGGTGCATTAGAACATAGACTATTTCCAATGTTAAAACTCATTTGTTTAGAAAAACCTCTCTTCCTCTCTCATTACTTCTTTCAAAACAGCTGAATGAGAGTGGTGGTTCTCATAAAGTTCCAGTTTTCCTGGACTTCAAATGTACATTCTATAGTTAGCAAACCTTGGAAGAACACTTTAGACACAGCTTATATAAAAAGACAATAAAGTGTGATGAAGAAGGCAACAGGATGTGTGCATATGCCATGAGATTTGTTACTGCTCACGTTGCTGGGCTGTGCAGACACGCACACAAGACAAACTGGGCTGGGATTAACCAGGTGCAGGATAACAGCATTCTGTTATCTGTCCCTGACAAATTACAGGCTGCTAGCTGGAATTGCCACTTGCAGATAGCAGTCATTTAGTAGTAAACTGCGCTTGTTTTTTTCCCACTAAAAGCCTGAAACAAGGGCATGTTTATATAAGTACATTGAAATATGAAATGCTTTGGGTACATGTAAAGGAAATGTAAACCTTCCTAGCCTTTCATTTCCTATCAAACATTTACTGCATTGCAGGTCTCTCCAGCTCAGTAACAATGACAGTGTAGCATACCTCATATACACTGTACTTTATAGTGTCATGGTAATGTATGTCTAGGGCCTTCTTTAAACCTGTATTCTGCTTTTATAGAACTGATTTTGATTAAAGAAAATACAGAAACATTTTTTAATGTTTTGAAGTGTGACAATTTATGAGGGAAAGTAAATGCTTTACGCTTGAGTGTTATTGCAGGATTCGTTGCTCTGGAGGAAATGTCCCTGCTCACAACTGAGTTTGTGTGGTGGAACAAGCACAGCCCACAATACTGAATTTCCTGACTTAGTTTTGAATTATTCTGTTTTCAAATAATTTTATGTTTTGAAAACTAAAACTGCAAAACCAAGGCTACTGTTTTACACTTCAATGCCATGACACTTTCTTTTCTAGAATTATCTTAAATGACATACAGTCTCATGGCTAATATTAGGGTATATATTAGGGGATAATTTTACTCACCATCAAGTGAGGAAAACAAAACCTTTGCAGCTGAAGGAGATAAGTAGTGTGACTACTACATCTAAAAAGCATTTACATGTACATGTAAAGAGAAAATGTAACCAAATCACAGTAAATGAAGCTAATTTTTTAAAAGCAGTGTATGTTATTGGTTTAATGGATTATCAGAAAGCTGCACCTTTGTTAATATCCTTTTCCCTATTTCCTCATTCATTGCAGAACAGACTGGGGAAGTTTCATAGTGAATTGTCTGAAGTTCATAAGGAAATATCTGGATCAGCAGTTACCAAGGTGTTTATTAATCACCTTAAAAGAAAATTGTGCCACTTCCATTTTTGTTCTTGTTCAAGTGTTTTAGGCCTCAATAAGCTAAATATTTTCTAGAATATATAGCAAAATAATGCCAAGGGAAATCTAAAACACTAGCTTACTGTAATTTAAAAATATGTCAGGTTTGTCAGGCAATGTGTTGAAAAGAAACACAATGAAACAGTAAATTTTTTTCCAAAAAAACCAATTATAAAGGCCATAAACAGTGGCTTGACCCATTTTTTTTGTTTGCTACATTTTGGCTTTCTTCAGTGATCTAGGTTTTGAACTTGTTTAATTTAAGTGTGTAGTTCTTGCTTCTCTTGTTTGGATCACTTCCAAACACGTGAGGCTAAGTCTATACTGCAGTATTACAGCAGACAGCCCTGCTAAAGTACTGATTTTTTGCCATGGCTCTTGAAATAGCTGAAAGGCAGTTTCACTGCATGTTTTATTGTAAAAGTGAGAGAAAAAGAGCAAGACAAGGGAATTCAGAGGATGTGACATCAGGTGTGTCACAGCCTCAGTTTTCCCTTTCATCTCAGTACTTGGGATATCTTTCAAATACATGGAGGCTACATACATGAAAAGGGTCGCTCTGTTGTGAGGAAGCATAAACCCTAGTTAAGTATGTTAATGAAATTATCTACCAAGAATCGAATACAACTTTGGGAACTGCTGGCTCAGTATTCTAATGTCTGCCTGGACCAAGGAGTACATGGGCTATTGCCTAGGGAGAGCAGCAGCCAGACTGGGTTGTGGCAGTGGTGTGGCGATGGATGACACTGACCGGCAAACAAAACTAAACATGTACTCAGCCCACTGCAGAGTTTGGGTTCTGCCAGCTGAGGCACGAGACATGCAATGCAGCGTAGTACATTTACTTACCTGTATAAGAGTGAGGCAGTAAACGAGACCAGCAGTTTGTTCTGGCCTTGAACATCTGACCAGCAGGTCTCCTGTGCTACCCACCCTAACTTACCAGCAGGATGCCGTAAAAGATGCTGCTGGGCTGCTGGTGGTGTTTTTCTTTTCTGAATACACAAGACATCAAGTGGGTTATAAAATTATGCAAGGTATTTTCCAACAGCCAATGCAGGAATATGTTAGGTCTTTTGCCAGCAGAGTCTTGTTCCTTTTTGCTGCAAACTAGATTTTAAACATTTTACATATGTTTGTTTCAACAGTTAGGAGTGTGGGGTCATGAAATAACACAGGAAAGCAGAGATGAGCTGTTCATTGCTTTGAGACATCTACAGCGCCCTTTGGAGTGTCCTGGGTGGCAGATTTTACTTCTCAGCAAAATTGAACTGACTTTATTACAGCTATCTGAAACATTAGACTAGGCTCATAACACGTGCAGAAAGCTGCCTTATGTGGGTGTGGGGACAGTTTTTAGCAGCTCTATTTCTAAGGGATCAGCCATCATGTCCTATACTTCTCAGAAGCTGTTACCTTTTGGATGCAGTGCCAGCTTTGCTAGCAAACCATTTTACTGTTGTCTGTGTGTGGTGATGTGGTACTGGCTCCTCTGGTCATGCCTTATAACCCTTTGAGTCATAACTACAAATACCATAACTGTTCCCTGATACCACATATCACAGACAAAATTCTCTATTCCTCCTATATTCCCCTCCAGCAACTTTATTGCAAATGGAATACATTGAGCCTTTGCCATATTCGAAAAGTAGATGCCCAGGAGATGAGGTCTGAGAAAAACGTATTTTGCCTTTCAAGTAAATGATTCTAAGATTAAAATCTGGAATAGCTCATTTTTCCCCTGTCTTCAATCATTTCCGTTTTTTAGGTACACTTCCTAGCTCTTAAAAGTGTAAATTTTAGAGTTTTTATGTGCCTGTAAATCAAAAACTGCAGAACACATTTTAACCTCTCAAAAAAAAAGCTCACAACTGGACTAAGGACTTTATATGCCAAGCTACAGCATCATGCACCTATGAAGATGAGTTAAATTCTTTGAAAAAGGGAGGTGGTTTATAATGGGAATGCTTTTTGGAGTGGACGTGTGAGAGGGCACCACTACAATAAATCTAGACGAGAGATAAAATGAGATCTTATTATGCTTTCATGCAGTTTGGCAAAAAGTAGTTTTGCATCTGAGTTCAGTTGATTCTGCCCAGGAGAGGCTATTAAGAGTGTACTTTTCTAATGCTTGTGTTTCTGCATGTCCTTCTTTTATTTATTTTTTTTTTTCTTTTGGTGCAAAGAAAGTCAGAAAGTCAATGACCCAAAGGCAGAGCTATGCTCAGGAGATGCTAAAGATGAGATATTAACTCCTCCAGTACTCCCAACTTTGCTCTGATATGTTAGCTCTTCTTGGGGCTGCTGAGCCACAGCTGGCTCTGAGCCAGGCACACTTTACAGATGTTTGGGTGGTTTGGTGGTGGAGGCACTTCTCTGCCCTTTGGGAGCTGCCTCCAAATACTCAAGGAGTGAAAGGCATAAAGAAAGCAGCTCTGTAGCACTGTGTTGGGAGCATCCAGGCAAAGTGCTAGAGTTGTTTATGGAGATTTTGTGCCCCCTAGAAATGCCCAGGTGGCAATTACCCTAGGTTTTAGGCTCTGTTATGCCAGCAGAGGAGTGTAAAATAGCCTTGCTGAGACAAAATGACCCACTCTTGAGAGGTCTTGATTAGGAGCACGGCTGTTTTCAGAGGTCCTAATAACGACTGGAGTCCTGCTGAATCTGGAGGAGTTTGGCATCTCCTTTGGCATCAGAGTCTAATTTTGTAGTAAATAGGTTTTTTAACCTTTGTGATGGCCTAAAGTGTTCAATTTAAGCTTTCATAAACTGGGCTGACCAAAATAGAAGGATTAGAACAGAATGAGAAGAAATGTGCCCTGGAAAGTGCAATTATGAGGAAATCCATCTGAAAGCAGCTGTCTGCAGGAATAGACTGAGAAGGCATTTTTAATACATCACCAGGAAATGAGGAAGCTGCACCTGTGGCTCAGCAGTTTGAAGCCTGATCACATCAGCACCTGTGTCACTGTCATTTCAGTTGCATGTTACTCTTCTGCATGAAAAGAATAACCTTACCATCAGGAGACACAAGGAACAGAAACAAATCATTCTTTAGCCATACCTGCTAAGGGAGATGGTGGCCAAGGAAAGGGTTGATTTGTTGCCCAACGGAGCAGGAAAATGTAGACCAAAAATGTCACTGAAACAGAGTCCCTAAAGTCCTTTCCATTTTCATTTTTATTGCAGGTTCAGTACATCCTAATTAAGTGTGAGAAGGTGGAGAATATGTGCCTGAAGCTTCCAAATTTACTGCTTCTGCAGGGCAGCAGGAAGTTTAGGACTAGAGTGTTTAGAGCCCCAAATGATCCTGGAGCCACAGTAACTTATTTCTTCAGGAAAAGAGAGTGTAGGTGATGTCTGAGACAAGGGCAGATAGAATCTTTTTTCCTGAACATGAAATGGGTGGAAGAACTGCTGAAGTCCAATGAAGTTCAATTCAGCTCTAGGAAAATAAAGGAGTAGATGAGCTACATACAAGTTCCTACTGGAAAAAAACACAAATTGAACGAAAAAAATCCTTTGAAACTTCTGAGGCTTCCTGAGTCTGTCTTTACAGCATTTCTGGAAGCACAGTGGGAATTATGCAAGGTAGAGGCAAAACACCTTAGAAAAGCCATCAGGCAATATTTCACTGTCAGAATGGAAGTGTATCTTCAGGCATCTGTTCTTTTTCAGGTACAAGTCAATGTTGTTTTTAAAGTCTTACTTCAGGGATAAAAATATCCTATTCAATTTCAAGTCAGGAAAAAATAAGGAGGAGGGGAGAGCAGCCACATGAAGCACAGGTCAAGTGGTGTTGACAACATGCATAAACAGTCCAAATACAAATAAAGAAAATGGCAGAGATGGGATTCCACACTCACTGAAGTTATTTACTACTGCCAACACCAGGATTAAGAACGACTAACAGGAAACCAGTCCTGTGGGAAAAAAGAAAAATCTAAGGATTTTTGTTATGGACCGCAAGCTGAATGTTGTTCCGGGAGAATAGGGAACTCTATAAAAAAAAAAAAAAACCAAAAAACCAAACCAAAACAAAAACAAAGCAACAGGATAACTGTACTCACACTTCTGCTCATCACTAGAAAGAGCTCAGAAAAACTAATGTTCATATTTTGAGTGGACCCATGAGATTTTTTGCCAAATGATTGTATGGCCAGTAAAAGTTTATGTGAGTTAAAAGGCAACCTGGCAAATTAAATGTTAACAGTTTCCTGTTAAAAACACCATTTTCTTTAGGGTATTGAAAAGAACTCCAGAAAATATTGTTTATGTGTTTGTTCTGAGCAGAACCCTCAGCAGGTCTGAGCTAAACACTTTTCAGGCTGCCATGCTATGTCCATTCTTCTAATTCTTCCATTAGAATCTTCCATTCTCCTCTAAGAGCCAGCAATGAGGTTGAGAGCTGGGATTGGAGATTATACCAGAAGATGCTAATGGCTGCTAGGAGCTACCCAGTAGGTTCTGGAGGTCCTGTGCTGAGAGATGGCTGGCCAAACTGCATTGAGTAATTACTGGAGTAATTGGTTTCCTCTATACTTAATTCTTGTATTATGTCCGCATCAGCCTTTGCTAGTGCAAGTTACTCTCTCCTGCTGTCCAGCCTACTTCCTCCTTGCCATATTCCAGGCTGTGCTGACACCCTCTCTGAACATCGCTATACTGCAATAATACTGCTTTTAATTTTTTTCCTGGATATTGTTCTGAGCTAATATAGTAACCCAGGTAGCCATCCAATGTATAATTTGGATTTATGCTTTAAAAATCTGCCTGACTCGAACAATAGATTACAGTGATTGTGAAGGAGATACTGTCCTTTCCTGGGTAAGTTCTCATAAAGTTTTATCAGACAGGCTGAAAAATAATAAAAGGAAGAGGAATAATAAAATTGGACATTATAGCAAAAAAGGAGCACAACAATTGAGAAGATTCAGGCTTCAGACAAAAGCCAAGGGCAAAAATCCATCTTACTGTATGAAGTTAGTGCTGCTTTTTTGGTTTTAATCCTTTTGCTTTGGTGCATTTCACTCCTACCCTTTGCAGGGTGTAGAAGCTGAACATTATATTCTGGTGGTTTAATAAATCCTATCATCTTGTTTATTTCAATCATTTCCTCATTGGGCTGAAAGCTTTAGGGATTTCTTTTACAATAATTCCCCAGATCTCATTCTTGGCCATTACAGTGCAGCTGATTGCCTCTAAGCAGATAGTTCCTCCTTTTCATTCATTGCTTTCAGTCTCATAATTCTGTGCTTATCAGCACCGAACTTCATTTGCATTTATTAGCTGTGTTGGTATTTAAAATATCAACTCTAAGACGTTCTTTATCTCTCTGCATTGTTTCTTATTATTTGCTGTCTCTCCTGTCTCTCCCAATTTAACTTTAAATGCAAACTCAAAATGTTTGTACCAAATGGTTGTCAAAATTCTTTGCATAATCTGCCGAGTGTGGACTGATTCCCATTTCCCAACTACCAGATTCTTTCCAGCCAAGAGATTACTTTTCCCAATTGCATTTCTTCTACGAATCTCCTTATAGCTCCAGCTAGTTCCATCCCCCCACTCTCCTTCTTTCCTTCTTGTCTGAGGGACATGGCTCTCCAGAGTTCTTTGCAGGGCAGGGCTGCCTCTTGTTCTTACTGACACACTCGTCTCTCTGGAAGTGCACACGTCATTGTCCCCCTGAGCTGGGATGAGCCTATTGCCTCAGCATCCACATCCAGTGCTGCCACAGGGCAATACCTGGGCAAAATTAAATCTACCCTGACAGTGCTGGGATTTTCACATGGTGCCGTCACTGCTCCTGATGTTGTTCTTGGTATCAGAAGGAATTTTGTTAGTGGCTGAAGGCACCCACGGGATGCAGGTAACAGCTACCTGAGGACAGGCTGGTTATAATCAAAGCACGGAGCCTGGTTCCAGTTTTTAGTTCTGGCACAGACTTCCTCCTCAATTTCAGGCAGATAAATCTCTCTGTCCTACTTTCCCCTTGTGTTACATGGAGGCTATAATTCTTATTAGCAGAACTTCTCTTTTTTGTTTGTTATTGTTGGTGGTCTCTTATCCGTATTTTAAAGAGATGCATTGTTCCCAAATAGAGCAGAACTAAGAAGCTGCAAGTCCCAGGATGGCCATGGGAGGCTGAAGGGCTGCATACACACCAGTATAAATACAACAGCAGTCACCTGCAAGATATGACAGACAGGTAAGGACAGAATATCTGAAAGGATATCAGCTTCAGACTCCTTGTAAAGGAGTTGATGTTAATCATGATACCAAAATTCAGGTATTTATGGAGTTCTTAAAATATTGCTTGCCTGTAGCCATAACTTCAGTATCTCTTCTCACTCCCATCAGAAATTCCTTATTGTTTAGAGCTGTTGAATATGACAGTCTTTCTACAAAGTGGTGTCAGAGGCCAGGGCCACAGGGGGTGCAGGGTTTCTGCATTAATATCTCGACCTCCTGGAACTACATATGGGTCCAATGCTACAGGCAATTATTACCACAATTTCCTTTTATCTGAACCAATTAGTTAGAACTGAAACTGAATGTTTAAGGTCTTATTGAAAGTCCAGAAAAGTCAGAAGACCATTTCCATTGGCACTAGAAGGCTGCAGCAGTCTCAAGGGCACAGCATTGAGGAATCTAAAATTGTTCTCCAAGTTTCTTCAATGTTTTAAAACTTGAATGTATTTTGCCATGCTGCCTATTTAAGGCAAAAGGCTATAGTGATGAGAAAGTACAGAGATATTCTGCAGTCAGTGGAAATTTAAAATGAAACAGCCTACTGTCCCTGACAGCCCCATACAAAGGTCTGAAAAGATAGGAAACCATAAAATAATATTTTTGTTGCTGTTGGCTGTAATGTCTGTTTCTTGTGGCTCACACAGAAGGTACACCCTCTTCCCTCACTCCCCTCTTCCCCTCCCCCCTCGCCCCCCCCCCCTCCAAATTAAACTCTCATTGTCTTTCTCCTTTTGTTTTAAATTGTAGAAGAAAATTATGGTCTATCCCAAATATAGATGTGGAAAGTCTGAGAATTTTGGTTTGGAAAAGCAATTAGATACAAATTCCAGAAACAGTGCTGCAGTTTCCCATTGCAAACATTTTGAAAGCCATTTTCTGAAACTGTGAATTGTTTCTATAATATCAGGTCTTACTGAACCTTTACCTTTGGATAGACAAGAAGCAAGTACATCTTGACCTGTGCTAAAGCATACTGTCAGTGAGTTGGGAGACACCAAAATGTCTACTAAAATAATTTAAAAATACTACCTTAATTTTGCATGTAAATAGTTTCCTAGCATCACTTCTCTTGTACTTGTCTTGCCAGTGTGTACTTCTTGCTTGCTCATTTTTCAGAGTGAATAGGATTTTACCTCTTAATAAATATCGTGCTACTATGGGGACCTAAACTTTGGAGATTCTTGCAGTCTTTCCTTGCTTTGGTATCCTGTAGCATGTGTAGCTTGGCTAAGTTGGTTTGATTGGTTGATTGGTTTGATTTTGGGTTTCTGTTTTGTTCTTTTTATTCCCTTCTCCCTTCCCCCAGGCCCTCCCTGTCCCGCCCCCCCCTTTTTTTTTTTGTGGTATGGGTTATTGTTTGTTAACAACATTCTGTAACTTATGATGCATTAGGAAGAACATCTGATAACCTTTTAGGATGTAAATGACTGTCAAATGATTTGCAAATGTTTCATGAAACTGGGCCTGAAAGAAAAATGATGTCATCTCTTAATTCTGCTATCAAACAGGTCTTTACTAAATTTTTTTTAGTCTAGGCTGACCAGGTCTATTTTCACTTTTCCACTTAATGCAATCTGGATAATAAGAATAATTGGCATAATAAAAAATTAAAACTCTTCCATAATTATAGTGTTAATGATGTTTCTTAATAAGATTTTTGCCAACAATCTTCCTTTTATTTTTTTTTAAATATAATAATTCTGCTTATTAAGCTATTCCACTATGTGTATTTTCTCATTCAGGGTAATTTATTGAACAATATGTCAGTTTCTGTGAGTGCATTTAGTGTATTTAATATTTTGCACAGTCCTTTTCTTCTTTTGGTAAAAAATCCTCAACCTTCTTAGTGTTATAATTATGCTTGCTTCATTATTATTCCAGTTATGGTTTTGTATTCAGTGTTAGCTTAAGTTATTGATGAATGTGCCTACACACACACAGGCCTTCATGAGGATATAAATGAACTGCCAAGTGAAGAATTTGGGAAAAACTTCTGGGGAAGGCTAGCACTTCATTTTTTGCACTTTTCTCCTTAGCATCTGGACTGAGTCATAGCAGAAAGCCTTTTTTGTCCCAGTCTTATGCCACATTCTTTTATCTTGCAGAAATGCTTGTGCTGCAGCCTTGGACCTGTGCCCTCTCTCCGTGACTGCTTGCAAGGCCCATGATCCTCCTGCTCCCAAGATTTGGAAGAGGTTCATCCTTTCTGCATCAAACCATGACAAGAAGGAAAAACAAGTGTTTGGAAAAAAACAAGTTAAACAGAGAACATTCTTACAGAACCCATGTAGTCCACTAAAAAGTGATATTAAATGTAGAAAATACTCCATAACTTAGCAGCTTCAGGAATTGTAACTGTCTTTTGTAATCTGATTATCTTGATACATGTTTTACCTTCTCTCAGTTCTGCAATTAAATATCAGCAATATATTCATATCAGGTCCTGGCAATGAAAACTGCATGACAGTTTGTACAAATTCTGGTAATTGACTTTCTAAGACACATAAACTTTTATGCAAGAAAACCTTTAAATCTATTCCATATCATAGTATTTAATAATTGTCCATCTATTATTGCCTCAATAACAACCTGATGAAGAAAGCCAGGTTTCTTGGCAGTTTAAGTCAGAATGTAAAAAAAATATGTTCTTTTTGTTACTGGACCTTGTTTTATTCTAGATGTATAGAACTAAATGCAATTCTTAGTCCTAATGAACTTTGAAATGTTCATTGAGCTTAATTGGTGGAGTATTTGAATTTATGTCAGAGAGTCTTGAGATCTGTGAAACTATTTTGGGTACCTCTGGTCTGTTTTAAATGAGCTCATAGGGATTCTGAAATGGATGAAGAATTATTATTTCAATGTGCAAACTGAAGAAGCCCTGTATGCTCTGAGTTTGCTTAAGGCTAGATTAATACAGATGAAAGGGGATGGTGTTTCTAGCATTTCAATAAGACTAATGGAGCTTTGAGTTGCTGCTCATCTTTTCCTGTGAAATTTGGGAGTTACAGGGAACATTATGACTATCTGATTGCACAGCTAAAATATTATAGATGCAGAATTTCCTGACATATTTTATCTTCCATTCAGTAACTTCTGGTGCATTTGGAGCACGGGTGGCTCTAGCAAAATTTTCAGAACTCCATTTCAAAATAATTCAAGAATTAATTTTAAACTCTCTCTGAATGATGACCATCTCATGAGAGGTCTTAAAACATCTTATCTCTTTCCTGGTGATAATAGAGTATTTCAACAGCTGTTTAATGATGGCAGGCAGCAAGTGCCCTCCATGTGATTTGTGCATTCAAGGGACACAAGTTGAGCAAGTGACAGCAGCAAAGCAAGATTGGAAACTTTTAATTGCAATCCACTTTTCTGACGGGTTTCATGAGGACACCTTGTTTTTTCCAAGCAGAGAAAAGTGACTGGGTAGGGCTACTCACACTGAGAGGGAGGAAATAATTTTTCTCAACTTCTGTAATGATGCTCAGCTCTCATGAGTCAGATGGTGGTTTCTCTCGGGGCCATCATTTAGTCAGCAGCAAGTCCAATGTTTTCTGTCTCTTACTAAGAATTGAAGAGCTGCACTGAAGTGCAGAGTCTACCTAAGGGTGCCCTTTCCTTTCCTCCTGGGTCATGAACATTTAAAGGATACCCTCTTCTGCTTTGTTTTGAATATTTTTTAATGCGAGTTTCATTTATTTAGGTCTTCACAATTTTGCTCTTGTGCCAGTGACAGCATTATTTTCTGTATGTTCTTTTAATATCAGTAAGGCACATGCAAGTGTGGAAACTTCCCACAGCTGGAAGCCAATAGGCAAACCCCTAAAATTCTATGGGTAAGACATGTCCTTGAAGATCTGAGCAGAGGAAGCTTTAAACTTTTCATCATGGTTATGAGAGATTCTGGTTGAAAGAAAAATACCCCTTTTTTGACAAAACAGTGACAGAATCATGAAAAAGACATCTCATTTTAAATAAAGCTTTGTTCATCAGATATGGCTCATTAATCCTATTTGAGTGAACTAGGAATCATATAACCACAGCATGAAATATGTATTAAACATGTTGTATAAATTTGCAGTGTGTCTTCATCACAGTGCAATAAATGACAAGAAGAGTAATGTGCCTAAGATGCTCAATAGCAATTGAGTCAGCCATCAGACCTTTTAAAAGGAGTGAATGTGCTTTGGGATGGGATAAGAGTAAACTGAAGTCCTGGATTTGGGATTAATTCCTAACTTTACTTTGGCATGGCAGATAAAGTGCAGATAGTTCTGCTAATCTGTTCCTGCTTCTGGGCAGATCTAAGGAGGGTCCTGCTATCTGAGAGGGACCCAGCACAGCCCAGTCCTTGGTGAGTCAAGTAACTTCAAGCACAGGAAGAGTCAGGTGTTCTTTTTTTTTTTTTCTCCTCTTCCTTCTATCTAACTGAAACCTCCATATTTATGTCCTGGGCTTTTTCTAAGACAGCCACTCTGTCTCAACATCCTCAGCACTGGAAATTTCAGTCTGGGAACTGTAAAATTTAAAATTATTACTTAAGTTCAGGGAGTTTGCCAACTTTACTTTCTTCTATAACACTAAAGGGAAAAGGTTCTGTTGAAAAAACCTGTCTGCTCTCTTCCTGTAACCTATTTGTTAATCATGTTTTGGTGACTGACTTTTGGGCACAATCCCAGGAATTTTTAAGGCAGTCTTTAATAACCACTAATATGTCTGCATACAAAACCAGATGATTATTATTCATGGGTGAGATTACGCAGAATTAAACTTTCCAAAACTGCAACAAACATTCAGCTAGACATGAAAGTAAGCTGAATTTCCATTTGGCTTGCTTCTTGCTGAGCCTTCAAATTATAAAGTGAAGTAAAGCCAAAAGATTAATACAATGAAAACAAAGATTGGGAAATTAAATGACACGATGCAATTTTCTGCCTCATCGGGCTGGCACCAATAATATGCGAAAGAAAGCCTGCTTAGTGTTGGTTAGCTGCTGTATAAATGTGGCGCAATCAGTCTCCTTCTCCAAGGAAGGTATTTTCTTGAATCATATAGCCATTGACTCTTCCAATTACCAGAGACCCCATGAACAGCTTGAGGCCTATTTTTTTTTATTTCTCTGTTCTGCTTTTTTGTATTACTCCTATTAGAGTTTACACAGGTACACGATTTCTCATTATCTCTAATATTTTAGAGACAGATAACAAGAACGTAGGAAAGAAAGGAGGGAAACCCTGCAGCCTTCTGCCACCTCCATAATTAAGTATTAATATTTCAGAAAATGTTACTTTAGGGAACCCGTAATGGACTGTGTGTTAATCATCTCTTTCAGTGTACTTTTAATCTATTACATATTCAGTCTGCAGTTAGGATATTATAGGAAATATGTCACTGCTTATAACAGTCCAGGGAGAGGCATCATTGTCTAGTCTTTCCATTAGTTAGATATTAAAAACTATGTCCTCATTATTTTAAAAATTTAAGTAATATTTGAATATTCTGCTACATAGCTATGAGCCCAAGGACTGTTTATTCCCAGCAGGTTTAGATTGCTTCACCACTAAGTTTGCAAGACTTGTGACCTTGAGAGGAAGGTTTTATTTTCTGTGAATACTCTGGTGTTCCTGCAGTGAAATTCAGAACCCCATCAATGGCTTGACGTCATCCTGGGGTTTGTTCAAGCTGTGGGGCAATGGTTGGCATTTCTTACAGTGCAAGATCTAAGGAATAAACTCTCAACTGGTGTTCAGGAGAAATAGTGTAAGTCCCAGTTTTAATACTGATGTGAAGCATGACCCAAAGTAAGTTTATTTTGCCTTTGTTTAACATTTTGGTTTTGTTTCTTTGGTAACTGTAAACCATAAACCTTGAAGAGTGGGACATGCCACACAACTGGGTGATTTGTACAGCATCTCTGGGTCAAATCTCTTTCTGCAGCAGCCCTGGCTTTACCACTTTTGTATAGAACAAAAGAAACACTTGAAAATTTTTTTGTAGCGCTTATACCTCCTGAGACAGAATGAGGCATGAATTAACCTCTTAACTACTGAATACTTGAATCTTGATGTACTTAAAGCTCTTACTATTCGCTCCTGTATTATTTTATATTTAATTTTCTGTTAATGTGATCATTATATGTGAGAGTGTGGCATTTGTCTGGGAATTTTAATAACCTTTGCAAAGCACATCTGGTCAGGTAGCAGAAGACCTGTCAGCTGCAGGTGGGAAATACGTATCCTGAGGAAACTGTGCAGGTGCTTTAGCAAGAGTGACAATTTCCCACTGATGAGCCAGGTTGATGAGTTTGGTAGATTTTTTGTGGGGTGCTGTTATTTACTGCAGATGATGTAGTGTTCTATATTATAGCAGATATATCTATTTCTATCCATATCTATTACAGAAGAAATAGCCTTACCCTCCTGTTACTGCACTTTTTTTCCTGGATGTGACATTGATGTTTCTTGTGAGGGTTTTAGCAGCCTGATATTTTGTAATTAAATGTCCACTATTTTTTGTCCCCCACACTCTGTTTTATCCAGTAATTTGCACCTGTGGGTGTTACTCCTTTTCTTAGATAGGGTAGTTCTTGCACTTGTAACATCAGTACTAACAAAACTTTACAAGTTGGTTTGGTTATTGTACTAAACAGAAGTATGGATTTCAACCCCTTTTCATTTGCCTTGAGTAATGTGTACTCAGATGTGTGTTTTCAGGCATTCTGTTGCACTGCAGGTAGTACAAACTGCTTGTTGGGTGTATGAAATACTGTCCTTTGCAAATTTTCGGAACACCTTTGGTATATATTGTAAGCTACTCTTACAAATTAGCTTGCTGTACATACTATGCCTGGTAAATATTCCTGTGGCCTGACTCATTGCAATGCTGTATAATGTGTTTCTAAGTTGAGTTACTTTGACAAAATGACTGCAATAATCAAGTATCAGCAGGCAGTGTTTCTGCCTATGTTCATATAAATCACACACCAATTGCTGCCAAGCTTCTATTAGATGCCTCATGAACTATCTCTGCTTCCTTCTTGCTGTTTTTTGGTGGTTTTTTTCTGACACTTTGCATAAACAAAACAGTCTAGGAGAATTTATGTTATCTGGGACATCTTTCTGGAAATTTCCTGTGTGCTTCTTTGCCTTTTGTACAGTGCCACATCTTACTGTCCCTCACAGACATTCTTCCAAATGATGGGAAGAAATATTCTCTAGAATCCCTTGTGGTTTTTTTCTCTAAACCACTTTGGACTTGTTCATATCCCACATTCAGAGCCTGAATTATTTTTTACTCCAAATATCTCTGATGCCTGACATTCAGGCCTCGATGATGGTATTAAAAAGAAATCAGTGGTATCTACACTGTGCTTCTCTTCCCATTTCCCTATTTCTATTGACAGATCATAAGCATGAGTGAACATCTGTCCCTCGTCTTTTATAGGCATCATCCTGCTGCATGACAGGACTGGTGCTACAGGATTTCTTCCTACTTCTTTGACTTCTAATTCAAGTCACTAGATTGTCATTGTAGTCCTTTGTATTTTGGATGCTTTTGTCCATCTCCTCCATTACCAGTTGCTCTCTTCTATTCCTCAGACCTCATGGAAGTGCTGATGTTTATCTTTATTTTTGTGTAGATACTAAGAGAGTTCACAGCCTCAGCATGGTTCAGTTCTTTCATGGATGATGGTGTTTTAAATCCTTGAATGTCTTCTCCTCAGAGGATTAGATCAGATCACTTCCCCTCTTCTAATCTCATTCCCTTTTCTAAGACAGAAAGTGCTTCTAATGTACAGAAATGCTTTCCTCCTGACATAGTAATGGAAGTAGGGATCCCTCAGCTTCCCCCAGCAGATGAGAGTAGACTGTACCTGTTCTTCTGGACTGAATCCAGCCTTTGTGGAATTCATGCAAGTTACATCTGGGAGGGTGGCTCTGTTACATTTTTCCCTGTTTTAGCTGTGTATAGGTCCCAAAGGCCATTACACTTTCAGATTGGCCCAGCATGTGTTTGTTTTTTTATTACTTGTAGCAATCAAACTAGCCCATTCTGAGGATTCCTCCACCTTTCCAATTACACTTAATTATGCTGCATGCTGGAGCTGCTCTCCCACTTTGGCCATAACACCCCTGACATGCATTGCTCTGCATGCACCACTAGCACTGCATTCGGTGATAGTTTGAGTTCTTCATTGCCTTTCCAAATGTTCCATGCCCTCCAACATGTCAGTAAATCTCTTAATTTCCTCTGCCTTGAGCTGGTCCTTCTGTGGATCCCACTGCTAAATGTTTGACATTTTTTTTAAATTTTAGTTTTTCCTTTTGTGCTAATCTGAAAGAAATCTCGACAGTTTTTCTTTAACCCTGTATTCCCAGTCTATGCGTAGCAAATATCTTCTGTGTCCTGCTGTTGCCATTCACATTCATACAGTGCTCAGGTCTAGGGCTTAGCTTGTCTCCTTTTTCATTCTCTTTCTGGGATATAATTTACTAATGCCTTTCTGGTAGTTTTGAGGGTTAGTAGCAGCTTTCCTGCACCCATCAAGATGTTTGTTTAGCTGTAGCTCCTCATTATGTCTTTTCTCACTCTGTTTCATGGCTTTGTAGCCACTCTGCTTTGAAGACAAGAAAGGTCATACATGGACTGGATTTGATGGCTCCCCGGGCTGCCATCAGTGTTGCAGGCAGGTGGTATTGCCCCCTAAATGAAATGTCCATCAGCTTTCCACAGAAAGGATAACTAAAGCCCACTTTTTCTGTAGTCAGAGTCTTTGCTTACCCTGCCTCAAATTGGCCTAAGTGAGTATTGGCTCTTACACTGGTCTCAAGAGCTTATTGACTTGTACTAGGTTTCCTTTGAGAAGATTTTTTTTTTTTTGCTAACCTTTTATTCACTTAGCAGCAGAGACTGCTGCTGGCTAGCAATTCCTATTCTGCCAGACCTTGTGTTCCTATAAGGAAAACTGCCTCCTTGTGCTGCTGACACTGCCATCAGTGTCCCAGACACAAGGGCCTGTCACCAACCAAGCAAATCAACCCCAGGCACATAGCAAAGGTGGGCATTTTCATTTCCCAGGCCTCATACAGATACAATTTTGAGTGTTATTCAGACTTCATAAAATCCCTCTTAGAGTTTAGATGATTTGGGTGGACATGAGGATCTGTAGCTAAGTATGCCCAAGTAGATTCAATGCTTAAAATACTGAGTTTTTTCTTGTGCAGTTTGTCTCAGGGTTTCCTGGATAGCAAAAGACTGAGAGGGAGAATATTTGTTTATCTACTCTAACTGTAAATATATTTCCCCAGCCTAGATAATCTTCACATTTACCTTATGACTCCTTACAACTGCTCTTAGCTATTCTTGCATTTCAGATCCTCTGAAATTTGGTTCCTTGGGTAAACAGACAAATTCTTTTTCAAAGCAGTTGTTACAGTGAGTGGATACAGCAAAGATAGGAGTTTTTGTGTTTAAATCTCTGACTTTCTAGCCACTGCAGCCTTGATCAGTAACAAATAAAAAATAACTTTTCTTCGTAAAGTGACACAAAATTAAATGATAAATTAATTTAGTTGCACCATTTAAAATGGTGGCCTGAAATGTAATAAGGGTTCAATGGCAAGGCACTGTGACTGCTTTATGTCACTTTCCTACAGCTGCAATAAGTAACTAGTTTGGCATGTGTTTTCCATTAGTGACTACAATATAGTGGCACAATATAAAGTGACCACTAAAAGTGACTTGCAGCCAATTCTGTGATGGTGAATAAGGTTTAGTTTACAAGGACTGGTGTTGTTAACTTAATAACTAGGAAGTTTCTGTACTGAAAGCAGGCTCCCCTGTGGTGTACAGGGAGGCAGAACTACTGGCAACTGAGCATGAAAAGAATCGAGTGAAGAGATGTCTAAGCTCTAATGGTACTGGGAATCTTCTGTTCTCTAGCATGGCTAAACAAGCACCCAAACCTTGACTGGAAAGAAAGGATTGGCTTCTTATTTTGGATAAGAGGTCATAAGGCTGTTTCAGTAGTTAGGAGACGAGTGGCTGTTAAAGTGACTGATTTGTTCTCACTCTCGGTTCTCCTTCCTGACATCCAAGATCCCAGTGATGAGATACCATACTTACTTAGGAGAAGAAATGTGTAAAGCTGTGTTAGATCTGGATTCCCTAATGGCTAGATTGGGGTGTGGGTATTCCCTGCTTACTCATCCAACTTAGAGGGTATGACATTTGGAACCTGGTCTCTGGTGTCTGAATGTGCTTACAGGATGTATCTTTCCCAAAGGGCTTGAGATTACTGGACAAGAGATTTTGGTGAGTTCAGTGGTAGTGTAATAGAAATATCTGTGCCCTGGAAATTGTACAGTCAACATGTGACAATTATGGTGAAGATTTAAATTTTAGATTAGGTCACCTGAAACTTCAGTGAGGCCAATCAGGTGTAACCATAGACTTAACTTGCTTTTCCCCTGTGTGAGTGTTTCCCAGGAAAATATATGCCTGCTGGCATTTCAGACCCCTGAAGTCTCTCTGTCTTGGTGTGCCAGCAGTGTTGTTGGTTGCCTACCACTCAGGTATGCAGGCTCCTATTGCCTCTTGAGTGGAATGAGAATTGTTTCAGCCTCCTGTAATCAGATTTTTTTATGAGGTTAGAGCAAGTATGTCTGATTAAGAAGTGCTGGCACTAGCTAGCACAACTGAGCTCTTGTCTGAACTGTAGGACCTACTGTGAGGAACCACAGGAAACCTCCTGTGTGGTTTCTCTTAAATGTCTTCTGTTTTCTTGGTCTCACTCTCTCCCTTAAAACAAATATCTGATACTTTTTCCTGAGCCATAACTGGTTGCATTCTATTATTGGCAAATGTCATTCCTACTTAGAGGAACAATTTTTACTTAATAACCCCAGTGGTACTGGAAATATTTACATGAATTTCCTGGCAGATATTCATTATGCCTTCACCTACTTTAGCAGTTACAAATCATTTGCATGAAAAGCAATTCTTCTTATTTTAATGCTATTTTCTCAATTGCTTGTGGGAAGTATGGGTCAGTAGTTTTCCAAAGTGTGAGAAATACTGATAACTGGAGATATGTCTTGCTTCTGCAGGATGCCACTAGAAGTTAATAAATTAGTACATGGTACAAGATGTTTCTCTAAAATAGGTTTGGTTTTGGTTTAGTGCTGACCCTAATATAATTTTCTTTGTCTTCAGCAGATGGTCAGTGCTTATTAGCAACCATTCCAGTTATAGATGTTCAGTTTAGCATTTCAAATGTCTGAACTCACTCTCAACATGACATCATCAAGATTTTTAGAAATTTCTGTGCTGGGGTATAGGTGGAAAAAGACTCCCATATGGAGATTTCTGTCTTGGAATATATATATATATATATATATATATATATATATATATGGAGGGGGAACCTGCAATTGAATCCAGTTAGGACTGGATAATATTTTTCCCTGATTAAGTCTGTCAGTTGAAGCATCATTACATCTGTGCAGCTGGTGCTGTGCCTTGCAGTGAGTGTGAGCGTGTTGAAGCTGCACATCTTCAGTGGTGGCATTTAACTGCCAGGCAGTTCTGAATGCCCAGCTGAAGTGTCTGATTGGACTTTTCTGATGTTGAAGCAGACTTCAATGTCAGACACTTGTGAACACAACAGTGAAAAGCACAAAGATGTTTCTGATTGCAGGATAGGAGGATTGAGAGCTTTCAAAATTATCTTCACTGTAGCTGGAAAGCAATAAAGAAATAATTTATCTGGTCATATCCATTTTAGTTATAGACATTTCTTTATCTTCAAGAACCAAGGCAGTGTCAATTTATATGCAAACATATTCTGCAATTTCTTTGAATATAAATATGCTATGGGGGCTTTTGAAAAATGGTGACCCTGGCTTGTACATATTCTCCCTTTTCATGGGACAGCTGTAATAGTTCATTTTTTAACATAAAATCCTGTATTACTCTCTTTGCCCAAAGCTTAAAAAAAAAAAGGTGAAAACATAAACCTTGTCCTGAATCCTAATGGCTTTCTGATGAGGTAAACAATGACTCTTAATTAGAAGCTAAAAATTTTAATTAAGATGATTCTTCAGTAATTATCTCAGTTGTCTGCTTCACTGGATTTTAATGAAAAAGATTGATTAGGTATAAAACCAGTAGCATAATTAAACATTCAGGGTCTACATTGGTTATTGAGGTGAAAGTAATGTGATTAACTTCAAAGTGCATTTTTCAACAAATGACCTGAGACAGTGAAGCCCATTTCAGGTGTCATGCTGCCCTATTCCAGCTCCCTCCCTCTTACCCGTGTTTCACAAACAGAATATGCAGAACATCATTTTTGGGTAATAGTTATGTTGTGTGACAGATTATAATGGCATGCTTTTAGCTAAAACTGTCACAGTGGTTATGAATTCCACACAACAAGGGTTTTTAGTAAATGGACTGGAACTTGTCACACAAGACTTCAGACCCAAGAGTAGATTTGTTTTTTGTTCTTATGAGAGGTGTGAAATAATTAGTTCAGCAATTTTGTTTTTACACGTGTTCAGAGCACCCCGTAGAACCTGACTGGAGAAAAATGCCTTTCTGGGGTTGATGTGACTGCAAGGACAGTGCCAATCACCAATCTCATTTCTGCTTCCTTTCCTCTTGCTCAACAGCACCTCACTTTATGAACAGTACCTCTGAAAACATGAGTAAAAGCTTATTGAAGTGCAAAATTTGTTCTGAAGGATAAATGGCTGCTGTGCTTCTGATTGTGATTTTATAGCCTTACTACACCAGGAAGAAACTGTGTTTAGAATCCTGTTAGCTAATCACAGTTAAACCTTGTAGCTCAGTGTTACTGTGAGACAAACTGGCGATTTCTTCTTTTTTTTTTGGAAGTTGTTGCCATTACAGCTGGAAAGAAAGATGTCTGTGCTGAGGAATTGACATTTAGAAAATTTTGAAATCAGACTTGCAAATTTTCAGATATAGTAGTGATCTCAGTGAGAGAACAGTAGCTGTAGACATATATGGAAGGAAGCTGGTTGCCTGTTTTCCTTTTTGCTTCACAAGAGGGAATTCAAAGTCCTATCTGCTGTTCAGGGAGTCTCCTAAAGCCTTTTTCATGGATCAGTCTATTTGGAAACATCCAGCAGTGTTAAGCTTCTTGCCAGTCACCAGCAGGAGAAAATGTGGTAAGAAGTGCCAAAAAAGCCTCTATGTACAGCCGTTCCAATGGAAGACTGCCTTGCATTGGTTCACATTCAGGTTTATTTTCCCAGCGTGAAGGCAAAAGATGTTTTCCTATGACTGCACTGGTGCATCAGAGAGCAAGACTTTGAACCACAGGATTAATTCGCCTGTTTTTTCACTACATCAGCCCACATAAATTACTGTTAAACTTAATTATTTTCTCAAGTTCCTCAGCTAATGAAGAAGACATAAAATTACATTTCACACTTTCCCTATTAATTGTTGGAATATTTTCCTCAGTGCTACACAGTAATAGTTAATCATTAGCCACATTAGCAAAAGGGGTAACACCTCTTTCTGTTGATTGCCCAGACCATCAGAGTTAATGTGAAAGCATCATGATGGAAGAGCTTGTGCTTTTTATGAGTTCTTGTGCTTAGTCTTCCACAACATATAGGAATATTCCCCAATTACATGGTTCTAACTAGATAGGCGCAAAAGGAATTCTGCCTTGTCCTCTACCTTTGAGAATGTATTTTTAAGAGACTTTTAGAAAAAAAATATATTTTTTGTTTCTGTGGCATCCTGAGTGAAGAGAACTTGGAAAAATGCCTATCTATCTTACCCATATGGAGTAAAATCTGGTAGAACAGAACCATGAGAAAGCTTGCATGTTGTTTGTGGAAAACACTACATATCAGGTACAACAACCAGTGCCCTCAGAAAGAAAAAAATAACTCAGTGGAGATATTTCTTTTACAAACAGTCCTGCTTGTTTAAGGAAGATCCCTCAGTAGACCCTGGCACCACTCAGAACAGTTGGAGGTAGCAGATTGTGCCATGCATTGTCAGTGGGTGACATTTCCTTTCCACTGTGTTTGGAGCTGGTTGATGTAATGTCTTCCTCCTGTGTAATCCAACTGACACAATCCCCAGATATTTTGGTTCTTTTTCTCAAAGACACTGTTTTACTTCTTACATGTGGTGACAATATAACAAATAAGTAGACGTCCAGATTTTTTTCATGAGCCCTTTAACCACTACCCCTTGGAGAGCTGAGCTAATCAAATAAAAGACTGGAAAGAAAATAATCCAGTGTTTGGTCATGTAGCTGCTCTAATTTTCTGTTGAAGAGTGTGTTGTGTGTTTAAAAGAGACCAGGGTATACAGTTTTGTGTATACCAGATTAATCAGGGCCTGAAATCTGTTGCTACCCAGCTTCCCGGAACGCATTTGTCACAGCGGTCTTTTGAAATCAATTGAAATGTATCTTTTCCTCCTGCTAACTGACATGATAGATTGGTAATAATCAAACACCATTTGTGCAATGTCAGTCTAGCTTCTCTGTCATGAATGATTGAATATCCTTTAAATACCATTGTGGCATTGCTCCTGAATTGAAACCTAATGAGAAAACTTTATAAATGGACTAAAGTCATGTTCTAACTCCCAGTGGGGCATTCAGTGCATACACACCTTGCTTTATCTCTGTGCTTAGCAGGGATTGTTTAACAGGATGCTCCTGCAAACTGTCAAGCCAAATACAGAGTGCACATGCAGTACTTTAATTAATGTTTAAGGATTCTTTTCTGATCAGGCTTAAAATCCTCTCTGTGCAAGTGATTATAGGTAATTCTGTAGCTGTAACAAGATCATTTGATAATAAGGCTGATAAAGAATAGCAATTACTTAAATATCAGCAGCTTAATATCAGTAATGACTATCTTCTTCTTGTTCAGGCTTTGTGCAAATGTGTTAATACAGTGTAATCTTGATACTAATTTTCATGACACTGCAATCGAGCATAAACACAAGTAGAGTGGAGATTTCCCAAGGGAGAGGGATTTTCAAAACCTGGTTCCTCGTAGTGCTTGACTCCAGCTGATGGTAAGAATGAGGTAGCACATGAATATTCATAATTTACATGGTCACCGTAATTTTTAGTAAGTGGCAATTTTTCTTACTCATCTGGTCAAACCAGCATAAGGCTCTGTTGTATGCTTTGCCATGGTTTCTGGCTCACAGGGAGAAATAGTTTATTTGTGGAACTCTCTGCTCTGAGGCTTGTCCAGGGCTGCATCTGTGTATGCAATAGGGAGCAGCTTCAACAATTTTGATGGACAAATTACTGTAATGTTTTTCTCTGAAACCACATAAGTTAGAATCTACTTATAATTGATTTGTACTTTGGTAAGAAATCTGCTCATTTATAAAATAAGTACTATAATTTTGCAAGACAAGTGAAGGAATCACCTACTCTCTCTGAGAGATTTGAAGCCAATTCACATGCACTTATGCTTTTTGTGGCAGGAACAATGCCTTGTGCTAATGCTACAAAATTTGATCTTGCAATGTAGATGAAACTGAAAGGTAATTACTTTTCCTCCACACTAACAAAAATATTAATCTTCAAATAATGATACGTGACTTGAAGGACTGCGATGTTCAGGAACATGGAAATGGCAAAATGTTGTGCTGGTTTGGGCTGGGATAGATCAGCTTTTACAGCGTTGTGTTCTGGTTCTGTGCTAAAAATGGTGTTGATAACAACAAGGATGTTTTCACTATTGCACGGAGTCATGGCCTTTTCTGCTTCTCACCCTACCAGAGAGAGGGCTGGGGGTAAACAAGAGGTTGGTCAAGTGACACCTGACCCCAAGTGATCAGAGGAACATTCCATACCTTACAGCATTGTGTTCAGCAATAAAATTGCTAGGAATTTGTCAGGGCTGCTGGTGTTCAGGGACTGTCTGGTCGGAAGAAACTGTTTTTTTTTTCCCATCATATCTTTTTTCCTTTTCTTTCTTTTCCTTATTAAACTGTCTTTATCTCAGCCCACGAGTTTTTTACCTTCTGCTTTTTTTTGTTCTCTTTCCCATCTCACTGTGGAGGAATGAATGAGGCTTAGCTGTGTGCTGTGGTCAAATCACAATAGCTATAAAGAAAAAATGCCACCAAATCCCTTTAGATTTTTTTTTTCTTGCTTGCTCCAAATTATGACCTACCTGACTGGTCCTGGCTCTTCACTGGTGACCCTGAAGCTGAATAAGAGCTTGCTTTACATGGCTTGGATGTTTCTGAAAATTGAAACCTACCTGAGTCGATAACCAGAAGACAAATCTCAATTACAAGGGTAATGTGAGGAGGGGAAGTAGCCCCTTCTTTATTTGCAAAATAAAGCAGAGCTGGAGATGACACAGAGTGCATACGCCTTGGATGAGAAGAGAGTGCAGTGAAAGTGTGAGAGGGAGCAGAAGGGGGAATGATGGTTGGAGTTCTCTGTGCAAGGGAGCAGAGCTCCACTCTGAGGCTTGGCATCCATCCCACATAGTTGGTGAATGCAGCAGTCCTGCCTCTCTGCCAGGTATGGCTCATGCAGGGGTACCTGTGCTGCCTTTGGAGGCAGGGCAGTCAATCTTCACACTGGTTCAGAGGTCCATGGCAGACTGAAAGAAGCTGGCATGGTGCTCAGTTCTGCTTCCACTGACTTGAAGCAGAGCAGGTGAAATGATCTTCATTCAGGCTTTTACCTGTGGAACATAATGCTCTCCTTTAAAAAGGAGAACAGGCAGATGTTTTTCCTCCTTTTACCCAGCTACATATTGGCATATATGTAACCATAGCAACTATGCCTGGAAAAATTGAGATTTAAGAGTTTTTAAATTACCTTCAGCATAAGTTTAACAATGAAACTTGAAAGCAGACAGTATAGCTCATGGAGAAGTAGATTATAAAAATGAGAGGAAATTTTATTTCTAAACTTACTCAAGCCAAAAAAAGTTTTAATAAGTGAAAGAATAGCTTACCTCCCTTAAACAGGCAATTTTACATCTCATTAGCATTTCATCTTTACCTCCAGGCAAACTATCATATTTTTGTGATAAAATTGATATCTACTGTCATTTACTCAGAGTAACTATTTTAAAATATAGGTTCTTAATATATGCTGAGTTCATATGAGCTCAGCTGAGCTTTGTTCAACTGAGTGTTGACTGCATGGCTTATGTATTTAAACAAAGACTCCTTCAATTGTATTGTTTACCCTGCTTTGAACCCCACTGCCTGTGCCTGAGCAAGTGTCCGAGTCAACATTTACAAAGCATCATACAAATGTGATCCTCTGTTATTCGTACCTGACCTAGAGCCTGGGAGAGATGTACAAAGTGGTGAACACCCATGGGGGCAGTAGATGTGGACAGGCTTCTGCTCCACATGAGGAAATGGCAGATGGGTGTTGTTAAGATTAAGGACTCACAGTCACCTGCAGTTTTTTGCTTTTGGAAATATAGAATCAAGGCACTTTAAATCACTTGGGTGAATTTGGGAATTCAGGCTCTATGAAATGAAGCAGTTTATTGCACACCAGTCTTACAATGCTTCCTGGAAGTGGAGTGATAGGAAACAAAAGTGCTATGTCTTTCTTTATCAAAAGCTTGAGAAGATCCTCAAGATAATGAGTATAGGATAAAGGTTGAATGTATGCGATGCATTCCCACTCCTTATTTAGAAGACTTTTTTTTTTTTTTTTTTTTTTTTTCAGGAGAATAAATGTGCCTTCATCTATCTCCACTGGGGATCTTTGCATGTAGAAAAAGAACAACATAGCTGCTTAGGACTTCCGTCTGTCAGAAACCAGGCTTTAAAAAAAATTAGTAAGCGCAGAGGAATGCCACACATATATGTATAGTGGAAAATGAAAGGCTTTCTTACAGCTTTGTTAGTTTCAAGTGCAAACTCATTGCTTTAACCAGAGCACCATCCAGATGCTTAGAAATACAGATCTGGGACTAATGCTGAGAGGAGGAAGAGCACAGGTCAATGGTATGGTTATCAGGCAATGAGAGTGACCTCCTTGTCCTGACACCTACACTGTATCGTGGGGATCTTGGGATGTTGGATGCTGAAATCAGATTGGAATCTGCTCATCTCTGCTGCATGGCTGAGGGGCTGGAGTACCCTGGAAGAGGAAGAGTTATGATGATAGCTACGGTTTAAAAGTAGGTAACCGGCAGCATTTGTAAGGGGAGGTAATACTTTAACTAACTGATACAAGTAAAAAGTAATCAAAGTAACACATCTATTCAAATGTAAATCACTGTTTTAGAAAACAGTAGGCTCAGAAGTGAATAATTTGCTATCTAGAGTAGAGAGAGCCTTAAAGGAAGCTCACAGTTCTCAGCTAATCTAATCACTCATCCTTGGTGTCAAGGCTTGCCAGAAAAGTGAATTTGTTAATAAAGTTATTCAGGGTTTGGCCTCTCTAGATTAGGAATTTACATGTTAGTTTCAAGAAAGACTTACTAATTTAAACTTAATCAGCCATAATTTTGACAGTTGTTTAAAGTTTTTTAAAAATATAGTAAAAACTAAAAAAACTTGTAATCAGATATTAAATATGTTAATTTTAGTATTTCATAATTGTATTTGTAAAGTAAAATTAGATTTGTGAACAGAATAGCCTAAATTTCTTTGTGATGTGATGGAAGTATTTTTAAATGGTATTTTTAATTCTTAGATGGCTAAAGCTAAAGGCTATTTCTTCCACTGCACTGAGAATTGGAGTGTAGAGTATTGCATCTAGGTCCGAAGCCATCAACACAGGAAAGGTGTGATCTGATGGAGGTCCAGAGGATGCACATGAAGATGATCAGAGGTCTGGAGCACCTCTCCTGTGAAGACAGTCTGAGAGAGCTGGGGTTCTTCAGTCTGGAGAAGAGATGGCACAAGCGGAGAGCTTAGAGGAGCCTTCCAGTACATAACGGGGGGGGGTCTACAGAAAGAAAGGGACAAAGAAAGAAAGATGGGGACAAAATTTTTGGTAGGACCTTTTGTCATAGGACAAATGATTTTATGCTAAAAGAGGATAGATTCAGACTAGATAGAATAAAGGAAATTTTTACAGTGAGAATGGTGGACCTCTGGACCAGGTTACCCAGAGAAGCTGCAGAGGCCACATCCCTGGGAATATGTAAGGTCAGGTTGGATGGGGCTTTAAGAAACCTGACGTTGAAAATGTCCCTGCTCATTGCAGGGGGTTGGACTAGATCACCTTCAAAGGTCCCTGCCAACCCAAACCATTCTATGATTCTCCACAGATCCAGAGTAGAAATCATGACCACTATTTAGATTTCATGTGCAAGAATAATTTTAATTATAGGAAAGCACTCAAACATGAGACATTAATATCCTTACTTTGCCTGTTGTATCGGTCTTGTCCAAGGGCACAGGGGAGCCATGGGGTTAGAATGCACCATTTAGTTTGGTACTAAAGTAATTCTCAAGGAAGTGAAAGATGGCACAGATGGAATAGTGAAGTGCTGTGTTGCTGTAGCTAAGTGGCAGCTGTTCAAATTTTGGAGCATAGAATCTTATAGATCTGGAAAGCAACCAATATGCTCCCAAAGGAAATGGGAAACATCCTGAATTGCATGATATATTTCAGGATGGAGGGGAAGATGGTAAATCTTTGACGTATTGTACCTCATCTGTGATACTTGAGCACTTTGTTTTGATAGCTTGAAAAATGGATCTTGGAATCGAATTCTGGACACCTGCCTTTGATTATTGCATTTTAACATTTATTCCTTCACTCTGTGGACAGACTGGTTAAAATTTTGTCATATTTTGGTCTCCTTTCAGTGTTTTGTTGTCACTCAGGATGACGCCAGGCAGCACTGGACCTACAGTAGTCGTGTCCCACTTCTGTGCTGACCACAGCTCCTCGGGAGCTCCTCGCTCCCATCTGCCCTTATGGGGTTTCACTGCTGCTCACCCTGGGCAGCAGGGGACAGCAAAAGGAGAAGCTTCAGCAGGAACTGAATGCACACAGTGTGACTTGCATGTCAAGAGCCGGCCATGTGCTGTCTGCTTAGCATATCCAATTATTCGTTGGGTACTTAGAGAAAAATTATTCTCTATTATGTAGGAGGACATCTATGTTACTGAATAGGACTTTTAACTCATTTAATGAAGGGCCTTATGGATGTCAAAACTGTCTAAGAAATGTTTAGTACTTGATGAAATATGCCAAGAATAAACACACCAGTTGATTTTTGGAGATAACAGAGTTATAAATATTGAAGCAAAACATGAAGAAAACAATGAAGAAAAATATGATAACATGATTTCATAAGGTTAAATCCTTTTCTCATTAGTGACTAATTTTTTGATGTGATTCATTGTCTCTTTCTTCGCAGAGTATCTGTGCTATATATTTTGAATAATATACCTTGAGAGTGAAAAATATTACCAGATAAGAAATCAATAGGAACACTTATTCTTTTTGTTCATGACAGCTATTGTTTAGGGGACATTAAAATGACTGTAGTGTTTATACAACAGCACTTGCTCTCAGACCATTTCCAGTAGTGTCATAGTTTCATGACTGATGGTTACTAATATTTTCTTACTTTGTTCCTCAAGAGCATAAATGAGAAAGAGTAAGCATTGATTCCTAATTTGCGTAACTGAGTGAATAGGCTGAAGTGGGATGAATATTGTCAGAACTGATTCTTCCAAGGGCTAATTCCAAAATGCTTTGGTTCTTAAAGGAAAAGGATCCTTAAGTATCAATTCATCAAAGCCACAAAATGTTCCTGGCTGTCCTCTTAGATGATCCAGCTAGCTGGTCTCAAAACATGGATGTCTTACTTTGTAGATTTCCATCAGGCTGTGCTAGCCAAGCAGCAATTCTGAAGGAATATTCTTGCTTCTGAAATGTCCAGTTAATAGTGACAATGTGAATGCAAACGTGGGAAACATCATGCCAGTGACTGATGTCTTTGCTAGCTGCATGATGAAAAGTGTCACGCTGATGACCTGGCCAAAAAACTAAGAATGTTTGTGTGTCTTGTGCTGATCAAGTGCACATGCCAGAACGAACTTTTAGCTCTGCTATTGCCCAATTCCCTGGTGATGCTGAGTGGTGGATGCACTTACCATACCAGACCTTGATTTGGGTAGTCCCCAAGTCACTCTTATTCTAAGAAAGCCATCAGAGAGAGGATTTCACGCCAAGTAGTCTGTCACTGGCAGCACATTCACATGTGAAACCAATGACTGAGCCATAAAAAGTAATGTGAAGAATAGCAACCACTGTGTGACTTAAAACTCCCTAAGCAGAACAGAAGGAGATCAATGAAGCCAATAAAAGTGTATATGGAAAGATAACAGCAAGAATGTTGCAGCTAAGGTAGAAAAAGCAAAGTCTGAGGTAGGTTCAGGTGTTACCAGACTCAGGGATCTAGCTACTGTAAAAGGTGCCAGCAACAAAGACCCTGTGATCCTTTTGAATGTAAACAAACTGAATCTGATGGGTTTCTTACATGTAGGGTCTCTAGGTTCCAAGGACTTTCCAGATATCTGGCCAAAAGACTCATGAGCTCTTCTAAATGCAGAATACAAAGTTTCTTATCACTGCATAATTACGCAGTATTTAAATAAATTGCCTTTGTCAGAGGGCAGACTGTTTCAGGAATGACTTCACTGGCCTGATTTCACACTTTGCCAACCGTGCTGATGGAGCTGCAATTTCTTTTGAATAATGTTTCTTGAAAGCTGGGTATTAGTGTAAAATTACAGCAAGTCTTATAACTGAACTGCAAAGTTTTAGTGTGTTTAGAATTACATTTATCTTTGTGTTATTTACTCCTATAATTAATATCTATGGAGAAATCTTGCATATTGAGAATTGCAAAAGCCACCTGTTTGGGGTTTTCAGACAATGTGTTTGATTAGAGAGTTGTGAAGTGTCTCAATATTTATGAGATAGATGACTACATACAAAATATGGATTCTAAAATCCAAATGACTATGAATTTTAACAGTGAGCAGATTTTCAAAAACCCCTGCATGATTTGCCTGGCTAAAGTTTCCTCATTACATCAGTGTAAGTGTGTGAATAATCAGGACTTTCACTGCTTACTCATGTAGGATCAAATTATGACACTAACACAGAGGTCTGTGTTGTAGCCTTGTTTTCAGATTGTGTTTTTCTTCACTTCCCTGGATGTTTAAGAGTCACCCACAGTTCTGTGTTGCTGATGTGCAGTTAGAAGTTAGAACACTTGAAGAATTAATTGATTGCTTCCAGAATAATCATTACTTGTACTTACACAGCTGCATAAAATTTACACACTGTAGCTTCAGGGGAATTATGATGTCCTGGAGTTTTGTAAAATGGCTAAATATAGTCAATGAGCACCCCAACATACTCATTAGAATGGAAAAAATCAGCTGAAAAGTCCAAAGTTTATTCTCTAGAAATCTGAAATGTGAGTAAATGAGTACAATTGCAGTGGTTTTGGAGATACTTTTGCTATTGCTGTGGGATGAAAGACAAACATTATGTCAGTAAAACTCCTGTGGTCCTTTCTAGGAAAAACATCCATTGAGATTTCACTTCTCTCTGTCACATAAAATTTTAGTTTTAAGGATATGTTAGATGTCTGAATTTCCAGAGGATTTGGCAATGATTAGTTTGGTTGGCCTTCACTTTTTGCACTTTTATAAAAAACCCAATTGATTCTTATGGCATGTGGCACTTTTTCTGGGATGATTTCAAAGTCCAAAACTCTTTGTTTAACATGTTCCATTTCACAGCTGACACACAGCAGCATTTCTTTATTCTGTTCCCTCAGTGACCATAACCACAGAGCAGCTGTAACATAATTTCTGAAATACTGGCAAACTTTACCTCATGAGTAAGAACTCATTCTAAAATAAATGCCTTTTTTCTTTTGCTTCCCAGAAGTTAGTGCATGGAGGAGTGGAAGAGACAGAAACCTGATTGTGTAAATGCAATACCCCAGGCCTGAATTCATATTAATGGTCATAGTGGAATTAAGAGATTTTGCAAGACCATTGAAATCCTGCTCAGCTTCTTGTGATAAATAACTCAGAATAATACTACTAGACTGATAAACCATGTACAAGTGGCTTGAAGGTTGTTGCTCATGTTAGCCTCCCCCTCTTCCTGCCATTTGGAGGCAAATCCCATTCTCCTTTAACTGCAAGTGAAGAGCTGCACTTTCTTTAAACTCCAGCCCTTGCATTTACTATAAACTCTGCATGATGCAGGTTTGCTTGTGATGTAAACTACAGGCAGTTTCCCATTGTTTCAGCCTAAGCAAAAGTCAGGGTTTTCTTGTGCAGCTGGGATGCTCCAAAATTCAAAGTTAATCTGTTTACCTGAATTTCAACCCATAAAATGGCTATAATGTTTTGAAAATGCTAATGTGTGAAAGCTTACAGTTTTTGGGTAGGTAATTTTAATGGTGGTTAAAAGACTGGAAATGAGAGATATGTGTATTGCCAAAGTCCAAACTCTGTATCAGTAAAATGCAGGAGACTGATGAAAATATATTTTGTTGTTTATGATAGGATAATCAATTCAATATGATTGTGTATGTTTCGTGGTGTTTTTTCCCCCAGTCCTAATACAATGCTCTAAAAGACAACTTTCTTTGATGAAGACGTGGTACAGTCAACTCAAATGTCTCATACTTGGGCACTGAGAAAAATCAGGGCTGAAAGAATTGCTGAGAACAAAAAGAATTGCTTTTGTCTCTCAAACTCTACTACTGAGACAGACAAATAAAGGGGGAGATTTTTTTTTTAAATTCCACTGACTGCTTGTGCCCTGAGATGATGCTGCTTGAACAGGGAGGTTGGATCATATGACCCACTGTGGTCCCTCACAGCTCGACCTGTTCTGCAATTCTATTACTCTGATCTACCCAAGCAGGAGTATACATGTCCCTCCAACATATATCCCAGTTTGCTTATAACACTGGTTTGTGTGAATGGTGACAGAATTGTTAATTAGATACCAGCAGAATTACTGGATGTGCTTGAGGGATGCCAGCAACACTGCTCCCTTCTCTGCAGGGTGCAAAGGATTTACCCTGCAAGGGGCTGTGGCCGGGTAGACCTGTGAAACCATCTCTACTGCCCCCAGGGCCTGTGCTCTGATGGTCCCAGGTGATAAATGGAATACCCACACCTTCGATGGCCCCTTTTTTCAGGTACTTGTGAATAGAGGTAATGTAACCCATCTAATCAGGGGTTCTCAGACTGAAGCTGCACAGCCTGATATTCCCTCTCATCTACTATCTGACTGCCATGGAATAAAAATGGTGTGTGCAATCTCACTAGTCTAAAGAAAATTTACAGAGCACAGCCCAGGCCAAGAGGACTAACCTAGGTCAAGAGGTGCAACTCTGATCTGAGAGGAATCAGTGGATTTACGAAATACCTTTCTCCTCTCAGTGACCAAAGTCCAGCTCTTCAAACGTGTTGTTACTCTCCATATTAATACAACACCTTTTCCTTCCAAGAAAAAGACACAACACTGTGATGTAGGGTGGAAAATTAGGTACTACAAATACGGCAAAGTGTTTGGAGGAGATCTGATGGACTCATTTTTATTAAAATTGGTGTTTGTTTGCATGAAAAAGTGCAGCCACTATGCATGAACATTTTCCAAGATACCAGTCTGCTAATAAACTGTGAAAAGATACTGAAATTAATCTATTCCTCTTTTATTAATAGCTTCATAACCAGGCATAGTGCTTGTGGTGGTTCCCTTCCTTTGTGAAGAATATTAACTCTTGGCAGTTTTGACACTTTTCATCTTTGTTCTTTATAGGCCATTTAAAAACAAAGACTTTAAAACGTGATCAATTGTAGTGGCTTACATTGCCAGGTACTCAAAGGCATAGAGAATAAGATTTTATGCCCTGATACATATACATCATGTAGTTTTCTGAAGACTTGGAACACCTAGAAGGAAATCGAGATCATTAGATATGAATGTCTTTTTGTTACTATGAATAGTCTATCTTCTTTTTATTCATAATTAACTGGTATTTCCCTCTTTTTGGTATTTCCCTCTTCTGCTTGCCTGCCAAGACAAATTGGATCAAATATCTGTTTTTTCCATTATTTGAATTATTTCATTATTCACCAAAGAGGTGTTTGGCAGGGTAGGTAAGCAGAAAAATAATGAAATGAGTTGAGAAAGTTTAATAAACATAAATAAAACTTGAAAACAACAGCTTAAGGTTTTTGAGCCTTCGATGACCCTTTGATTACTTCCAATTTTCACTCCTGTGTGTAAGTATGCACTGCAGCAAATAGAGGAGAGGGAGTGAGAGGAATAAAATTTGCCATAAATAAAAAGGGAAATCCAGAAAGAGGTAGAATTGGACTTGACCACTTGAGTGAAGAAACACTCATATTTGTCATATATGTCATAACTCATATTTGGCAAATGCATTTGTTGAAAAAACAGGCTGAACGATATCCTCCTACATTTGAAAGCTTGCTGGTTTTGGAAGCTGAATAAAATGGTCCAGATCAGTTTCACAGGGTGCTCCTTCCCATGGGAGACTTGACGTATTGCTCCACATGGAAGCTGTGTCTGTAGAGGGGTCTCTGGCTCCTGGACCCCACAGACATGCACTGGTTGTATTTTAATAAGGTCTGGTTTAGAATGAAGATACCTGAATGTTGAAGATCCACTTCATTAGGGATCTAAGGCCAAACAAACCAAAATAACGGTAGGAATGAGGAAGAAAGTCAGAGAAAATTAGTACTGTTACCAAGAAATCCTAGCCAGAGAGAACAGCTGTTGGATGTTACAGTATTCAGGAGCCTCCTTTTTCTCAGCATAATCCTTCTGGGAAATCTGTACTACAGTGTCTCCTACTCCTACTGGAAACATTTGTTTTGTGTGTATTAGCTTAAAGGTAGAAATATGGGAGTCTCTCAATGGTGACTGGGATTCTGATTCATAATTTCATATGTTCTCTTGAAAATTCAAAATCCCTCCTTTAAAATTCCTATTACTTTTATAATTCCTAGAATGATGGTTAAAACCCCAAATCTCGTGACAGGAGGGTTGTTATACAGTCTTTTTACTTGTCACGTCTGGTCTGCATTTCAACTACATGCTAATGCTTCCACTTCCTGCCAGAAGAAAAGTAAAACAGTATTTGTTGGACCTGGTGCCTCAGCTTTTCCAGGTTGATGTGTCCCTGTCCTTTCTCTCCAAACTCATTGCCAAAGGGCCAGTACAGTTTTTCCCCCAGTTTTCTTTCTGATTCTATTTGCATTACTGAAACTTTGCACTTTTTTTTTCTATTTGTTATTTCTTTTTCTTTTTTTTTTCTTTCAGAAAATTGGCCTATCTTTTGCTTGTGCAGTTTTCCCCCAAAAGGCAATCCTTATTTTTGTGGGAATACAGGTGAAGTTAAAGTTCTGACTGGAGCATTCAAAACACTGCAACTTAAAAATTGCCAGACCTAGGGTGACCTTCAAACAGAAGGTGCAAAATTTTAGTTTTCTAGTATATTTTTTTAAAAGAATTTAAGCCAAGAGCATCCACAGGCAAACTCATTTTTCTCCTTCCGTCTTCCAGGGAAAGCTGATTTGATATTTTGTGAGAGCAACATATATTGACAGAGACCACAATCTTCTTTATTAATGACTGCAAGGTTGTGGTGTGAAAATTTGTCTCAGTCTTCAATGCACCGCAAATGTATTCCTGCACGGCAAGCCTGAAATTGCAGTAATACTGTTTTCTATTATGTTGTAAATTGACCTTCTACAATAAAAAGACAGCACAAGAGGACAGCCTGGATAATACTACAGGTGCTTCTTGGATTTTTCAGAGGCTTGGTACTTCCCACCTTTGACCTTGTGAATTTTGCAGATAATAAGGAAATAATAAATACTTTGTGCAGCTTAAGTTCAGGGTAGGTTAGATCAAAACTAAAAGGGGACTGTGACAAACTGTAGCTGAATTTTAAATGAGTGTAAGACTATTATGACTACTGATGTCTTGAATCCTAAGTTCTATATTAAGGTCAAGATAATGGCTTAGTGTTTTATGAGCCTTTGTAGTCTGAGCGGCACCATCTCTTTAATCTTAACTTTGCCTCGAGCCAAAATAAATCTCAATGTTGTAAACTCTATTGTAACATAACTGCCCTGTTCAGGAATGATCATTTTTTAAAAATGTCACTAATGTCTTACTGTGGCAAAACAAGAAAGGAAATCTTACTCTTCTTGAAATGGCAAATCTGGAAGTATTGTAGCTTTTCTGCGTGAACTGAATCTTTATTTTTGAGCATTTTATCTCTAGCATTTTGAACTTGATCAGTTATTTTCGTCACTGCAAACTCAGATTGAAAAGCAAACTGACTGCTATCTTCAGTGGCATTCTCTGAATGTGCACAGCTTATTTGTTTATGCATCTGCTGTACCCCAAGACATATTTGAATAAATCAAGAATGGACCTTATGAGTGTCTGTGTAAATGTTTGAAAAAGAACTGCCTTGACTGGGTGGAGGAAGAGAAAGTAGGATGTAGGGTAGGGACTTTTTTCCATGAATGTCACAGTCCTATGATTTTGTTGCCTCAACCAAAAATATGTATGAGTGTGCCTATGCACAACACCCAGTATAATGGATTTGTCAGAGGAGTCTTTCTATGGGTGATACCTCTGTGATTTTCCTTAACATTGTTGCTACAGTTGTATTCCTCATAAGTTGCATTTTGTACTCTGTTGTCAGCTTTTTTTTTTTTTTCATTTGCATGTATCTATTCAGCATCTGTTCCTTCTTTTCAGGATCTTAAAAATTGTTTAGATCATTTAGAAGTGCAGATAGACTCCTTTTCAGTGTACTGTGTTAAAGTTTGCAATTTCATGCAGCATTCTTTGATGAGACACAGGGTGCATCCTGGATTACACTGCACATCAGATGATTTCCATGTTGTCACCCATTTCTAGAAAAAGCTGATAATGAAGTGCATTATGATATGTATCATAATTATTTGCCAAAGTGAAACAAAGAGTAAGCAATGTTTAATGGTCAATTTAGTCCTTTACACTGTTCTAGAGAAACATCATGGGGAGAATAAATTTTTTGTGTCTTTTTTTATAAGCAATAGTTTTATATTTGTTCACGCTCATATTCTGGATGCTCATTTGGTGAACGATATCCCTGACCATAAATGGCAAAGTGGACTAGATGATCCTTTGTGGTCCCTTTCAACTAAAACCCTTCTATGATTCTATTTAGTCTTAGCTCATCCAATCTGCCTCCACAGCAGTGAAGACAGATGCCAGCAGAAGATGATTTGTTGCAGACCAAGTTGGTCTGTGTGAGATAGAAGGAAATAATTGCTCTCTAGGAGCACTTGCCACTCTCCATTGCATGGAGGGAACTTTGCTTGGTAGTAATAGGAAACATAACTGGCATCTCAGTGAGATACCCTGGACTGAAGGGAAATCACTTTTGTAAAGCATTTTTAATGGGAACATTCAAGTATGGAAATATTCACAGAGGGAAGAGATGGTGTGATTTTAGCACCAGATACTCTGAACCAATTAATCATTTTTTGACTGTGGAGGAAAATCTTACCTCTCATATTAACCTTCTTTGGTATATGGCAAACTTTGTTTGCCATATTTTTTACCAATAGACCATTGTAATTAAATTAAGATTCCTGCTAATTGCTATTCAAAACCTGAATGACATGACACCCTGCATCTAATTCTCTCTCTTTTTTTTTTTTTTCTTGAAACTCCATTGCAAAATCCTGATTTTTATCATCACTCCTTTAAAGCTTAAATCTGCTCTTTAAATGCAATAAAATGCTATTTAATGCTCTCTCTGATGTATATTTTTATCTTCAGAATCTCTGTAGGCTGACATTGGTCATCCATGCCAGACATTACATCTGCCATTCCTCCATCAACTCATTCACTTTGCACCAAGGAGGGTGTGAGGATAAATTACTTATTTTCTGCTGCCATGTTCTGCCATTTTTACCATCATTTAACAACCTTGTGTCAGGGCAGAAATGCTTATAGGTTTTGAATCACGTATGCTTGTGAAAATTATTCATTAAAAGTGAAAAAAAATTCTAGTAGGATGCATTCAAAGAAGTTCTTCCCTCCATGGAAGTATTGCTGAACAAATTTAAAAATGTCTTCTGTTTACAAACCCAGTTCATTCTGTTAAAGCAATAATATTATTCAAAGCTATTTGGTCTGTGAATATTAAAGAGTTAGTGTTTTTTTATTGTTACAGTAGTCTCTTGAGGAAAAATTTGACAAAACCCAATAAAAATGTTTAGTGTAAACTATTGCACAATCTCTGCACCAAGGCAAGATTTGTGCAAGGCACTGCACCAAGTGAATTTTATTTAATAGTGGTGTTTTTTCTTTTTAATTTTTTTTTTTTTTATTATCGAAAACTGTAGTACTTTCAGACAAGGATTTGGAATCCTGCCACCTTCCTCTCTCTTGTATTTCTAACCAATTTATGGCATAAGAGCTTCTGGGTGTAGAGTGCCTTTTAAAAATTTTGTACAGTATTAGGACAATGACATTTCTTTCCTATTTGAGATCTGCTGAAGTTACTGTATTGCTAGTAACAATGCTCTGAAAAAGCACTGTTAAAGCTTAAAGCCCCTGGGGACTTCACATTGATGATATATAATGCACACCAGCACACCTCTGCAGAGATCTTGAATTGTGTTCTTAAGGAAACCTGAAGTCTTGCTGCCTGAGACATTTAAACTAAACTTAACTTAAACCAAACTTATTTATGATGATGGATATAAGACTCTGCCCTGAGAAACAGTTAGTGTCAAGATCTTGACCCTCCCTTAACTGATAGTGACAGCTACTGTACTTCTATCAGGTATCTTCCCAATCCAATTGCAAAGGGAACTGGTTTTATGAAAACCCTGTTTAAAGTCTGTCTGGTGGCAGATTTTAATAGCTGTTGACATAACCCAATATGCTGGTAGTAGCTTACAGAGAATAATGCATGTGACAAAATTAACCACCACCTCTGAGTCTGGGCAGCTGTTGGGCAGAGCTGCTCTGGACTTCTTTGTGAGCACCAGCATCCCTTACGCTAGGGAAAATACTTTGCAGTGGTCATTTAAAAACGGGTCTCCTAAATGCTGTGCTGTGTTGGCAACAGGTTGTGAATTTATAGGAGATATTTCTGTTTCCTTCTTGGCTGGGTGCAGAGAAGAACCTGAAAGAATAAGCATTGTGAAGCCTGCAGTATGACAGTGAGAACACTTGCAAAAGCAAGTGCAAAATGTGCTTTCTGCCTATGCCTGTGCAAATAAAACATGATTGTTCCAGTCTTCTACTAAAGTAAATGTCAAAGGAATATACAAATTCTGTCTTTTTTTCCCATGTGCAAAGTAAAATGTCCATAGTGGTTTTTATTTTGTATTGTTTATCTCTGTCAATGTACCCATTGGTAACTTATACATAAATACTTGATCAGGTTTCTCATTTCACTGTAAATATTGTGAGAAGATATAACTTGTATTCCTCTACCATACAAGGCACCCAAATAATAAATTTTCTGATCTTAATATTTTTAAATTAAAGAAATTTTTAGTTTCTTTTGTGGCTTTTCTTAAAGGTAAAAATTTGGGCCACAATTTTTCTTTCTTACATAGAGAACAGTATAACTTTTGACTAGAATCTTTTGATTTTAAGCTATTAAAATCTTTAAAAAGATTTCATCTCAGTAAGTAAGTACATTTTGTTTTCCTGTAGCTATTTTTATGTCCTCCAAATTTAATAACGAAAGCAGATCAATATTTTTGCAAGTAATTATTATATGTGTTAGAGTTCTTGCAGTTGTTCCCACAAGGCTATAAGAGATGAGTGGAGAATATAACCTCTCTGAGCACACTGTGCTTATGCAGACTTATTTAGGGGACAGCTGCATGTCCCCCAGATGAGTCTGCATATGCACAGTGTGTTTAAATCCAGGTACAAGGACCCTCAGTGCCTATGACTGAGGCAGGGAGAGGAAGACAAAGAACTCACTTTTCCACATATGAATCTCAAGGGTGTTTGCATTGTCACAAATCCCAGACTTGTTACATCCTCGTTTTAATCATTGCCACTTAAAGATGCATTAATTAGATGTATTTTAACTGCTTGTGTTAGAGTGGGATGATCCAGGACCATTCACTGAGCTTGAAGGGGAACTAGGGTGGGCAGCCCCATGGGCAGCACCTGGCACTGTGCACCTTTCATCTTCTCACCACTGGAGCCCCTCCCAGTGCTCACTGCTGTTCTTCCTGAGTCTTAGGAAGCAGGTAATTTATCTTCCTAGTTATCACTACTGATCAGGAATGTTGCACTCCTCCTTTGAGGTTGCAGAGAGAAATGATCTCTTTCCTTTGAGCTGCTGAGTACTGCCTGCAAAGTGGAAAGAAAAGCTCTTTCACCTTAGAGACCAAAAAACCTTGTTTGCTTTGTCATATTGCATATTTAATGGTTATAAAATTTGTGAAAGGCAGTATGGAAATAATTTCAGGATAATTTACACTGGGCTTTATAGAATTATTTTGGTACATACAAATAAAATATGTGATTGCAAATAGTCATAAAGGTTGTATAATGCTTCAAAGCAATTTTTTAATACTGGCAACTGAGAATATTCATATTTCTATGAAAGTATTCGACAGAGCAGCCCTGTTACATGTGTGGTGGCTAGAAAACTCTTTCCTTGGAGTATATTAAATCTGAGATTGCATTCTAGGACACTTACAGCTCACAATTTCTCTCTCTTTCCCTCTAAACAAACTCATACCAGATATGGCATGCATGTCCATGTGTTCTGCTGTGGGAAACAAGGGGTGAGCTGACTGTACATATAGCATATTAAAGAATTTAGCTAGTAGTAAACTTAGTTAAGATTAATGACAGGAAGCTGGGAAAATTTTCTCCAAAATGGAACCACTTTGGTGGCACTAATAATTGTTATTCATTACAGGTTAGTTCTAGCAGCACAACACTGTTGTCAAGCTTGCTAATTCCCTGAGCTTGTTTACCCACTTGTTTAAGAAGATTTTGTGCTTAGTGCTGTTTGATCATGTTCCTTTTCGATCCTTTTCTAGGGCTGGTTTTGATTTTTTTATGTTCTCCAGAGCAAGTGGATATGTCCCCTCTTTGCAGCTCTTGACATGGCAAAAACTGCTAAGAAGATGGAGTGTAAGGTTTCAGAAATATAAAAGGAACTCTGCTGCCTCTCAAACAAAGGAACAGTTCTGTAAGGTTGGAGATACTTTTTAGCAATTGAGCAGAGGCCGTTGATTAGCTTGAAAACACACAGTCCTTTTAAAAAAGATGAATAGTTTTTTGGGTTTCATTTTTTTGCCTAAATCTTCAGCAAATGAGTTTGTTCCAGGCTCATTTACATTGAAAACTTCACTTTGGCATTGAAAGAAATGATTGTCTTATGATAACTATATAGTATATTTATAATATGATTTCTATTTTTTATATTCCTCTTACTTCAGTTTTTTATGATACCTGAAATTATGGGAGATTTATGAAATAAATTGTATGAAAAAATTAAATAGTGTACAGTATCTTTAACTCTTACACATACTAAGTTTTTAGGATAACCATGACACTTCTTTGTTATCACTTCTTCTCCAGTTCTCTTTTAATATCTCCACATCCCATAGCTGTCCATACAGTCAGGTAAAATGAAAAGAATACCAGTAGAAAAAATCATTATGTCCTAGCAGGATGCCTCTCTGCTTTCATTAGTATAGCAACCAGAAAGCCTAACCACAATTTGGTAAATAATATCTTTTAAATTTTTCATTGATATATCAGAATTCAAGAATCTGATTTCAAGTCAATAGAAAACAAATAGATAAGAAACCCAGAACAAAACATAATAGGGGAAAAACGATGCAGTGGTAAAATACCCAAGGCTTTATTCATAAAATCCAAGTGTGAGTAGCAGACATAGCTGGCTCATATTTCTGGTCCTTTGATATCAAGTGAGGAGATTGACTCAAAGACCTTAAATTAGACTTTGCTCTGAATTGCCTCATGGAGGAATCTGTCCCTCTGCCACTGGCTTTAAAAAAATCCTGTATGAGTAGCTGGATGAGGTAAATTTTATGAAAATTAGCCCCTCCGAGGATGGTATTTTCCCTTATGTGTTTTCTGTTAATTCTGAGAGGGACTTTATGTATACTTGAGTGGTATCTTGCACGATGGGAGAGGATTCACCAGAGAACCTCTCATCTGCTGTCATGGTAAATTAATATTAAAATAAGAATTTCACATTTGAAACAAGGTGTTCACACTAGCAAGAATTATGAATAATATTTATTTAAGGAGACACGATGGGCCCAAGTAGAGTTCTGCTTAAGTTCTTAAGGGAAACACCCACTAAAATCCAAAGGATCATGGCCGAGTCATTGAAAAATCAAAAGAAATGAAAATGAGTAATAGCAGCTAGAATAACCAGAACTGCTCTCCTTTCTTCAAGACCTGCTCATGTCAATAAATTTAATGTCCAATATCAAATACTAGGATGCTGGAAGAGCATGAGAAAGCAAAGAAACTCTGACAAAATCTCATTGACATATCTGGGCTATGATCTTCCCCTTAAATTGGATTCCAACACAACATGCTGTTCAAATGACCCCTCCTTAAAAAGACTGCCAAAAGCTGCAGTAAATGGAGACCTGTGCTGGCCTCTGCTTTCTCTGGGTAATATATACCCTGGAGAAAGGAAATAACTCACAGCATAATCAAGTTAGATCTATAATTTCTAGGGTATTTTGTATTGTCCTTTCAGATAATGTAAGGTCAGTAGATAAATCTAAAAAAGTAAAATGTCAGAACAAGCATCAACCTTGTCTTCTCTAAAAAGGGGTCTTGACATAATCCAAAACAAAGATTTATAAGATCACATCCTTGTAAATAATGTTCCTGAATGTTAAGATCAAAATGGTCAATAAGAATTTAGCATGGATGGCAGTCTCCTCAGTTATGAACAAATTAGTAAGAATTTCTATTTCCCTCACCATTCCATGGATACAGGAAACATAGGCTAGGTATAATGTCAGTGTCCAAAACTTACGCTAAAGTTCATTTTTTGCAACATTTTCCTTATTACTTTGTTTATTGACAAAGATATTTCTATCTGGATTCATATTACTGTTTGTACCTTGGGTGAACTACTGGATAATGATGCTGAGGTGGGTCTCACTTCCACCTGTAACTCTGTTATTGAGCTTCAAAATCTGAAAAGTTGTTTGTACTGCAGTCATTATTCACTGTGTTTTTTGAAAAAAATGTATTGTGACCAGAAGCATCTGTAAAAGAAACAGGAAATCAGGAATGTAACAGTAATTGCTACCATAAAGCAAAATGACCAGTGAAACTTCTAGAAGGGGCCACAAATCTTTACAATGCAAGGCTACCATTGGAGACCAGATTGCTTCACTGAAAAATGTGCTGTCCTCTAGAATTCTTTCCCACCTCATTCCAAACCTTTTAACAACAAACTATTTTGGTTTTTCTTCATATATAATTTTTGTCAGATGGACATTCATTGAGAAATATGGACTGGTGTGTATTTACAGGAATTGAGATGTGAATTCTGGTCTTCTCAAAGTCATAACTTGCAAATGCATGAGGAAAGTTAAATGCCTATCTATCAGTCTGGGCGTAAATACATAGGCGTATATGGATATGAGTGGTTAAACTGAAAACAGACCCCCAAAGTTTTATCATCATTTTAAACAGATGCAGACAGTGTTCGTTACTTTCAAGACCTAATTTCTATGCTTTTCTGTTTTGGTTCAAAATTAGGAACAAGCCCCATTTTTGTGCAAAGGTCTCCGGATTTGGTTTGTAGGCCTCAAGGCAGATAAGGAAAACTAGGGTCAGACTGTTCCAGTTCACTGGTGCTCACAGGCTGTATGCATACACTTGTAAAAAATGGATTCTGCATGTCATCTAAATGATATCATGTATGACTCTTTGCCATGTGTCCTTATAACTGAGTTTATTTTGACATGATAAGGTGCAATTTTCAGTACTTAACAGCTGTGCAGAATCTGTTGCCCTGTAATTCACTTACAGAATGTGTTATGATCTTACACAAGGAAACTGGGATGTTTCCTTTCTGAATGTAACAGGCCCTGTATTAAGACTAAGCTGCTTTGCAGGCTTGCATAGAGAGCACAAGATTTTAAAAGTCCATGTGAAAGTTTGTTGAGACCTCTGATAAAAATCAGAGCCTTTGCAGTTCATCAATTGCTACTTAGAATAAGGACTATTCTCTACTTTTAATTAACTGGCTGGTGGATGAAACATGAAAAGATAAACTGTTTGTTAAAGCTTAAGAGTATACCACAGAAGTCTGAGTCAGTATTGTTACTTGAATGCATCAATGAATAACAATGAAAGTCATATAATGAAAAGTTTTTTCCTCTCATTTAATTCTAATATGCCATAATGGAAGCTTGTGTGGTATGAGAAGCCTTTTCATATATAATTATATTGTTGAAAGCCCCCAAAAAATGAAAATTGTAAATTCTGAAGGCCGCAGAAGGACAGATAAGTGAATGGCAAATTCCACTGAGCATTTTATCAGCTTCCTGCCATTCTCTGAACAGTGCCAGATAAAACCCCCAGTGCATAAAGGTCTTGTGAAAGGCTGCATAAGCTTGTAAAATGTGTATTAATAATAGAAAGTACATCATAGTCTCCTCCAACTTTAGTCAGTTTTCTTGAAATACACAAACATCTCTAGTATTTCCCTATCTGGCCAAGATGGCTGCTTTTAAGACTGAAATTGCTGAACTGCCTTTATGAAATTAATTGGCCAAAGACTTATTATTTGCAAATAGAGTTCTAGGCTATCTCGTGCTGTTTTTCATTACTTTTCATTAAAGACAGAGCAGGTAGTGAGATGAGCCCTTCACTTTGTTCAACAGATATTGCTAGAAGACACTGATCTGAAAAGCTTAGACATCATCACAGGCACTTGGGCTCAATTTTTTTATGATGGCTATTCATGTCAACAGTTTTCCAATTCAAAATATGAAATTAGGGCAACATGATATTCTGTCTGTCCTACAAAACTTGAAAATTTTTTATATTTCAGAATTTAGGAATGTGTTATTAGGTAATGAGGAGGAAAAGCAACCTGAAATATTTTTTGGGTAACACCTTGGAAAAAAATTCTAAATCTGAACACTCACAGACACACACACACACACAAAGGGGAAAAAAAAAAGAAAGTGGATGTTTGTTAATTTTAGAAGCTGAATTTTTTCAAAGATTAAGCATACCCCATCCTCTCTTACAGTTCATTATGGCATGGCCAACAGTTGTTGGGAAGAAGTGAGAAAGACCTTCTCTGAAACTATCTTTCTTGGAAACGCAGAAATGCTTCAATGACAGGCATGCTCAGGTGAAGTCAGAGATGGGCTGCTGCTCTTGGGTGCTCCTACTGTTGCCCTCAGGGGAAGGAGAGGGAAAGAAGAAAGAAATGCAGCTGGAATGTAGACTTCAGGAGAATGAATGAAAACAAATAGGGCATGAGTTTAGGGAACTATGAGCAAAGATATGGAAGAAGTGATATCAGAAGGTACTGGAAGATCACACAGAAATGGGAGACTTGATCTGAATGGAGATGGAAATAGAAATAAACTGTGTATAATCAGTGGAAGAAATATTCTTTCAGAGCCCAGGACTGAGAGGATCCAGTTGAAATCTGCTTGTCCATGAGGCAAGCCTATTCCTTCCTTTTTCAAGTAATTCTGAAAATTTTACAGCAGTTTCCTGAATTGAGATAATTACTGGTAGTTTGGTTGCCTTATTTTGTTGGGGTTTTTAATAAAGTTTTTGTTGCCGCGGAAAAAATTCCTTTGCATCACTCTAGCATTTAACAGACCCATTGAATCAGCTGTTGGATCACCTGGAGACTTCTGAATAGTTATGAAGTCAAAATAAAATTATGTTGCGGAATACAATTAGTGCAGGTAGCCTGGTGTGCAGCTGAGGTGGGAGCTGCAGGTTGAGCTCTGGGTGATGGGAGCCCCAAGCAAGAGGCCAAACCTGGTGCAGACCCTTTGCACAGGAAAGGGCACAGGGACCTGTGGCCCTGCCAGGTGACTGGACACTCAGGGACACAGCAGGAGACAATGACACAGAGGAAAAACCCCCCACACTATCACATACAGACTGTGAGGGTATAAAAGCCCAGGGGTTCTTTGGTTTGGGGTCCCTGCTCAGGGGCACCAGGTCAAGCTGTTATTGTGCTGTTACGCTGTAATTAAGCTCTTTTAAGGGTCCAGATGCCTGAGGTTCTGCTATGGGAAACCAAGGGTTGAGTGGGTAAGGAAACCTTGTCTGTGTGGGTGTGGGGTGTGCAGGGAGTCAAGCGAGGCACCCATCGGTCCCTGGAGCCGCCTACTGCAAAGGGGCCTCGTCCCAGCCCAGGTGTCCAAGTGTGTGACTGCCAGAGCAGCTCCCCATGGACAGACAGAAAAGTTTCGTTAACATTTACATATTGGAATGTATGCTACATTGCTATTCCTGCAAATACTTATGACAATGTCAACAAAATACATTTTTCTTTTGGGGATTCTTATGTGTGGGGAAACTTTGTTTTATCTTGGTATTCTTTTTAAAATTGTTTTACCAGACTCATGAACTACTGTGCACATATTCTCTCTTTTTTCAAAGGAGAACTGAGAAGAAAGCAATTCCCCATTTTTGCAGTAGTACTGTGAATGTGAACAAAAGCAGCTTCCCTCCATTGCTGTCAATCAGAAGTTTTTATTGCAAATGCATTTCAATTTTATCTCTGCTTACATTCTTAAGCAGTTCCTTTTTAATGTTGACACATGAAAGGCATCTGCCTTTGTCTTAATATTAAGGTATAGGTCAGGCTTGTCCTTTGTATCAGCCAGGCCCAGGCTGATGCTGTTTAAGACAGGTAATGCAACTTCTCTTGATCTTCATCACAGAACAGCACTGTCTTTACTTCTGCAGCAGTCATGGCTGCTCTGTGCAGGGCTGTCCTCTCTCCAGTGCTGCACTTCAGGGATTTTGAAGTGAATCTTAAAAACCAACAGCAAGCAAGATCCACTGCTTCACACCACTGGAGCAAGGGGTTTATCATATCCTGTAGGGAGGTCACTGAATGGCTGGCTAGTCACAGCTGCAATGCAATTCCTCCAGGAAGTTGTTGTTGATGATGATGACTGTGCTGGTTTTGTTTTTTGGGTTTTTTTTTTTTTTTTTTTTTGATAAGGACATTAATTTTCTGAAGTGCTGAATTTTAAATGAAAATACGTTTTCTTAAATCTTCACTATTTTTAATTTCTTTTGCTAACAGCTTCACCTAAGAAGTATAACACTGAGTGAAGTCTTAAGCTGGCTAATTGAATTTTCTTCTTTACCCTGTGGTCAAGCCTATTGTGGGTCACAGGAACAGGGCAGTGAATCACAGTCTGGGAAGTCAGCTGATGGCTCCAGCTGAGTGTGCTGGGCTTTATGTCCGTGTGTTTGCAGTTTGCTGGATCAGAACCTGGGGTTAGGAGCCTTGGATCTCAGCAGGAGGAACAGCTTTGCCTTTGTGCTTGACTTTTAGAAGTTTTTTAGCAGAATTTATTTTGATTGTAGGTTAATATTCACACTTTTAAAAATCACTTATTAGGGCTTGGATAGCTCTACTAATGTGTTTTGTAAACTCCATTTACACCTGCACAAATCTTAGTGGGAATTCAGTATTCACCGGGAACAATAAAATGTTTGGCTAATTTGCTCACAAATTTTTGTTCTTTGCCAGAGGCACTTAAAAAACAGCACTCCAGAAAAATGCCTAGAAACTGTGTGTGTGGGTTTTTAAATTGTTTTGTTTCTCTTGTTTATTGCTGCTTTCCAGTGCCTCATCCACTTCTCACTAGAGAGTGGAGAACAAAAAGGAAGCTTCACATAATATTTTTCTTATCCTGAACTGACACCCAAAATTCCCTGTTTTGGTCATCAGCAGCTGAAGCAGGTAGTGGAGGTGTTGGCTAATTTTTGTTACAGATGAATGCACATTGTGGGAGCTGTCCTTTGTGTCGGTCACTTTCAGTGTTTGTGGCTTGTTTAGGGGAAATTTCTGGTGTCACAGTGATACTGTGCAGTTTCAATAAGGTTTAGATTTATTCCAGATTTTTTTGTGCCCTCTGAGATTTTAGACGGCACTGAAAAGTTCAATTTCTCAGGAGATATCTAAGATATTTTGTTTAGCAGATCAGAAGGAAATTTAAGAGCATTCAGAATAGTATGGAGAAGTGGGAAGATTGGGAATCCTGCAGCCATTTCAGGTACCCAGACTTCTGTGGTGACATGTAAGGGCCGGGTGGAAAATGTCTCCTATGCTTGGGAATATGGGTCTTTCTGCTTTGCTCCCCATTGAGGATGGTAAGGATTGAGTGGAAATAATGCCTGAGTGGGTTTATCTGTAGGCACCCTCTTGCTGTAAGCTGGACAGAGAGGTGGCTTCAAATTTTACAGTGTCTTGCTCTTGTATCTAGCCATGGGGAATTGGATTTTTAAAAAGCTTCTTTGTTTTCCTGAATATTATTTTTAACTATGATCAAATGACTGAATTGGAATTTTTTTTTTTTCTGTTAAAGCAGCAGTATAGGCCATGGATGAGCTGTAGAAGAATCTGCTTGGAATAAGCAGATCTGCCCTTATTCTCCTGGCATCTCCTGCTTATAACGGTTGAGTAAATTCTATCAGAACTGTACCATTAGGACTTGAAGTAGAGTCAAGAAGGCCAGGGATATTGTTTCTTTGTACTTCAGCTGTACCCATTAGTTCTCAAAAGCCATGAGATGTTACATCTCATCTTTGATCTATCACCAGGACCTACATGAACAGCAAATGTTTCCCAACACATTGGATAGCTCCTTTTGAGCTCAGGCACACAGCTGTGTGGTGTAAAGAACAACAAGACTGGAGATGCTACTTCTCTGTTTGTGTTGTGGTAGGAGCTGCATCTACCTCAGAGACAGACTAATCATCCAAGTTAGTGTGAGAAGTTACAAATGCCCTTGGCTGCTAAGGTTGGGTCACTGAAAGAATGCTGCAAAGACCTAGAAATAAACCCTGTAGTTACTCCTTATGAATTAATTTCCATTAATTTTTAATGCCAATGAACATTTAACTTGCAGCAAATATTTCAAGTCCAGGGAAATGAAGAAATGTGCATTTCAGAGGCTGGGTACGAACATAACTTCACATGAATGTCTGAGTGTGTGACATGCTCTTTTTAGTCCTTTGGTTGCCCTAAAAGCATGGCATGGATTGCTTTTAGATGAAATTTTTTTTTACTGGTCTTTATAGTGCATAGTTTCTTGGAATGAAAATGGAATATTGTAATAAAGCCTAAAGTTCTCTTCACACAGATTTGTTAAGGAGAAAAAAACTCTGGATAAAATGATACTATAAAATCTGCTTACAGTTCATATTTCACTGTATTAACAATAGTAAAAGACTTCTGTAACTTCACAATTATATAAAGTCTCAGCTAGAGCCTCACTCTGTTTGACAATGACTAAATGATTGTAAGATCCAAAATCAAAATTTTTTTTGAGTATTCTACCGCTCCTGTTTGGGTTCTACTACTTATTAAACTATATGCTGGTTTCTGCTATAGCTTCTATTTTCATGTAAAGAGGAATTAATTTTGACTATAAAAAATATTTCTGCTTTGGTCTCCAGTTGAATGAAAAAGTGTTCTCCAAAAGAATAAAAATAAACACATTTATTTAATTAAAAGTAATATTTCCACATCTCCCACAGTCGAGCTGAAATTAGAGAAAGTTAAAAGCTAAATTTTTTCATGGAAAACTCCAATCTGTATTAATTTCTGAAGCAGATTGTCACAAAGACTTGACGTTTGTCTGCAGCAAAAAATATCAATTGAAATAAACAAAAAATATTCAACAGATAAATTCAGCAATATTTTTTTAAAAGCAGGAATGTTAATGAAATCTTTCAACTATTTTTTGTTATTAAACTGACTTTCAAACTCAACTGCCTCACAGGCCAGTTGCACTAGTGCAAGTCCAAAGTCCAATCCGTGTACTACACTTGGATTTGCAGAGAGACCATTTAATTACTGTCTGAGGATATTTGCATCAACTGGGACACATTAACAAAGACAATTCTGCTTTAGGATGCTCTTTGGTCATATATAAAAGACATCTGAAACATTTAAGCTTTCATCACACAGATGGAGTGATTTCTAAATTTGTAGCTTATTTAGTTAAACTGTACTTATATGCATTCACATTAATAAGTACCAGCTCAGCTCTTTGTCATTAATTAATGACGGAGTTGCTAAATCTGACACAGATTGTACCGAGTCTCACGCAGCACTCTCTGTCTGGGCAGAAGCAGCCTGTGAGCTCCAGCAGCAGAGAAGGCAAACCCAACTCTTGTCAGTGGCAGCGACAGTGCAAAGGAAAATACATGGGCTCTGTGTGTGGGCAGAATTCTTCCTTATACACTGTCTCTCCCTTTGAGTGCTTTTGCTTATCACCACCTGCCACTCATTTTTCCTGTAACCTGTTGAGATTTTTTTTTTAAGTCTTCACTTTTGAGTTGTGTTTTCATCCTATGTAATTGTTCCATACAAAGCCTCTGAGGTGGGCTGTCGTATCCATGTGTACACACTGCTAGGGCAGGTCCCCTTCACATCTTTATCCCTGGAATCTCTTCTTCTGGCATCTGATGTCTTTCCTTGCTCACATCACTCACAATGTTGCTAGAAAGATAATTTCTCTAATAATTTGAAATTAACTGTCTCTTTCAGTTCCTCAGCTGCCATTCCTTCTCTCTCAAACATGAGTCACTTGTCTCTATTTTCAAGACCTTTTCTCATGTCTCTCATATTTTTTGTTTACTACTGAAATGTCTGTTTAAATCCTTGATTGGTTGTGATACCCTGAAGAATTGGAGATGATCACAGATAGGATTTTAGTGTTTTGAATAATCTTTCAGCTTCCAAATTTAGATTGCAAGGTGTTATTTCAAAATGAATAAATTTATAGGTGTGCCCTAGTTCCCCTCACTGTATTTAGCAATGACCTCCAGGTCTCCGATTCCTTTTCAAACCAAAAGTAGCAGACTTGCATTGAGAGAATTCTATGAGCTAGAATTTTAAAGACTTACACTATATTGTGAATATATTCAAAATGAAAATGCATTTTGAGATTTTACAGGATGTGGAAGCAGAACAATGACCATAATAAATAAATTAATATTTTTCTTTATTCCATTGAAAAGAATTCAAATTCAAAGAATGAGAAAGATGACATGAGGGAGAGGTTTGGATTCAGGTAGCCTAATTTCTGGCTGAGTTTTGAAATGCTCCCAGGCCCTCCCCTTAACCCCAGCCAGTTATTCCCAGGAGCTGGTACAAGTACCCCTAGAGCATTTTGTGGACCCAGTGTACAACTGTGATGGTTCATGAACAATCTTGGTTGCCCCTCCCTTCTTTGTCTCTCAGGAGAGAGAAAAATCCTGTCCAAGCATACACCACTGCACTAGCTAGTGCATTTACTTTCCAAACCAGCAGGAATTCACTTACTAATTCACTCTTTAAAACATGATTTAGTCTGCAGAGCCATCTACTTTAATCAGTATTTGAGCTTTCTAGAACCACAGGTCTGGGTAATTATTTTCATTGCCCCCCCTTGGTTGCTTATGTCGTATAGATCTGCTGTTTAATGAGTAACTCAGAGGCCAGAAGGAAAACTGAATTCCTGAAGTAAAAGGTGTCTAGACAAAAATGCACAAGCAAATATTTCCACTGTAAGCAAAGAGATAATGTTTGTGATAAACCAGTTCTGAATAATTTATTTCTGAGCTTGATGTGAGGTAGACAGAAAGGGGGAAAAAGGGATGAAGTGATGAGGGCAGTGATTTCAGTCATTCATATAATTATTGTTATTTAGAATGTTGAGAGAGTTGCCCCACTTTGTCAGGCACTGCTAGTGTATAGTAGGAGACAGACGGTTGCTGCAGTGTAGCTTCTACACAGGTCAGTAATGGTGAAGTTAAAATTTGTACTTTGGCAAAAATCATATGTGTATGCACTATCTTCAAATAATGGTACTTGGCATAGGGTTTTTTTTAATTGGCTGCAGTTTTTATTAAATGTTTACATTACAAGCAGCTGAGTTCCAGTTTTTATTACAAATACAGTCAACACAATTATCCATACAGGATTTATTTTATTGGTGGATTTACAGTATCACACATGTGGCAACATGCTGGCTAGCTGTGTGCAGAGCCAGCTGTAGCTGAGGGGTGTTAAACTTGGGTGTGATGCTGCACAAGTGTGGCTGGCTGAGGTGGTAGGACCAGGGCCAGAGTACAGGTGACCAGAAGGTTCCTGATGTGACAGTGATGTCCCTGCTGCTCTGGCAGCAGCCCTTTCCCAGCCTACCTGCCAAGCAAGCCGATGACTGTCTGTGCCAAGCAAGCTTGCCCAGAGAGCACCCAGGCTGCTGAATCATTCCCATGCCTCCCAATCCTGGAAGCGCTTTATATAGATAAATTACAGAGACTGTCAACATAAGAAAAAGAAATATGCCAGAACTGGGCTGCTGCTAATAAATTTGGCTGGACATGAGAGACCCTGAGCTGTTGCTGCATGGTATTCTTCAGACCTATCCTTGAACCTACAATTTCCACCTTTTTCTTCATTTCCCAGAATATTCCAAACATCTGTGCTTTCTGATAATGTAGGATTTGCTACAGGTCTGAATAGGAAAGAGATTTCCTATTCTGTGGAAAATTTTCCTACTGCTTCTGTAACATAAATGGATTTTTTTTATGGTTGACCAGAAATTCTGTATCACAGTGTAAGGTTAGGGATAGACATCTTTCATTGATACTGAGCACTTTTCTGATTGCATTTCTTTGTATAACGTCCTTAGAATGTTGGCACTGATTGAAGAAGTTTGATGAAATTATGATGACAGAGTTAAAGTAATGGTGTGTTTCGTGATTTTGTGTAGAAACAGAGACAAATTGAGATGTGCTTTGTGTATAAGGCTGTGTATTTTGTGTAAGTACTATGGAAAAAGAGAAGCAGTTGAGGGTACTCAGCCCTATACTGGAAACAATACATACTAAAAAAAAAAGAAACATATGCATAAGAAAAATAGATTTGTATTCTTCTATCTTCCATGGGTGTGTTCCCATCTCTGGTGTAAAGCCTTGTTTTCTGAAGTGTGTTTCTCCTCTGGTAGTCAAAACCATCTCTTTTATCATATGTCATGAAATGATAGCTCATTCTCTTGCCTCTAAGCTATCACACACACTTAGAAAGAAACTCATCAATATAAATGTTTGTGTCTATGTCTGATTGGTTTCCCATGTTTAAAAAGGAAGAAAAAGGAGATTGATTGCAGAGGCCATAAAAGTAATGATGCGTTTAATGAAAACATACATTTTATAGGAAAATCACGTTTAAAAATTACTTGAAGCTGCTGCATATGAGTTAATGAAATTAAATGACCTTGAAAATTTTGCTAATTTGACCTCGGGTTATCCCCTTGAGCATTCAGCTACTTTTACATTTATTTGCATACATGGCATTTATTTTTTTAGATTTAGTCTATCTCAAGAGTTTTCAGATCTCCCCATTGAACAGTGTGACTGCAGAGATACACTGCAGTGGTTACACAGTGTGAAAACCTGGCTGCTGGCTGTCTGACTGTTTCTGCAGTGGCAGCTGCCCTTCCTTCTCCCAGTCCTTCGCTTTATGGTGTTGCCATAAATTTTCCTTGAGGAAACAGTGCCCTAAATTGTCTGTTGCTAGCATAGCTATGCTATGAAAAGATACTTCTTTTCATACCAAAACTGAACATAACCAGGTTCAGCCTGAAATGTGGCTGCATGGCTGAGTTTTCAATGGGAAATGATGTCAGAAAGCCTCTGTAGAAGCAAACAGCTCTGGGATTGAGATAGCATCCACTGCCAGGCTGGTCCAGCTCTCTGAGGTACTGCTTGTTCATGGAAAGGAAGACAAAAAAGAACACAAAGTGAAGACTTTGGTGTGTTGTAAGTGTGGTGGTTCTGATGACATCCATCTTAATGACTACTCTCATGCCAAGTGATACTGAAAGGCTCATGTTCACACTGGACAAAACTATTCTTCTGTACAATGAGTTGTCTCAATACTACCTAGTGGCCCTTTGAGCTTTGAGATGTAGCAGTAATCATTAATTATAATAAATAAAATAAATTACTGATTAATAATTGATTGTATTAGTGGGGTTTTGCTGTTTTAAGTTACAAGTAAGTACTGAGGAGGCTGTGTTGCAGCATGCCAGAATATTTTTTTTAGTCTGATTTCCCAGATACGTGTTGTGCAGCTCTAGCTGTGGCTTAAGGCCAGTGGGGAAGTTTGTGACAAAGATCAAACAGAACTGGGAGGCAGCGTGAGGTGCAGCCATGTGCATAATGTACAGAAACTAGTCCCCAGGAAGAGCTGTCTGCTGAACCTCACCTGGATTTAATCACCAAGGGAGTTAGAGCCCAAGGGTGAGGTAGCACATGCATTATGTGAGCATGCAGGACTCATCTTCCTGAGCTAGTACACGTGGCTGTGACTTGTACATTGGCTGTTGGGTGGGATGGATGTGATACCAGGTGCATCACTAGGATGGATTACATCCCTGCTGGAGCACAGACTATGTCATAGCCCCCTGCTTCACTGGTGTCTTATGCCCAAAGAACTTCCTCATTCATTTATACTATAAACCACTCTTGAGTATACTTTAAACACCAATGAAACTTATGAGCAACTGAAAACTCTTGTCCCGAGGGTCCCTCTGGTGGTCCTTGGTGTCGTCGACATTAAAGTTATACCTGACCGCTTGAACTTGATGTTCCTTCCCAAATGTGGACCTGAGTTGGCAGAACTAGTCTGTTTCATTATTTTGTGTCTTCTTTTTGGTTACTGTTCAGCACGGTTTGCAGAATGAGCAAATCTTATTTTTCCACCAGCTGAGCAAATAGTTCTTCATCTGGCAACAATCTGGCATTTAGTATCTTGTCTGAGTAGCTGGAAGAATAGTAGGGATGAAAAATCCTGGTGCTGAATGAAGGTAAAAGTCTTGACCAGAAGATTCAGTTGGATGGTACCTCTCCAACCATCACTCTGGGAAATGAATTTGGCCCTTTAAAGATACACATTAGGAGAGGCTACAGTTGTCCTTAAATTTTGGCACAGCTGCAGATACTTAGAAGCTGAGACACCCTGCTTTTCCGCTAACCATGGCAACATCTGCAAATACCAGACAGATACCACAGTCCATTTATTGCAACAGGGAAACAGCAAAGAAATTGCTTGCTTGTGTTCCACTGGAAAGGGTCTGGAATGGCAAATGGCAGATGTGTCATTCACTTCTGTCTACCTGTTATGGCCCGATGTGGCAAAACATCTGTGTATAGTCCTGTGAGCACCTAGCTCTCTGAAAGGTACCACCTCACATCTAAGTTCATAAACAGGGAAGATGTAAGTCATAAAAATCCATGAGAATCTGAACACATCCTGCTGGTTGCAGAGAAGCCACTAACTGGCAATTGAGGGACAGCATGAAACTGAAGCACATCTGATAACCCTTACTTATTGTATTCGCCTAGCTGCAGACCACCAGGCTGTTGGAAGACTAATTTAGTGCTGGGCTATATATATGTCTATATATATGGGGTTTTTTTTGAGGTGGAGGAAATAGAGTGGAAAACCTTGTTTTATTTCAACCGAATTTAATATCTTTGAGTAAAACAGAAAGCTACCATTTGTCTGTTTTTTTCCTCTATTTCTCTCTCATTCTAAGATTTCTGTATGAGGGAAAATACTAGCCTGTTTTTTAAAGTGGAAACAGTCATACTCATTTCCCTTTTAAGATGCGTTGTAATGTCCTGGGACAATGTTTTGCAGCATATCAACACTATTTTACCTTGCTCTAAAATTATATTGAGACTAGCTTTTTTTTTTTGTTTGTTTTTTTTTTTTTTTTTTTTTTTTTTTTTTAAGACAAGCCTTTTTCAAGAGTTCATGGAAAGGCAGTAACATTTGAAGTGTGGTCATAAACCACATAAAGGTCTTTACAATTCCATCAAAAATCCTAGCTTACTATTTATACTTAACTCTCCCCCTCTACTGGGAAATGGTAGAGGTTGTTCCTGTGGCTGGAGCATGCTGCTTTATTTGCAATTTGAGATGCTTTTTTGCCTCAGGGAGATTCAGATATCACTTCTAAGCCCAAGGTCCCACCTGTACAGGGGGAAGAAACCAGTGGAAGTGATGATGATAAATTCAGTGCAAGATGAAGACTGGCCCCCTATTTGTTGTTGTCCCACAACTGCTCCCTACTGAATGGTTTTCTCTCATTTCACCACTTCTTTGTCCTCTCTGCATTCCTGTGTGTTCCCTGACAATTTTGCTTACTGCCTTTGTGTCATTTGGGTCCAACAACTGCCTTAAGGTGAGCTGAGGATTTCAGATATTCATGATCAGTAAATTTCACTCTGCAAGCAAAATCATAAATCCACAGTGTGTGGGCAGGGTTGTCGTGTTTCAGAATGGAGCTGCTTTTGTTCCTGATATGCCTATCGAAAATGCAGCATGGACTCTCCATTCTCTGGGCTCTTTCATCTTCTGAGTGAACTGTGGACCTGAGTATTTTATTCTGGCATCCACAGGATTTACAATGCCTGTTTTGAAAGAGTCTTCCTGATAAGATGTATTGAGGAAACAAGGAAATAAAAGTAGACAAGGTACTTAGTTCAGGCATTTTTCTTCATAGGCAATGAGACTGATACATTTTCTGGCTCTCAGAATAGGACTATTATCCTTTTAAGAAACTTTAGAACAGAAAGAGGCTGAAGCCCATCTAGGTCAATCCCCTCTAAATCTTCAGACATTATGTGATTATTTTAAAATATGCAAAATGTAACAAATAGTTTAAAAAATATTAGAAGTTTACCAGAAAGTACTAGAGAGGAGCTTTCAAGAAGCTTGTGCTTCAATATACCTGTATCAGTCCTTGCTATTGGTTTCCTCTTCATATTACTAGGTGCAGACAAGCTTCTATATAAAATGCTGTGTAATTTTAGTCTAAAATTTGACCAAGACTCTACATAGTAAATTCCATGGTACTATTGAATAGCCACAAGCCACTCATTTCTGTCTTCTACACTACAATCTTCTTGTAATGCTGCAAATTATATAGTAATTACAGATGGAGTAACATGGTCTCTTCAACCATTAGTACTCTGCAATATGCAGTAGAAAATGGAGGATTTCTGTGTCTAAATCAACTTGTGTATTAGCAGAACACGGGAGTTGTAATAACATGATCAAATGCAGGAACTAGGAAGGAGGTTAGGAAGGCTTTTTGCTGTTTCGTGTGTGTTAAGCTTTCTCCCAGATTTGTTTCCAGGTGTGCCTGCTGGGGATGTAATACAGCTATTGGCTTTACAGACTGATCTCAAAGAGGTTCCATGAAAACTGGATTTTTTTTTTTTACGGATGTCCCCAGGGTTTTTTGTCCACATTATCTTTGGCTAAAGGATATATTTAAGATTTTTCTAATTTTTTCAACCTATTTTTTATTATAATCACAATTTTTTTCCTGTGCTTGGACTTACATCTTCGGAATAAGCTCAATGATTTATTCCAGGTTTTTTATGCCTCCTGAAATATACCTGATTGTTCTTTCTAGAGAAGGCTGAGCAGGGCATGTCCTTCTTCATTCTCTCTTTGATATATTTTGCTTGCTCCTCAATCTCTGGGCAGGTTGTTTCCAGCTATATGCCCCTAGGTCTTCAGTGTAAAGGGGAGCTTCTAGAAAGAGAAAGGAGGCTGCAGATGAAAATGGATGACAAAGCTCCGTTAACTTTGGATTGATGGTGGATAGAGTAGGCACAGGTATAAAGCCTGTTTTTGGCATCAGGAATATTTATGCAGAAAATACAATGAAACTTCTGCTTCCTCTGAAGTGTTTGCTCCCAGTGTGCCAGCAGCTTCCCTCTGACCTCAGTTCCTCCCTGGTACTTGCAGGAAACCTCTGCGCACAGCCCTTGGAAAGGCACAGGGTACTATCTTTCCAACAGGTGATCATGCTGTTAGACACACAGCTGGCTGGCTGCAGTCACCCAGGAGTAGCACTGGCACAGTCCTTGTAGTAAAGTTACAGACCTGATAATTATCTCAAGCCACTCAACCTTGCATGCCTTCAGCATCTTGATAAGATGAAGGCAATCTTACCCTTAGCTCCCACAGATTCTCATTCCCTTTGTAACTGTCAACGATATTGTTTTTCCCACCAGATCCTTTCCAAAAACATCCACCTGAGAACATGGCTCCTGCAGGCAGTGCATGTGTTTGGGTATGGAGGAGCACATCTGCTTACAGCCACAGCAGGCAAGGGTTTGGGTGCAAGCCAAGTAAGCCAAGTGGAGCCAAGAGGGGTCACCATTCCCACGCCAAGCACAGTGAAACACAGGTGCAGCACAGTCCACGCTGGCCATGTCAGACACAGCCTCTGGCGGGCTTCATGCCCTTGCTGAGTCTTGTAGTTGTTCTGTGCCTGCACTGACAAGGGCGTGCACGGGCAGGGACATGCAGCAACTGGAAGATGTAGATAGAGAAGGATACTCCTTCTCTCAGCCCTGCATGTCATCCTCCATACCATTCTCTGAGAACTGCATGTATGAGATTCTGTTGTAGGAAAGCTAGGGGACAGAATTTTCTTTCCCATCCTAAGGTGATTTCGGGGGTGGTGACAGGACTGCCTGTGCTGCTGGGGGCTGAGTGACTTGTAGCATGCTCCTACATGGCAGATGCTCATGTCTCCCTCCAGGTAGCCAGCACAAAAGTTGTGGGTGGGATGTCTCTCACATATCACTGGCTGCTGTTCAGAGCTGCACATTGATGAGGGGGATCTTGGCCTCCTGCAGGACATTGCTTGGCCTTTGAGCTGTGGGCACAGAAAGGAGCGAGCACCCAGCAGTTCGTTGTCAGTTCTCACCTGCCTGGGGGTGACCTCCTTCCCTAGGGCTTGGCTTGGTCTCTGGAGAGATGCTGCTATGTGCCTTCTGTCTGGCTTTAGGGAGAGGGCCAAGTCCATCTCTTCAGAGCCATACATCCCACAGCATGACTCTGATTTTGGCCTCTGCTCTTGGGAAAGACCAACCTGTCTCCCAGTGCAACAAGCATGCTCTCAGGACACAAGTCCCCTTTGGGAACTCACCTCTCACAGTGCTGGAACTCCAGCCAGAAGCATAGCAGGTGTTGTCAGCATGGAGCTGGGCACAAAGGCCAGCTCTAAATAGGGTTGCACTGGATTGGCTGCTCCCATTCCAGCAAGGTGATGTTATTCCTCTGGTGGACAGCACTGTACTGTTGGTGAACCAGCATCTGCTCAAACTGGTGTACTTTGGCCCCAGGGCCCAGCTCAGTCAACTGGGTGATCCTGATCAGCACATGCCATGTACCAATGTTCCTGGGAGGCAGATGGAGAAGGGAGTTGGAGGGAGAAGAGCCTTGAGCTGCAGCAGGCCAGCAGTTCCCTACCTTCTGCTTCACAAGGCGGAAGCTCCAGGAATATTGGCTGAAGGCTGCTAGGAAGCAGTGGCTCAAGCCTAGCCTTCTCCTGAGCAGTCTCATCCAGACTCTGCAGTTCCCAGGAACTGGGTGTCCTATAAGGAGAGTGGATGGGAACAGCACACAGTATTGCCAACAGGGCATGTGTTCATGTTGAGATGTCCCCATCCTCATCCTTCTTACCTGGCCTTGATGAATGGTGAGCTGCTGTGAGGACCCACCATGTGCTGATGAGGGACCTCCTGCACATACACCACTTGTCTGTTTGCCAGGGATGCTGATGAGCCAAGACAAGGCCCCTGGCTGGGGACCTGTGCCACCCACAATGTGTGTCACACCCTAGTCATAAGCCATGGGGCCATACTCATCAGCTACAGACTGGATTCCACAGGTCCTTCTATAAGCAGAAAGTCTTCACTGTCCTGCTTGATGGCTTGCTGATGATCAGGTTCAAGGTCAGCTGTCTGCCCCACCCATCTGCATGGACAGCAGGCCAAGAGAAACTTGTGGCACGTGTGTCTGTCCACCCCAGCACCTGGAGCAGACAAGGAACTGCGGCTTCCGCATGTGTTGTGACCAGGGGACATAAACAGACACCCTCCAGGGAAACCCCTAAATATCAGCCAAGCTCCCTTCCAGACCCTGGGGCCACTTATCCACAGGTGTCCCACGTGCCCAGCACAGGCCCACACATGGCCAGGAGGACGAGAAGGCACAGCAGATACAACACTGCCAGTGGCACGTTAGCTGCAAGCAATGAGGCTCCTTGCCCTCAGCATGGCCACTGCCACAGTTCCTGTTCATTGCCCACAGTACCCTCTGTTCCAGGGCTGATGTTACAGAGGGGCTGGTTCTAGGTCCCAGAGCTATGAGCCAGGGGAATAGAAGGGAATGGTGGCTGGGTGGAGCAGTGCAGAATCATAGAACCATAGAATGGTTTGACTTGGAAGAAATCTTAAAAATTATGTAGTTCCAACCCCCCCGCCATGGCCATCTTGAGCAAGGATACTTTGCACAGGGACAGCTTGCTTGAAGCCCTGTCTAAATTGGCTGGGAACACTTCCAGGGATGGGACATGCATTCCTGCTCTGGGCAATGCTCTGTAGCTTTCCTCTGCTTGCAGGATGAGCGTCTGCAGGCCCTGCAGCAGGCAGCCATGCCTGGCTCCCTGCACTGCCTGCCAACAACTCACAGGAAAACTCTCCATGTGGCATCGCTGCCACTTTGGGAAGACAGCTCATTGCCACCCTGCTCTCTGCAGTTTGCCACCAGCTCCTTCACACAAATAATACAGCTGAGAACGCGGCTCCTGCAGGCAGCATGAGTGTGTTTGGGAGTGGAGGAGCCAGTCTGGTTATAGACATAGTGGGCAAGAGTGAGGGGCAAGTCCTGTAAGCCAAGCAGGCTCACCTTTCCTGTGTAGAGCACGGTGAAACACAGGTGCAATTGTTGATAAGACGGACAATTTTCCTTCAATTCTTTGAAGTACAAAAATTAGACTGATTTTTTTCCTGTCATGTTGTGTCTCAATACAAGCCAATTCTGTCATGAATGTGTGGCATTTTGGGCCTGAATTTATAACATGAAAGATATCTGTGTCACTGCTCTATGAGATTACTTCTCTGCTGCTGTCAGCCCTCTCTCTGAAGGTCTATATAAGTGCTAAGTACTTCTCACAAAGAACAAGGCATAGAGAAAACACTGTTGAAAGCACAGTCATTAAGAAGCATTTAGATTTATCTGATAAAATCTAGCTTTGCTTTTTGTGCCAGCTACACACAATTAAACAGATTAAATTAGGCTGCACTGAGCTCTGGGTGGCCACACCAGCTGCTTCTTATACCCAAGTTGCTTCTTTAAAGTTCGCTCAGAAATTTCTACAGCCTAATGTAGTTTTCAGTCTGCAGTGCTTTCCCAAAGACTGATAATATTATCCCTGTGAATAAAACCATATGTAATCCCTGCTCTTCTCTAAAGTAAGATTCAAAGGTGCTTAAAATGTACACAGAAGAAAAGCACGCCATGATTAGCATCACCAGCTCCTTCCTGAACTGAGTAACTTTCCCTGTTTTCACAGCTTCCCTGGAGTGAGTGTGGTCATGGCTAGAAATCAGTCAACGTGAGATCTTATATGTTTCTAAGCAAAGTGTTTCTATGTAAGTAAGTAATGCTCTGAAATTTCAGCTTAACAGAGCTAAGCCTGGTAATAACAATCCCTCTGGCAGTGTTGCCACCCAGGCTAAGTGTAATGCACCAAGCTGATGCATCAGTACATCTCCAGGCACCCAAAAATCTGCCTAGTGGGAGGAGGCTCAAAATGGCCTTAGACTGCTCTGAATGACTCACTGATACAGCTTTGTAGAATATGAAAATGTCAACGATCCCTTTCTACAGTGTGAGACCCAGCTGCTTTAAAGTGCCTGCCAACACAGGCCCACACAAGCTTGATACCTTAGTTGCATTCTACTTTCTGTCTAATTTACAGCTTGAATTTTTGGAGACTAAGACAGCTATGGCAAATCATCATAGGCTTTTCAATGAACTGTCTGCAGGAATCCCTATCTGCTGCTGGAAAGTACAGAACAAGACAAAAATTGAAACAAAAAAAAGGTATAAAATCTCTTTCCTTCATCCAGTATGGTCCTGTCATTGCCCATCCAAAGACCCAGAGCTCCCAGGCTCCCTACACTCATCTTTCAGCCTTCCCAGAGGATCATGTTCAAAGAAGCGGACCAGAAATAGGTATGGCCTTGTCCACTGCAGAGTATGTTTGCTCTTCATTTTACTCCTTCTTCTCCTCACCGCATCAAAATGAAGTCTTTCGGTATGTGGCCAGAACTCTTTCAAATATTTTATATGGCAGAATCAAAGCTGCATTTTCCATTGCAGCAGTGAAAAGCTCCTGAAGATCCTTAAGTAAAAAAATAAAAAAAAAAAAGGAAAGATGCATTCAAAATAGCATCTAAAAATTAACCTGCTGACTGATGGATGTATGCAATCAATACATGTATATATAACTGTTGTTCTATACCCATACTGTGACATTCCTTTTTCATGTTTTCAGTCAGAGCAAGGAAGAAAAGACACATGCAAAGAAGAAAGAGTGAAAGACTTGGGAAAGAGGTAAAATCTCTATTTGCAAGTGAGTTAAACTTTTTGGGCACCTCAATATTTGAGTTTCTCTTTCAAATTTTTTTAGAAGTGGCCAGTTTTCAGGGAGCACCTGTCCTCCCACAGTGATGGTGACCTGAAGTGTCAGTGCCAGCTGAGCATCTGCCAACACTTGTTACTTTGGGAAATATATACCCAATGGGTTTACACTTCTGATTGTCAATCTCTTTTAAGGAGTTGGTGAATGCTTTGCATGTGCATTGGTTTTACTGTTTGAATGGCTTCTTCATTCTTATGATGCACCTTTTTCTCAGTGAGAGGTTGAATTTCGGGTATGGTAATAACTGTCCATATAAAAATGAGAGTTCAATAAATTTTAAGAGACACTTTTTACCATCATGATGAAGGTACAATATTCTAAATATGTCTTAAAACCACCAAAGGTCACACAAAAATTTTCTCCCTTCTTTTCTTCCCTTCCAGCCTTTGTTGTTGTTGTTGTTATTGTTTTCTGATGCCTATACAGCTGAGTTTTTGATACTTTGAGGTGGCTAAACTTCAGGTATAGAAGGTACTTACAATTACACCACTTAATGTTCAAACAAGCCTACAGTTTATAACCCCTTTTCTTTCCTGTGAAAATTTGTGGTCTGCCAGAATAGAAAGTAGTGCTCATTTGCATAACTTGACAATTTTATAATGTGTCATTTTAGTGTCAAACAGGAGAAATTAAAAGCATGTGGTACTTCTTTTTTTAAAAATGGAAACAGAAGTCAAAACATTTGGAGAAATACCTCACACTGAATGTTTATCGAGTAATACCAGCTAGAAGCACAACCTCTGCTCACATAAAGGTCGTCTAGAAAGTTCTGTTATTGAAAAAGATGCTGAACAACTAGTCTGAATGGGATATGCTCCTTGTGCTGATTTAAATTTTGCTAGAGAAATACAGACTTTGGATAAAACTTCATGGTTGTTGCCTTTTCATTTCAGTCGCAGCATCCTGACTGTGTGTATAAATATTGGTATCTAGGACAGATGTTAAGTACACATTAATATTTTTTAATTCATACAGTTTTGTGGTATTATGTCTTACAATCAGGTTGAGACATGTTTCAATGCTAAATCAATTCCCAAACAAAAATAATTGAGGGTACTTAAAAACTAGCTGGAAGTAGTTGATCAGACTCTTCAATTAATTAGGAAAAAATCAAAGAGATGATGGAGCGTGTGTTGCAGAATCACAAGTGACTGCACCAAATAAGCTCAAATCAACAAAAAGCTAATAAGAAATCACATAATTACCTACAATATACTCTTGAAGGAGAAGAGGAGTACAAAGTATCTACTACTTTATAGAGGGAACTGAAACATTAGAAAATATTTGAATATTCCTGTGTTCCTCCCCATCCAAAGAAGTGCATCTTTTACATGGATGTACGGATAAAGTTGAAAGTTTCATAAGAATATGTATGTATTTTAATTAAAAAAAAAAAATTGTACAAAAACCAAGCTGAGAAAGATGGTGTCTAAGTAAAAGTACTGCTTAAATACTTTTCGCATATTGAAGTATATGAGGGGGATTGTAGTTATGTCCAAACTGAGGGTAAAACTGTTATCTTGTTGAATGTCAGTACTCACAGCAGTTTTAAAGAAAATTAGAGCTTTACTATTGGGATTAAAGTCCATGGTCCATCAGTATGTAGAACAAAGGAAGGAGCTCAGTCTGAGAAGGAATAAACTGGCAAAAGCTTTTATGGAATAAACAATGATCACCCACATTTTAACAAACTGTCAGCTTATAAAAAGTATCTCTTGTTTTTATTTGGCCTGTTAACAGCAATACATCAAGAGGAAATAGCTCCAAATTCCAAATATAAAATGCAGATTTAAATCCTGTCTGAATGTCCTATCCAATACAACAGCAAGTGAGGAAATAAAATTCCTACTGAAGCATGGGGATAGCAAGGAGAAATGCACGTTTGCTTCACTGCATTATCACAGGACTACCCCACTACCTGTAAAAAATCCTACTGTGATAAAGTATCTCTATTTCTGAAAACCCTAATGGAAACAATCTTTGGAAATCATGACAGAGACTAAAATTAATTATATACACATATTATTTTTTCCCCTCTCTGGTCCCTAATAGACAACATTTTTGGAGCAGAAGAAAAAAAAAATGTTTTTGTTTCCATGGCAACAATATCCACTCGTCTCCTTTCTGTCACAAACCATGGTTTCTGAGCATATTTACGAAAATTGAAATGTGGGTAACTCAGAACGATAAAGCCAAGTGCAGCAAATTTTCAACTAAATAAATATTTGTATTCAGTCTTGTATCCATTGGCTTTGAAAATTTTCAAGGTCAGGATATTTGTTTGCTGTGCTGATAGCATTCCCATTAAATACTTTGTCTTGTTCACAATGAGAATTCTTATTTAAACGTGTCTTGAATGTTGCTGATGCTACCCTTAAATAATTGAAGTAATTAAAGCAGAAAGCAACACTGCATAACATCTTTCGGAACAGCAAAGAATGCCACTGTAGCTCTTGAGGACTTAAGGCAGCTGGTATATACAGCATACAAGAATACATGCTGGAAGGTCAAGTCTTTAATTTATGAGTGGCTTCAGGGTGTCCTTCTTCTCACAGTGGCAATGCTAACTGTGCTGTCAAAGTTCAGCAACAGTCTGTTCAGAAAAATGTTGAACTGATCTGCTTGGGCTCTGCTTTCTTCTTTTCAATTCCTTCTCAGCACAAACCTCTCAGCTACAGATTCAGTCTCTTTCTTGTCTGTTGGACTTGTTTCTCTCTGAATAATTTCTTTATACTCACTGGGCTAGACTTTCAAGTCTTTGCTCCAGAAACATTTATTTGTAGAAGATGAAAAGAGAAATGGAGACCTGCACCAATATGTACACCGTGGTAGAACCTGACTGTAGGAAGGTGTATATTGACACCAAGCCTCAGCTTTAAAAAGAAATGAAGTGTTTTCATTGGAGGAATTTCAACCCAAAGTGAAATATGATGTTTTTTTTGTTTTGTTTTGCTTTGGGTTTTTTTTGTTTGTTTTTTTTTTTTTTTTTTGATGGGTGTGGGAGGGGGTGTGGTTGGTGACCTCTCTGCTTTGCCATGGGAGGCCACAGATGTGTAGTTTTCCCGCCTCCCAAGTTGTCTGTTATCTGTTCTCCCTTCCCCCAGTTTATGTCAATCACTTTATACCCCTTCCCTTTGTTCTAGAAAGTTCTCGGTTCTTTGTACCCCCATTGGTTCCTCCCCTGAAACCACTCCTTCCCTCTATCCCAGTTGGCCGTTGCCGTGTCACTCCTGCTTGACTCCACCCTCAACCCCTCACCCGGTTGGATGCTCTGTACCCTGACCCTCCTTCCCTGCAACTGTTATAAACCCTGCCCCGCCCCTGGTTCGGGGCTCTCAGAGCTGGCTCGCCCTCTGAGTGGCTGTGTCCCTTCACCACCCTCGCCTTCCCTCACCGAAGCCCTCAGACTAAAGCCCTTTGAGAGACTCTCGCCCGGTGGAAGACTCATCTCTTTACTACCATCGACGCATTCCTGAGGTCACGGACCTGCAGCTACCAGCAGTGATCCGGGAGACCCGGGAACGCTTCAACTGGCGCCCGAACACGCTGACCCCTGCACGGAGTCAAGCGGAGAGCGTCTCCTCGGGGCCGGATGGATATTAAAAATAAAATCTTATTTTTTATCTGTTATCAAATTTAAAATAATACTTACAGGAAATGCTCAATGATCACATTTTCTCATTAAAAACACACTGACAAAAGATTGCTCTGGTTGTTTTTTCTGTAACTTTGAAGAAGTGGTTTGAATAGACAAAGCATAAGTTATTGCAAGGACTGGAACTACAGACTCAAAGTGATGCCTCTGATTGCGTTGCCTTCCTGCCTCCATAACTATTTATGATTGTGTCTGTGGGGAGCACACTGTGTACAGCATGCCTGCACCACAGTGTACAAGCAGCCTGTGTTCAGAGGACTCTCTTTAGGGCCACAGCACACAGATAACTCAGCTATAGGTTCAAGGTGACAAAGAAAACCCATGTGGCTTTTTACCTATATTTGTTCCTGCCAGTTTTGTGCTGAGACATGACAGCCCCAGAAGCATCATGGGTGCTGCAGAGAAGCTGGTTAGATAGAGGCAAGTGGCAGGCAATGAGAGAGACAGAGACTTTCCTCTCATTAGTCCTTTTCACTTAAGGTTTTTATTTTTTCTCATATATTTAAAATGTTATATTTTGTTCTTATATAAATGTTCTTATTTATCAAATCCATTACTGACTTCTGAATAAACACCATGTGAGAATATTACAATGCCTGCTCAGACCAGGCAAAGACCATCTAAGTTGAAACAAGAAATCAAAAAGATGCTGTTCCAGGTGCCCTTCTCACAGCCAGCTTTTCACAGGTGGCTGCTCAGCATGCTAAGAGATGCCTGGCATCTCTAATGTAGGGTATAAGGGAAAATGCCACAGTTATAACTCCAGGGATTGTGATGTCTTCTGCATGCACAGGTCCTCATGTCAGGCTATTACTGCCTCTTTGAAAATAAACCTACCTTTAACTGTTGGCAGGATTGGGATCCCTGTAAGAACTTGTCTTGATTACCACAATAGCTGTGTTTCACCTCAGGGTACTATGTATTTCAGGTAGCCTGAGGTAAAAGTACAAGTGAAAGCATTGCACTAGGTAGCTGTGCACAAGGGTGCAGATTCTATCTCCACTGTGGTTTTAGCTTAGAATAAGTGATGCATGGGAGAGGATACCCTGAGGTGGAAAGGGAAGTTTTGCTGGCAGGGAGTTGGAGGCCTCTTTCCTGTTTCTTTTTTCAGAAAAATGGCAGAAGCTCTGCTCATTCCCTCTTGCTATGATTCCTTACATGTACCCATTTTGTAGTATTTTGTGTTTAGTACTGAGAATGAATCAGTGTGAAAAAAATACCCTGGGTGCAACATGATGGATGCAAAAAAACCTCACAGCCGAGTTGAGGCACTGAAAGAAGAATTACAATTGGATTTTACCTCAAGGCATAAAACGCCTAAAAAATGTGAGTTTGTAATGGAAAGGCTATTGCTGACACAACCTTAACTTGAACATTGCCAATAGTCACGCTATCACTTTATATAGCAGTTTAACGGCCAGCTTTTTGCCTTGCCAGTGGGAACACAGCCAGTTGAGGTGATTGGGTTTGCATGCTATAAAGCAGCTCAACCTTGGAATCTGTTGATGCAAAAGCACTCATTCTTTATTAGCCAAATTTGAAATAATGGTCTGAAAATAGAAGCATGTGACTTGCATGTTTAATTTACACTGGTGCTGTGTACATATGACTGTCACCTCACCTCCCGAGTTTAATGGACTTAATGAGCAGTTAAAATGTTTTAGGCAGCCTACAATGGACATCTGTGGTGTCAGTCAACAGCTGCAGTTGGCAGTGTGTTCTTCAGAGTGACCCATGTGCAGCAGAGCCTGGCCTGCAGGAGCTGCTGCTTTTTATAACTTTGGCCGTGCTCCTCAGCTTGCTCTGTTTTACTGAGCCATCAGATCTAACAGTCCACTTGCTTATGAGATGCAATAAATACAATAATAATCAACTGGCATTTCTTTAGCTATTGATCTTCTCACTTGCCTGAAATGATTGGAAGCTGGGACTACAGTTTATAGGCAATTCAGCCATTTTAAACAATACTTTGGCCTTCATGTCAAAAAAGTGCATTGGATTGGGGCTATCAGAATGCTTTGTGAATTAAATATGCTGAAATGTTATGAAATTATGAATTGATTAAAATAAAAGAGCTATGATTTACATAAAAATATAACCTGCATAAAAACCTGGAATGAATATGACATGACTGTTTCTATATTTATATTTATATATTTACATATCGCATATAACAATTATTATATTATAAGCAAACCTAAGTGCACCGGTTTCAAATTTACTGATATGATTTTTATTTGAGTTTACTCCTAGTGAAAATCTCAGAGAACTGGACATGTTTTCAGTCCAATTTCAGTTTAAGTGTGCATTTCTATCTGAAAAAATATTTTTCAGCTCACCCTAATCCAATTGTACAAAAATCCAATTGTAATTCTTTCAGGGATTCCTAGCCAGGATCCTTGAAATAAACGCATCACGGAGGAGTGAACGCTGTCTGTGAGCTGTTATTTTCCTTCCTAGCCTTAACTGCTCTTAAAGACTTTGGAAATATTTGGGGTGAGTCGTGAGTGTATTCAGCAAACACACACACACACACAGATACATAGGATGGGGTCTCTATTTAATTCCTATCCAGGAATTAAAAAGCTGAAATTGTCTGAAAAATTGGTGATCAGAAACAGACTTTCAAACCTACTACCATGTTTAGGAACTGGCTTAACTGAGGTTTTCTTTTTTAGGAGGTAGTTGCTCTAGAATTGGGATTTATAGATATTCATAGACAGAGAGGTGCAAGCAGACAGCAGTTTAATTCTTCTGAGTGTTGTAGAGCCTAACTGCATCCCTCAGGGACCCCCTGCTCTCACCCTGCCAGTGTTGCAGCCTGAGATGTGTGACTGTGCATCATTAAGTGCTGCCAGGGATGTGCAGCCACCATGCACATCTGCCCTGGGATGCCAGCACCAATTCATTTTTCCTTTTCCTACATTCAGCAAGAATCCCAGTGTGCATTAAGTTAGAACAACTATATTTAAAAGTGAAAATAAGAATGAAAACAATACAATCCCAAATCTGTATTGACTTTTTTTTTCCTGCCAAGCATATCCAAGCGGAGATTTAACTGTATTTATGCAAATGCAGCTTTAAAGAAGCTTTTCTCTTAGTCGTAATTATGAAAAGCCTCTCAAGTCAGTCCACAGTGAGCTATGTTGCTGTTTTCCATAACTGAGACAATTTGAGTTATCTTGAAAATCTTCAACTGCCTTCTGCTTGATGCCCAGAAGACTCTGCTGTGGATCTGCTCAGGGTCAATTGTTCCTTAAACTTCTTTTAGACTCTGTTCGACATGACAAGCAAATCAATCTTTCCAATTCAGAAGCTGATGAAACTCAACCTGTTATAAAGCGTTGCCATGAGAGTAGGAACTGAGTAGATGGCTTTCAGACCTATTCAATGTCACTTTACACAACTAGGATTTCTACAAATGCAGAATACTTGCCTGCCTGAGTCTGTTGAACAAAAAATAACAGATCAAGACAAATAATGAAACATCCTTTTTATAAAGAAATGGCTTTGTGACACTTTCTAGCCTCTCTCTCCACTCTCTCTCTCTCTCTTTCTCTCTCTCTCTCAGTGTATATATATGCATGCAAACACACTTTGCATTTAAGAGCCAGTAGGTAACAAATATATATATATATCTGTATTCTACTGCACAGTAGATTTTATACAGTGTGCAGTTTTAAATGAGATCACATGATATATAATTATTTGCACTTAGCTGACCCATATTATTTTAATAGATTTTTCCAAATAGTACCATCAGATGGTGGCATAAATGTATAACTTTGTCTTAGTGCATAAGAATTTCCTCACCTGTCTGTCATTAATAGTATAATCCCCATGTTTAGTGAAACAACTTATGACCATATTTTGCAAAAATCATAACTGGCGAATTCTTCCAGGGCTGAACCCTGAAACAGTCTCTCTCTTGATAAAGCAATGAGTGAAGTTTTGGTTCAGGAGGACTCCATAATCTGCAGTGAGTTTTTGGGCTTCAAGATGTAGGATGTGGTGCCGGCTCATGATTGCCTATTTGAGAAGGGGCTCTGTAGAATAGGATATTAAAAATGCCTTCTGACTTTAGATGGGTAATTGCGGGGAATCCAATGAAACAGAAATATATTACTGTTGGAAAATTAGAAACTTTTAAGACATTTCAAGTTGTGCACGAAAAATGCCTTGTGTATCAGATATTTCCTCATCAGAAGTCTGACAGAAGACTTTCCGTAATTCTGCAAATAGCTCAGCCATTAGAAAGTGTATCTCATGCACTCTAAAATTATACATTTTATTTTTTTTTCTCCATCTTCAGTCAATGAGAACTTCTGCTACCCTGTTTTCCATATCAGATTGGAATGTGAAATTTAGATCAACTGGTCTTACAATGACTTGTAACCACAGTTAGGGAGTTGTTTGGTGTTGACTTGGTTTAGTTTAGAATGTATTTTGTTTCTTGGTAGTTTTAAAAACAAACATTTATGAAGAAATATGGACTCCTAAAATAATTTCTGTGAAAAGGAAATATAATTATAGTGTTTTACCACAGTATACAAAGCTTACAAGACTATTAATAGGTGCTTTTTCATAATATGAAGTGTAGTTGGAAGTCATTCAGAGTATCTCAATATCTTCCACTATTGAGCCTTAACCAACTCAGTAAATCAGGGCGATTTTTCATTTGCAAGAATGCTTTGCTACATGTGAATTGTCACTAAATACATAACAATATTCTTAGACAATGAGCGGTTTTGATGCAATATAGTTCTTCTGTGAAACATCCGAATCGTACTGTTAAAATCAATAATATAGCATATTTATAATTTTATAATTATAATTCAATTCAGCAAAACTCTAACGAAACATGCCCATTGCTTAGGCTTCAAATGTAGAAAATAGTGTTGTCAGGTTAGTAAACTGTGACACAGGAGAACATAGGGAAGTTAATTTTTTCCACAAGATCTAAGGAACTTGAGACTTCTAAAATATCTTTTCTGTGGTATTGACTGTAAGAACCAAAATGAACACAGATAAAAAACTAAGCTAATGACAGTGATCTTGAGAAGAATGATGCAATACTAAATTTATAATGTTAAGGTTGCAATTTAGTGAGTTGTCTTAGACACACTGCCACTCTGCAAATGATTAAATAGTCTTTCCTCTTTCAATAAGTTATTGAGAAGGTGAAGCAATTCTAACATAATACTTGGCAGAAAGACTTCTGAACACAATTAGCTGTAGTAGTTGCTTATTCTCAAGTTGTCTTTATCCATATGCTTATAATCTACAAATTTGTCAGACCCAATAATTCAACTTCCAAAGGTTCTTACTCTCAGTATGTATTTAAATAGAGTTCTATTGGAAAAAGGCTTCAACCTACTGCTTTACAGAGAAGTCATCAGGAGGCTTCAGATCAATTTCTGTTATAAAAATTCTGTTATTGTACTTCCATTAATTCCTGTAACACTGACCTTTATGACATAGCTTTTCATGCTTGAGAGACTATTTGGATTCAGCAGAATCCATTCAGCTGCCTTTCTGCCTTTTGGTTATAAAAGAATCCTATTTAAATAGATGAAGTAAATCCTACTTTTTGTCCAGATAGGAGGAAAGGGAAATGTTTCAAACCTAACCAAGTTTTACACTTCAAATTGTACGAGTACAATAGCTCATAATGAGCAGCTGAATCAGTATAAAAAAATTTAAGAAAGTGTTCACATAATCCAGTCGTAGGCAGAGGATATGATCAACTTATTATCCTAACTCTTCCTATAGTCCAGCTCTTCAGAAAGCTCTGATTTACATAGTCTGAATCACCTTCAGAAAAAGAACCTGTTTCTCTCTCCACTGCCTATTGGTCAAACTTGAGAAAGAAAAGTTGTTTAAATTATGTGGCTAAAAATATGTGGTATCAATAATGCCTTTCATCACAGGACAGAATTATTGCCAATCTTTAAATATGTGCCCCAATGCATGCATGAGGTGGAACTGGACATCTTTTTCCAAGCTTCACAGAAACCATGTAGCATGACAGAATGATGTGGAGGACATAAAGCTTATCATTGGATCTGTGCTGGATTCAACAATATATTGTGCTTTTAAAATGTTGTTTATTTAGCAATTCTGGTAAATTTACAATGAAAGCATGCCTTGTTTATTCTTGAGAAGTGCCCATCAAAGCTGGGCTTGCCAGTGAAGCAAATGAGCTCAACTCTCCTTCCCTCAGCATATTGCCTGGAGTTGCATAGCTCACTTGACATCCTATGGTGGAGGAGTAGATCTGCAACCTTCTCTTTATTTTGAGGGCTTCTGGTGGTATGGTACATTTTTTCAGCTCTCTCCCCCATTTTACACAATGTCCGATGTTTCTCAGGCGTGATGTTTGTCATTTAGTTTGCATTAAACACATAGATGTCCTCTTAAGAATATTTGGGCTTATTTTGAGCTGAAGAAACGTAAAAAGTAACAAAAAAGCAATACTGTTTCTTAAAAATAGTATATATAACACATTTAGGTAGGAATTTATACACCAACTGTTTTCAGCCCAATTTCTGCCATGAGCAAAAGAGTCTTATTAAACTAATTACTAGTTTTAGGCTTTCATTGTTGTTCTTTTTATTTTTTTTCAAATTATTTTCTTCAGAAATAATTAATATTTTTGTTATTAATTAAAGAGATGTTAATTTGCAAGTAAATGTAAATGATATATTACATCTACACGCCACTATTCCTTAATTTAAATTTTATTTATTAAAGTACTAAGTGATATTTTTTGTTCATTGTCAGATACTTGAACTTATTTTTTGTGTCAAACTACTGTAAATGTAAATAGAAATTTTATTAAATTGGCATTCTATTTAATTGCAGAAAATGCAATTAAATAACGTTCTCTTATATTTTAGTTCCTGAGTGGTACTTGAATATGTCTAAAACCGTAATAATTTCTTTCTTCTTCAGAGAGTATACACTAAACCAGAATAACTTACAGTGTGGGTTTTATTCTGAGGGTGTTTGGAAAGCAACTCAAAGAGAGCAAAGCAATTTTGCCAGAATACTCTCAGGTTCAACTACAACTCTGAGTACATAATTGAAATTGATTCAATGTGAAATCAGTTGAATAGGATTGATTCCTATTGAAATCAAGGAGACCACAGAAATAAGTAACAATTAACTGCTTCAGTCAGGGTGACAAATCTTTAGTTCCTAGCTGTACAAATACAGAAATTGAATGCTGTGCCAGGAAAGAATATTAATGTATATTTTTCCTTTAGAATGCAGAAATTTATTCAGAAAACACACTTCTGGATTAACTAAGAAAAAAGAAGTAGAGTTTTCACATAGGTGCAGCTGCGAAAAGCAGGGTAATGTGCTCAACTCTTCCTCTTGTCATCTAGAGGGTCTAAGTTCAGATTTTTAATGATTACACTCTGAATATAATAAGATTCTGCAAAGGTGTGCAAGAGGTACCTCAGAATGGCTGGGGATAATGCCTCATGCAGAGAGTGAGTGTGTGTAAAACTGTCATAGGTAATTATCATAGTAACACCTCTTGCATCACAAGTTATTTTGAGGGAGGGTGCAGAGCTGTTGTGCCACTAGATGCTGCTCTAAGACAACATCTAACAAAAGAAAAATCCTAAAATCCATGCAGTCTCCAATATTGAATCAATCACCACAGTTCTGTTTAAAAATAACTTACAGATTAAATCTTAAGCTTTAGAAAGAGGTTCCAAAAATTTTTAAAAAAGAACGAGGGGGGGAAGCACATAATGAACTGATATTAAAACTTACAGTATCAGAACTACTGCATTTCTGGGAACAGGGTCTGAATAAGAAGACTATTTTATCAGAAACTTTTGGTTTTATAAGACTGTCTTATCAAATTCTTGAAGAGTTTTCTGTTAAGCAAATTCACATGCTTCAAAGAAGCAGAGCATAAATTTCTAAAGCCTTTTTATTTCAAAATATGAGATTTGTTCCTGCTTAAGTTTAGTGGTTAAACAAGTTTGCTGGTCTTGGCTGAGCTAACATGGATCCTTCATGGTGTTTAGCTAACTTCATCTTGCTGTATGGGCACTGAAAAGTTAAACAGAGAAATGTTAATTAGGTCAATATAGAAATAAATCTGCAGAGCTTTAAGCAGAGGCTTGCACAGTGTCTACTGAAACAGGTGTGGTTTTAGTTTAGGCTTGCAGTAATTCACTAGCAGAAATAAACAGATTAATAAAAGAGACAGAAAAACCTTTGAAAATAAGAGAATTGGCTCTTATGGGAATCAGTGAAGGTTGGGACCAAGGTCCTTAGTAAACTAATTCAGAATGGGAGGAGATATATATGTGGAAGGTTTTTGCTGCATAAGACGCTAAAATGGTACCAGAGCAGATGACACAGCTGGATGAATTCACAGCTGGTGGGAATACTCAGTCTTTCTTTGACCCCACTGAACAGTTCTGTGTATGCTTAGCTTTCAGTACTCACATTGTTTAGACTTTAGAGATTTTCTCATCTAGACTTGATTCTCCCAACTGAACAACATACAGATATGATATAAATCAAAGGCAGGTTATCTTTTACAGACAATGTTAGTAGCTCACTGATTAAATAAGAAGTGGGCATTGAGAGATCGTTAACACTGTGAAATGGATTTCTGACATTTTACAAAAGCAGCACGTACCCTTTCCTTTAGCTCTGTGGTGGGTCTTACATGAGCAAAGCCTTTCCTGATCATTTTCTTTTTGCATTTGGAGGTGATATATTCTACCAGTTATGCTCTCCAGGAAATGGTTGAAATTAGTTTTCATTATTTCATTTATACTCTACTTGCCTGTAAGATTGCAGCTTGACCTCACTATACCATCAGAATCTGTAAAAGATTTTTTTAAGGCCAAACACTTACAAATATGTAATTTTAAAAAGAATTTCAGTAAAATAGCATTAAAACATAATTATTTCCAAGGCTGTTTACACACAGTTATAAACAGTTGTCCATTTACTATACATGGACAACATACAGTTGTCCATGTATAGTAAAATACTTTAAAACTTTCTAGCATCTATTTTACAATAATTTTCCAATCCATAGGATACAGAAACACTGTGTACTGTATTAAGGTGTTCAAATTACCTTCTGCACAACTGATCTTTCCTTCTTTTCCTCAGGGCTCAGGGAGATGTGCACACATGTGCACACACACAGGACTGTATACCAAATTAAGAGCTAATAAAGATATCAGCCACTGCTCTCTGTGATGAGCTGTGACACGTAACACAAAGCACCCTGCCTACTCCTGATATTGTCATTTTCTGTAAGTGCTAGATTGTCTTCTGTTTTTATTAGCTATTTCATCAACACCCTGCACCCAGGAAGAGACTCAATAAAGCCAATTAATTAGGCTGCCCTTTTAGGCACCAGGGAGGCAGGAGTACAGGAGCTGTCTAGTGCTACAATCCTGTGCAATTTGTGCTATTTCCAAAGCCTAATTAGCTTAGGTCTGGTTTTGGGGGCAAACAGAGGGGAGAAATATTGAGGTTTTCAGCTGCTTGCAGGACCTTTGTACCAGGGCTTGTTTCAGTAACCCAGCGAAGCAGCAGGACACGTGTCTGCTGGGACCACTGCCAGCCACGACAGTGTGCAAGGGGAGGGAGAGGAGGGAGGCACGGGCTGCCTGTGAGCAAACCCAGCCGAGGGACAGTCATGCCCCATTTTCCACAGAAGCAGTAAAAACCACTAAGGAGATTTCTCCATCTGCACAGCTATTACATATCAGAGACAATGTCTGTATTTTCAGTAGATCTTTAAAGCTACTGTGTTTGAGATTTATTTTTGGCTGGTAAAAATAGTTTTGTCTCCTTCTGGGCTGAGTGTATTAGACGGTTTTCTTCTTTCCGTGATTCAGTAACAGCGTCATTCTTTACAGGCATAATGTGCATACTGCTGACATCGTTCCAAAAAATAGATGGCCCAGGGCCACCTTTGGGGAATTCTCTGAACGAAAGAATCGGAAATGATCATCTCACACTGGGTGTTGAAGCACTCTCTTTGCATGCTGAGAGTGTTAAAAGAGGACCCGGAACAGTCCCTGTGCATGTATTTACACAACAGACTATTGCTGCTTTGAGATGTCAGCCCAGTGGTTCAATAATGTTCACTCTTAAAAGCCTTCAGTGTGCATTTACCTACTAGAGTTTGCATTGTAAAAGGCTGGTAAATAATTGTGCACCTCTACTGGAAAGGATGTTAGTACACTCTCAGGAACAGAGATGAGATTTTGTTTCCTTCAACAATTCCCCCCTCCCAGCAATGGGAGCAAAATGGGGCCCTGTTTACTGAAAATTCTCTGTCCTCTGAAATACGAATGTAGCAGAAAGAGTATGTGCTATGACAAGTTATCTCTGAACCTCAGAAACGTCTGAGAACTTTCCACTTTCTTCTTCCAGAAGAGAAGTGCTTCAGACAGCATGGAAGCATAGGATGGATGGGGGTGCCATGGACTAGAAGGTACTGTGAAAAGACTTAGGAAAAATAGTTTCATATTTATACCCTGCCCGATTCCTTCCCCTGCTGTGTCAGGAGGGAAGGGAAGGTAGCACAGTTGTGCCCACACAGCAAAGGCACAGTGACCTGTCTTGGAGGCTTACCTTTCCTGGAACAGCCACTGTGGAGCCAGTGGTCATGAACTTCCTTTGCCCACCACTTTGCCATCTGGGAAATGGTGCCTGCCCAGAGCTGGTAGACATTCTGCTCCAGCTCTGCCTGGGCAGCACTTTGGGGTCACTGTCTCTGTGTGTCTGCAAGGGTTCTTACTTGGTGCCTTGTCTTGTCCTTTATGAAATAAGGAAATGGGCTGGGATAAGGGCCATTTAACTATCTAACAAATCTGCACTTCTCTGCGAAATCCATGACGTGGTCCTGGAGAGAAAATGGTGAGCTGAAGAGAAAGTGATAACTGAAAGGCAGACAAAAAACAACCTGCTCAGGCACCTTGATTCTGCTGACTCTGTCAGGTCTGGCTTGGATCTGCCCCTCTAAAACCTGCATTAGGAGACAGTGGCCACATAGGAATAGGGCACATGTAATGCATTATTTAAACTAAAATGAGAAGAATTGACATTCACTGTTGTTTTTGAAGAATGGCTTCGTGGTTTAAGCATAAAGATGGATGAGAGATTAGGTAGTTTCTTCTCACTGCTCTGCCCTCTCCATTTTGTGTATGGCCTTGGTGGAACTGGCTAATCTGACAGACACAGTAATGCTTCCATGGCATTTGCTGGAGAAACATAACTGAAGTCCTCTAAGGTTATGCATGAATGGAGCTTGAGGAAAATAGTCCTTTCTTTTACATTATTATAAAAACTTAAAACTTAGAAATTCACCCATCAGAACCAGTTTGTATCATCTGTGAAAAGTTATTCTGTGCTGCATGCACTCATCAGTTATGAAGGATAGGCCCACCACGTAAATAAACTAAATCCATCTTATTTTACATGGATGCTCAAACAGCCGTCTTATGATAACTCTCAATCACTGCCAAAGTGAATCAGACTCAAACTGTAGGAGTAAAAGAAAGTTTCTTTTCTGATTCTTTGGATCTGCATTGCAGAAATCTGAAATCAGCTTGCAAATAAGCTGCAATGTCATATGCTGTAATCCACAGTTCCATTATAGTGATGCGTGTCTTGTGTGCAAGTAATTCCTAACTGCTGTAATTCCTAACTACAGTGGGAGTATGAAAGTTTGACTACAGTCTTAGTCCTGGTTTTAATGGCATTGTTGATTTTTATCGTGGGTGCAATGCAAATTAAAAAAGAGAAAAAAGAAGCTAAATGCATTATTGCTCATACTATCTTCAGTTTGTTCTTTACTGGTACTAGAAATCCCTTCAGTCTGAGGTAACATAAAACCAAAATAGCAAAATAAAAAACTTGGAGGTATTTGGAGGGGAATGAAAGCTGTGTCGTGGTCCAAATATCTTCATTTTTATAGAACTTTAAGTGTACAGAAACCTCAGACAGCAAATATTTTAACTAATCCAACCAGTACAGAACCTCTAGGGCAGGGAGAACTTGTGAAAAGCACAACTGTGGATCAAACCAGAAGTGCAAGTAATACACCAGTAATTTGTTGCAAAATAAATTAAGTATTGACAGAAGAAGTTACACTATATTTTTCTGTTAGAAACGTTGCAGAAGTAAATATCCTTTCTAAAGGGCAGCATGAAGTGTTGGTCTTGCGTTTCTGTCATGACATTTAACTCATTAGCATGCAGGTGCACTCTCTAGGTTTCATGCAACACCTTTCTCCTTCCACTGTGTTTACAGACAATCGAGCAAGTTTGCAGGCCAAATGGTTCCTGAACGTGAGTCCACAAAGCAGTGAACAATGTAGCACACGGCTTGGGGAGTTCCCAGCACAGCTAGCATCAAACAGTGGGCATCAACAGTGACATTAAAACAAAAAAAAACCCAAAAACTACTTGTAATTGTTTGTAACTGACAATCACAGTAATTAATTGTAGGTAATGTTGCAGTTACTCATTATTCTTCCTTTTTCTTGAAATCAACTGTCTTGTTTTTTAGCAATTGATCCATGGTTAATAGTGGTTAGCATTATGCTCCTGGTTTACTAAACATAATGAATTATTCTGCTTTGTGGGGAGCCAACCATGCATTTGGTGTGTGAAATGAGAATCCTTCACAGAGAATTGCAGGCACAGCAGGGACTCTTGTGACTCCACTTCGGGACCGAGTGGCAGATGAAACTCCACAGGGAGAGGGAGACGTGACTCCTGCAACTGTGTGGAACTGCCTTCTACCATGCCCTAAGGACTAGAAGAAGAACCTGAAGGTTTTTTCCTCAAATGATCTGGGCTCAGGTCTGGGACAAGTGCACATTTCCCTGGCAGCTGATGGTGTTATCCCTGTGCCCCAGCTCTCTGCTGGCTGCATGGGTGTAATGTCTGTATTTCCTGGTTTTGGTCATAGAAATATCTTACCTAACTCTCAGTCCTGCAAGGGCTGGGTGTCAAGATAATTCTCTTGGCTCTTCCTATATTTACAGAAGCTGGTAGAAGAGACATTCATCTCAGGTAAAAGCAGTGTCTAAGACAGCTGAGAAAAATGTCCCCTCCAAGTACAAGATTTTTCTCTTAGAAAGGGTGCCTAAGTATCTAGCTCAGGCTCTGAGCTGCTTTTAAATGGTTGAAGCTAGTGAGGCAATTCCACCTGCTGCCTCTACCTCTTTTGTGAAAATCTCTTAAGCCAGGGACTGTCATCTGCCACCATGGGCTTTGCTGTATGTCTAACATGGCAAAGTCATCATTGCAGATGGAGTCCCTACACACAGTGCAATATGAAGATTAGATAAAAGGACTCTTAGAGCTGCTGACTGATGTCTAATACCTGACATCCTCACCTTATACCCATATAAGCAGATGGGCAGCAGAAAACCTCTGCACATTAACCTAGCACAGGCTATGCAATTGGGCCCAGACACAAAATCATGCTTTGGCAGCTTAACATGCTGCTGCATGCCTACCATGCAGCTCTCAATGTCTGTGTGCTGATCTCATTGTCACCATCTCCTGTGTGCTCCTGTGGAAGGCGTGCACACAAATGGATGTCTCAGATTGGTTCACAATAAATTGGTTCACAATAAATTGTTAAGCCACTGTTATTTTGTGCCTCAGCCCACAGGGAACCCCCACACTGGGTCTTCTTTTTACTAGGGTTTCATGCTGACACTTGGGCATTTATCTGAATCCTGTGCAGCCACAAAGATTTTTGCTAAATATGCAACAAGCATCAGTGTGTAGGATATAGGAAAGGAAGTAAAGTGGTTTTTTTTAATGTTTAGCATACGTTCAGTGAGCTTTCATGCATGATTTTGCTGGTAAAGGTTATCAGAAAAGTCAATATGTGTATGCTCAGAAAACATAAAATTAGTTAAACCTTTTGGCAGGTGCATTATAATGCAGCAGAAGATCATTCAAAGTTGACCAGCAAAATTATGTTGCTCCTGAAGGTAGAAATGCCCTGTCAAACTCCTGGGCTGCTTCATGAACCTCCTGGCCTGCTAAGCTGAAAGCCGTTACCCTGCTCCCAGATGGCATGAATTTAATTTGGAGAGTCACACCATCTCTCTTCTTTGCAATGTGCCCATTTGGCAGGCTTCAAAAAACAGGTGAATGAACATTGTTTTATACCAGAATTTTTATGCTTGTAAAAAATGCCAGCTTGAGACTAATAGAAACTTAGGTCCTTGGCTTATCTGTGGGATTTGCACAGTGTGGGTGCTGGCAATGGTCACAGCATCAGCACAAATATTTCTCAGCTCTCATTAGATGGAAGCCAGAACAGATACCTCAGGGTGCATCTCTGTTTTCCTCAGGATGAATATTGCAAGGTTAATCCTCTTATCTCATGAGCAAATGTCAAGTGACAGCCAAGGGGCCCACGCAGTGCACCTCTGGCATCTTCCTGGCTGCCTGGTGGCTGGGCATGCCAGGGTCTCTATGCTTGGGTACCAGCACAGCTGGTCCAGATGCTCTGCCCCACAGGAGGAGGCCACAGCAACTCTCCTTCCTCTACTCTCCCACCTTCTCTTGACAGCGCCATTTCTTATTCACAGACACAGCAGTCTACAGCACACCACCTTTGGTTTATAAGGCAGTCCAAATCAAATTCAGCCCTCATGACTCCTGCCTGTGAGGATTTGAAGTTTCAGTTCACCTCTTGAGGCAATCCTGGTGCTTAGGAACAGGAGGAACATGCAGACTGCATGAGGCTGAGAGATGTAAACATGCTGTGCCTTGTGCAAGAAGAATACACATCTACTTGAAGCAACAAAGCAGGCCACTTGTGTGTTCAGTGCCAGATTCTTTTAGTCTGTTTCTGACTTCTATTCCCACCTGAGAAGCCTTCTCCCTCCATATAGAGCAGTATGTTTCTGCTCCTGGCCTTTTCTCACATTAGTACAGCCAGGGAGATATTCTTTAAGAGCATCACAGCCCTTTCTCATCTGAGTGTCTAATCAGGGTGGAGGAACTGCTAGAACATCAGAGGCAAATGACTTGTTACTCAGTGGTTTCAAAAGCAGTGCTAAAAACCTGGTTTTCCTGAGCTGCCTGCTTATACACAATGCTCCATTTAAAGAGGTTCTGTTACTTCTGCTCCTTTTCCTTCAATGCCACCTGAAATATTTTCTTCTCCCTTTCCTTAGTGTTCTTATCTGAGTGTGGAAGCAAAAGATCAGGAAAAAACAGTCATTCCACACATTCACAAAGGGATCCATAAATGACTTTCAAACAGAATCTTTCAAACACCGCAGATGCACTTGAGACCATTAAGCTTTCAGCAAAAAGATTTGTGTTCCTCCCGTTTCAATCCCTTGACAGGTCCAATTGCTACATGTAAAGGTTTTTAATTACATATTTAGAAATCTTTACAAACTGTTGGGATTATTGAGCAGAAACTCAGCACAGTGAAGGCCATAAGGTCTGGTCAGACAGGAAATCCTTTATAAATAAGCATGCACTGAAATAAAAAGCAAAATAACCACTACCTCAAGCTATGAATCAATGTTTTCCTAAGAGTGTAAGACCCTGAATCAGTAAACTCTTTAAGAGTTTCCCTAACCTTAAGCAGTCTAATTGACTTCAGTCATGTATGTATCATCAGTTTACGCAGTCTGGATTGTTTCTTATGAGCTGAAAAAAAAAAATATTTTAAAAATTAGTATTTAGAGTCTGGAATTGAGGCCTCAATGCAGTCTGGAAAAACTCAGTGCCTAGAAAAGTGCAAAACTTAAATTGGGAAAGCAAGGGAGGGTGTAAGTTAGTAGTGCTGGCCCCATTTACCAGCGTGAGGCATAAAGACCCAAAAGTTCATTCAGGGCCACACAAGCAGAATATGGCAAAGTCAGGAAACAGATACCAGTCTTCCAAATCCTGCTCTCTATATTTTAATCCTCTGGTGTATAGCCTATAGACTTTATCCTCCTTTAGATGTTCTGCTAACAACTTAGTAGGTAGAAGAGACTGCACAGTTGGTTAGCTAATACTTCACCTGCTGGGGATCAGGTAATGCATCTTCTTCCTTCCTAACATTTGTTTAGAAACTTGAGCATGATATGCTTGTGAAATATGTATTTTTGGATAATAATATTTGAATTTGAAAGAGAAAGTGAAATATTATAATTTTGGCTAATTCATTCAGATAATTTTACCCAACACATTATTGATAATCAAGCACTTTAATCAGTCTAATGCAGTTCATTTCATATCACAGGAATGCAAACAATAAGAAGCAGACTGACAAACGTTGAGAAATTAAATATAATTACAGAAGACATAATAAAGAGAAAGAAAACACTGGGTAAGTTTTCTGAAAGAACAAAGATATAATTACTCCAGCCAAAGGGCAGTAATAACACAAACACTGACAAAATGCAGGGATTTCATGTGCTTATTGACTCAAGTGTTCACAAAAAAACTGTTGTTATCTTAGCAAATGCCACATTACATGATAATAATCAAGCTACTGCACTGTACCTCTGAGATATAAAGCACCTTTTACTGGAAATCAAAAGCACTTTTCTGAATAGTTGAGAGAACTTTATGGTTCTTTGATGATATGGACACATATTTTACTTTTTGCTTTTCTAAAATTTAGAGCTGATTTTTTTACTCTTTATGGTCATGAAACATTCTGGGGTGTTTTTGTTGGCTTTTGGTGAAATAGCTGCAGATTTAGGGTGGAAACTTTTAGCATGCTCAACTAAGGCAGATTTGAGGTCTGAATGATAAGCTTGCAATAAGAAATTAATGGAAAAGATAGAAGTGAGCTTATCTTTAAACCCTTAGTCTTCAAATTTTCCATCCATCCTTACTGTTAGCAAAGTGTCTGCTGGATCAATGACAGTGAACCTCCATTTTAAGACCAAAGGTAACACCGGGCACTGGGAGAAGAAGCTGATGAATGTTCAGAGGATGTAAAAAAATTGTACCTCTTGTAGGTGATGAGGAGTGGGGAGAGACAGTATATCTTCAGGATAAGTGACCCTCTGGCTGTCCTTGGAAGTCTCTGTTTCCAAAATATAACTGTCACAATCATGGCAAGATAATCTTGCTTGATATGGAGTGCATTAGTCTCATCAGCCTGTCTGCCTTGCCCTGCTTTCCAGATTTGGCTCTTTTTTGTTGTTTTGGGGAGAGGGAACAGATGAGCATTGGAATATTTTAACTGAGGATGAGCCATTTGCCGTCTGCTTATAAGGGCCATCTTGCCATCCTGGTCACTGTTAGGCTGGGTAACCTGAAACACCAACCAAATTCAGAATACAAACATAATTTCAAAGACTGAAATTCCTTCACTCCTGTCCTATTGGTGTTTTTTCCTAACAACGGTGATACATCCATCTTAACTAGGTTAGGAAAAAACCCTCTGAAAATTGATGAAGAAGAATCCCCTACCTGCAAATCCAAAAGGCTGATGTATTAATCTACAGCTGTAATGTAAATTGCAGGTACCTGAGATTGGCTGTTTCAGTAGTACATCTGTGATGGATTTTAAATCTATTCATGTATATAAAAATACCTGCCATATATATACCAATTTACCTAAGATTGTGAGGCATAAGAAAATAATATTTTCTTGGTGATGTAATTTCCATTACAAATCAGCTGCAAATATTTAAGGAGCTTTATTTACTGATGTACATTTCTTTCTCAGTTGGTGTGGCATGAGAGAAAGAAAAGCCACCCTCTAATGTTTTTGGGATGGCCAGTGTGATTAAACTTCCTGACTCTGGCTGTACGGTATGTTATAGGAATTTATTATTTGTGGATGCATTTAAGTTTGGATGTGGTGTTACCAATTAGCCTCTTGTATCATGTTTATTTTTTTTTCCTCAAAAGCATCCCTCCATTCAGAAGACTTTTTAAAGTGAAGAGGAGACAGGAAACAGGTCATTTTTATATATGAAATTTAACATCTACTGTATCTATGGATAGCAAGTTCTGAGGTGAACTGCTGAGTGCGTCACGGTAAGCCTGGCAGAGTTAAGTGTAGAAAGTCAGTCTGAGCATATGCTGTAATGGATTTGACCTTGAAGAGCACTGCAAAGAGAAATTGCAGATAACCATCTGAACTGACTTCAGAAGCCCTGACTCCCTGGATACCAAGAGAAAAGGGAAGGACTAAATAGATGGAGTGAACAATCAGAAATACAAGGTTGAATAAATGCTTAATATTTGAAGTGTTGGCAGTAGAAGAAAACAAAAAAGCAGTACATTTCCATGCTTGATTACAAACAAGTAAGGAAACTAAAATTCCTTAAGACAGTTTTATAAAAGTAAGATATATATTCAATAGAAGTGAGATGTGAGAGTAATATAGGAACAATAAAGACATGCAGCTGGAAAAAATCTCAAGCTCACCTTAAACTTGTCTTTCCATGGCAAATAATTACTGATTAAGAATACTAAGGAGAAACTGTGGAGAATGAGACTTTCATTCTCCTCAGCAGGCCTGAGTTCAAGACTCCAGAAGGGGCAGAAAAGGGAATAGAACCAACTCACATTATATCCATTTTGTGTTTTATTGGATGGACTTTAAACCTGGCTGTTCTTCATATCACATTTATTAGTAAAAGTAGGGGTTAGAAAGTGCTTTCAGGATCCTCTGGAACTGGGAACTGCTGTGAGCAAGTGTTCCTTGTTTTCTCTCTAGTATGTTTAAAGAGAGGCAGAAAAGGAAAAAAGAGTGTGTGCATATATGCTCACTGCCACATCTGCTCTACTAAACTCCAAGTCAGAGTCAAAATAAGCCTTTAAAGGGAGTATAGACAGCAGCGTATTTAGTTTTGATTTATTAAAATAGTTTTCAGACTGCAGCCTTATTTGTCCTGTGAGAACGGCACTCTCTGGTAATGGGAGCATTGAATTTTCATGTGAAACATTTTAGAGAGCATATTTTTTTTCACCTACAAGAGTGTGACAAGAATTTGCTCTTGTATGATGATGTGGAAGTTATAGCTGCTATGCTAAACATGTATTTATGATCACTTCTGGCATGGCTGCTGTGTATTTTGTTTATGTTGTTACAAACCTACTTGTGACACATTATAAAAAATACATTCTTTTGTGGTAGTCTTGCACTGAGGCAGAATAAATCATGCCTCCTACATCTGCCCCAGCTTTTCTGATATTGCCTATTTGCTGTTCCTTACTCTGGAGAAGGGAGAGCTTGTGTGATTTTTAGTCCCATACCAGGTAATGCTGAAGGCCTCATGAAAGGGTAAAAGTAGATGCCTTAATACAGTTGTCAGAGAGGCAAACCCCAAACCACAGCATGAAGCAGATACCGTCCTTCAATCAGAATAACCTGCTTTCATTAAATGCTAGTTTGGGAATGGTCTACAAATGCTTTAAGCATGTGAGGAACAGCACAGTGAATAATTTCAAGATGAGGAAAACAAAAAAAAGAAACAAAAAACCCCCTAAAATAGAAACAAAGCTTTCAAAATGAACAAGAGCTAGCCAGATCTAGCGTTAGGCAAGAAAGACTGAAGTCTTTAATTTTCTCTAATATTTCATATTAATATAGACAAAAAGATGACTACTATCTCTATGTGCCTTTATCAGACACCTCTCTGTGATACTTTAGGAAAAAAAATGAAAACACTGTCAAATACTCCCAACATTATTTTAAGATCAGATATTTTTAAAATTGCATTTGTTTCTTTTCACTTTCCAAACCAGCGTTTTTCATTCTTGCTTAATTAGCAGCATTCTAAGAGTGTTTTTGAGTGAGTATAATAATTTGATTTTTATATGCATGTTCTTCATAGCCTTTCTTCTATTTGCCTGTCAATATTCCTACTGACATCAACAGTGCAAACCCAGACCCTGTTGTTTGATATTTAAAGGATATGGATTTATGCTAAGCCTGGAGAAAAAAAGCTACATTTCTTTTTTTTTTTTTTTTTTTTTTTTGTAGTTGGGATTTATGCAGATGTGTGTTTGTGTGACTGGTATCTAAGCCTTTATTTGCTTTTATATAATAAGAAAAAGTTATATGTGAGCAGTTCCAAACTTAATGCATTTCGGATATTTTATTGTCTTCCCCCATGGCTGTGATTGCTAGGAATGAATACAAAACAGCTATTACTGAGCCCTAAGAAAAAAATGATGGAAACTTTAGGGAAATCATTGTAAAGCCAACATTACTAGCTGTTATCAGAGGTGTTTTTAAGCTTTTCTCTTAATCCAGAAGATAAATCACACCCATATGTTATGTACGACTGGGCTGTAATTTTTGGTTGATGCTGAACTTTCAATGGCGTTTAAGTCCTGACTCTTCAGAAAACAGCTGGTTATGAGACATTTTGTTTAATTATGCTTTGTTATTTTGACTCTCCTGTAGTGTTTCTTATAGTGAGGAACGCAGCTGAAGATAAAGGTCAATGACCCCTCTATCCATATACTCTGACACACTGATCCACAGGGGATTAGCCACCTAAATGGAAATTTTATTCATTACTCCTTTTGTGTTGCTATTCTGAATGACTTTTTCTATAAGGGTGCATTAGTAAAAAACTAAGGTCAGCAAAACTTTGTTTGCACAAGTACTTTTAGATAATGCTTTCCAGTGTAATATAAGGATAGTTTTCATGACATGCATTTAATTCAGTAGAGAAACTAAGGGGAAGAAAGGAGCACAAGCAAACCACAGAGCAGTTTGCTGAATGTTCTCAAATTTCTTTTGACACTTTATGGTGACAGAAAGCCCTGTGCTAAATATGTTTGTGCTGGTCTGCTGTGAAAATTCACTGTTTGATAGCTTCCAGAGTTTCTCATCTCTTACCTATGGTGTGCAAACCTACATTTCTGACCATTGGGCTCCCTTGCAGAGTGTGGATGGCTACTGTGTGTCTCAAAGACTTTTAAAGGATTTTTGTGAACTTCTTCCAAGGTGCCTCTCTACTTTTAATCTCCTCATGACAGAGAATTGTCTGTGCATCATGCTATTCCTGAGAGGCAAAGTTCTAACAAATTCCTTAGAATAAAATAACTGTTTTACACAAAATAACTGCAAAATAACTGTGGGCTCATGAAACCAAAGAATTTTTGCTTATTTTTGAGAAATATGATTTAATTGTAATTTAAAGCAGCAAAATTTGGCAATAAAGCGATATTTTCTTTTTCTCTTAGGTTGTAAAGTTGTCTGTTTCACAGCTGGCCCCATGGACTGGGAGCCAAGGACAAAGAGGTTGAAATGTAGCATAAGGTAATTTAATTTATTATTCTTGATTTTGCCCAGCTACTTATTTGGCTTATCTCATTTTAACACTGTTGGTGTTCTCCATTGACTGCTTCCTTTGAAAAACAGCTTAAGGCTAATTCCAAGACAATGTTGATTTCAAAGGAATAGAGCAGGTTAAAAGAAATTTCTATCACAGCATTCTATTAGATATCTGCTAAGAAGAGAACATAGTCAAGATTACTGTAAATTGTTTGGTTATGCAGTCCTTGGGTCCTGTGTTTGTAGCCTAAGGGTGAAATCTGTATTTCTGTTTATTCATATTCTACTTACACTTGCAACATAATGATAAAGTGGAGTGATTTGTTCACAAAAGTTATTTCCATTTAAGGAGGCCTGGAAATCTACAGATAGCTCAGAGCATTAACCAAATCTACCACTCCATATTTTTTAGGTTAAAGCCTAAGTCCAGAAAAACCCCACGCATGACTCTGAATTCTGGCACTACTTGGTTTTGTTAATTCTTGTCTTAAAAGACAAAGAAAGTGTGTTTTCTGTCTGATCTAGGGATATAAATCAGTCAAGATATGCCAATAAAGACGGAGTCATGGACAAAAGCACTTTGAACAAATGCTGAAGGTGTCTGAAAAAGCTGGCATAACTACAAACCTCATCTCTCTGAAACTCCATTTGCCTGTAGATGCCTATCATGTCTCTTAGGTATACATGGAACTGTGAAATCTGGTGTTCCAGCGTGTTGTTGGTTAAACTTAGCTTCTGCCTCAGCCTTATGAATCAGACATTCATTTTACTAGAGAGCATGCAAAAAGAAAGTTGCTTGCTGAAGCTGCACTAAACTCCTCCAGCTCCCACTGAAGTAAAAATTCTTATTAGTTCTCCATGACTCATTCAGCTGTGCAAAAGCTGTTTGGGAAGGCATTTTTCCTTTTGGAAATGGATCATGGAAAAGAAGCCAACTGGATTCCAGGTTGCTCTCCTGAGGCCTCAGCAGCCTAGGACTTGGCAGACCTACCTTTCTACCAGCTTCTGCAAGGTGAATAAAATAGCATTTCTACCTCCATGTAGCTATGCCTCATCTGGTCTTCTGATCCTTCCAAATAAATGAAAGCCACACATGTTTTATTGCAGATTTTTGGAGCGCAGACAAAGTGCAAGGAGAGGGGATAATTAGACTTCAGGGTGGTATCTCCCTCTAGCATATTAAATCAAAATTATTTAGCACTGAATACAACAGTATGTTTGCAGACCTTTGTTCTAAAAGCTCATCTTAATTTTTTCCTGTTTTTTTTTTTTTCCTTTTCTCTCTTGGCTGAACCTTTCTGCTAGAGTAGAAAATTGAAATTTGGCAATATAAAAGCTTCAGACAGTGAAGCTGACTTTTGATCCCCTAGGCCTTTGATAGTTTGAGAATGGGAACAAAATTTTTGATTTTTTTTTTGGATGTGTGAATAAATCCAACTTTCTGGACTGCTACTGACCCCATTTGACTGCAGCATTGTGGTGGAGTTTTGCTACCAGTCGAATGTAAGAGCTTGGACTCAGTGCAGTGAAGTCTGCTGAGGGTAGGTATCAACATCTCACCCAGCTGCAATCCCCACACAGATCTTATAATGACACACTTTTCTTATCCAACACCATCAGAGAAAGCCTTCATTCATTTATGCACCAGTCAGCAGTGACAGTTACGTATGAGTGGATGCCATCCTTTTCTACTTATGTAACACTCCAGCAGAGCAATTCTCTGTGCTGTATCAGCCTTATGACAGGAAGTCTCTAAATATGAGAAACACCAGGTCATGGGATTGGTGGGTATCTATTCTCAGAGAAAGGCTAGATATTTTCCTGCAGCTCTCTAGGTTTTCCCCAAAGTTGCACTTTTTTTCTGGATGATACTAGTGATAGCATATTTAATTGCTATTTTGTCTTCTGCAATTTGTAGGGACTTTTTCCCCCCTTTTCTCTGGAGAACTTTTAACTGAACAACACTCAATACTGAAAATGAATATGAGTATACAGTAATGTTTTTTGTCTGTATCTGTCAAATAAAAATGTTCAAAAGGGGAAAAATGCTTTCTTCTAAGCATTAGGGGTAGACTTTGCATTTTTATCCTTAACAAATTTAATTGAAGTCACGGGAATACTAGTTGCATAAACAACATACAGTGTGAGTGTAAGAACTTTTCCTTTAAAATAAGAGACTTGCATGTTCAGAGTCTCAGCTCAAATATGGTTATTTAGAAACTAAATCGATTACATATGTATATTCTGGCATATCAGGAGAAGACTTTTACTCTTTGTTGCATTTCATCCACGGAAAAAGATGGCTGGGAAATTGCTTGAAAAAATATGATATGAGAAGCAGGGAAAACGGACTTAGTGGAGATGGTGGGGTAAAACCCGGGAGGCATATCACTGAGTCATGCTGTGTCAAAATTAGATTCTAAAATTGTTTCTGTCATGTTATGAAAACCCACAACACTTTGTTCTGAATACCCAAAAGCTCTTATAACTTTTGTTCAAAAAACCAGTTGGTTGTTCTCGTCCTTGTTCCTTCAGATATTCCTATACATTAGGCAGCTGATATAATTTTGACACATTGAATTTGAATAAATAACGTCCTTTTTCCTCACCTGATGGAAGAGAGCCTTCTAAGCCTGAGAACAGCCACCTGTACTGATTGTAGAGTGTTACAAAATGCATTGGAACTGTATGAAAAAGTTGTTACTTGTTACATTGTACTAATGTCTCCACCTGGTGCTGCCAATTAATTTACCCAATTTAACCTTTTAAAATGTCATTCTTTGCCCTTCTTAAAGATACCTAACTAATGCATTTTCCCCTCTCTTCAGTTCTTAAAAGCTACTGCCTTTTCCATGGCTGTAGGAACTTCTCAGGACGATTATGAAAAGGAAGAAAATGTATTGTGAAAGCAGCTTCCCTCCTGGGAAGTGAATGATAATTTTGGCCCTCTTAAAGTCATTGCAATGTAATTAAGTTAGTGCTTTTAATCACCTCAAAATATGAAAATGCAAAGCACTGAAATAAGAATTATTTAAATTCCCATTTAAAACTGGCTAATGTCTGTCCATGGCATAGCAGTCCTGTTGGCATCTTGTTTTAATGCCTATTCTGAATTCTCTTCCAGTTTAGAAAAAAAATCACCTGTTATGCTGATGTATCTGTAGACCCTGTATTTTTCACAGTTATGAATCTTGTATTATGATGGGACTTCTTTCTTCTTTTCAGAGACATTTCAGTCTTAACTGTGATGTCCATTAGTATTCCATTCAAGGAACTATGAAAAATGGCGATATTAAATGCTTTACAAATAGGCTTTTATTCATCCGATTTGCCATAATGCAGAATGGCATGATTAGTAGTGATTTTCAACTGGCTTCTAAGAAGGTGTCATGTATCAGTTTTGTCATGTGAATTAGTTGTTATGGTAATGAGAGCATATCAATTATTCCTCAGAAGGTTGCATTAGATCAATTATATAATTAATCTGTCTTGTTTCTTTGCTTATTTGTTTCTCCAGTAATTTCTTGAGTGCAAAAATATTGGTGTTAGTATATGCAGGTAGTATTTTTCTGATCTAATTGCACAGATTATTTTGCAAACAATACTCTATGAGGTATTTTTTATGTTTTTATTTCTTATGAGAAAGGGTTCATTTCACTCAGTTTCTAAGTTTTTTTTTTTTTATAATAAATTGTTTACATCTTGTTGCTTTCTTTTAAAACACGAGCTTGTCAGTAACAGTTTTTCTCTGGCACTGTAAAGCACACATGAACTGAAGGTACTAGCTGACAAAAATTTGAGAGTTGTGCCAGAGTCTATGTGTTTCCTGTTCTAAATAAATTCTCTAACCATCAGCTGCCAGGTTGCTTTTCTGCCTCCATTGCCCACTTATTCTTGCCTGCACAGAGTCCTCACTTGAAGGGGGAATGGAGACTGGCTTCAGTCCAGTCTTCATAGCCATGGTTATCTTCAGACTTCGGTGAGAAATCCTACTTCTCTCCAACTCTTCTATGCTCAGAGCATAGACCTCAGATGAACTTGGATCCACCCAGGCTTAGCTATGTTGAAGGGCAAATGTTTTCCACAATTCCTTATATATTGCCTACACTGATCTTAAACAAAGGTAGACCTGGATATTTCTGAAAAGGTATGTAACTGAGTTATTTATATACACACAGGAAAATGATATCTATGCAAATTATTCCAGGACAGAGTCTGTCCTGAATTTCTTTCCCACAGTAGAAAAAAAGGAGCTCAGTTTTCTGAAACCAGCATGATTTGATTAAAGCATATTTATTTAATTTTCTGTAAAATTCTGAAAAATCTTGTACAGTTTGATTTATGAAATATGTAACCTCTAAATCTGTATTTGTGCTCAAAACCATTTCATTTCTCCTGACATTTAGGCCACGATATTTTGGCCAATCCTACCTGTTAAGTGATAATTTTGTTAACTTTTTCTATCCCTTATCTATCAAGACAGATAATTGCATATGCAACAGATAATGGAGTAGTTGTTCAAAGATAATATTTTATTTGTTCAGTGGAGATCATCACTAAGAAAAAAGCAAATATCTCCAAACTAAGAAAATCCCAACACATTCTTGTAACCCAGAAAGGGGAAAAAACTTAAGCATCCTAGATCCATTCTCCAATATACTGCCGGCTTTGTTTTACTACCAGAGTAAAACATGACTGTGTACACCAAAAGGTGACATTATCTTGTGAACCAAGTTAAAAAACAAAGAAGAAGAATTGTGAACCTGGTTGTCACTAAATAAGTGTACAATCTTATATTTATGAAGCGCTGGGTTCAAACTCAAATGTTTGCCAGACCCAGTAATCTTGTGTAAACCTCCACCCATGAATGGGTTAAGGCAACCCCCCCCACCATGAGGGCCTGGGGCAGCTAAATGTCATCAGCTCATCTCAGCTCCTGCTCAGTCTTGGCACAGAAGACTTGGCTGTGGTGGCCCTCGAGCCACCAGTAGATGGTAAAGCATTTAATGCTTTAAGCCACAGCTACAACCAGGCCCTTGAGATGAATTAAGTGTGGCCTGCAGAGTTTTTTTCTACTTTAACTTGCTGTTATCCTTAATCAGTCAAAAGCTGATTTAAAAAGCTGACTGCTTTTTAAAGGGTATGAGTGTCTCTGGGTAGCAAAATGAGAGGTTTTGGCAATCATGCCTTCAGGCACTAGGTCTAAAAGAAGCTTAAACCCTCAAATTACCAGGTAGTAAATGGGGAAATACCAGTCCAGGCTAAAACTTATCAACTTTTTATTCCTGAAGTGCTTTAACAATAAGTATATAAAGTTGATTATAATGACCACTTGAGATTTTTTTGTTTTTTACACTAATCTTAATTTTACATGAAATGAGATGGTGGTAGAGACCCACACTGTGCCAACATGTGTGATTGTGGCTGTTAACAAGGTGAATGTACCTTTGGGCTGCCTTTAAACTTGTGAGAGCCATTTCACTTCATACAGGTGTCAGTGACAGCTGAAAAATGAAACCTTAGAGAAGAGATCAGAAATAAAGTCACCTGCACTGCAGTGTTTATATGGTTCTTCAAAAAAAATAAATGACAGAATACAATGACAGACATCAGTAAGTGATTCCCTTTACCAGTCTTGATTTGGTGATTACTAGTGTCATGGTCCACTCTAAGAACTACATTTTAAGAAGACTCAAACTTTATTAGCTTTGGTCTGGCAATCATTTTTGCCTATTCAATCGCCGTTATCTCAATGTCCTTCCCAATGTGACATTATTTAAAATATGTAAATTGCTTTACCTTACTAGTTTTTTCAATATTGGTGCCATATACTTCATAAATATTTGTCACCTTTACGTGATTTCTCATCAGGGCACTATTAGAAATTGAGTGTCATTAAAGCATTTTTGAAGATATAAAACTGAAGGTACAGAGGAATAGTGACTGCTATGAGGACTCAGTAGTAGAGCCCAAAATAGCAGCTGGGATTCTCATCTTCTTACTCAGTATCTGAATCAGTTTCTGCTGCAATGATTTAGCATAACTTGAAAATGGTACTGATGTGACAATTACATATCTCTCTGAAGGAAGGCAAAATGTGTAGGCAAATCTATTATCACAGGAGTAAAAAAAAATCTTTATGATTGTATCGTGGTATGATGGTTAACACTGACAAGGCACCAGGAGCCCCTCAAGTTGCTCTATCACTCTCTCTCCTCAGCAGGGCAGGGGTAGAAAATGCAATGAATAAATCTTGTGGGATCCCATAAGGAAAGGGAAATCACTCAGCAATTACTGTTGTGGGCAAGATGGATTTCACTTGAGAAATTAGTTCAATTTATTGCCAATAAATAGCAGAGTAGGACAGTAAGAAATTAAATTAGAACCACCTTACCATGCTCCCCTTCTTCTTGGGCTCAGCTTCACTCTCTTTTACTTTCTCTGCTTGAGCAACACAGGGGAAGGGGATGTTAGGATTACCATCAATCCATGACTCTTTTTCTCTTCTGCTCCTTCCTTCTCACACTCCTCTCCTGCTCCAACATGAGTCCCTTGCACAGAAGACAATTCCTCACAAATTTGTCCTTGCTCTAGTTTGGACTGTTTCTCTCTTGCAGCTGCTGCACAGCATTTTTCACTTTCTGAAGTACTTTCCCAGAGGTGCCGCCCACACAGATGAGAGACTCAGCTTTGGCCAGTGTCATTTCCATTTTGGAGCTGACTAAAACTGGCTCTGCTCAACATCAAGCTGGATCCTGGCTTCTTAAAAGAAGCCAGGTGTCTTCTCAAAAGATTCAGCACTGCAGACTCTCTGCTACTGGAACTTTGCCAGGTAAATCCAATACACATAGCAAGGAAAAATGTTATCTCCAATGATTTGCCTGGTTTTTATTTTATTTCATTCTGTGTAGAATACTTTCAAAAAGGACAGGTGGTCAAAATCATCTTCACTTTAAATATGCTAGTGGAACATCGGTGGAATAAAAATCAGTAACGTGTAGCTGCACATGTGTGTTTTGATAGTCCTGTGCAAAAAATTCTATGAAACTTTTCTTTGGAAGCTGGAAAACATGAACTAAAGTGTACTTGAAACTTCTGAATAGTTAAAACTTTCAGAGAAAACTTGTCTTTATTCTTATTCTAAATGGGTTAATTATCTCTGAAATGTTGCTAGTCTAGCCTTTGACTTAATATTATGTTTCAATTAACTAATTCAGGTTTTTTTTAGTGCTCTGGGACAAAGCAGAACATTGTAGCAAATACTGTAGAGAGTTATATGTTCAGATCTTTAATCGGCATTTTAGTTACATTAGAAAATTTTCCATTTGTGGTTTTAGTATTTCATTTTTTCTGTATAGATCTTATGCTTTAAATCTTTGTATTTATCTTTCCAGTTCCTCCAGAAGATGATTGCATTGATTCTCAGTGTTTCTTCTGGGACATGATGCTATTCCCTTGGTAACACATTGCCTAATACTTGACTATTCTTGCTACATTAATCCAGGAAACTTCAGAGCCATGAATCTGAATGCTGAAGTAATTCCCAGTTGGTTTAATTTATATTGGGAGTATGTACTTTATGTTGGCTCTTTCTATCTTGGTTGAGGCAGTTTGCATGTGATACTCATTTGGCTTCACAAATAAACTTTAACAGACTGGAAAATAATAAGGGGCATTTTGTGACTGGTTGTTAGGGATGTCACAATGTTGAAAAGGGACTCGCTGTGGAAGGTATGGTATAGTAATTAATAGGGTGATATGATGCATTCTTAGTGAAAAAAAGATTTTGTAAAGGCAAATTAAAAATACATGTCCTAAAAAAGGCTATAATAGTAAAATATTCAAAGAGGAAGTATGTTAGTAAGACAGCTTGTAATATCCTTGCTGCAAATTCTTTAGTGGATCTTCACAATAGAAAAATTTTTAATCTGCACAACATAATCAATAATTTGTATATGTTACAGTGGCTTGGTTATCCTATCTGATGTCCCTGAAGATTTTTATTCTTGCTTTTTCTCTGATGAGTTATTGACTTTTCAGTTCCAGTTTTATCTAGTAATTATTTGATACTAAAGCAGTGCAAACTATATTTTCTTTCAAAAAATCTTACATGGTTTTAATTTTTTAAAACCTAAATATATGTGTATTTATTATTTTGTAAGTAATTTGTGGCAGTATGTCACTTCATCAAACATCATCAAAACCTATCCTGAATTTTGTTGCCTTATTTTGTTAACTAGCCTTGCTCAGTAGCTGTCTCTGTTACACAGAAATTTACATCAGAGTTAGAATGACTCTTGCACTTAAACAACTAAATAGCAGCCTGGATCTTGCTTCTTAATTGAGTATATCAGGCCACCAAGATGGTTCCAAAACTTTGTGTTGTACAAAAAGTCATTGATTTATGCTTGAAAAACAATAACTTCATGCAAGAATCCTCTCTGCTAGCTGTTTTCTCTATAAAGATTTATTAGAAAAAAATGTATTTAACAGCTCTCTGAAGGCCAGATGTATTTTCCTGTCCCTTCATGAAAAACAATGCAGCCACTTATGAATAGATTCTCCACTTGGGAGGGTGTGCTTGTAATGGCACCCTTCTTTCAATGACTGGCTGGAAGTTCTGAGAGGGAATGCATCTGGAATGATGCACCCTAAGCCACTGTGCCCATTCTTTGGAGCAAGATTGCAAGAATTTATCCTTTCAGGACACCAGGGTATTGTACCTCTGTCACTGGAGCAATTCCACAACTGAGATAAGGAATACCACCTAGTTTTAGTACTGTACAAACCTAAGAAAGTCCACAAACTCAGATATATACATGTATTCCTAATAAATCTAATTGGGCAGAAACCTATCCATATGCTTTTTATAATTCCTTAAGGGGACATACTTTTAGTATTGATGGAAAGAAGTACTCACTGTCTATTGTATGATATATCTGTAAGCAGTCTGTAAGCAGCTTATATAAACACTTGACCTATGGTTGTCCTTAATAATCACTGATTTGCGAACTGTAATGTTATCATATGTGTTGAATTAAAATTAAGACTTATTTTAAAATAATTGCAAGTATCCTCACTTATTTGGGTGTTGTTTATATCTTAGTGATGCAAATTTTGGATGCTTCAATATTGAATTTCAATTTGAAAGGCTGCTAACAGACCTACAATCATACCTGTGTAAATCAAAATCTTTATCTACATATCTTTATCAGAGGTAAGAATTCAAAATTTAACAAAAAATCATAAAAAAGCTTTGGTTGAAAAGAGCTCTAATCTAACCTCAGTGTAAGGAAATATCAGTGCAAACATACAGTATGGTCTGTGCTGAGAAAGTTATTTTCTGCTGTAGAACTAAGCTTTTCTATCCTTCAGCAGCTGATCAGAAGGTCAAATAGTTTTGATATGCATTTGAACTTTTGAATAAATATATTTGTGGCCCTTAGATGACTTCAGTTTCCATATAGAGTCATGCAGCCAATTTGCAAGCAATGAACATTCACAGAAAACATATGTCAGTCTCCAATCCTAATTTTCTGCATATGAATATTTGAACAAGGGGCAGGATTCAAAGCCCATTGTAATCACCCAGAAAGACACCCACTGACTTCAGCTGCCTTTCTTTTTATTGGTTTCTGGAAGCATTAACCTAATTTCACAGCCAGGGAAAAGAAGTTATGTGGCTTTTAAAATTTTATTTAAAATCTGCCTAATCATAACTGATTCAGAAATGTATAGCATGCTCTGAAAAGAATTAGATATTTTATTGAACTCAGAGTTCAAAGGTGTATTCTCTTGCATAGAAAGAAAAACAACTGAATATTTCTCTGAATATTTAATTGGCAGACCAGACCCACATGCACACTATTAAAAACAATTCTGTTTATGATGATTTGTATATGTAGAAGCTTGAGACATGTTTTTTAGACCCACAGAGGTCTTTACTTCTTATTAAATATTGTAAGTGTTCTTAGACTTTTGCTTTTGTATTAGTGATTTTTAAAATTGTAGATAATTCCTTAGAGTGGATCTGCTTTAATTCCCTTGTATTTTAGAGATTCTTCTGTAAATATGGTTAAACAATGTTATTGTACTAATTCTCAATGAAATTAAGAGTCTGTTCTATTGAATGATACAGATCCCTTAAAAAAGACATTGAGAATAATACCTCACTGTCAACTCTTGTCAGTAAAATAACTGAAAGCCTGGTGACTCCAGTCAGTTCTCTGGGCTAACCATCAGAGTTCTCCTTCCAGTGCTTCTGCTTTCAACTGTACAGATCCACCTTTCTGCAGGAGCCTCTCATGTGGACTAGGTGGTGGAACCAAGCTCTTTCAGCCAGTAACCTTGACCATTCACTTCTTGCAAAAGTGAGAAAACAAAATCTTAAACATTGAGGGGAAACAATGTTCAGTTTGATTGAACTGTTTTCAAAAAATGGTTCAATTAGCTGCTCCTCGGTTGTTTTTATGCTGGGGCTGGAACAGATTAAGAATGTATATAATTTTACATACCAACAAGAGTTACTTGTCATAAAATGAAGAAGCTGTCACCAATGCTGACTCTTTCTTGCAATTCTTCCTTTTTATATAGTCCTAAATCTATTTCCCTGACTCTCTTGTCAGATGAAAAATTTCTATGCCCTTCATTTTCCATGTGCAATTAAATAACTTTCCTTCAAAGACTCATCATAACATATGTAGAAATCATGGCAAACTAGATAAATAGTTAATGAATATCTTTACATCTCACTGGATTTCCATTCAGCTCTACTGGTGTTGGAAGGATATCTGGAGTAATCCCATCCAGGAATGGAAAACTCTTAAACACTTATATTCAAATGGCAAAAAGTTCAAAACTGGGAACAGCTAAGGCAGGATGGGGCCTTCAATGAATTTGTTATCATGGTGTTTTGAGTACATAATTTGTGGGCATCTGATACTGAGACAGGCAGTTTGAAAAGTTCAAAACTTTCTTAAGGAAAACAATTCATATTTGGAGTGAAAAATTGCACTTTTCACACCCAAGAGCTCTGTTATTCCTTTCCAAGAAGATGAGGAGAAAAAACACCTTCTCTCTTTTTAATGCACACATTTATGAAGAAAAATGCTTTTATTTGGACTGTGGATGGAAGAGAAATGGGTTTAAAATCTTCTTGTACTGGCTTTAACATTGAGGCAGACCTCTTGATAGATTGTATAGTGTTTAAATAAACTCATCCATTTTTTTTTTGTATTCATCTAATAGTTTACATTTTAGAACTGAGTACTGAAAACATATTTCATCTTGCTGGGTCTCCAAGAATGGGATTTTTATAGCAGTTTCTCTCCATTAGTGTTTTTTTTTTTTTTTTTATATATGATACTACTATAAAGAAAATTTAACCTAATGAAATGGCGGCTTTCTATTCATCTGTTCTTGCAGTTTTTTTTATTTACTATTTTTGATTAATTAGGGCTCAAGCTTCAAAATCACAAAGAAAAAGTTTTCAGAAGTTTTGTCTAACTCCATTAAACCACATAAACCACACTTTCTCAGAAGTACACTGCTCTACATATTGTAGCTGTTTGCTCTCTTATCTGCCAAAATTTGTAGGTCATTATGCAGTTAATTATTAAGTAAATGTCTAGCACATAAACTTCTAAAATGAAGTAATATTCTGATGTGAGTATTATTGACTCCATGCACCACTTATGTTTGAGTCAGCTTGATGGTGTTTCCACAGATTCTGAGAGGAGATGGGAGCAGAACTGTGGTTTCTATAGCTTACGTTTGTTTACTGTGATGTAATCAGCAGTCTCTAGCTATTTTAGAAAAAAAAGATATATGAATGTTCTGTGAAACTTCTAATTACAGAATATTCTTACAGAAAAATAGTTCAAAACACACAAAGTTACTGTTTTGAAGAGTGCACCATTCAAAGTGTAATCTGACAGAGATGTAGACTGTAGGTCTACATAAATCTTTTTACAAGCATTCAATGGTACTGCATAAGGCAGAATTACAGGAATGACTTCCTTTTTAGCCAGGCTTGAATACTAGGTTGAAGCCTTAAAATTTCTGATCTATCACCACCTGAATCTTTTTTGGGATCTTTCTGGTTTGCATATCATACTCAATCCCTCTGAAGCCCAAGCAACTTTCTCTCTTTTTAGTTATTTGACGACAACCGTTAGGAAGAAGTGTGACATAGCTGTAGAATCACAGGATGAGCCAGACACAGAGTTATGACTATAGTTATTACCTCATTCTAAGTTTCTCGTGGGGTTTCTGCCCTCCTTTTGCCAGCAATACTGGCTTATGCCAGGTAGAGACAAAGCCAAGACTTCCAAGCAAATCCAGCTTCTGTACTTCCCACCTGGTACAAGGACTTGCACGGAGCATGGGCCGTGCTCCAAAAAGGAGTAATTTTCTTTCGATTCATACTCTCCTTCTTTTTCAGTGTCATAAAGGCAATCTTTCATATAATTTTCCTCTATCATTAGCAGATGAAATTTTGTTTCCATTCATGATGAGTGCCTGAAAAAACAGAAAGAGTCAAGTCTATTTTTCATCATGGTAACTTTGGGAAAGTCAATTCCCTACAGTTCTAGCAATAATACTTCAGACAGGTTAACCCTGAAACTTTCCTATAAAGTGCAACAAGCCAAACTTATCAATCAGAAAATGCACAAGAGAAAGAGACCACAGAGAAGAAAACACATGAGAAAAATCTCTCTGAGACCTGTCTTTTTCTCCAAGGGAGCAAAAAGTGCTATTACACATTTGCCTTAAGGGGACTTACCTGAGGACTGGAAAGGTTCAGATGTCTGTAACTGTGGTGAAATGATTTGCCCTTGGCTGGACAACAGGCCCCTACCAAGGCCCTCTATCACTCCTCTTCTCAGGAAGATGGGGAAAGAAAATAAGAGAGAAATAAAATCCATGGAGGTTGAGATAAAGAAGTTTAATAAAGTAAAAGCAATAGGTTACATATTCACAAAGAAATAAAAAAACCCACAAAAATATTCTATTCTTTACTTCCCATCAGCAAGTGATATTAGACCTTTGGTCAGGTTTGGGTCAGCTGTCCTAGCTGTCCTGCTCCCAAGATTTTCTCCACCCTCAGACTGTTGGTGAGGGGGGAATGTTGGAGATACAGGACTGATGCTGTGGAGCACTGTCAGCAGTGGTGTTACCAAGGAGCAGTTCTTTATATACAGTGTTCTTTCTTACAGCAATACTACCTCAGTTTTGCCAAGAAGGGAAGAGTTTTAGTAAAGATTATGAAAAACAGGAATGTGGGAGCCTAAAATTGTAGACATAGTTGATGGGAGACCAAAGCAATGATTTATACATTGACTTCCATTATTTATATCCAACATGAATTTGTTTTTGTGTAAACAGTTACTAATACATCTTTTTAACAACTGAGGTAGCCGGTAGCTGTGTCCATGGAACAAAATCAAATATTTGTTCTTCCAGCAAAGGTAGTGTACAGAAATCAATTGCAGTGCAAAAGTTATGTATACAGTTTCATCTGTAGACATCTTTAACTAGGCATAGATGCAACCTGACACATAGTCTGGAATTCAGACTTCCTTCCATTTGGCTATATTCTGTGTCTCAGTCGGTGTAACTAATAAAGCAAAAGATGCTCAGATCTCAAGGCAGATGGTGTGCAGTTCTGACCATGACCAAAACCATTACAACTTTCTCAAAATTACAGAAATGTAATATTCTTTAAAAGGGCTTTAGGATTAAACCCCTGACAGGACCAGATGTACTAAAAAATAATGCCCAGCTTCATTACACTGATCAGGCATGGGGTACTTGTTATTAGGTGACTTAGCATATCTTTGTTTGCTGCTTCTTATACCTAAATAGATTTTTCTCCTCTTCCTTTCTCTCTCACACTGATTTGGGGGAAATTTCAACTGTTTCCAGCTGCAATGTATGACTGTGCACATAGAACACTATGTTTCTTTTCAAGCAATCAGTTTTGCTTTGGCTTTAGAGTGTTTGGAGTAAATCTGAATTTAAGGTTCAACTTCAAACCCAACCTTTTTATCCTTTCTTGATTAGTTTAGTTTATGTTCTTGCTTAGCAGCGGGAGATTAATTCAGATGTCTGCTCCTACTCAAGTGAAGGTTCAGTTCAGTCCTGTTTTTGCTCTTCTTTCTTCACTCCCTTGAGTCTACATTTATATTCCAAAGCTGTTTTAGGCAGAGAATTCTGTGAAGCTCTTCTATCAGTCCAAGGGTAAATGAGCCTGAAAATAAATCTTTCAACAGATATAGGAAGTTGAAAGTTTGACTCCATACAAATAACGGTGCTGTTTTTCAACACATACATTTAATAATGGCTTTGCAATGATAAGTTTTACTATTAAAATACAAAATTTTATGAAGTTTTAAAAGGTGTTAATTTTACTGATAAAATGGAAATGAACAGTGTTATCTTTGCAACATGAAAAATGAAGACTCTCAGAAAATCCTAGTTGTTGTTTCTTGAGGAAAGAATGCAATACATTCCACTCTTCGACTTCCTTTATGTGTCACTGCACACTCATTTTCATGTGTAGTTTATGTACAATTTCTGTTTAGGTTCAGCAGCACTCACAGAGAAGTAGGTAGGTACTCAGGAAGAGAGGAAATTAATTGAGGTTTCTAATCATATGAAAAGTCCTGTTGTCTAAGGGGAGGACACCTCTGTTTAAAAGAGAGAAGGCTAAGGGAAGATCTAGTTATTGTCTTCAACTAAAGGGATTGGAGCACAGAGTCAGGATTCTTTCCTGCAGCCAAAAGGCAAGAGGTAACTGTCACAAGCTACAAGAAGGGAAATTCCAACTAGATACATGGAAGAAATAAAAAGATCACCCTTTTGTTCTCAAGCACTGGAATGGGTTCCCCAGAGGGGTTTGGTTATCTGCATTCTGGAAGTGTTCAGAGCTTGTTCTGAGGTACCTGCTCTAACAATTGTTTTGGTCCTGTAGCTGGGACTAGATGGTGTTAGAACCACTGTTGGAACAAGGGGTTCTTTCCAAACCAAATTACTGTACAAATTTGAAAACACAGACGTAGAACAAGTATGACAGAAACCTTATCCACTTCACTGGTATGTAGTGTTCCACCACGCAGCAATATTAGGAGAGGACCACCTCTGCTCTGGGCTCTGGTTCCTTAAGAACAGGCAGGATGTCCAGCACCTGACATCTGCTCCCTGGTGTTGGAAGGAAGCTTCTGTTTGAAAAAATGCTACGTGTACGTGAGGGTCAGTCCCAGCCACAGAGTGAGACACCTGAATTTCACGATTTAGAATGTGAGTTTACTTTTTTGAATCTGGTACCTTACCACCTGTCACAGCCAGATGACTCATTTAAGTAAGTCTAGGTGTCTGTTCCCTTCCAAGAACCCTTGCTGGTGTCTAGATTCTGCACCAGGAGTAGAGCACCTGTGGAACCCGTGAAACATCTGTCAACTTTGTTTTGATGCAATGTTAATATAAAATTATTGCATAATGACCAGTTCCTGAGACTGGATTTACAAATATTTGATATATGTATTCTACTAGGAAAGGTTTTCTTTGGTCTGTAGATGGTAAGTCTCTATGCTGGAACACAGACATATTCCTGAGAAGAGAGCTGAAGAGCTTCTGAATCCCTCAGGTTTTGGATTTAGCCCTTAGTCTGCATCAGTTCCATATGCTAGTGGGGTTTACAGCAGGAGGAGAGAATTAATGCATCCCCCCTCCTCAGGTGTCTTTCAGATTGTTCCTGTTTAGATGAGTTTGCAGCTTTGCTTCTGCTGCAACAGACACATGGGACAAAACCTAGCCTTACTGGTATTTTTCATTTTGATTAAAAAAAAAAAAGCAATAATTTTCTTTCTTAATAGACAAGATAAATTGCTTGGCATTCTACTTATATAACCTGTGCATACCATGCTATACCTAAATTGTGTTTCTTTAAAGGTAACTCTATCTGAAAGTATAATTCTCTAAAACCATCCAAGTTTTTTTCTACAAGTGTAAAAGTTTAGCTAAGAAAACAGAATTATATGTACAGGGAGATGTTAGTGCTGTGTCTCCAGGATCTTTGATTCCAGAGGAGCAGACTGATCTTATTTCAATTTGTTTAAAGAGCATTATTAGCATTGATTGCAGAAGTAGCCTTAGAAGGAGCCTTTAGTCCTTCCTTCCAGCTAAAAGAAAGTAGCATACTACAAAATGGTGATATCTATCTAAGCAAGACAAAGGAAACAATGAGTAAAATATTTCAGAATGCTTAAGAAAATATTTTATTTTCATACTGTATAGAAAGGTTGGTATGACAATATGTTCTAGATGTCATTTCACAGCCGGCATGAGTTTCCATCTATGCTTTTTCATGTATTTGGCATCTCAGAAGGCATATAAGCAGTCAGTCCGTTATGCATTGGCATAAAATAGTTACAATCTGAGATCAAAGGTACCACCCACATTAAAAAAAAAAAAAAAAGAGACTTAAAAATGTCTTTGAATCAACTATAAATGTACAAAAATTGCCAGATTTCCTGTGAATAACCTTTCCTGACAATTTTCAACTTTTCCCTTCTTAGGGTAAGGACATTGTAAGAAATGTGTTTTACTTTACATGTCAGTTTTTCTCTTTGAGCCAGGTTGAGTACCAAGTGTGACCAGAGGAGCAGTATGTAAAAGGATTCTTGTTTCATGACTACATAAAAATTCAAGTTATTCCATTAACTGAGCAATATAAAATTGTAGTGTTGGTCAGGTATTTTATAAGTGACTTATCTTTCTGAGACTTAGAGAACATCAGTATTTTCAGGTAACATTGGGTCAGCAGGATTACCCAGTAACTCAGTCATTTGCAGTAGTAGTTTCAGGAGCTCAACAAGTCTCAAGGATTTTGTAAGAGTTTATATAGCAAAATATTAGTGAAAGTCAGTATACATCAGTCTAGTCAGATAAAACATCCCTTTTGCCCTCAAAGCACTGTGGAGCAGACCCATGAAAGAACAAAAGTAACAAAAAGGTAGTTTAGCTTAGATGTGTGACAATCCAGGATTTGCTGTCATTTGTGCCATATTCTGTTGTAGAGTTCTCTAGGAGGAAAGCAGGAAGTGGTTGTTTAGCTCCTGTTGCAGTGTGTGACATGCAGTGAAGCAAAATATGGGGAGAAAGCACCAAAGCATATTCAGATAAAAAGCCTAACTAGATTCTATTAAGATCAACTGTCTTGAAGAAAGAAATAATGAATATTTCCAGGCAATTCCTGTGGGAAAATCATCTGCCTATATACTCGCATTATGCTTATCACATTTGAAGGGATTACAGTCTGCCCCTGTGAGAACTTTTTGAAACACCAGGGACTCATATAGTGGGTCTCTTCTCAGTGATTTTTTTCCTCCTAGAAACAGACTCTTTCTTGCTTTTCTTCTTGGCCTCATGCATTTCTAGTACAATGATCTAATTGCAGTAGGAAGATGGTCATTTCTTTAGTCAAAGGTATAACCTGGTACACTTCCTTCAGGCCATCAATGTGAGGTTTTGAAAAATTTTGTCATTTGGCTTAAGTTTCATAAAGATGTGGACTGTAGAAATCCCCCCCCGCTGTGCTCAGAGGGGATCAGGGGATTCCTACAGTGGATGACATATTAGACTACAGACTTTTATATAAAGGATAAATTATACCATTTTACATAGATTTTTCTGTTAGATCCTGATTAATTAAAAAAAAAAAACAATCAGACAATAAAACCAAACCCAAACTATAACGCACTGGGATTTACTGTATTACCTGAATGCACGTATAACCTCTGAAAGGTGAAGAGCAAACATCAGAATTCAGATATTTTTAGTATAAGGCCCATTACAAGAATCAGTGCATCTATGTTTACTAAGCAGTAAAATACACTGCCTACTTCAAATATCAATAATAAGATAAGGTTCTGAGGTGTGTTAGCAGGTAAGATTCCAGCTGCATTTTATACTAATGTTTTCTAAACTGTTTCAGAATAACTTACAGAAGCGGCAGGTTTTTTATCATTGAAAATTGTCTTCAAGCTCTCTCACACAGTTTTGAAAGACAATAAATTATATTTATGTATTTCTTCTCACCAAGAGGAGGTTTTGATCAACTTTTGATCTTCAGTAATTCAGGAGCACTTAGTTGCTTCTCACACGTTGCTTTTTCTGAGAAGCTGAGAGGAAATGTATCATTCTAAAGATGCTCATTAGCTCCAGTTTAGCATGTTTGGCAAGAACTATGAGGAAAAGGCTTCAAAAGAGAATGTAGAAGCTTGGGAAGGATTCTATATTCTAGATTACAGACATTATAAAATTGATAGGATAGCTAGGCATAGAGCTGCTTCTTGAAGTGAAAAATTTGGTTGAAAAATAGCTTTGTGTGGAGATAGACATTTAAGAACATACAATCTTTTCTCATTGAGGAAAAATAATAAAACAACAAAATTTTTCCTAAGAACTGTCCAAATTATATTCTGTGGACCTAGACTTGTATTTAGGCAGTGTAAAGACAAACTGAAAGCTGATAGTAGAGAATCTTGAGAGAAAAGGTTTGGAAAAGTTTGATATAAAAATTGATGAAAGAATTTTAGTATGTCATGTTTTCTTATATAGAGACATTTTACCAACCTATTCACTGCAATTATTTATTCTGCTGCAGATGCATGAAATGAGTTCAGGAATCTGCAATATGAAAGTGTTTGGAAGAGAAATGGTTTCCTATTCCTCTTATTTAACATTACTGGTTAATAGCTTTTCATAAGATATAGTTACACACACACAGACTCTGGCCTTTTCTCCTTCCTTTTAAGAAACTACATGAAAGGGTAACAGACACAGATCCAGCTAACTCCTTTGAGGATGCTTCAGGGGTAGTTTGTGATACATTTTGTGCAGGAATCTGCCAAGGTGATTTCTATGGTAACCTCTATTTGCATTCTTTCAAATGATGGTAAATTCTGACACATTCCATTAAATATTGATAGCAGTATTTCATCTGCAGGAAACCCACATGGGAATATTTAACTTTATCTATTGTCTGAGATTATTCTTTTGTATCAGCAAGCTTTATACATTTAAAATGCTAATTAGATTTTTATAACAAATTTTATCGTTCTGCTCTTCATCTAGATTGCTCCAAACACATTTGTTTACAATTCCAAAATAGTTCCATTAATATTCCACAGCATCATACTCAGAGATTAGCTTAATAGGTAATCTTAAAAATGTACTTAAAGGCTTGTGAAACACCTACAGAATCATAATACTGCAAATTTTATTGGCTAATGGCCAAGTGATTTGTAAGATCAGATTTTAGGGAAAAGAGACAACCCAGAAGAGAAAATGGCTTAATTAGTTTCAAAATTACATTGGTTTCTCAAACAGGAAGCAGTAGTGAAACTGTTTACATAAAGGATTTTTTTATTGGGGGGGTGGGGGGGGGGAGTAAAGTAGGCTAAGAAGAATAGAAAAATAGAGTGCAGGTTATTTTATCTTCATGAGTGACACATGAAATATCTCCAAAGAATTAAAAAACTCCCAATCCTCTGGAAAAATAACCTTGCATCACACTAAAGATTATGTGTTCATTTTATATGAAAATGGTGTTTGGGGATCTGGCTGGTGACTGTTTTCTTACAAAGAAATTAGCAAACATGAATTTGTGGCAGAGGCTCTGAACCGCTACTGTTTCGTGTTTCGCATGGCTGCTCACACATCTGAATAGTAAATACAGGCTGGATTTAAAGCACCACTAGGTAAAGACGGCAGCACTGCTGCTCAGCAGCGTGCAGCTGAACAAAGAGCCAGCATCCGAACAAGCAGTAACAGCGCCAGCTGAAATTGCGATGACCTTTTGTTATTTGGTCTGCTGGCCTACAGGTGAAAAGGGTTGCATAGTAATGGGGAACTTCTGACCCGCTTTGCACTTTTGAGCAGGTTCTGTACTGTAAGGTAATTACAGGAGATGCTTTTAGAAAATTGGTCCTAATATCAAGGTTTTCTGGGTTCCATTAAGGTCTGGAATCAGAAATCCTTGTGCTGAGACAGAAAATTGAAAATATTTGATACTAAGACTGGCTTTCTGAAGAGAAACAGCACTATACATGATTCTAAGCAGTGAAACTACAATTCTTTTGAATTGTTTACTTCCATAGCCCACCTCCAGACCATCTCAATTACAGATGCACAGCTAGTGGGAATTAATCTGTTTGTAGATCTCATACAAATCATGGAATGCACAGATCATGTAATGCTATCTTTAATATCCAACGCATTATTGCTAAGAATTCTTAATCTCTATCCAGTTTAATGTCATAGCCTTCTCCTTTCTTTCTTTTTTTTCTTTAGTAAGACTAACTTCCCATTGAGATAATTTTACAATCTGTTGAAAAGTCAATGGTGTGATATCACAACCTTAAACAATGCATTTAGAAAAATCCTTGGAAGTTGTGAAATGCTGTAAACAGTTCTCTCCATGGTCTAGAGGCTACTTTCAGTACTCTTTTATGAAAATCCAACTGTAGTTCCTTTACGATAGTGCACAACTGCTCAGAGCAAGGATAGAATACGTCCCTTTGCTTCTAAGACTCATTAGGCATAATATAATGGAAAAGTAGGGAGGTAAAGGGAATTGCACAGGGGTGGGGGAAGTGATGTAGGAAAGGAAAAGAGGGAAACTTAGAAGTAAAGGGAAATAGAAAGAAGAGAGAAAATAGTGATAGAGGTTTGTGCTGCCAAAGTTGATTAATGCAAATGAAGTGGCAAGTTTCCAGAGCAAATCCAGGTTAAGTACTGTTAAGCACTACAACAAGGCTCAGAATCAGATCTCATAAGACCTATGGACTGGAGCCAATTAAGTGCTATGGGCACATGGTCCTGGAATCACTGGGAAGGTAATGCTAAACATGCCTTTGAATTGCGCTCTGTATTCTGTGAGGATTATTACTGTAGAAACAACACCAAGCTCAAGATTATTTCATTCTACACATAGCTCAGGTAAATACCCTGGGCTCTGTAGAGCATAGCAGAGACTGCCCAAGCTCTGAACAGGAGCTAGCATGGTCCAGCAGAACATGGCTGCGCTGTTGCTGTACCCTGAAGGATGGAGGAGCATAAGGAATATCTACCTGGTTCTGATGTGCTAAACCGACAAGGAGTCATATTACCTTCCTCAGCAGCAACGAGTCTGTGCTTTGTCACAGAGTTGACCCAGGGCTTGTAACTTTGGGCTCAGTGCTAAAGACTATAAAAATGAGTCTGAACAGAAAACATAGCAAATCCAGTTTGATTGGTGCTGCACCTGCATTAATGAAATGTAATGCATCTGAGCTGGACCTGTAACACTTTACTGCAGCATCTTTCCCTTGCAGCTCACCAAGTGGCACCCTCACTCTGAACAGTCCAGCTCACCATGCTGGACAAGATGTGCTTTTTGGCTGGCTAGCTAAGCAAAATGAGGTGCAGGTAAAGGTGTCATGCACATTTCATTGATCTTCAGGTCCTCAGGTAGTCATTCCTCATGTAACTTATTGATATATGACATGTGCAGTACAACTATTTTGTTCATGAAGTAGACTTACTATCCTAGAACCAGACCCTAACCTCTTGAAGCCATTAAGAAAACTACTAATTACTAAAACTACTTAAGAAGCCATTAAAAAACTACTAATTTCAGTATGGACAGAATTTACATATTGTCTTTTCAAAAGAAGAGGAAAATTGTTTAAATTCTATACTCCCACAGGAATGAAAGGACTCTGGCAGTCCAGAACTCAATGAATGTAAGAAAATATTTTATATGTATATATATTATAATAGAGACATGAAATTTAGTGGCTCTGTGAAATTATATCCCGTTGGTAGGCATAAACAACATTTGTTTAGTGGGATTTGGTAAAATGCACTGCCATGAAAACAGAGTAAAAGGTTGCCACATTTTTAATTTAAAAAGTTTAGAAGTCATGTTTTTCTAGCATATAATTCTAGAATTAAGCTGGAGATAATTCATTTATTCCCCTCTGCAGGGAAGATGCTTGGGCATTCCCATGTAAACCTGAACAAATATTAAACTGTTGAACCCTGTCTTGTAGGGGCTTTCCCTCACCCCCAGTGGATCACAATTGTGATCATCACTTCAATCAACAGACACCAAAATTGCAACAATAAAGTCTGATTGCCAGATCCAGGGGCAGTAAGACCTTTTTTATCCTTTCTCTTTATTTTTTTTCCCTTTCACATTTTCTTAAGTGGTATTACTATAGATAAGAACAATCAAAATGGCTACATACATTCTTTACAATGCATCCAAATAGTTCTGAAATATACCAATATAAATATATATATATTTATAAACACCAATCATTCAGTGCCATTTCACTCTAATCTACCTTCAAAGGATCTATTAACAAGAGCGTGAGTTATCCTCACCTTCAGAGAGTGGTCAAAGAACTAAGGAAGATAATGATGACAGTGCTTTAGGCAGCTACAAAATCCTAGAGCATAATCAGGCTGAATCACTGTGAAGGGTGAAGCTCTGGCCCTCATGTTAAGTTTTCCACTGTGGCAACTGAATGAACATAAGCTGTGCCTGTTGTACCAAATGCAGAATGGGAATATGTACCACACTTCTAGCTGGTGTGACAATTCCATCTGCTCTGGGTTATGTCCCAGAGCCACATAAGGATAAGACCAGTACCCATATTAGCTCCTTTTCACATAAGGAAAACCTGAATATGTGAGCCAGAGGTAAGTCACAGAAAATTCAGTCACATTTCTAGAAGAGAGTCAGGAATTCAGGGTTTCTCTCTTTAGACATAGACTAAGGTAACTCAAAATTTAGCACTGAAATCAATCATATCACACATGCATACTAGGTTCTCTTGACATAGACAGAAATATTTCAGACACTTAGGGTCTCTGAGACCTCCCCCATAAGACAGCTTTCTAGAGCATGAAGTTAAGGAAGACCCACATTGCCCTGGCTGGAGGATAAGCAGGATCCCCTGAAATGCCTGACATGATTCTTGACAGCTGTTTGTGCAACTGGACCCTGTTCAAGATGTCTAGCTTGGAGAATTCCCTTCTGAGGTCCTTTCTATTATCAGCCAAAAGACAGATATCTACTTGGACAAAACAATTCACAAGATATATGAACAGTGGACTTTTCTATACTCTCTTGGAGGAGTTGTCAGGGTAATGAGATCCCAAGTACAATTAGGCAATTAGGCACAACTTTGTTCACCTGAACAAAATCCTTTGCACTGTGAAGAGAATAAGGGGAATTCACAAGGCAGTGGGAGAAAGGAGGTTGAAGGCTGGTATCTGTGTTAAGAACTATCATGTGTTCCTGGTGGGATTGTTAAAAGTTGACCATTTTGCCTATGATTTTCATGAGTGGTAATTTCTTTAGCATCAACAGAGAATGTTTACATGAACTAATTCAGTCTTCCAATGAAGACAGAATTAGTTCAGTCTTGAAGGGTCAGACCCTCTGTTGGGATGAAGCAGAGGGAGAGAAAGTGAAGGAATTGAGAAAAAGACCAGTAGGAGGTAAGGAAGGATTGTCTAAAAGCAGAACTGCCGCACACAGAATAAACATTTTTGCTGTGAGAAGGAGATCTGGAGGCAGCTATTCATTCATTCCCCTCTGTTGTCCCCAAAGTAAACTCAAATGTTTGTACAGCTCTGCTCCAGCTGTGTGTGTGTGGGGGGGGGGGGGGGGGGGGTGAGGTGTGCGGGCGAGTGCTGAAAGATTCATGTAGTGAAGATAATCTTCCCTTTCTGTATCCCTCAAACCCCAACTGATTATAGATTGCACTCAGGAGGCAAGATTAACAGCTCTGCTTCCCAACATCAGCTCTGGTGACTAATAAGAAGGCTAAAGAGCTGCATGATCAACTTCTTCTCTACACAGATATCACTGACTGGGGAGATGTCAACTCCTAAAAGGATGGACACCCTGAGCTACAAAGGGCTTTGAAAAGTTGTCACACTGAATTACAGTCAGTAACCACTCCACTATCACTGAGATACCTGTGATACTTCATTGCTCTTAAAGCCATCCAATCCCTACAATTACTTCTCAGTACCACTGCAGTTCTCCTTCCTTCCTTCCTGCCTTTCTTCCTTCCTTCCTGCCTTCCTTCCTGCCTTCCTGCCTTCCTTCTCTCTTTTTTCCTCAACCCCACCTTTCCTTTTACATTCTTCCTCTCTTTCTTGTTAAGGATTTTTGACTCTCCAGATGCAGTCCTATGGCATTGCTGACAGTGGATTGTACTCTATAGAACTTCCATGCTATTGCCATTAGAAACCTATTATGTATGTGACTATACTTGCCTCCCGAAATATCTCATCTTCTAAGTTGTGGTATTCTTAAATCCCACCTTCTGAGAACAGTTTGAACTTAACAAAGAGATAAATGGCATTAAAAAGAGAAAGCTAAGAAGATTTTAAAGCATATTAGGTTCTGCTCTTTATAAATTAAATTGACAAACTTAAGATTTGCATTTTTTCCCTTTGTGTAAAACAAAAAAGCCACTGAAATATAGTTATAAAACCTTAAAAATTATCCCACAGAAGTAGTATTTTAAGTTTAAGACAAGTAGTTGAATCCGAGATTCAGTCTTGTGGAAGTGCAAACAGCATTGACTTTATCTGTTAGATGGAAGGAAAGGATGTTTATTGACACGGGCAGACAACAGAACTCCTTGATCAAATCCATAACCTTTAGCCACTTGACAATGAGAGTAATGAAATACTGTACCAAAAAGAGGATTGGCTACAAAAAAAATCAAAAATGTTCTTAATCAGAAATAAGCAGGGGTTTCTGATTCTATTTCTTGTCCAGTGGTGTTCAAAGTCAGTGTATTTCTCAATCACTAGAAGTATGTAGCTATGTATTTTTACTACTTTTCTGAAAATAATTTGTTTTTTGTTTTTTAACACAGGTGTTTTCTCAGGACAAGATTCCCAGGTGAGCAGGTGTTTCTGAACTGCCTGACCTGGCTGTCAACAGGTGACAGGTTGACAAACAGGTACATCCCTTCCATTTCTTCTCACTGTACTGAAGTCTTTCTCTGGAATTGAACATTTTTAATATCCTTTAATGAACATAACTCCATCGTTGTCCTTTGGCAAGCAATAGTTGGTTCATATATGAATGCCATGTGTTTCTGTATTCTAGATATATATTACAGTCCCCACTATCCAGAAACACAAGTGTACAAATGAGACAATACATGCAAAGTTCTACCTAGAGAAGGGGAGCCACATGGAGAGCCACATATTTATTTCTGAGAGGTGTCTCATGGCTCAAATAAGGCCAGAATGAGATTCTGCTATATATTTTGAAACTGGCCTCATTTACCTGCTTTTGTAATAGAACATTGTGCACCAGGCTGTAACTGTGAATGATTTCTGCAATGCACCATGGCAGTGTGTTAATTCTATACAGTTAGTTAAATTCTGGGAAGGAAATCAAATTCTGAAAATGCTATTTTCTCCCATGAACAGCAAAATCCAGTGCTCCATCTGCAATAGTGTCACTTAGTGTCACTTAGGGATACTATCCACTTTTTGTCAAGTTCCCTGCTCAGGATGTCTTTTCTTTTCGCTAACCTCAAAGATGACCTGTTTTCTCTTTCCTACTTTATGACACTTACACAAGCTGAATAGAAAATCAAAAGCAAGAAAGGTGTTTTTATCAAAGCACTGTTGTTTTTCAACTTTTCTCTTGTTTTTCTTTGCAAACAGCAAGGTGCCAAAAAAGCATCATTTGATAGACACTAAAACATGAAGAGCAGACACCTCATCTACATTTTTACGAAGAGTAAACAAGTGGGACATTTATGTAAAGTGGGTATTAAACTTCCCACTCCTTTCCCTCCCCCCATACACATTCTTTACTATTGTACTTTGTAAGGGAGGAAAGGTTACATGGTTTTTTTGGGGGTTTGTTTGTTTATTTTTTTCCTCCTGCATTCCTGATATTTGTTTTATAAACATTTAAGTCTTTGGAAATCTGAGTTTCTATAGTTTCTTTCTACTTTGGTGGAAAAGCTTCTTGGCTGTCTTTCTTGAGAAAGTGTTGTGCAGGTGACAGTGAAGAGATGTGGCTGTTCTTATCTAAGTGCTGTCTGGCATTTCCCTGTGTCTGGAGCTCAAGTGAACAGTCACTGCTGACTCTATAGAGTGTTTTACAGTGGCCTTACCTTGTGACATATGCTTTGCACTGCTAGCATGAATGACCCAAGCCATTATCCACCCCTTCTACTCTTTAGCTTTGCTCTTGGAGTATTACCTTAGGCAGAATTTCCATTAGTTCTGAATCCTTATTACTGTTATTTCTCTGATCCACCTCAGTAGGAAGAGTTCCCCTATTCTCAGCGGCATATTCATGGATATGCAGAGGAGAGGGCAGAGGTAAAAATCAGTCTTGCAGTGTATAAAATGGAAAAAAATCCTTCTACAGAATATGATATAAATTTAATTTTTTTTTTTCAACAAGTCCATTTGGTACATGCTTGAGAGAGTCTGAGCCAGGGAATGGAATAAGTCTCTGCAGACATGGCAGGTACATTTGGTTCAATAGAGGTAGCATGACAGGGCTCTATTACAGTAAATAATACAATTCCAGAAATAACCTATGCGGAACATATTGCTTCTGCTGCACATGTCAGGAAATGGACTTTGATCGATGTTGTTGCAACACAAAACCACATACTAAAACTTTTTAATTATGATGACAGTGTAAAAGTGTAGATGGTGCTCACTGGCAGTATTCATAGTCTTTAACAAATGGACAGTGCAGATTAATTCTGCATGCTCTTCATGTTTCACAATTCTTTCTAGTTGCTGCCATCAGCACGTATGGAAGCAATAAGGCACAAGAGAGGGCCTGGTTTTCAACACCTCTGGGGTGTTAGCAGGCATCCTCGGAGGGAGTGATTATCTCATGATAACCACACCACCTGGAGCTACCATATTGCTGCTATAGAAATTCATTAATGTAAGAGAAAAACTCATCATTTTGTGCTAGAGGATGGAGTTAGGAGCTCAGAATGCTAAAGAGCTTTATCAGGAGCTCTAGTTTGCCTCTATTCAGTTCTGTATGAGAATATTCACTAGGCTACAGTACAGCTTTCTCAGTTTTGTAAACTTAGACCACTGCTTTAGAAACATTTTTGCAGCATCCTAGTATGAGAGTCAACAATTAGAAAGAGATGGCACGACCATCAGAGAACAGAAAGTCACATACCTCAGATTGCCTTCTTAAGGGGAGAGTCTCAGAAGACATTCTACACAGAATTTTATCAGAATAAAAAGCACAAGGAAATTGCAAATCAAATTGGATAGGAGTGTCTATAATTTTAAATTGAGTAATTTCTGTTCAGCAATGCACATAGAGTATATTTAATTTGAATTTATCAGAAAAGTATGGAATGAAGTACATGGGAATACAATAACTCATTGTCTGCTGTTCTCTATGATAATCTACCAAACTATTATCTAATTACTTTGATGTTAATGGAGTCATACATGCTGCCTGACCTCTTCAGTGCTGGATGGATGTGTATGTGCTTTTTCTGTCCATCAGGTTTTATGCTTCACTCTCAACTTTCTTGTGAATCTTTTATCTTTGCTTCTGCAGCATTTCCTCTTTAGTAGGAAGGCAGATTTTATTTAAATTAAGAGTTTTTGTTGTACTCTTGTAGGGATAATATCTTGGATTTTAAAACCAGCAAATTTTGAAAAAAACTGTTAAATTATTTATGTTGTGACCGTCTACTTCCATCCCAAGTGTATTTCTTTCTCTTTCATAGAAGTTTATCCATTGAATGAAATTTGGCTTGCCTGTCACCCAGAAACAACAGAAGATACACAGAAAACACCTTTACAAACATCCTTTTGCTTACTAATTTTTTTTCATCTGTGCTTAGCATCTATAGCATGTTGTGGATGTAAAGATGAACCTTCTTCAGACTTTGTAGATGGTGGTGCCATACAGACAGTCAAGAGAACGTAGCCCAGGGAGTGCTAAGTGGCTACAATGACGCAGGAGGTTTTAATTTACAGCTGTCTCCTGCTCACCATTTATTGTGGTTAGTCAGCACACACAGAAGCTAATGTGGGATCATCCTTGGGGACAGGGAGAACTTGGGGATCATTTGCTTGTACAGTATCTCTTAGACACTTGGAGTCCACCTTTAGTCCTCAAAGCTGGGGAGGCAACTTAAGTTTGTTTTTAATGAGTGCGCAATGCACTGCGGAATGTTAACTTCCCTGTTTAGACCCAAAGTTTCTGAGCTCTACAAAATACATTGCTGTTTAGGAGACATCACCTGCTCTTGCTAGACTGGAGCTTATGGCACGACTGAAAATGTATCTATTCTATCATAGCCATGGGCAGGAGAACAATATATTGTTTCTTACATAGCAGCAGCAGTTCTTACTGTACACAGTGGTGGTCCAGACAGATTCGTTTCTATGGTTCAGGGAATAGCTAGAATGGAAAGCTCTTAAGGCCACAGAGACTTGGGTTTTGTAAGTGGACTTATGCTTTTATCAATGATGATGAAATTACATAGTACAAAGAATTTTATTACATTCTTTGAGTGCAGGAAACCCTGACAGAGAAAGGAGTCAAAAACACCTTGTGTATCACCTTATTTGGTTCCCCAGGTAGTTGCAGGGAAAGACTTGTGAAGATACATTTTTGCAGATTTCTGGTGTTACAAGATTTTGCTGGGGTATTTTCTGTGGCTGTTAACACCTAATGCAAAAGAAAATGACTGTATAACTGTTCAAGCTTGCACTTGAGAGCATGGCTGTCATTTATAACATTTGGCATGTGCAAGTCAAAAGTCTTGTTTTGTGGCTTGATCTAGTTCACCATTCTGACTTAGAAAAGTAGCTATATAAGACAGACCACCAGAGAAGGTCCTCTGGGTATTTTTTTTACCCTAGACAGAGTCTAGGAGCATTAGCAACTCCTTGTCTCTTGCTGATCCTACCAGCTGCTGGAATGGAAATCTAGTCAAAATTAAATGCTGTTCAAGACCTTCATGCAACTTTACTATTATGTTCAGGATTGGAAGAAGGACTGAACTAGAGACATGAAAGCTCCTGTAAGATTGGTACTGACAGGGGTTAAATGAGCCTGCAGTGCTCTGCAGGGAGCCAGGCATCATCAGGGACCTGTCCATATGTTTGGTTTCTCAAGACTGCTGTAGAGCAGTTGTGCCTTATGACTGATGTCCAAAGGAAAAATTTCTTATAAATTCCAGAAGCTAAGATGCAGGAGACTTGGCTTTCCTTCTCTCTTCCACAATACCTAATGACAAGCTCTTTTAGATTGCCATGGAGTGCCATCATTTAGTGCTGATTTTTGTTTCCTATAATTTCCAGCTCCTGACTGCACAAGGAACTCCGCAGCCTGGAAATATATTAGCTGATGCCTAAGGTGTAGTGTGAAGGTAGTATCCAGTAACCAAATGTGATAAATTACTAATGCCAGTCAGTCAATGTGGGTTTGTTGTTTCACTCTGTTACTGGTTTACTGGGTTTTCTTGTGTGTCTAAGATGGTCTAGACTTGCAGACTGTGGTGCCTTTAAATGCCACTACATAGACAAAAGAAGCCAAATAATTTACTGCATGACATGTTTGTCCTTCCCAGATTTTTAGCCGGACTGATCCTCTTACTTTCTATGACTTTTTTTCCTTTATAAGAAGTGTTCAGACTTTCCTTGTGAAATACTATTTTGTTCAAAATCTGGTACTTGCAGCTTTCACATGCTAGATTATATGGTTCATGAGTTCTGCCATGTGAGTTTTTCTTCATTGTGTACTGTAGCTCATGGTGAGCTTCACAGATCTTGAACAGCTCTGCCTTTGATGGATGTCAGTACATTTTCTCAGTGGCTGCCTTTTATTAGTTTCAAAAGATAACAGTCTGTGTAGCCACACACTCAGGTGTTTATGTGTGTGAAGGGCACCAGGAGGAAAAATGTGAAATCTCCTGCTCTTTGCCAGATTTTGCCCTTCAGAATATTTACATCTGCTTTGTAAGACATTTAACATAATAGTGAAGCTGTAGGAAGCCAGAAGTGCTTCCCTGATATAGAGACAGGAACTGCTCAGATTGAGATCGTTCATACTTTCTGAACCTCCGAGTCCCTCTCTGCTCAAAAAGTATAATAATATTCAACCCCAAAGAGTTTTCAGATTAGTAATTTTAAAGAAAATTACCACTTAGTCCAAAAGAAATTCTGAATTGCTTTGTTATGCCTGAACATAGGTTTTTTGGAAGATCCCTTTCAGACAACTGAACTGTGTTTGCTGCATACTTCTGTTTCTAGATCAACCCAAAGTGGGAGTAGCATAAGGGTATGGTTCTTGAGACTGAAGCCATGTAATGTACATAGAAGCCATTTAATGTGTATAAGAGCATTGCTGCATATTCTTGAGCACCATCTGCTGGCATTTTCTTATCTAACCAGTATTTGCATAATTGGAAGTGTCTCTCTTTACAGAATGTTCCTCAAAGAGGCATGAGCTGAAGCCCTCAGGAAAATAAAGTCTGTTTCTTATGTGTGCCTGGAAAGAGGCCATGTAGAAAAGGTCTGGAAATGGCTTTGGAAAATACTAGTAAGATATTGCTAGTCTATGAAAATGCCCTAAATGCAGCATAAAGATTTGTATTGTGATGGGCAATGCCTCGAGTAAGGATTTTGGCATTGTCCATCTCTTTTTATTCTGCAGCAGGTGTGATACCAGCCACTGTCTTTTGCCAAAGTGGTCCCAAGCCAAGGAAAGTGACCATAAGGGGTTTTCAATTAGTTATTCAGCCATCAAGATACCAGATTTGTCTAAGGACCTCCTGAGAAATGGTGGAATTCCTCCTTCAGAGGAATGTGCGGAGGAAGGCAGTAGAGATAAAGGAAGGAACGTCAACATTAATCTATTCTGGCTCTTTGATGCATGTATACTCAATATCCATGTCCTCTTTCACGACCTAGAAACTCAGTACATCTCCGAAACATAACTGAAGAGATTGTCCATAGTATAGCCCATAAAAAAACATTTAAACATAGGCAAATTAGCTTTAAAATACTTATCCCAGGTGCAGATACCTGTGCAGACACCTGTGAAATCTTCAAAACCCTTCCAATAATTTGGCTGTTTAGCCCCACCAGGTTGTAATGTTGACTAATGTCTGTGCGGCCCACCAGCGACTCTGGTTTAGTCTCATTTCATTAATGTGGTAGTCCTACAACAAAATGACAACAAAACTTATTTCTATGTTACAGAAAACTAAGCTGCTGGTTAGTTTTGTGCATTTTTATTATTTTAGCACCTTTAAAGTCTCAAAATGTTATGAATGTTATTCTAAGTCTTGTGGTGGTATAAGGACTCTTTAGTGGCACCTGCTGTATTTTGTACTTAGGATTTATGGCAATGAAAGCAGAACAAAGAAGGAAACACAACACAGTGAATGCTGTTTCCTGCAGAAGGCCTTTTTTTTACTGAGGTTCCCTAGAGTTCAGTGGAGTGTCAGACATTGCTTCACCCTGCTCTATCCCTTGGTAGTTCTTTATACAGGTACATATTACAATGATTATAATTTTCAAAGGTACCAATGACTATAAGATCTGAAGCAGTCATAGCTCCAAAATATTTTTCAGACTTCTCTGGAGAAGTTAATTTCAGGAACAATAGATGTACATGAGGAAAAATATTACATAGTCACTATGGAAAATACCAAACCACTAACAATGATCTTAGACCCGTGATGCTTTTTGATGCAGCTCCTTATTTCAACTTCAAGGGGTGTCTACCTCTTTTCAGGAGTTCAGTGCTTTTCCTAGAAGCAGGATGAGTACTGACATTCAATACCATTGTGTATTCAAAAGATAATGCAACTCTATTCAGATCCATTTAAAAAGAATATTTATTGAACTAAAAGAATAGTCAAAAATATGTACCATATTCTTATTTATACAGCTATGGCATATGCAAGTTTAGATGCCTCTTACAAGGTGTCTACTTGTGCTTTTTTATCAGCCCGATGCAGCTAGACCTAGCAAGACATTTTCCATTTACAGGGAGGATAGAATAACCCATTAAATCCAGGGTTTTTAACTTTAGCTTCAACTTAAAATGTTTTAAATTCCCCAGAATTAATAAGTTAGTGCATTGTCTATCAGAAACAAAATTACAACCGAAACTTAGCCTGATTCCCATCTCCAAATTCTGTATATTTTTTTTTTCAGTCAATTGCATTACTTTCCAGTGTAACATGTCACCGTAAGGGACTGTGGCAGTCCAACTAGTGATTAAGTTTGAGCTAAACCTTTAATTTGAATTCAAATCCTTCACACAGCTCTCGGGTTTTGTATCTTTTTCAGTGAATAATATTTTCTTCAGTTCTGAGAGGAAAGTACTTCTACATTTCTATTTCTGTGCATGGAGAAGTGTGGAAGAATACAAGCAGTATCAGTACTGTTTATAGTCATTATCACTGGTAAGTAAGGAATATTAAGCTCTGACATCTTTAGCCTTCAGATAAAACTGCTTTCACAAACCAATTTATAATGTCTTGTCCTGGGAGCTCTATGTAGAGATGGAAGAGATGTTAATGTAATAAAATAAAAAGGGAAGGTAGATTAATGGTCTTGTTACTCCTGAACTTCTCAGTTGTACTATGCATTTATTGTCTAACCAGTATCGAACTGTGGAGTACTGTGTGTTTGTACCAATTTTCTTGTTGCTGAAGGTGCACCAGCAGTTTGTTGCAAAGGCAGGTCTTCTCTGAGGAATGGTATTGATGGATGATGGATGGATGGATAACTGCTTATGTGACTATCATTAACCCTGTGTATGCAATGCAAAGTTTGCATTCAAGACTTAAAAAAGTGAATTGAATTAATAAGCTTAAAACCCAATCAACCAAACAAAACCAAATCAGATTTCCATCAAAAGTTTACAATGAATTAGTTGTGAGACAAAACTAATATTAACCCATCTGGAAAGGTGGCTTTTTGCAATTGCCAAAATTAGGACTGTGTGCCATATCACTTCCCCTTAAGCAGATAAAATAGAGGTTAAGCTGGACTCAGGGAGACCAGGTCCTGTGCTGACCCAAGGCCACTGGCATATAGGTGCCCTATAAGACTGCTCAGACCAAGACTTTTTCACAGGTAAACCAATAGGTCCAGAATCTGCTTTTTCTTCTTATCTGAAGGCTATGGCTTGTAACCTTATGTCAACTTCAAAGACATTTTGTCAGCACAGCGCAGCTTCTCTGCTGCCATTTAAGGTAAGGCAGTAAAAGTTTTTCCTGACTTGACAATTCTCAGACTTACCAACCATCCAGTTTTCTCTCATTAGAGGGGAGATCTAGAAAGGTTGAATGTTTTCTTGCCAGTATAAAAGCTGTCTCCATTATTGCAAACAAGAGACAGTTAAAGAAAATTAAACATCCTAATGCTACACACAAAAAGAAAAACAAAAAAGAAATAGCAAAGAAGAAAAAGACATTAAAACCTAGGACCTTGTGGCAACTAATACTGCTGAGTATTGCCAGAACTATAAAGCAAGTCTTAAAGCAGTTAAAAGTTAAATTACATAACTCAAGACTGCTGCAGCCTGATTGAAAACGTTTGGAATTAATGAGAAGGCTCATGTTGTGTGCCTGCATTATGGGAGGCAAAGACCAGACTGGAAAACAGGCTTACATTATTTAAACTTGTCACACATTTTTCTGCTAACACAGCTGGCTATTCCCTTCAGCTCAGTGTCCAAAACCAGAATCATATGACCAAAAAGAAGACAGTCTTTAAGCCAGGTGCCATAGACTAGTTGTGTCCACCTTACCTAGCAGTTAGGGCTCCCTTGCTCCCAGGGCTCCCTTGATTCCATGTGTGCCCTGTGCAGTCCTAAAGCATAATTTTTAACTTGTGGGTTTTTTTGGCTGATTATTTTTCAGATCAAAGTGCTCCAAATGCATGAATGCCGCTATGTCTTCACCTCATGAAAGTGACTGTGCATGTTGCATTCACTGAGTGATGGCAAAGTCACAGCAGACAACCTCTTGCTGCACCTGTGAAACAGCGTCAGTTTTAGCAGGACATGGGCATGCCAGTAGAGCAGATCAGCACAAGACCTGGTCCACCTAAGTTCTTCTGTACTAAAGAAAGTTCACCTCTGTACTAAATGCTGAAGAGGAACTAACATGATGTGAAGACTTCCTTTTGGCACCTACACGATATCATGTTTCTAGATTGGCTTATATTGTTTTCTTATGAGCAGCTGGTATGGGAGGTAGCCTGGGAACAGGGGACACTGTGAAACCAAAGGAGGGTAGCTGCTGTGGGGTGCCAGGTATACTGTAGTTTCTAGAGAATGGAGTGGAGATGCCAGCTCCTGTGCTGGTGGAGTTCCCAAGTGACTTGTAAACTGGGAAATAGCATCCCAGAGCCTAAAGTAAGCTTAGTGATAGAAGGCTAGCAATGGGGAGGAGACAGATACCTATCCACTTCCATGATATCCAAATCCTACCACATTTCTGAGTACTTCTTGGTCTTTCCTGGTCTCCATCCTGAAGTTCTAGGCCTGTTGCTCAACTGTCTTGGCACCTTTATTTTTCTCCTGCTGTACTACTGCCATATCAATATCAAACTTTGCTACCCTTCTTTGTCCACACACCATGAAAAGAAGGGAATTTCTTTCTTGTTAGTCTTGGAATAAAATTAATCCATACATATTCTGCTGAAGAGCACTGAGTGGCTCTGGAAAAAAATCCCTGATTGCCTTATAGCTAAGCACAGTTGTAAGCAAGATGTAGGTATGGAAGAACTTGGACAGAGGGAGATTTGGGCTGGCACTGAGCTTTACTGTATTCTAAAATAAGAAGATTCTCATCATGACAACAGCCTGTTTCTGCGCCCTGATCTGTCAGATCAGGGTCTTATTGCTGAACCTCATCTTGAACCTGAATGGAAAATTCTCGTCCCAGACAAACCCTGCTGAGAATAGACTGGTACTTATGATCTCTGACCCTTTCTCCAGATAATATATTCTGTATTCCAGTAAAAGCAAGTTGCAAGTGTCTGTGATATGTTCCAGGAAATCAATGTTTTTTTGAGAAGGTAAATGAACTTTTCTAGCTCCTCTGCCCTTGTCTGGAGTTGGAAAAAAACCTCAAAGATCATTGAGTCCTACAGTTAGCCCACAGGTGTCAAGTCCACCACTTAAACATGTCTCTGATACTAAATCCATGTCTTTAAATGCCTCCAGGTATAGTGGCTCAACTAGTATCCCTGGGCAGTCCCTTTCAATGTTTGAAAACCTTTTCAGTGAAGAATTTTTTCTTAAAAATGCATGATCATACTCCTCTTCTGCTCTCCCACAGCCCTGCTGGGTGCTGTGTACTTTATGGAACTCCTCTTGTGTTGTTGGGGAGGCAGTGAGGAGTAACAAAGCCCCCTCAGGTGCAGTGAGGCACTTTTCCATTGATACTATCTTTGTTCAATGCTTCATTTTAGCATTCATTGTGGGTGGATTGGGGAGCACATTCCATGACTTAATGGGTGGCATTATTTCTTCTGAGTTTAACTGTTCTCTAAAGTCACCAGTGTCCATTAGGCTACAAATGGAATGTTGCTGGTAGATTTGTTTCATTGGATGCCTTTAGAAATCCTCCCTCTAACCCCAACAATAACTTACTAAGTGAGAGGGATGGGAATTGGGTTTATGCTGCTGCTGGTTAGTACAAAACCTTCTTATCAAAGACACATTACTATGGAAATCCAGGATTCAGTTGGTCTTGGTAGTAACGTAACCATCAGAAAATGCTACAGTTTGGCATCACAAAAGTAGCCTCAACCTGTGAAGCTTAATCTTGCATGCAGTGATTCATAGGTACACCATGAAAAAAAAAGTGGCTCTGCAACAGTGAAGTAAGTTGAAGGCTGCTGCAAAGAAGGGAAGAATAATCTCGGTGTATGAGAGAAGAGCAATGAGCATGTATCAAGGAAAATTCAGGCTGGATTTGAGAAAAACCTTTTAAATGATAGAAGTAGTGAAGCACTGCAATAGATTTTCTGGGGTGGATATGGCAGAACTGGAAATCTTTAAGAACTGATGAGACAAAAATATATGAGATGGGATATCACTGAAGCTGATCTTGCCATGGCATAGGGCAAGTTAGATGACCCCCTGAATTTCCTTTAGATTATTTTTATCTAAAAGTGTAGTTTTTATTGCATAGCTCTTGACATTTTATGCTTTGCTGGTAGTACTGCATTCTGGAAACAAGGACTGTAGCTGTCACTTCACCCTGTGTTTCTGAAGATGAATTCTGAAATGTAGCTAATCAAAAAGGAAATAAAGACCAAAGGAGGAAACAGAGTGATTTTAAGCCATGCTTGTGTTTGTGAATACTTTTTATTGACAAAACTAGAGAAGTCCAAACCATAGCACAGAGGAGCTTCTCTCTGGTGAGTGTTAAATATTATCGTGAAACTTGCATTCCAGTAAGAATTAAATTTTGCCGGAGACAGAAATTTTTAAGGCTTCCCACTGCCTGAAAAAACATGGAGGCTGTTGTTTATGCATATTTATTTATCCCTTTTTCACCAGGAAAACACTTTTACAGTCATTACAGCAGTGCTTTAGAGAGTTTAATATAATTGAGATGCTGTAGGCAGGGGAAAAAATTGTGTTTTGGAGGTGGAACTCCCAAAGGAAACTGAGTTCTGGCTCCAGCTACATTTTCCTGCTAGAATCCAGCTTTTTAGATAAATGTCAGACAGGAGTTCGAAGCTGAAAATAGAAGCAGATGATGAAAATAATTCTAATCGCTAAAGCACGATACAGAAACAGCAGAATAGGAAACTGGTCCTAGGTGGAGCTAATAAATCCATGTCTGACAGCCAGATACAGTGGAGTGTACAAATTATATGCTTTCATCCAGGGAGATTTTTTTGAGCAAGACTGAGGTTTTAATGTGATTGCCTTCTTGTGACAATTAGAAGGAACTGCATTATTCGTTGCAGGGAGAGGGCACTGAGCAAAGGTCACTGAGAGCACAGTCTTCCACACTGCAATTGAATCACCTTTGGTAGCAAATTGTATGCTCCATTTTAAACAAGAAAATAGAGGCAAATCACAATAGCTGAGAAAGAATGGAAGCATGCACTGGCTCTTCCGAGTGTAGGTGAACACTGAATGTCATGCTAAGAGAATGGCTAAAAGACAGTAAGAAATAAAAATGGCATGTCCTCTTTACATTTATTTGTGTATTTTAAAATACAGTTGTTCTATTATGTTATTGTTGAAACACATGGATATTTAAGTCACAGGAATAAAACAACAAAAAAAAATGTAACCCCTCCTTCCCCTATACCCTTCATTTCAGCGATTATAGTAGTGTGGATACTTTGATGTTTTAAATTCTAATTCCTTTGTTGTGATTTTTATGGTTGCTTTGAAAGTTACTTTGTTGTTTTTTTGTATTTTCTTTCCTAATAGTTTTATCAAGTGATGCTTCTATTACAGCTAAGGCACTTAAAGGAAATACATTATTTAAATGTGAAATGGAAAGAGACAAAATGTAAGACTGTGGTGCATTTTTCTTTGTCATTCACAGACATAACAGAACAACTCAGAAGAAAAAAAAAAAAAAGGCAGGCAACTACATACTCTCTTATCTGCTAGCCACATCCATATGTAGTCCTTCCACCTTTAACAAACACCAGTTTTGTTTCCAGAATACAAACAAGGAACTGGCTTATATCTATGTATTATGGAGGGGAAAAAAAGCAAGGCACTGATTTAAAAAAATGGCTGAACAAACCTACTGCTTCTGACAGTCAAAAAGGGTCTTTCTTTCTAACTGCTTCCATGCATTTATACTATGCTAACCATTCTCAACCCAATGCATTTTATTATAATAATAATTGTTCTTTATTGCAGTAACATGTAAGGATTCCAAATAGGGTTCAAGACCCTATTATTCTAGGCACCATCCATGTGCATAATAAAACCATCTCTGCTGTAAAGAGCTTACGATCTTGACATATGACAAGGCATAACAGTAAAAGAGAACAAACAATTTCAGGGGAGGGGTGGAAAAGAAGCTATCAAGAAAGCCAATACACAGGGTGTGCTAAGTAGCAGTGTCTGAACACTAACTGATTAGCTATTGTCAAGGGTTTTGTATAATCTGTGGAAATAGTTTTTCACTGTGCCTTCTATATCACTTAGTTTCCAGTTTATAAAATGCAAATGTGGTTGTTACACCCCTTGAATAAACTGCAGGGAGGAGTAGGGAAAGGAAAGCTGAAAGATGGAAATTGTACATGATCTCTAAAGGGTAAGATCTAAGGATATGGGAGCTTGGTGCCAACCATACCTGATACCTGTACCCAAGTACATTAAGGGAGTTTTCACTGCTTTAATCTTTAAAAAGTCTAAAGGAAAGTGGGATCACTTTTGATGTTAATACATTTATCATACACCTATTGCAGATACGGGAAAACAATGCATATATGAACAGTTTATGGATGAAGTATCTTATTTCTTCTCCTTGTTTAAGAGTTCTTAAATAGTGAACATAGTAACTTGGATGCATGGTAAAAAGAGGCTGAAATAGCTTCTTTGACTGAAATGCAGAGATCGAGATCTCAATTTTCTCTTCCTATTCTTGAATTACACAATCATAACACCCCTTCCCAGAACAGAATTTATATGGATTTCCTATAATACACATGGGTGCTAGCATCCTGTAAATTTTCTGCTAGTCAATTATTATGTGAGCATATAAATGAGAATGGATTACCACAGAAGATGTGAAAGTAGAAATAAAGAGAGCTGCATTTTTTTTTTGTCTCAGCAAAACCTTAAGAGAAGTAAGTATTGGCAGTTCCTCAGTTTAAGCTTTTAAATGTAATGTTTCAGAAGTATTATTACTTAATTCTTTGAAGTGAAAAAGAAGTTGTGGGAAAAAAATAGGTGGTAAACAAAGTACATTAATATGCCAAAAAAAAGATGTCATTTAATAATGTTTTTCCAGGATGCATATAGAGAATCAATATAAGATTTTGAATTCCTGGCTGGGCCAGGAGGAACTGTGCTTAATGGAGAAATTCTGTGATGCCTTTGCAAGTTGCTCATGTTCATGATGGTTCAGACAGCTCCTTAAATTTTTCTGTAGTTTTGTCTTTTGCCCAGGCAGCACTGCGTGTTCCTCACTGGCACATGTGCATTTTGCCATCAACACCCCTTTGAGTGATGCTGCCAAGAGTTTTCTTGTCACGTGAAGCTGTCCAGTGATGGTAGAGGTGCTGGGGGTGCCTCACACAGACTTATCTCAGGTGCCTTATGCTGAACTGTGCTGAGGATCTGTTGGCTGTGAGGTGGAAACACCAGGCAGGGAGCTGTGACTGTAGTTGCCTCTTGGGGACCAGGATACTCCTGTGAGCTGTGTGTGAGAGGATTGTGAGATGCTAAAGTGCCTGCAGAGCTGAGGAGACAGTGTGGCTCCCAGGCGGAATGACTGTGGTGGTGGTAGCAGTGAACAGGGCTCATGGATCCAGTTTTTAATGGCCAGACATGGGCTGAGCCACTTTCAGGAGAGCATTGGTTGATTTTAGGCAGTTTGTCTCCTAAGTATCCTGGAGGTGGACTTCTCCAGAGGAACATTCAGAGCAGACTGATGTACTTCTCAATCTACATTCTGTGTAGGCAGCATAAAGTTACTCAGTCCTGTTTCTGGGGAATGATCTCACTGAAAGTGAATCCCACAACTTTTTCATCTTGTTTTGTTAATATAGTTTGCATAAAATTTTACTATATGTTAGTATAAAAGTTATAATAAAACAATGTTTGCAAGTAGCTTTTTCCTTTGGGCAATGAGCAGGGATATGGCTGTGTAACTATTTGTGCTGTGCATCCATTCTCCATGGGAGGGTATCAGAAAATGGCCTTCTCAATTCCAGTAACTATTGCTATGAACAAGTTTTGCCCCAGTTCAACATAGCCTTCACCTCCAGAAATCAGTGATTATTGTGAAGTGGCTTTCTCCTCCCACTGAATTCCAACAGCTCTTTGGCAGGTTAATCCAGATGTCGTTTAGGTGGGTAAAATAAACTGTGATGAATCCCACCTTGGTGCTACCTCCTTTGAAAGGATGTAATGAGTAATCAGCAGAAACTCTGTGGCAAAGCATCAGTCCTTTAGAAGAACTTTTCTGAAACGGAAATGCCTGGTGTCTCCATCTCTCTGGCTTAATGCTCCAAAAGCATTAAATATATGAGTCTTAGCTTTTGCTCTTTTCCTATATTTTCCTTCTGGCTAGATCAGGTGCTACCTTCTTTGACATGATGGCTTTGATGTATTGTTAGAGCTGTTATTTACAGATGACGTGGAGAGCCTGGGGAACAAAACCCAGCTGAGCACTGCACTAGGCAGTGGCTTGTCTGAGATGTAGGTACTGCAATGGTGATGCTAGCTACCATTTTCTCAGATTTAACCTTTCATACACAACTGTTTTGCTTATGAATTTAAAGTTGCTCTTTTCTGTTTTCTATATCAACCACATGCGCGCACACACACACACACACACACACACACGTGTACACAGATATGTACAAGCAATCTGTATATGTGCATAAACATGTGCTTTTGCCCTGAATCTGTGAAACAAACAAATATTATTTTCCTGCTCAGCTGAATTGTGTTCCACTGTTTACCACCATTTTGTAAGGTGGATTTTAAGAATTTAGCAGAAAAAACAAAACCCGTAGGGGAAAAAGCTAGCTTTCAAGCCAGTCAGGGTCAATTAAAAGGGAGCCTCGGATGCAAATGCCACATCAGCACCAATTTTGTCACTAAGAACTTTAAGATCAGAAGCAATTACCTTCAATAGCACCTTGTTTTTATGTGTCTACCCTTCATAGCCTTGGCTAGTAGCTCGGCCTACACCATAATTTACACTGACATCTAATTTCAGTGGATCTGCAAGCAATCTAACTGAAGATGGAGATACTGAGAGTGAGGAGTCCTTCTTTATCACCGCAGACATAAAGATTCATTATTTTTTGCCAATTCAGAAAGTGAGACTTATGGGAATTAAGCTTTTTTTCATGCACGTATGTGCCTGTTTTGCATATCTCATTACTTGAATTATTTCCTGGTTTAGGCAAATGATTGCTGCATTTAACTAGATGATTAAACACTCTAACAGCTCACAAAGGAAAAAAAAAAAACAGCCAAGTGCTACTAGCATTCAGTAGATTTACCATTTTCAAATGTCTATGTAAAATGAGAGCAAAAGAAAAAGAGTGCATTCATTGCTAATCATATTCTTTGAAGTATAGTAGAGACCTGGCAATTTTATATTGTGCATGAAAGTAACAACATTAGACTAAGATTATTTTAAGAAACACTTTTATCATTTTCTAACTGACAGACAGGGCAAACCAGCCATGCAGGTTGATGTTTCCTCCTGAAACAATGAAAGAACCCCACAATGATGTGATTAATGACTTGCATCCATTTTCTCTGATCCTCAAACTTGAATATAGAAAGCAGAGCTGATCTCTACACTATTATCCAGCCTTCTATTCAGACCAGGCTAATACCAGCACAACTTCTTTTGTGACGCTTGTTCCCCAAGCCAAGCAATTTGCATATCACAGAGAATAAGGTTATGTAACCCAGTTGTTGATTTTGATGGTGCAAAGAACTGTCAGGGTTGTTTTTGTCACAGAGTGTGTTTTTAAAGCAGGTGTTAAAAATCATTTATTCTTGCTTGTTATTTTACATGATGCAAAAATGCTCATTGTTGTAAATGCATAATTAGTAAGAGAAATTCTTGTGACTTGTATGTCAGCATGTACTTTTTCAATTAATGTTATGCAGATGGTGAAACAAGATAGTTGTTACTAAAGGCAACCCTTGCTTCTCTGTTTGAAAATGCAATTGCCCTTACAGCTCTCTTTCACAGAGTGCCTTGAGATTGTTGTAGGTCACTTTCTTACAAACTCTTGCAGAATAGTTGTAAATGCCATAAATCAAAAGTTTAGGTGACTTATGCTTTTGGTTCATGTTCTTAAGGTCTGCCAGGGAAAGTGACCCGTTTCAAATTGGACCAAAAGACAAAGAGCCTGAACACTGAAGGACACTCGAGTCTGACAAGCATTGCATAAGGACCATGATGCAGAAGGCAGTGTGCTTGCTCAGCACATGACTTGCCACTTTTGTCCGTTTGCACATGAAATGATCACCATAATGGGAAGGAATAAGGAATTAAAAACCTGCTCTGAAGAGGGAGTAGAAACATTGGAGGGAGAAGTTCTTACTGATGCCTGTTGTAAAAGTATTGGCTGCAGGTTCTTAAAGTATAAACCAAACTGATGAAAAGATAAAAAAAGACAGTTTATTGCTTTAGTTTCTTGCCATTTTTACATGATGGGAATGCAGGTTTTCTAAAGCATAACCTGTGGTACAGAAGTTATAGCAAACAAACAAATAAATACCAATGCAGATGAATATACAAAATTGACTCAGTCAGATTCCTGAGCTTATAGTACTTAATCTTCTACTGTAGTGCAGCTGAATTGGCAGAAGTGGAAATGCATTTGGAAAGTTCAAGCATTTTTAATCCTGCTGCATAAATTGAGCTATTAATTCTAAATTACAGGGGAAAACCACTGTTTTATCCAAAGCAATTTTAGCACTTTCCCTACAGAAAACATTCCACCTAGTGTCATTTAAGTGGCCCAAATTAGTTTAGTCAAAGGAGTAATAAAATTAACTTAAACACCAACAGATGTCCACACAAAGGGCATTTGGAACCAAAATAATTTTGATCTTTCAAGATGCCTTTTGTTACTCTAAGTGTTGTCCTCTTTTCAGGGAAAATGCTATAAGTATGAAAACATAAATGGCATCAGGCATAAGTGCGCCTTTCCTATGTACAGACCAAAGACATTTTGCCTTCCTGGAGGGCTAGGGAGTCAATCACAACCATATAATGGACTCACTGGGATGGCTTGCACCTGGAGAGCAGCCAAAACTCATCCCTTCCCTGCCCTGCACCTCCACAGTGCCCACCTAGGGTGCCTATGCTCCAAATGGTCTCACTCCCCTCCTCAGACTTCATTAACCAGGTCCAAATGCTCCAGTCTTTCTTTAGTGGAAGCTTCTTCTAGATACAAGGCAACCTTCTCAGAGCTGAAGCTATTGAGGCAGAACAGAGACCGATGACCATTTCACCTTCCTTGATTGATTTTCTCAGCAGTTACAGAAATGAAGGTCCTGAGAGCTCTGAAGGACAGCAAGGTCTTTACATCATTCTTTGGTGAACCGTCAGTCTTTCCCTTTGCTTTTTAGCTCTCCATTGACTTCTAATAACCTTTCTGAGACACCAATTTATTCCATTAGAAAAGGAACTTTCCACATGAGATTTTCACAGTACTTGGGGTACAAGTTAAGGATAAGTTCAGGCTGCTGGTTTCAGAGGATAACTCCTTGAGCCTTCCAGACAACCAGACTTTATCTACTTCCAGAAATTTTTCCTGTTCAAGATTTTGAAATTGGAAGCTTCATTACAAATGTAATTTTTGTGCATATTTTAAACATCATTTAAGGCAACTCTGATAACTTCTTTCAATAACATGTTGTATGACTAGCTCTTCACTGCTGACCCAAAGATGACTCATCATTTTTGCCTTCATAACTTTTTGTTAAAGAAAGCTTGCCAAATGCAATATGGAGAAACATCTGGGACTTTTTTTTTTTTTTTAAATATAAGTCCAGATATCTTTTATTCACTATAGTAATAAAATTAAATCTTCATCTGAATGTAAATCTGATGCAAGCATTTTAGAAAAATCTGGCATGAGACCAGTCTTTCCTTAAAATAAATTTTGGTATAAACTAGTTCTACTTTATCTGCACTATTGCTTCATATTTTTATTATTTACTCTCTGTCACACTGCTAATGTACAGTGCAACTACACTGCCTTATGTTTATTTATGATTTTCTGAAGAAAGCCTTTATCTGCTTCCCATCAGGATTGCTATTGCTCTATTTTTCTTTTATAGCTGTTACAGCACTATAATGTCTTGTACTATTCTCCGCTTTGTTGTCCAGGCTTTTTGCATTAATCTAGGAACATTATTTCTCTCAGAAATCATCCTATTTCCTACATGAATTAAGTTCAGTAACTTCCATAAGCTGAACTGACTTATACACCACTAATTTATTTTTATATTATTGCTTTTTTTTTTTTTTATCCTCCTGCCTTCTGCACCTTCTTATCCATTATTAAAATCTTGTTTACCTGGCTTTTCTTATCTCTGTGTATTGAAAATAGACGTAAATTATGTTCCAGTGATATTCTTAAATTCCATGTTTCTTCGTAATACGTTCCTACACTCAGGTTGTAAAAACTCGGTGCTCCAAGTATTCAATAGAAGTCAGTCTGATTAGAAGGTGCAGAGACACCTTTTCTGTTGCAAAGCCCCTGATAGACCTTTAGGACTCAGACCCTTCAGGGACTTATGCAATGTTGCACGCCCAAAACTCTCTGGCAAGGATGCCGTTTGTTTAACCACTTCCTAATGTTGGTCAGTGAATAAGATATTCCAGACAACTTTACATTAACATACAATCTTTACCATTACCTTGATGGAATAGGCAATAATATGGCTTTAATAATCATAAGATGTGAGAAATGTATCACTTGCCAGTTCCCCATGTTTACCCCTATAGTCAAGAAATGGTAAGATACAATAAATATGTATGAAATACAAATATTAATTAGTCACTTACTATATTTAGAGAAAGAACTACATACATAAAAGAAAATCTGTATGTTAAATAATTTCTAAAATGTTTCTTTGATCAAACAATCTGTCAAGATGGTTAGATGGACTTGCACACATATGGATTTATTACACAAATAATTTCTCCAACAATATTACATTCACCAAAGAAAACCCTTGGTTTGAAGATACATATTACCTGATGTGCCATCAATTCCCCATAAGTTTCTCTTAAGATTCAGACATTCAGAATGTAAATTCATATCTGAAGAATTCCTGTGAACTCTAACTTGGCTTGGATTCTTGTCTGAATAAAATGCTGAAAATTATTTATTGAACAAATTTTTATAAAGATTTATGCTCTTTGGCTATATTTTTTAAAGCCACTGATTATCTAGGTTTTAGGCCGACTATCCTAGTTCATAGCTAAGCACAAACATACAAATCACTAGGAAAATGCTCCTTTCCCCTAAGTGAGTGGGAATCAACAGGCAAATAAATATTAATCATCATCATCATCCTCATCATCATGTCCCCAGATTACATTTCTAACAAACTTCATAAATCTCCTTACTCTTCTTTTGCTTATTCCTATCCTTTTCTAGAAAATAAACAGTCCCCTAAAACCACTTCAGACTTCACTTCTTTTAATATCCACCCTAAAAATATTGTGGAAATATTTTTTCAGAAGGGATGTTTGGAGCTCATTTAATTCTCCTTAAAGTAAGCTCAGTTTCAAAACTTCATCAGAAACATTTTGAAGCAATTGTGAAAATTTCCAAGCATGTAGCTCTGGAAAACTCTCTGGGAACTTGTTCCAGAGCTTGGTCCCTCTCACCGTGATCAAGCTACACCTGGTCACAGTTTGAAGCGAAGTTTGGTTCTATCTTTGCAGCTCACTTTTAGGTAGTTGAAAGCAACAACCTGAATTACCTCCTCCCCCTACTCCATCATTGCTTTCTTTTCTCCAGGCTGAACAAATAATTTCCTTTTGGTCTCTGCATGTCATGCGCTTTGGTCTTTCTAGTAATCAGCTGGGAGGATCCAAAGCCGGAGGCTGTTTTGGATGGAGCTTCACAAGAGCAAAATGAAAGGAGATAGCCACTCATACCTCCTGGACACTTTTGCTGCCCAGAATGCTGGCTGTTATTCTTTACTGCCATTAGGGCGCACTGCTGTCTGTGTTCAATTTCCTTTCCCCCATGCCCTTTGGCAGAGCTGATTTCTAACCAATCACTTCCAGCTCAGGGTTAATGTCATCCCAGGCTCAGGACTCTGCCTTTGCCTTTGCTTTTCTTCACCTTCACGGGTCAGCTCTTTGTCCATCTGTCAAAGTCCCCTGCTACCCCTCCAGTGTATCAGCTGTTCCCCTCTGTTTAGTGTTGCTCATAACAAGATCGTCCACTCCCAAATGTATTTGGTAGTATCAGTCCTTGTATTGAGCAATGAGGAGAATCAGTTTTAATCATATGCCTGTTAGATGCTGAACTGTTGACTGCAATACTTCAAGTGCAATGGTCCAGCCAATTTTTCCCTCTCCTTGAAGTTTGCCCTTCCTGTCCACACCCATTCAGCATGCCTACAAGAGTGCTGTGGGAGGCTGTGTCCAAGGCCTTGCTGAAGTCAAGGTAAATGACACAGACCGCTTTCCCTTTGTCTGCAGACTCAGTAATTTCATCGTGGAAGGCAATCAAGATTAATTAGGATAATTAAGGATAATTATAGATAAAGGATAATTATAGAATTTCTCCTACCTTCTATCAACTTCAAAGCCACATTTTATATCCTTACTTTTGTGGTTACAGTGCTATTCCAGATTCTCTGTCTGCACTGGTGACAGACTTATTAATTTCTCCTTCTAATTAGTCCCCAGCTGCATAGATTTGACTCCCTTCATGAATCTCAGGTAGTCTTTACCTGCTTCATCATTTCTTTTCCCTTGAAAACTCGGTATATCACCCACATTTCTCTTTGAGCTTCAGTCTCTTACTATATCTGTCTCCTGTTCTTCTCTTGAGAGCCCAGTTATTTCATTAGTGGTGCTGCAGCTTCTGCTGGGCTTTTCATTATACTTCAGAGCATCAATGCTCTTTATATAGAAATACATTCATAACTTGGTTGTATTTACCCTGGAGTAGATTACTGGCACAAATATTGCTATCTGTGAACTTGGCTTGGAGCTATGCACTAGCTTAATCATAGCTATTAGATATTTCAAAAATATACTTTGATTTACACACAGTAGAATGTGCTTTACATAGCTTACTGATAGGTAGGCAAACGTTTAAAATTTGTGCACAAATTTAATATGCAAAAGTTGGGACTGCACACAAGTTGAAATGTTCTATAGATTTGTAGTAGGGAAAATACATATCTACATCTGCAATTTCAGTTGGTGGATGCACAATTTATATGCAAAAGCTGCAGATGTGGGCTTTAAATGAAAATAGTAATGTGCTGTATATCTTGGAGTTTTGGCAGGCTTTGATTTGCACCGAGGTAATTGTCTTATACTGCAGACCTGAAGGATCATTTATAAAGCTCTTAGATGGTGACCACAGCAGTATTTAGGTGTAAAAGAGATTATTGCAGTAAATTAATCTTGTCTAAAGAACAGCAGAAGAATATTTGTATGGTATTCAGTTAAAAGCACAATGATTTTATCATTTTTCTTGACTCAGAATTTTGGCTCTAACTCTTCCAGCTCACGCAGTTGCAAAAGAAAAAAGGGTTACATGCTTCCCTACCACTCTATTTCTTATCCAGAACCAAGAAATTATGTTTTAGAAGAAACCGTTTAAAGGACAACCAATTTCACTTCAAGCAGCTAGGCCTCCAGCAGTTCAGCATGACTCTTGCTGCAATGACTTCTGCAGGTATGGGTCGTTGTTGCAGTGTGCCTCCTAGTGTTTCCTACAATTCCGTGTCAGAAACCACATCACTTACTGCCTGCTGTGTTCCATACTGTATTCCAGTGCTTACTGCCATAATGGACATATTATACCTGGGAAGATAGGTAGACATTTCTCTCTGTGTGCCGGCAAATGCAAAGTGCTCAGACTTATGTGGTTTTATTTACACAAGAATGCATAATTGAGAGAAGTGAAGAGATTTTTACTGATATATATAAATATATTTCAATATATCCTGGCATGTACAGCATTCTAATTATCCAGTGTATATATAAGGTATATATATATATATATACCTTATTTTTTCCTGACTGATTACTTATTTCAGCAAAGTGGTCTTTTCTCCCATGTAAGTGGATTATGATAAATGGATAGAAAGTGCTGCACTTACCTCATGAGTTACTTTTCAAGTAGCTTAGTACCTCCACTGAGCATTCTTGTTCTCGGAGCTGACAGCATCTGAAGAGTGGGTGGCAGAGATCCTTCTGTGGGTACCTATCATTTCATTCTCTCTACTTAAGACAGTATCTAAAGTGTTCCTGTCTGTGCTGGGAGAAAGGCATTCTAGTCCCTGCTGTCTATGTGTATCTGGCAGAGCTGTTGCATTGCAGCCTCACTCTAAACGATTCCTATGCAGGGCCAGAACTGACATCCACCCATCCCACTGAATGCCAAAACCAGACATGCAATAAGTGAAACAGACTGAAATCAGCTAAAAGACAGCTAACTACAGCTAAAAGGCAGAAAGGTTCTTAGGGAAGTGTTGCCAAGCTGAAACTCCACAAAGTATAATGGAATGCAAATAGTTTTCTGTATTTTAAAGACACACTAAGCATAGTTTGGAAAGGAATCCTAAAATTAGAGAATTCTAGCAGACCAATTGTATAAAGACCTTTAATTTAGAACTTTTTCCATGCACAAAATCCTGCCTTTTTAAAAATCAGATTAAATACAGTTTTTTCTCACATAATTTTTCACTTTCTCCTGTACTTTTGCACCAAAGAAAGACTGAATTATAAGTTTCCACTTTATTTACTTTTAAAGAAAAACCTCACCCTGGAACAGGCTGAACAATAATGTTAGTCAGAACAAAATGGTTTGTTCAAAGTTATAAGCATCTCAAAGCAAGGTTATATACTGGGAATTATTGAACAAGCTTAACAGTAGATTTGTTTCCAGTATTGCTTGGTGCAGTTAAAACTAGGAAAGGAATAGAAATAACTGAAAACCCAGTTAATCAAACTTAAGCAGTGTCAGTCTTACACATTCAACAGAGATTCCCCACTTTTCTTGTCACAATTAACTATCACTGCTTTTTCTGCTAATGCTAGCAAATCACAAGATTCAGAATCAGAGGAAATAATGGTGTAGCTGTCCATCAAAGAAAGCGAGGAATGGTTATTTATAAGAAATGAGAAAGCCAATCTGAAGGAAGTTCAAGAGTCCTCTGACTTTTAATCTGTGGCAGTATGTCATCAGTCTGAAGCTGAAACCTTTGCATGTCCAAGAGGAATAGCCTGAGTATTTCTCTGATATTGGAAAATTAGGCCAAGATCCTTCAGAATACTTTGCTACATGTATTTGAAAGATGAAGAGGTAGGAACAATGACACTCTGTGTATATTTGACTATTCTCAAATGAACCAAATATGTATTTTAACATGTTGTCGTAAACTGTGGATCTAATCAAAAGTGGAAAACAGAAGGGTGAGAAGAAAACAGTACAAGAAATAATGGAAATACTGTCAAACACATGAATAGAAAATATGTCATTGATATAACCATATATAAGGAAATAATATTTTTTCATAACAGCATTTTGTATAGGCTCACCAAGGCCTTGTTCTCTTGTTGGAGAGACACAATTCAGGAGTAATTTAGAGCTATCTGAAATTTACACTGAAAACTCAGGTCAGGTAACAAAATAGAAGATAACATTTATTTTTCTTTTGGATTGTTGATTTAGTGAATGAGTTGACCAAAAAGTCCACTACAATAATACAGGAATACTAGATGAATTGAACTTTACAAATCAATAACCTTACCAAATAAACAGCCACTTGCAAATGACTGGGGGGGACTTGTGTTTTGAAAATACAGATTTGTCAAGTAAGGGCAGGGCTCATGCTAAAGACTTTGGCCTCCTATTCTGATTGAAGGTAATTTCCACATGAGAGATATTGTAGTGCTGCAATGGATGGCTGCAGTCTGCTTGATTGGACCTTTGATTACTGCTTGATTTCTCGCTATTGGAGAGCTCATGCTAAAACATATAGCCAGTATTACTGTGTGTGCTTCTATTGATATCAGGAAATATTTATTTACGCTAGCTATGCTATAGTTGAAGTAGGATGGCAAGAGTTATGTTTTATTCACCTTTAGAAATGAAAGATACTGGAAGTCTGGAGGAGGAGTGACTTAGAAACAAGTTTCTTTCAGACAGTCTTCCTAAACAAGAGAGTAATGTTTACTGAAAGAGCTACTCTGGCTTTTGCACTTTGACAAAGTGAGGAGAGAAAAAATGCTGGTTCTATTAGGTTGTGAGCAATAGGTATTACCTGGATACTTCGCAATCTTTTAGGCTTTTCTAGTTAATAGGATTTATGCTTCCTTCTTTGTAAGATTTATGTTTCTCTTATGCTAAGAGATACCGTATTTCAGCACTGTGAGACCTAGAATGATGTCTTACTGCAGCAATGAATCTATGCAGATGACTGCGAGAGGGGAAACATAGAGACAGTTAATTCATTTTGAAACCTATTTATAATTTTACATATCAGCCTGAATCTGTACCTATTTAATAGTATCATTTGCATTTACCATATATGTACTTCATTATGTTGGCATTTAGATTGATTTACATGACTGCAGCCACATGAACAGATTTTTTGAATCTCAGACTCCTTGTGGGTTTTTCAATACCTGTTTGCTTTGATTCGATTCTTTTTACTACAATGGTTAAGAGCTGACACTGAAAAAGAGACAAAAAAGTCTTGAATGTACTTGGGACCTGATATGAAATGGTAGTCAGGGACACATCCTTTCTAACTCCATAATCCACAACAGAAAAAGACAAATTATAAATGACACTACTCCAGCTGACAGTAAGATTAATAAAAGTGGGATTGCTGATGAACTGGATCACTCCCTGGATGATGATATAAAAAAGTCTCAACAAATACCAGAATTTTATCTATTAAATATGTTTAGGGGCCTGATGTTGGTGTTTGGCCTTTTCTAGTGAATACACTTTAAGGATTCAAATTCTGCTACAAGCTGATTTAAAATAGCATTGTAGTTATAAAATTAACTTCTTCAAGGCATTGCTCTTGAGAATTAGGCTTAATTTGCCAAGATAAAAAAGTCACAAATGTTGATGCATCATTATCTGAAGTGTAATGCACACTTACTTTTTATGTGGAAGAATAGCTTTAAAGAGACAATTTGAGAAGTTGGATGAAACCACACCAGTAATAAATATGGATGTTTGTAATTGAAATTGTTTTTAAATTGCCTCCTTCAGTTTTCTCTTTTTAGTAGAAAATGTTGCCTCTTTTAAGGAACAAGCACCATGTAATATTGCTAATGAAAATATAGAGAAGAAAGAGATCAAACAAAATTTCTCTTATGGGTTCTCCCTAGACATTACCTGTCTCGATTTACCTTTTTTTATAAAATATTTTTAAAACTTTTTTCAAAGCACAAATGCCATTAAGTTACTAGAATAGTTTGACCTATCCATCTGTTTCATATTTCAATGGCAGTAATTCACCTGGAAAGATCATCCACTTGACACCTTGAAGTTAATGAATTTGTAGTCTATTTACCTTGGAAAATGTGAACTATTTGAAATGACAAAAACCTAATGACAAAAATAAATGACCTAGATTTATTAAATCCAAATAAGGCTAAGCAGCTTTTAACCCTTATTTTTTGTGGTCAAAAGTGCATCTGATCTTGTCCAAAATCTAACAAATCAAAAAATCATGCCCTCACAAGGTAATGAAGGCACTAGTAATTAATGGAATCCACCAGATTCTTGCAAGATGAAAAGGTATGATCTTATTAAACATTTATCCTGCTATGTGCAGTCATAACCTTAAATGCAACAGGTAGCCTGAGTAGTAAAACCGAGCCAGAGACCATTTGCACCAGAGAACTATGAGCCACATTTACTGTTTTAGTTTTTTTTAGGCTCAGTGAATAAATGGGTGCTTTCAGGCCCTCTCACTTGTAGCTCTAGTTTCATTTCTGTGCTCAGTGGGGACTTTTGTTGAGAGAAGACCGCTTTGGTCTTAAACCAGTTCTCAGTGCAGTTCAGTAAAACTGTGAAGCCTCTGTTAGGTTCCTGATCCTATACCTAATCAAACCTTAACAGTAGCCTCTATAAAGAACAAAATAATATGCAAATTATTATTTCCTTCTGGAACAAATACTTACTCTGAAGTAACACTTCTCCCAAGATCTATATATGCTGTTTCATTGGATGAAACTCTTCCTTCATTTTATGTTATCATCTAGTGCCAACTTAACCTTCTTTAGCTGCTCTCTTTCCAAACCATACTTACAGTTCCAAACCTAGCCTGGACAGAACCCACAGGTTTTTCTTCTCTTCAGGGCAACCTTTCAATCTCCACTGGAAGAGCTTTTGCACCCAACAGGCTGTGTAGTTCTGCAGCTTCTGCTTTCTCTGATGAAACTTGCTCTCACTTACTATACATAAATACCAGAGAACCAGTTCCCAGGAAAACAGAAAATAATCTATGTTTTTTTTTTTTTCTGGAACCAGCCTTCCTCCTTCTAAAGGCAGACTTGACAATAGGAGGCATCAGTAAGAGAGTTGTTAAGTTCCTCTACTCAAAATCCTTATTCTGAATTTAGCTCGAATCTCCTCTATGGGCCATAATAAAATACAAACCGTTTCCTTTCCTGAAATTGTCTTCTACCTCACCCAAAGATTTTTTAAAATATTTAAACCTGGTGGTTTTAGTTGCACCTTTCCACAGCCCAAAATATAAGCACTAATCAACATAAAAAAAATTAAAAGCCCATTTTTTTTATTTCTGAAATCTTCATTCTAGATGGGCATCATATACAGATTCAAATAATGAAACTGTCTCTTCAGGATTTGCTGTTTTTATTAAGAGCTTCCAACTCACTAAGGAATATGCTCATTAACTTCACAGGATCTTTGTTGCAGTGTGGTTTGATTTTGTTAGTTGGTTTTATCAATGTTAGTTAGCCTTTATGCTCCCCCATTTGTCCCCTTACAGTTGGTATGATCCAAGTTGTTTACCCCAAAAGTTCCCGCCACTTGGCTCCCCAGTTATCTGTCAATCTTCTCACCTCTCCCTGTTTTCTCCTTATTTGGTTCCATCAATCTGAGTTTGTTTATACCCTTTTGCCTGTCAATCCTGTAACCACCCCCAGTTTCTTCCAGAAAGTTTTGCATCAATCACTCCAGTTTAGCTTTTCTATTTGTCCCCTGACCTTGTGCCTACCCCTGCTACATTATCATAGGTTGTTGTAACTGGTGTTATCCCTCTCTGGTTTATCCCCATTGGGCAAGACAGGTTTTCACCCCTGCCCACCCACCCCCTATTTAAGTTGCTGTAATCTTTGATTTCTTCGGCATTTGCCACTGCACCCACCCAGAGGGCACCTTTCTTGCTCCACCTGGGTAAGTAAAGGACTCTCTGGGCTGGCATACACATGTCCTCCCTCATCCCTTCACCTCCTCTCAGCGTGCAGAGTTGCCCAAGCTGCACCCACGAGCAGCACTCAGCACCATCAGGGTCAGATGATTCTCCCTGAGGTGCCGCTCTCGTGGCGGCCATGTGTCCCCACACGAGCTGTGCCAGCTGGGCCCTTCCACCCATCTGGGGCAGTGGCAGGTAGACACTGCAGATCTCAAATAAATCTAACTTTGTCCAGTCCATGATCTTAGTCATAGTTATGACCCTATCCCTAGGTTTTCAAACAGAACAGAGAAATGTATAGGGAAAAAAAAAAAAGATTAAATTCTCTTTTTGGCCTCAGTAGAACTCAATGTCTTAGTGAGTCCTGGAAGATGAAGAAACATGAATTTATACTCATGACTTCAGGCCCTATTCCCAGGAATGTTAGTATGAGCCACAGTTCTACTCATGTGCTAATATGTTTGACACGTTTAGAAGGACAGATCCAAACAAAAAACTTCCAAACTGAAAAGAAGTTTTCTTCTGGGTTGGCTTCCTACAGACTTCTGCCATGCAGTGTTCTCTAAACATCAGCAGAGTCAATTTCCTGGGTTTTTGCTTTGTGGTGGCAGACCCATATATAAGGAAAAGCAAACCAGAAACTCTTGATTTACAATTCAGGTATTGGAGGATGCCTCAGTAAAGTCTCCTTTCCATGCTTTGTTCTCCGAAACTTAAACAGAATTCAAGAAAAAGAGAACAGTAGGGTTCATCTCTACTTCATCAAAAGAAAATGGAAATTGTTTCTCAAAAAAGATGGCTGAACCTCCCAGGATCTAACAAAAAGACTGAATCATAAGAGGAAAAAGTTGTAAGAACAGTTTGAGAATATATATATTTATAGGACTAGAGGGGGATTTTCTGGCACTGATATTTATCAAAGGCTAAAGAAGGTCCATTCACTGTTTTCTACCCTATCAGTGCTAGAGTTTAAAAATATCCTCAAGCCATGAGCTACAAAATTCGAGCAATTCTTTACATCTGGCATGGAGCCTCATCCTAGGTCACAGAATCCTCATAAACTCTGCAGTTATAATGGTCTGCATCTGAGAATAACAGAATATTAGAGAAACTGTTGTCCTTGGTTACCCTTGTTGGACTAGAAGAAAATATTAGCCATGCTCTGGAATGGCTTCCAGGAGTTCTACCACAAACCTGCAGTCCCCAGTTTTCCTGTGCTAAAAAACATACTGCATACCCTCCAAGATATTAAAAAAAAAAATAAAATAAATAAATTGCCTTGTGTTTTAGTCTAGGCATGAACCAAGATAAAGGAATATTTCAGACACTATTGTAAGGTGATGCTTATTCATGATACAGCCATTGCTTAGCTTAGCATACTACACAGGCTTCTGCTTTGTTCCCTTCTCTCGTAGAGCAAGCCACAGTCACAGGGGAAAGAAAGTTGTCACACAGACTTTGGTAATATTAAGTGCAGCAGACCCCAACCTAGACCAAACAAAAAACTAGAGTCTTCAGCAAAAATATGAAGTGAGCTTTCCCTCTGACTTGGAGATGCAGGACTTCAGGCTGATGCATAGTGCTTCTCAATAAACCTAGCATTAACTATTCACCAGCATCCATGTTCCTGTTCTCAGTATTCCATCTGCAATTTTAAACTTTCCTCTTCTGCTTTGCTTAAGAATGGGATACTCAACTCTTGCAAAATTAATTAAATTGGAATTACTTTTTTGTTGTAGCACTAGGTCATATTTTATGTTCCTGAGCCTTGAAATGTCGTATAATAGAGTAGGTACTTCATTTCTTCTCCTTTCTAATCCTAACCCCAACTATAAATTTAGTAAAGGGAGCCATCTTGGGAAAAATCACTCACACTGATTCACCTTTTACCATAAGTTTACAGAAGTTCTATACAAGGAAGAAAATGAAATAGGAGCTACTTTCCTGCTCTGACATCTTTTATCAATTTGCATCACTGCCAAGATTAGTGGGGGCGAGAAACTTAGAAGTCACTGCCTTATTCCTGAATCATTCTTTACCACCTCTAAGCAAGTCCTGCAGAATCAGCAGGTTCCTGCTGTCCGTGACCCTGAGCATAAGACTTAAATCGGAGTTTAACAGTAAATCAGAGTAAACTACTACTGTCTGCCTTGATTGAGGGGCTTTAGTCAGCAGGAATTTTAGTTTTTAACAGACTGTTCTGCTTGACCAAAACCCAAGGGCTCCCAGACTTGCTCGTCAACTGTAAGTTTGGGAAATAATGTCCCTAGTATCTGATATGAGGAAGTTTTAAAATTAATCCATAACAAAACAATGTATTTCTCTAGTTTTGACCCAGTCCTTACACTACTTTTAAAGGTAATGCATAGTCAATGTTTTTATTAGATTGGATAAAAAACACAGAAATCATTCTCCCTTTCAGAATCATCATTCACCAGTGACTGATTAGCTTTGTGGGATTCAAAATTTCTCAAGACCTTCTCTGTAACTTTAATTAAAGCTTAATGAAAGATTCCTAGTTCAGATGTCATAACATTAAAAATCACTCTTCATTTATAAAACAAGCATTTTACCATCACTCTGGTAGATACAGCACTTCTAGTGCTGGAGCTCTAATACACAGGTCAACATTAGTGAAGTGACTGAGAAAACCTCTTTCTGTCTCCACGATTCACTCTGCTTCAGAACAAGCTCCTTTGCCTGAACTCCCTCTGCACTATGAACTCAGTTAACAACAACCTAGTCTAAAAAAAGAACCAGAAGACTTATTAGCTTTCCTCATTTGCCTAGTTCATGCTTCTCAATGTAGTAACTGTGCAGAATCTACTTTATATAACACTGTGATTAACCGCAGCACAAACGTCAAGTAATAATATACCTTAATAGTAATAGTTAATCATAATAGCTAATAACAATTTTGCAAAACTCAGGTGTGTGTGTGATCCAGGTCTCAATTTTGAGACATGCTACTGTGACCTTGCCTCAATTTTATTGAAAACAAAAAATGAAACTTTTTTGAGAGTGTGTCTGTTCTGCAAGGTAACAAAAGCAAAAACCAAGTCAGAAGTGAAATCACTTGAGTCAATAATAGCTGTAGCTCAGGTGAAAAATACTGGCCTGAAGGAAAGATATAAAATTCTGAGAGAAATCATAGAGAGCAGAAGAATGACAATTTAGCAAGATCAAGGATCATTCTGCTGTAGGCAGTAACTTGACCTTATGCTTGCCATCTAGTTGATGACTGCTGGTCAGCAAAGAGCCATTGCTGCCTGCTTTTGAACTGTGAGTATTACCTCTAAATCAAATTATTTTCCACATTTAGAAGATAACTTGTTTTGTATAATCATACATAAACGCATTTATTTTGTATAATCATACTTACAAATCCCCTTCTTTAACACAGTTAAAGGTGCTCAAATATGAGTGGTCTTTTAAAGAAGAGTTTTAAGACTTCTAAATAGTAATCAGGACACCAACTGTAAGAAAAATGCATAACAGAATGTACTGTAAGTAATTTCTCTCAGTAGTATCTGGATCAGTCTTCTGTTAAAAAGGGCTTGTAAGAACTCAAATAGATCCTTTCTGTCTATAAAATTTATGCTTATAATAGCTTGTAGTTTAAATGAGGGACCTAGATATCCTGTTTGGCATTAGAGAAAAATAATGACTAATAATCTTTTCTGGAATTTAACACTTTCCTATCTCAGGGATATTGCATGGGCAAATAACAAACAAGGTTCTTCAACCCCTGAATTCCTAATCCTAATCCTAGACCCAGCTCTTTGTTGATCTTTAAGACATTACAAGATCCAGCACTGAGTATTTCAATTCTTAGACTACTGATATAGTGTAAGTCACTCTCATGGGTCACAGGGCTGTTTCTTTGGTACAGCAGACAGGAGATGATACCAGAGGGCTTCTGATATAGCACTGAGTGCTTGTGCTCATTCATCTGATCTCTAACACTGCAGACTTTAGCCTTTATCCAGACTGCAACCTAGTCTGTTTAACTTCAACTTGGCCTCTCATCTGAGAACTAAAGCCTTCCCTCCATTCAGTGTGACAGCAAGTGAGTCTCCTGAACCTCTGAAAAGCTCAAAGCACTGTGGAAAGGTGTTACAGCTTCTGTCAGAGCAGATATTGGTGTTTACAGACAAAACCCATCAGTTTGAAAGTTAAGTGGTAAATTCTAGCCCAACAGTTGGCCTATTTCTGACAGTAAAAATGATGAATACCTGATTAGTATTGAATATCATGCCTTTTGAAACTATTTTTACATTTCTTTTGTCGATCTTTTGGGTTTGCCACATCAAACAGTGACACAAAAGCCTTGTCACATCAGTCAAACTTGCAAAATTCAAAATGTGGAGTATCTCCTCTCTTTTATCAGATCAGTGGCATTAAACTCTTCATGAGATATCTGCACATGTTGGGCTAATATGGTGTTATCCTGATTTTTATTGTGATTCCAACAACATAATCACAACTAATGATTAATGATAATGATTATGAAATCACAACTTAAAAAAATCTATTATTTGTACAGAGTATAGCTGAGTCTGCTATTTTCAAAAGTTCTTGACACTAACAAAAGTAATTTCCCATTTATAAGTTACACATGCTAGACTAAAGAAGGTAATTCAGTGACACTGTACAGAGTGTCAATTGAGAGCCACTGCAATTCCAACACTTTCCCTGGGCTACAGATATTATTACACTCTTTAAGGTATTTTATTTGAGAAAGAGGTTTGGAATAAAAATAGTCCAGGATGAAAAATGTGTATTTTCCACCACTGGGCTCTCAAAGGTTGACAAGGATACAGCCACACAATATGTTGTAGTTACTATGATTTTCATATGTAATCACTTTGCTCATATGCCTATTGATTTCCAGTTCAGAAATGTCTGAGCGAACGTATTTTTATTTGCACAGCTTTTAGGGGCACAACAATTTTTTTTAGCATATCAATTACTGTTCTAGTCTAAAAAATGGAGTTATTAATAAATAGATTTATTTCCCATTGTTTCTATTTCTTTAAACAGAAATTTAAATCCTCATAACTAAAGGGTGTGGGTATCCACATGTGATTCTAGTGACTGGTTATCCATGATAAACAATAAATAGATGAAGTGAGATTTAATGAACATCTTGAATTCTTTAGTGGTTAGAGACTTTTTTGAGAGACATGGGGTTGAAGTGACTGAAACATGAATTAGTCTTATTGTTCCTTGACAATGGAATGAAAATCTTTTTAGGGCAAGAACCATATTTTTGTTCTCTGCTACTACAGCATCTAGTGCAATGACAGGGCTCTGAGGTGCTTTTAAATTATAAATGGTAATCATAATGATCTTCCAATAGATGTAGTAGATTTAATAAACCATTTTCAATGCAAACTCTAATTTAGAGATGTCATTATTGCATGCACTTTGAAAAGTCTATTGAGGGAATGTTGAGTGACTAAGTCTATGAAAAATCTGGACGTTTAATTAAATTTTATTGGCTTCTCATTCTTGACAGTGATTTCTATGGCAATGCAGTGCCTAAGAAGAGGGTGGCATATCCCCCAAAAGAGGCACAACAATGAATTCTGTGTATCAGTAAAGAGTTCTTTGGGAGAGTTAATCAACACAGCTGTGAGGAATGGAGAGTTCCTTTTCACTGAAATAGAGCCCACTTCTAGGAGTGTGGTTGAGACAATCAGTTCTGTAAGCTCACTAATTCTATGATGATTTTCCTACATCATGGACATTAGGTACTGCAATATTAATGAATTTTGATGAGTGCTGGAAAAACCAGTACTGAAAAATTAAAACCTTAACCCTCTGGTAGAAAATTCAATTCCTTGAGAATCAGATAGGGATAGATATACACTATACATAAAAAAGAGTGAATGTTTATGTGTGTATAAAACGAGGACATATACACAGGAAATACATATTATATCACTCATTCTCTCTCACAATCTTCAGTTCTAAAAGTCCTAGAACAAAGGTGATTATCTAAACTGAATTGTTAATTTTTTAAAAAAAATATAATTGCTTCAGAGTGCAAGCTACCATAGAAAAAAGTGGTTTGAATTGAAAAAAAAAAAAAAAAAATTAAAGATCATCTAGTCCAACCCCTCTTCCATGAGCAGGGCCATCTTCCACTAGACCAGGTTGCTCGAAGCCCCATCGAACCCGGCCTTGAACAATCCCAGGGATGAGGCATCCACAGCTACTCTGGACAACTATACCAGTGTCTCACTACTCTCAGCATAAAACATTACTTCCTAATAGCCAATCTAAATATTTCAGTTTAAAACCATTGCCCCTTCCTGTCAGTAATGATCTTGATAAAAAGTCCTTCTCTTTCTTTTAAACCTCTTTTAGGTACTGTAAGGCTGCTATACAGAACTTTCTTTTCTACAGGCAGAACTGCTGAGACTTCTCCACTCTGAATATTTCTAACTCCCTCAGCCTTTCCTTGCAGAAGAGATGCTTAATTATCTTTGTTGACAGTCTCTTCATCATATTTGTCCACCAGGGCCACCAGGTCCTTCTCTGCCAACCTTCTTTCCACCTAATTGAACAAATACTTCAGTAACACCGGGTCAGATTCTAAGCAGTACAAGACATACCTTGTAATAATGTTGTTAGAAGCTCACTGGTGCTGCTGCCAAAACCAAAGTATGTAAAAAGATACAGCTTTCTAAATTTTAATGATTACTCCATGTTATGAAGAGGATAATACAGTTGAAATGGTAATAATTTAACCTGTGGCCCTGAAACGAATTTAATCTTAAACTCTGCCCACCAATCCACAGCTGGCAAAAATAAAATGACAATGTAGAATTGTGGTATTTAATCACAGACTTGGTTTATAAATATGACGCTCTATTTCAGCTCTTAACTTTTCATAATTCTTGATAGAAACTGTTGTGAGAAATAACTGCTATTTGTTGTGGCCAGTCAGATGGCTGTATAGCTTTTTCTTGGATGTGGTCTGGTTGTAGAAAGTAGTTTTGTCCAAAAAAGCTAAATCACTTTATGTGGGGGTCAATGTCCACATAGTAAGAATCTGAAGGCTTTTATTTAGCACTTACCCACCTCAGTAATTTCACTGGATGCAATGGCAGCATGTGCAAGATTTATTGCACCAAGAAGGGCTGAAAGGAAAAAATAGAAACATGTTCACAGGTGGAAAACCTCACTTTGTTCTTTCCTTCAACATGGATAGAAGTTCAAGAATCAAGAAAACAAGTAATTGTTTTACTTAGCCAGTGTAGGCAATGTTAACAGGAAAAGTAAGCAGGAAACCAAACTAGTTATCAAATATTAGAACATAATTAACAACCTAATAAGTAGAGTTAGTTGAATAGAAATGGCTGAGCAAGGAAAAGATAATGCTCCACTGCAGGGAAGGATTTACTAGTCCAGAAAACCACTTCAGTAACCTTTTTTATTCGCATTAAAGGAAAACCAAATAATTAAGTTTCCAATTCTCACTCAGTTGGTTGCCTTCCTGAAGTTTAACATTTTGCTAAAATAGAAGGAAAAAACCCTAAATCATGATAAAAAAGGGAAAAAAAGAAAACACTTTGGAGATCTGACACATCTTTCAAAACATCGCTTGTAAACAGGATGCAGCACACAGCATAAATTCAAGTAACACAGGCAACTCCATCTTTTCCTATTATTTGACCTCTGTTTTGGTACTGGTGGTAAATATTGTTAAAAGTAAAGCACACAAATTCCACAAGAGTCACCTCTGAGTAATTTGCCAGCACTATTATGCAAATATTGGTTTCTGCTCCTTGCAGTTTGCATTTGTGATATATGCAGGCTGAAGAACATCAGCGCTGAGTCATCTGCTTAAGAGTCACACACTATAAATGTGATGGATTGTAACATTTTGCAGAGCACAAAAGGTAATTGAGTGGAGTCAATTAGGAAAGTAGGAGGGTTTAGTGAAGAAGAGGCGAGCAATCTGTAAACTACTGTGACATCTCTTTTTGGCAACATTTTTCAAAACAGCTTAGTAGGCCATCTAGCCTTAAAATTTAAGGGATAATTGGAAGCAGCTACTTTAAAAATTCTGGCCTTTATACTTATGAAAAAATTGAAGGTCTGTTATTGTAGAGGGAGGAATGCAATTTTCAGAACAATGTAGGCTGTAAACAAATGCATTCCTTAGAAATGCGAGATGCTTTAAATGCTATTAGAATTTGATTCTATTCAGAATTTATTGAATGCAGACTCATTTGTTACAATATTTGCCATACTGCAAGTTAAAAGCAGTACTTCTTGCCTTGTTAACATGTATTTAGAAAGCAGCTCCTTATAATAAGTTACTTCTCCTTTGTTAGGTCATATTGTCACCGTGCTGTTGCTGGTTCCTTTACTCTCCAGACCAAAATAATGTTCCAGTTGCTTAAGCAGTCCTAGTTTTTCTCAACATGTTTGTTTTTGCAGGGCTGGGAACTGGAGTCAATGATACCCGAGTCCCTTCCATCTCAGCATATTCTGTGATTCTGTGAATTAATTGAGGAGACATGGTGGGGATCACCAAAAGAAAATGACTGACTGAGCTTTCCAGAACTTTCCTCAAGGATTTCCTTAGCATGTTTCTAATTAGAGAAAAAACATGTGACAAAATGCTACATTCATCTTACATTCTAGAGGTATTGCTTCACACCAGCTGATTTTCTAAGTTACAACTTTGAAAGGCACTGTTTTAGCTCTGTCTTTTTTTATAACACTTCAAATAAAGCTTTAATTTTAGGAGATAATTGCAGACAACCTTAGGAGATCTAGCTGACAAGCTAACAAAAAACAACAAGAGAGCCATAGTGGATAGCAACTACTGATTATAATAACCAGTACTTTTAAAATCTTAATGAGGACACAAAATGGCACAGGGTTCTGCTGCCCAAATAAGAAGTTATCTGTCAAGGAGCCCTATGAGATGTGAATTGAGGAAAAAAAGCATTCTTTAGGATGAAATAAAGAAATAATTTTAATTTATGCATTAAGTACATCCCTTTTGAATTTACTTAAAGAAAATATTTAAGATATGAATATGTTAACAGCAGAAAGGAGGTGCCTTATCTTACTCTTTCTATATGGAAAGTTTACTTGGTTATTTTTTGCAAAACACATGAAATAATGTGGGAAATGGCATCTTAATACCTTGCTTCAGAACACTGCTAAAGTTATAATAATTTTAAGCCTAGAAATAGTCTGCACCAATAACATTACACACATATACTCATCTTGATAACTGGAAAAAACAATCCCCAACTGAGTACAGTCAGTCCTGGCACAAGAGAATTTTTAATACTCTTCAGAAAATATTATGTGCAAACTGAAAATCATAGTGTCTGTATGAGAGAAAAGCAGTTCAGAACAAAAAGCCTTGCTGTACTTATTTATCAATAATAATATCTTTATTAAAAAATTCCTATGTAAACTCTCATTATGTCTTTAAAGATTAGGTATATTGTTAAATAAGATTATATCTGAGAATAATAATCAGCCTATACATAAGAATTATTAGGGTGTGAAACTGTATATTTGTGAATAAAATTTCATTATATTCTCTGCTGCTCTTGATATTTCATAAATATCTATCAGAAGATAATTAGGTAAGGCTTTTTTCCCCTCATATATTTCATCATTTAGCACTTGATAATTTTAATTCTTGAATGGTAAAACCTCGTTCTGCATTATTATTACTATAATTGTTGACACTGTTACTACAACTGTTACTTTTATTGTTTCTCATTGAGTATTTATTATTTTTGTTACTGTGTTATAGATATATAATTTATATATATATAACATGTCACCCACTCTATTAAAATAATTTTAGATACCATTCTTTTACATAGTGATGGAGTACAAAAGCCACGTATTTAAAGATAGCTATTTTATAAGATTTTCACTTTCAGCACAGAACCCTTGGAATTCATTGCAGGCTGTTTTACAATTGCCATCACAATCAACTTGAAAAAAGGGACTCTGTAAATGAAAATTATTTGCTGCCAAACCTATATTGTGTGTCCTTGACTGTTTTTACAAATCTGTGCTAAAATACAGTAGGTGCATTTTCTCTTACTTTTCTGGGTGTATATGGAAATCTAAACAGTTCAAATGGCCAAAAATTATCAATCTTTGTACAGGGTGAACTTGCATTGCAATTAATTCAAATTTGTCCTATACATAAACTAGAGGATTTAATCTCCTGTATTAAATATTCATTAATAGAAGATTATATTTTTCCTTAACATTTCTCATTAATGTGAGAGAAGAGGAGAAGACATAATGTAAAACTCCAGCATCTGATTGGAGTCAAAGTAATAGATAAGAATCTAGACACTGGATTTGTGTGAAGTCAGAATTTGAACAAAATAAATAGAAAATTATGTCTCAGACAAAATCTTGAACTGGAAATATATAGTGGACTTGTTTGGTAGTTCTGCAGTGGCATGTGAGTTTACACATGTGTAAGAAGACATAGTTGCTCACAATTACGTCAGAACATTAGAACATATTTTCTTGCTGTAATAATATGATCTGCTGCAGTCTTATTTCAGACTAAATCACTGCTTGTGCACCAGTTCCCATAGTCCTTTTCCTTTGTGAGACATATCACTATAGTTTGTCAAAGAACCTGTTTCTATTACTCCTTCTAGCCCCCACTACTGCAAGGCCAAAGGAAATGCAGCTGATGAGAAATTATTGTCGGGTGGGTGCTCAGCTGGATTTGTTCCTGGCAAATTTTGTTCGGCTTTTTTTGCTAATGACTTGGATAGTAGAAAGGATGGTGCAGTATAGTGTTATGTCTGACATCAAACTGGGAGGATTACCATCACATTCAAGGGCTGGTTCAGATTTCATTTACCCCTTGACAAAAGATGAGTAGAAAGCTGCACTTGATCAAGGCTAAATCAAAGGCACAAATGGGGAAGGACTGGCTGAGCCAATATCACAAACTCTGTACAAGTCAGTGTCACGGACTCAGAGTGTTACCTTTGTCTCAGACCTTCATCGCTTGTTGAATAAAGCCCATGTCTCTCAAGTTGTGATGATTATTCTGTCTGCAAGATTGCTTCATGTAGCTGAAAGAAACTTGGAGGGAATCTCAAAGTTACATCTGATACATCCCAATGTATCAGAGTGGTAATAAGGTGAGCAGATGTGCTTATTTTTTTGTGTGTTTCATCACATCCTAACTGTACTTTTCATTTGAATGAGCTTACTAATAGTTTGTCTGTAAATTATTTTTTAGTACTAAACCCAGGATAAATGCAGATGAATATTGACTATATCTACTGCAGTGTATCCAGTGTACTGTATAGTTTTTCTAGACACTGAAGTTACTTTTGTGCATTTAAGATTCCTTATGCCAGTGGAGCTTCAATTAGAGTAAGAATGAGTGCCTGATCTGTCCCAAAACATGACCTGGAACTGCATAGGAAGATAAAATAATATGGGAACAGATTCTTCCCGTGACCTGGTGACCTGTGAACTGGTACTGGTAATTGTGTCCAAGTGTTCAGCAGTACTCCTGAGTCTTGCTTCATTTAGAGGAGGACACTGCTCCTAATGAGTGCAGGTTCTCATCCCACAAGGGGTGGGAAATATAACTAGGGTTTACTAAGTACTCACAGAAGATTGTCAGGCCCTAGTGGATTTGGGAATCAGAAAACTGCAGACTACTCTGAGATGAGAGGCTGGCAATGCAAATTGCCAAGTAAGAGGGAAAAACTGTTCTTTTTAAGATACAAGTCAGATCCTACAGAAAACCATCCTAAAAATGAAATGGATATGAGAATGGACATCACCTTGGACTTGTTACAGAAAAATTTAAATTGCTATTAAAGTAAACCCAGGTTTTATATATATATATATATATACATATATATATATATATATATATATATATATATATATATGTAAAAATATTTTCTAAGAGAAACTTGATGAGGGATGGTCTCAGAAATAATGTTTTTCCACTGTTAGGTTAATGGGCTTAAAGTAAGATGTGAGCAAAATACATCAGAGTCCAAGAGAGAGCCCAAAAACAGCAAAGGGATTTAAAAGATATGATCTATGAGGAAAGCTTGAAATAAGAGTATTTGTTCACTCTAGGAAGGAGGAGGCTGAGACATGAAATTATATTTCTGTGTGTAAGGGCTGCTATAAAACGATAGTGAAAATTGTTCTTTGTCTGCTGAGCAAGGACAAGATGGAATTAACTCCATTTGGATCAAGGATTGTTTAAATTGAGTACTGGGAAACAATTGCTGTTAGAATACACTCAGTCCATTTAGAGAGTACTTTCTTACTCACTGGCTTTAAGAATTATAAGCAAACAGCTCTCTCAGTCTTCAGTGGATTTGGCCTCATTTAACACTGCTGATTTTTGTCATGGCCTCCCTTTTGGACAGTTGTATGTCTACAACTTGATGGTAAAAATCTCCCATCCATTCCCATTCAGAAGTACAAGAATAGGAATAGAGGGCTTCTTCCTCTCCCCCACCCTTGTGTTGCTGTATGAGAAATCCTTGTGAAATTAGTGGCTTGCATGTCATAAAGGACATTTATTCCCTGCAAATTGCAACAGATTGAGAGGAACCCTACTGCAATCATAGCATAGTCTGCATAGCAAGAGCAGTGCCTGAATGCCCAGATAAATTAATCTGAATTGCAGTTTAGGCATAGAGGGTAATACTGGCACATTGCTGCTGCTGATTCAGAAAACATAAAACTTTTTGCAGCCTGATATTGCACAAGGTAAATTTCAGTCTAAAATACTTTCCAGAAAGGCTCTGTTGCTTGAGGTTTAATTGGATACCAGAGTCTGTCAGTGTAGAGGATGGTGTGTGGTACTTCGAATCAGCTGAAGAGAGTCAGGCTTTCAGTTGTCTCACCGTGACCAATAGGATCCATAATTTATTTTCAATTATGTCACACTGCTGAGTTTTACATCTTTAGGTTATCAGGATGAACAGCCAAATATTATTTTGTTTAATAAGAACTTTGCTCAATTTTTGCTTTTGTGGATGCATGGAAGGGGACAACAGCCAGTACTAGGTTTTCAAATATAATAGGGCTTTATTCATTGAGGCATTACTTTCATAGGAAGAATTGTTATACCAAACTTCCACAGAACTTCAGCAAAAGTTGCTGGTATTTTTAGTACTGTAACAAAATAGAAAACCAGGATTTTCAACAGTTTCTGGCCAAAGATGATACATTCTTTATAATTAGACTATGTCATTCTGGCTAACAAGTTTCTCTTTCCAGACCTTTATGTCTTGAAAGGATGGAAAATGGCTTTGCTTTGACCTTATCAAACCATGGGTGATTTCTGAAACAGGTTGCTGCACTGATCATCTGCACTGGTTTATGCTTGGAAAGGCTGCAGAAAAAGAGAATCTCTGGAGTAAAAGCTTCCCTCTTTGCTGTCTCTCTTTGTTATTGTTGTTGTTTCTGTTCAGATGGACTTCCACTCTGATAGCAGGTTAATTGGGTGAGGTACTGTTCATTCTGAGATAACTCACTGCCTCAGCTGCATTATCAAGTCACTGTTTTGAGTGATCGTTTTCTGCTGTTCAAAGTGCTCTCTAACAAGCTCTATCCTTTCATACACATCCTTAGTTTAAAGGTTTGGAGGAAACTCAAAAGGCTGACATTCTTCATAAAGCACAGCAAATCTGAGCTATCCATAGGAAAGCACTGCATATCAATTACAGAAAATGTTAAAAGAGAAAAATTGAAACTACAGAGCTGTAAATACTTAGAGAAGATCACTGATCTCATCTACTGTTTTGGTACTTTAATGAGTCAGTACATAATGTAGGCTGAAATGTCTAATTTACATTGTCTCATAGGGCTGTGGGAAGCCGTCCAGATGACATCATTAAAACACAGCAGTCCTTATCTGGCCTGAAGGTTAAATTCTTCAATCACCTAAAATAATTTGTGCCCTGGGACATGTTGTGAACCTTTAAAGTAAAATTACTGGATGTAGCTTTGTCATCTCCAGTGCTCAGCTCCTACTGGAGTGGATGGTTGGAGGAAAAGGACTCTTCTATGGATCATTCTTCTCCCATGCTTTTTTGAACAGTGTAATTTCCGTTCAACCTCATCTTAAAACAACATTTCTTCATGGGCAGACTTGCTTCCTTGGTCTTATTATGATGCAGTAACTTACAGTATAAATTGGTCCCTCAGGCTCTTGAACTAACACATAAGATAATAAAGAGTCTGACTAACTTTTTCCTTGGTCCCAGTTATAATACATTTTTGCACAAATCTGGAACTAAAGGTGTTGAAACTGAGTTAATTTGTGTCTCATAAGGTATTATTTGTATGGTCATTTAAGCATTGCTGGCCTTGCAAAAATCTGTTCTTCAAAGGTCCTAATACTCCCCTCCATTATCTGTGAAGTCAAACCATTTTTCACAAAACTAATTTTTATCCATCTGCCAAATCCTGATGTCCCTTTTGGCACTATCTGTAACCCTCATCAGATTCTTAGATTCATCTCTGACATGTCTAGCAATTTCTCATGTAATTTGCATAGTTTTCCACATCCCGTCCATCCAGCTTCACCTCAGGGTGAACTGCCTAGTCTTTTTTCTACAAGACTAATGTGGACATAGTGAGTATTTTACAAGTCCTGTGCAATCAATATGAAACTTTTTTTTTTTTCCCCAATGGAAATCAGGGATAAAATGAATAGGAAAAGAAGGAAAAGAAGGGAAAAGAAGAAGAGATGTGTATATATGTGTGTGTTTGTGTGTTTGTGTGTGTGCTTGTATGTGTATGTGTTCAAGGGAAAGATGTTGGTAAACCTCACCATATTTTACAGAGTTAAGCATAAAAGGAGAGAAAAAAGAAAAAAAAGTGAGATCTTGGAATTTAACAGAACAGAACTAATATCTAACTATGCTCTCATTTGTAAAACATTGTTAAAAGCTTTTCTATACATCACAGGACTTTAAATTCTACTTTTCTGTATGCTAGACTTGCATTGGAACACTGAATTGCCTGGGGTTTTCAGTAAGAAAACATTTTACCCTGTGTCAAACTTTCATGATATGTATATTAGGAGCTCCCTGACCATACTAATTTAGCTTGTCCCTCCAGAGAAGCCTTCTCCCAGCACAAGGTAGAGCAATGACACAGCACAGGTGGGTTGATCCCTGCAGGAATATGTTGTATAGATGCTAATATACATCTGGGAGTTCCAAATGGTTTAAATAGCTGTTTTTCTCATATCAGAACTCTTTCAAGCTACAAGTAATAATACCGTAAACATAAGCATGTTTATTTCAGGGAGAATACTTGAGTATGGGGTTCAATCTTGGTCATCTTATGGTATCACAAATGATTTTAATAAGGTCTCTTAAAGAATCATTGGCAAAGTAATCTGCAAAACTAGGTTTAATATGGAAGCAACAGCATGACAAAATTTCTCAGATAGTAGTGCAGCCTGGGGAGGGGAGATGGGAAGCACCACCACCCAAGCAAGATGTCCACTTCCAGTTAAGTGGAAAGTGGAATCAAATATGTTCTTTGGAAACTAAGCTGTATCTATTTCTTTTTTTAGCCTCTCTTAAAATCTCTTTTTCTGAATATAGGATACCTAAAAAAAAGGGCAAGTCTTAGAATACACAGTGATAATATTTTCTATTAACTGACCATTTACATTGCCAAAATATATTCATTCTCAGTTTGAAAACACATTATGATATTACGATATAAAAGTACTCTAACTGCTTAATGATATTCTACTCAGTCACAGGAATCATTTCATAACTCTCCATTGTCCCTGGACACAGCTCATTAAGTTCTAGGAATACTATCTGAAAAATTTAAGTCATCCAAGTCTCTATCTACTTGCCATAAAATTCTGTTTCCAATCACCTTGCCATGGGCACCACGGGCAGGGACACCTTGTACTGGCCCCATACAAACTGGTTGCTCAGAGCTCCATCCAAGCTGGCCAGGAACACCTCCAGGTATGGGGCACCCACAGCTGCTCTGGGCAACCTGTGCCAGTGCCTCATCACCCTCAAAGTCAAGAATTTTGTCCTAATGCCAATTCTGAATCTATGCTCTTTCATTATAAAGGCATTCCCCCTTTTTTGACTGCTATTTTAGTAATTTTTGAAATTTGTAATACCCATTGTGCTTTTTCTTTAGCACTTTTTAGTATGACTTTTGGGATTTTTGTACTAGCAGGTTTGTTTTAAGGTATTTGTTATTGTTTAGTTGCCTAGGTAGGTGTTTTGGGAATAAATATAAACTTTTCTGTAATCATATTACGCTTGATTAAGTGATCTAAGTGATCCTTTCCCATTTCTGTGTCTTAAATGGGGGATTTTGTTGCCAAGAGTTTTTTTTAGTAGAGAGTATTCCCTTTTCTTTGATATTTCTCTTTGAGTACTGAAAATGAGTAAATGCAAGATGTGATAATTAATTCTATATCATCATACCAGAGAATGCATTTATGAAGTTTAAGAGCTCAGAAGAGTGCATCTTTTCTGCCTATGCATGTAATGGCTGTGTGCCTTCTGGTCTAATGTGAACAATGTAACTTCTACTGCTTGTTTATTGATGACTTCTAAATGTAAACATTTATTGTTTTGAGGAGCAGCAGGAATACTTGAAAATAGCTAATTTTATAATAATAATTCTTAAATAATATAATAATAGTTTAAAATAATATTCTACCCCTTAAAGTGAATCTGTTTATGAAAATAGACACTTGTTCAAAGAAAGGAATTTTTATAATTTTAACTGAGTAAAAAACCTCAGTTATGCTGACTTATGCAGCTGAAATATTTTATTATATAAATGGCACAATGTACTCAACTATGCACAACACAGAAGGAAATTATAGCCTTATAAATAAAGTTGTTTGCCATTTTGATATAACTTTGTAATTTTTCCTACCAGAAGATTTTAAGCATTAACAAGTAGATTAGGGGAATCCACATTAAACAAAGTTCCTATTAGAAATTGAAAACAAACCAGAAGTTTGTGCATAAAGTTCTTTCCCTCTCTTCTTTTAACTTCAATTCACTCTAATTTACTGGGCAGAGACAGAAAATAGCCTTACCTGTCTGGTCATGCAGGCACAGACATAAACATCCATCTAAAGTCAATGGAAGCAATCTAAAAGTTCAGTAGCATTTCTCTTGAAACACAAGCTGTTTTGCTCTGCTTTTTTTTTGGTCAAACTGATTAAAGAAAGACTTGCTTTCTGATGATTGGCATAATGGCTTTCTGATGAGTGGTATAATTCTGTATCAGTTTTTTAATGTTTGAATAGCTTGGTATTAACCAAGAAACAGATTCCCCCAGCACAGTAAGTAAACTTTAGTGTTATGAATCACATAAGAACCTGTGAAGGGACAGAGAAAAATAATTTCCTCCTCCTTTCATCATCTTGTGAGTACAGAAAGCCTTTTTGTAGAGAGAGGAAATCTATTCTGCAGATTGGGGTGAGAGACAGGAGGATACCTGTTCATAGCCCAGTAACTTAGGTGTTGTAGCAGCTGGATGTAGTTCCCTTGTTTATGTTCTCCAGTGACTTTCCAGCACGCATTTGATTCATTAAAACTGGGTTCAGAGAAGATCTTAGTCTTCAAGTTTACTTTAGGGACACCTTGCAATGAAACATCATTATCATATCCACAAATGCATAAGGACAATGATTGGTTAAGATAACATGGGAAGTTTATTGCGTTTTTATGTTTTAAATCTTGAGAACTCCCAAATTAGCTGCGGGAAAAGCGGAATGTTTTACGGTACTTGTTGTTATTCCTTATGCAAAGAATCCTTCAGCTCAGTATTTGCTCACACTCATTTGCTCATGATATAAAGGATAACACATGCCATTTGCCAATCAACAGATATTTTCAGGTCAAAAGCTTTTTCCTGTTAACCACACTCCTATTTCTTTCCAAGTCACTCTACCTCATAACATATAGGCACCATTCATATCCATGAGAATTTCAGAGATAAGAAAGTAATGTGAAAGAAAAAGAGTGATGCACTTCCACAGACAAGGCAGCTTTATCTGCATTTGGAACCTAGGAGCAACTACAACCGTGCATTTGCAAAAAGAAATTTGTCAAGATAATGCTTGTAGACAAATTCATATACCTCTGCAGGCATTTCAAATAGCAAAGTTTGAAATAGCAAGTTTGAGAAAGGCTGATGGGAAAAGAGGTTTTCCTGGTCTGTGAGGACTCGCCCCAAAGTGCTCCTCTTTACCTGTTGTGAGGGAGATGTTGCTGTGCAAGTGGCTGTTTTAAACTCCAAAATAACAATTCTGCTATTTCACTCTGAAATAACAGCTCAAACAGAGAACTGCAGAGGTCTGATAGACTTTCAAGCCTGGCTTCATACCCTGCCAGTGTGGATGATTTAGTTGGTAGACGGGATCCAAAAGAGGGTTAAAAAATATTTTCACCTCAAGAGAAAGATATTGAATAAATTCTTGATCATGACCCTTTTGGCTGATGTCAAACATGTGGCAGAAAAGTTAGGCTAGGATGTAACATTACATTTCTAATGACTTGGACAACATAATCCTTGGGGTAAAGATCAGTATGAGTTCTAACTAATGAACTGCTACGCCTCAATGTGCAGGAGGCATAACTTTCATAAAATTTAATTTGTAACATTTTATGCTCTGCTTCTTCCAGTTTTTTTCTCTCCTTTCCCCACAATTAGTAATTTTTTTTTAAAGAAATACATGATGTTCTTATGCATTAAAAATGCTTGCTGTCCTATCTGGGTAAGCTGATGCGCTGTGGCATTTTAGAGCAACCCGTAAAAAAAAGGGACAAATAAGGTCAAGAGAAAACATCATATATTATGAAAAATTAATCATTATTGCTTTAGTCTCTTGTCTATTATGCCAAGCTTTATATGGCCCAAAAAATTTGTAATATTTCACAATGTTATAACTTTTGTAAAAAGAAACTGTTTATATAACTGTGTATGCAGTTTGATCCTTTTCCAGGTTTTGATGATAACTTATATAAAATAGCTGCAGAAGTATAAATTGGAAAGTGATCATTGGATTCATGGATCTAGCTGGTTTATTTGGGGTGACTAAGGAAAATTAGTAAAACAAAAAAGGTTTACTGAAATGCGGTAGCTGTACTAGCCTTTCCAGCTTGCTCAGAATCTATTTTCATTGGAAAATTTCCCATGTGATGGAACTCATGCTGTTTGGCTATGCTTGACTATTTCTAAGAATACACAGTTGTTCCAGGACCAGATGTCTTGGCCTTGTCCATGAACTGTCAGAAAGAATGACTTTTATGTGGCTCCAGTGACCTAAGGGAGAAGCTGAGGAATTAGAGACACTGGGCATACGTGGAGCTGGCTGTCACAACCTCTTCTGCTGCTTTTGCCATCACTGTGAGCTCCTGCCATGCACTTGCACAGGTGCTGCAAGTTTCCAGAGCAACAAGAAGAATGAAGATTAATGCACCTGAGATGAATGCAGCAGAAGAGGGCTCAGGTGCTGGTGAGGGGGGCAAGTAAGGACTAACATGCCTCGAAGAAGTGGTGATGATAACAGTGATGATGATGATGGAAAAGTACACATTTTTGAATTAATAAAGACAGGATAGGCAGAATGAGGTAAAGCTGGAGGCCAAAACCCACCTAACTCAATTTCTTCTGTAGGCAGGCAGCTGCAGCAGAGCACTGTATTTGTGACTGCAGGCTGCTTAGATGAAACACTGCTAATCTTTCGGAGATCTTGAAAAATTAGTTACATATATTAAACTTATATGAAGTTCCCCACAATTATCCTCTTCCCCTGGGCAGCAAGGAGTCTCTAAGTTACTTCTCAGAGCTGTGCCAGGAAATACTTTTAAATGTTGGAAAATATGACAGATAATTCTTTAAAACCTTTCTGCTTATTTAACTCCTGGTTCGCTCACTTTAGCTACAGAAAAAAGATTGTAATCTTAAAATTTTTTCCTCTAGTACACACAGAAAATATTTTTTAATTATATTGATTATTATGAATTGATTTAGGGCTTCAGTCAAAGGCTGTTTTTAGTATTTTTAATGGATTTTTAAAAATTACTTGTTTGTATTACAATAAAAGGCTCTGTAAACCCCCTCTGTGAATTATCCAACTATTATGTGCTTAGAGAACTAACATTTATAGAAATAAGTACAATAAACAGCAAAAACTTCCTCAGGGTAACAGATTAATTTTTTGTTTTACAGTTCCCCATGTTTGGTATATTAAATTTAGGTTTTTCTGGATATAATGTGTTGCTAGTATAAAGTTTTAAAATAAGTTTGGAAAGCGCAGGATTCTTGTGTGAAACAGAAGCTTGATAATCATTAATTAGCACTGCTAAAGTTAGAAAGTGCTAAAGCTCCTGTCAGAATCAGACTAGACTCATTGTTGCCACCTCTTGTGGTTTTAATGCAATAAGTGCCTTTCTTTGAAAGCCTCCCCTAAGTTCAGTGATTACACTAGAATCTCAACTTCCATTAAAAAAATTGTAATTTTACATGTCTTGTTAAGCAAAGAAGCTTGAAAATATGAGTTATATATAACCTAGTATAAAATGAAAACGGCTCATGATCACAACATTGTTATGCAGAATTATATATGATCTCTTTATTTCTGAATATTAGAGAGGCAAACATTCTCTGTTGGGGAAGGAAAGCTTTAGTTTGGTGTCACAGGACTTCAGAGTGTTCTTTTTGTGCCAAATTTGATTTCTGATTGACAGTTTTGCTGCCACAGTCATTGTCATCTCTTAGTCCTATGTGACGATGCAGAACAATGCAGAGTACCCAGGCAATGCAAAGGAGAGATGCTTTATTGCAAAAAGCCAGGCCTTTTCAAGCAGTTTGCTGGTTATCAGTTTACACAGTTTTAAGTCACAACAAGCCCCACCAGCCACCATACAGCACGATGTGGACACGTGGCAGTCATGCACACATCTCTCATGTCTCTCTACCCCTATTACAGCTGAATCGCTTTCCACAGTCCTCTTCTACTTAGCTGAAGTAGCAGGCATGAGCCATAATTTTACAAGGGTAACAAGGCCTTTATTTTATAAGGCTTTACCTATATGCAACAGGTTTAGCTCACTGTTAACTACAAATATCAGATAGCAGTCGTTATTTTTCAGGTACAGAACTTGTTTTCACTGGGAACTTGCCAGACAGTGTACTGCCTAATACTGTTATTGACTGTCAAATGTAGTCCATAATGTGAATATATGGGACATGCATATCTTCCTTTTCTTTTTTTCCACTGCAATCAGTGAAAAAAATAAATTTTTTTTATTCATTAAATGATTTTTTCAATCCATTAAAAGTGTGCAAGAAAAAGGGCACTACAGAAGAATGTGTCAGAGAACTTGAGAACACCAACAGGGAAATATCTCTTTTTTTTCCCCATCACCGGTCTCCTTCAGAGAGCCATTGTGAAACTGGAGTATCCCACAACATTCTGCATAACAATGCTGTGAAGCTGATTCCTCTACATTTGTTGTGAATTTTATCAATATCTTATACCAAGAACAGCAAGCTCTTGTGCTCATTTCTACTTGTGAAAACAAGGGTGAGCCTTTCTTGACTTAATTTCCTTTGTGTAGCACTTCACAAATGAGATGTGCCACAAAGCTGTTTCTAGAGTGGGTTGCTGCTCAAAGTCTGTCCTAAGCCTTCTCTACATTCAAATTGACACTGTGGAAATTGTACATACTCTGTCTGGAAAGGTACTGTCTCTCTATTCAAAACTTCATTCACCCCTGTAACATGAGTGTGAGTGTCATAATACAGTGCTTGGGAAAGTTAAAGAATTTCTTCCTTTTCTGATCAGCTATATATAATTTGGGTGACCAGACCCATCACTGTCCCTCAAGGGCCTGTTGTATGGCTTATGTTTTCATGTTTACCAGGAGTCATCCATGTACTGTATTCTAGCAGGAACCATCATATGATGCAGGATGTGTGATTTTTAAATGAGCGGAGCCTGAAATACTGAGTTGCTATTTCACTCAGAAGCATTTCTGTTTGGAAAGACTAAAGAAATTGTTTTTCATTGAAATCAATTTAGTGCCAAAAAGCCCAAAAAGGGATTTCCCTGGATGCTTAAGTGGAATAGGTATGCCATATTAAGTATGATTTAAATATATTTGTCTGGATGTGTTGGAATACAGTAAGCAATATATCAATACAAAAGCAATAATGTAAAACTCCTGAGCAAAGTTATGGTTTCATATTTTAGCGCAGAGCTATTGTTTTGTTAGTGATTATTTTTTATTATCAATATACCTACATGCTCTGCTCATGGACAGGGAAATGACTATACAGGCATAAACAGAAGGATTCTTGCTCTCCAAAGACTTTATGGTGTAATTGTAAGTCAGCTCTGTGCGCTCAGCATACTCAGTCAGGGAAGCTGAGAGACACCCCTGCCATATTGCTCCAGTGGAAATGTGATCTCCTCTAGGAACCGTGGTAGCAAAATCCTGTTTTGATAAACTATATTTACACTATTTTATATACAGGGCTGCTCCTTACTAGCTGCATCTCATTTCTGTTTGCTTCCGAAGACTGCTGAGGTATGAAAGCAACCATTTAGGTGGGCTGGTCACAGGGAGTGCTGAGCAATTGTCAGTCCAGGTGCTGGCAGGGCTGATTTAGGAAGTAGGAAGCTGGGATGCCTCAGTGGAGGCTCACCAGCGATAATCAGTCTTTGATAGTGGTAGTCCTAGGTTAGTGGTCACTGCAGTGATTTTGAAGACTCTTGTTCAAATAGTTATGTTATCACAAGAGAAAAAATTTATGCAGTTCTGAGGCAAATTATTCAGGTGTTTTGCTAAAGATTTAAATATATGTTTATGTCAGTAGCTTGAATAATTTACCTTTAGATTTTCCATAACTGAAAAGAACCAGAATTACCCATGACACTGAGTAAGTGTGAGATACGGACGTTTGTGCTTGATGAGCAGAATGTGTGGGAGGCTAGACTTCAAACATTTTTCTTTGTTTTTATTGGCTTCAAAACACCAGCAAAGTGTGTGTTTAACTTTTAAAAATATTAGTTGCCATCCATATTGAATAAAACATTTTTTCATGCAGCATTGAATGATAGGTTTTTTTCCTTCAAGCTCTGTGATCCTAACAGCTCTTAATTTTTTTTTTTTTGTGCCTCAGTTAGCCCATCTTCTTAATTTGATAAAATGTAGAGAGAAAAGTGGATAAAACAATACAATTTACTGTAGCTGGGAACCTTCTCAGCTACAGTATCAGTAGCTGGTCTCCAAAATGTGTTTGTTTCACTCAGCTTGATCAAGGTTTAAATCAGAGAGGAGTATTCTTCCCACTGAACATTTTAAAGACAGATAGAGATGCAGATGGGTTCAGGAAAACATGAGGCTGAATCTAAATATGAAATGAAAGATAGATAAAAGCATCTTGCCTCAAACAGTTTTAATATTAATACCAACATCTCTTGGATGAAAAAGACCAATATTTTGTGGTTGTGATGTTTTCCACTGGTACAAAACAAGCAGGTTTCCTAGGGATATTTCTGAACTTGATGGAAAAAAACAATCTATTTTGTAAATGGTGGTATGATTTTAGATTCAGTCCAGAATGACACATTAAGTCCCATTACCTACCTACATTTTGGGTTCTAAAATAAAGAAGGAAACAACTTTTAATGGATTTGAAAGTAGATATACAGCACTCTAGTCTGCAATAATTGTTGAGTAAACTTATTGTTTTTGTTGCTTATGTAAAAAATCTTCAGAATGAAACATTCTATACAGATGGAGATTATGAATTATCTCTTTGCCCTAGATAGCAAACACACAATTTCTAATGGAATTGGATAGCATTAATAATATATAAATTTTCCACCATCTGGTAAAAAAGTCTTGTGGGAAACTTTTTTAACAGAAAACAAAGTCTGATTTGTAAAACCTGACTGAATATCTGATGTTCTGGGTGTTTGATCTTAAAATGAACAGTAGATGGCTTCAGAGAACGTTACCCCCAGTGGTGGCTAGCTCCAGATAATGACGGAGGGCACAGTCACAACAGACTGTGCAGAATGGACCAAAGAGTTTGTGTGGAAAAGTCGGATTCTCTTTTTTTTTTTTTTTTTTTTTTTTAATACACTGCTAATAAAAAAACCCACAAAAAATAGGACTGCTTGACTAAAATGCACTACCAAATTTCCAGATCTAATAACATTTAAAACACAGCTGTACTGGATTACACTGCTGAGTTCTGCTGAGCCTAGTGTCTCCCATGAGAGAGAATCTTGTACGACAAGGGTAGAGAAGAGGTTTCTGAAGAGGGTGAGTGTTTGTTGAAGCTTACCTTCATAAGCCTTTTCAACTCCCATTGATTTGTTGTATCCACAGTCTTGTGGTAATATCTTCTGATGAACCAAAGGCAAATTTGCCTTTGACGCTGGTTTCCATCACATTATAACAATGAACTCATAGTTCAGGTACACACTTCACAGTAATTTTTAATCACTCAGTTTTATGAGAATCATGACATCATAAACTGTGTGTCATATCTAAGTCACGATGACATAGAACCTGTGACGGTTTCTGATCCTGAAGTTTTGAGTAGCTTTCTTAGTGTTTCTCAATTGTTCAGTGGCTTTTTTCTTTCTTGTCACCTTCTCTGTGCTTTTCCAGTTCTGCTATCCCTTTTTTGAGATTGCGTTGAGTAGGTTTGCGCAATGCCACAGTGGCACTTTACAGTTTTCTTCTTTGCTCTCGTGTAAGGTAGAAAACCACACGTCTTGTATTGTCGGCTTCTTTAAACCAGCTTAAGTGGTTAAACCTCACAGCACAGCCCTAGTAAGCTGAATTATGTTAAAGATACTTAGGCCTTAAATAAAATATTTTTAGGTGTGAAGACACCTTGCCCCAGATTTCCAATTTAGTATTTGTACAGGCAGGCACCTTTTAATTTTGTTTCTAATGAAAATGTCTAAACTGTCTCACACTATTGTAATAATTTCAATGTTGGATCACAGTATTTTGTTCCGTGTAAAGAATCAGAAGTTGCTTTTTTTTTCCCCTCACCTACATGTATACATTTTGTATGTTTATTTAAGTATATGAGAAAGGTTTTCTCTTCCTCACAAGTAAAAAATGGATGTAAATGCTCCTTTAGAAAAATATAGAGCTCCAAATAAACAGTTTTTTAATATGTTAATACATTTACTACATTTTCTTTATAAAATTCTACAGTTACATAGTCTTGTGGCCTGTCATTAGTGATTTCTTTCAAACCTTGAGATGTTCAAAATGAGAACATACTCATCTCTACCATTTCAAACAAGTACCTTTATTTGTAACACTACATTTATAAAATGCTGCAGTAGTCATTCTTACTATTGGAATTTATAGACTGAAAATGATGAATTTATCTGTAGAATTGGAGACCAGCTTTTCTCATGGTCCAGAGTGTTATAAAATAAAATAAACACTTTTTTTACCAACTGGCTGATACCTTGCTGTTCTATGCATGTGTTTTCCTGCTTAGGTAGTGTTCCTCAGTTAATTATCTCCAATAAGGGATGATTTTCTTTTCTTGTGTGTAACTTCCTATATAAAATTACAGAGTTCACTAATATATAAACAATTTAGAATTATTCAAATAGTTTTAAATTATAAATTACCTTCCTTCTTTAAAGGAATAAAAAATATGAAATCTGGTGGCCTTTTATCCTACTCTCTTTTCCTCTCCTCATATACATTTTTGTATGTACATGAATACACTCACATGAATTTCTTTATCTAGCTTCAGAGGCCAATAAATTCTCCCACCTAGAAATTTATGTAAGAGAATTCTGGGGAAATTACATCAGCTAGGTAGAATGAACATGTTTATAAACACCATGTCTCCTTTCTGCAAAAAGGAAAAAAAATATACATGCATGGCATTAACTCTGTGCACAGGAACAGTCTCCTCAGAATTCATTTTCATTTTTGAGGACAACCATGCATGCACTGACCATCAAATGAGTGCTGTCAGGGATCTGCGGGTTTTCTGAATCAGAGCAACACATTGCCTGTCTAATGCCTCCCTAGCTCCTCTGATGATGGATATCAACAGCAAGGAAGCTGCCTGGTTGTGTTGCTAATTTGTTATTTTATTTATAGGTCTTTTGTGTGTGTGTCACTTTTATGTATGAAGTATTTCCATTGTTGATGTATCTTCCTTCTGCTCTCAATGGTGTTCCTCTGTTCCCAGCAGATTCATGTGTTTGTGGCAATGAAAGAGAGAGAAGTGATGACTGTCCTCCTAGGACACAACTCATAAATTATCCCTTACAACCAAAGCATCAGACAAAACAGTTTTTTCAAGTGGTCACAGATGAGCTATGTCCAAAGGAATTTGCTTTTTCAGATGTTTATTAATGCATCTGTTTACTGATCTAGGGCATGCAAACTGCAAAAAGGTCACCATTTGCAGGTGGAAATACATTTGCCAAAGCCCCCTGGAGACCAGCTTGACTCTGATCACAGTGGATGCTAGGTAAAACCCAAGGTCTTAACCAGATGGTTTTAACTGTATTTTCTGGTTCAAGTGTTACATTGAGTGCAAAATTTGTCTCTAGCATGGAGACAGAACAAAATAAAAGATGAGAGAGAAAGGGAGGAAAAAGTAGAGAAATGAATATTACCAGCTGTGACTAAAGATGCTACAAATATGGTGAGCTCAGAATATTTAGTATATTTATTCCAAAAGATGTTTTAAATAACTGTAATTATATAATTAAACGACTTCCTGTATAAAATTTTATCACATAGAATTAAAGATGACTGACTATATTCTCTACAGAAAAATGAAGGCAATACTAAGAGGGGAACAAAACTTGAGATATTATTTCTGCAAAAATTCTGAAGGATTAAAAAAATGAAAAAAGCATGAAAATAAAAAATATACCAAAAAGTCTCTCTCCTGGAGGCTATTTTCTTTTGTACATGTAGGAAGAAACAGCTGAAAGAGCTGGAACTTGGAACTAGGACAAGTTAAGTCTCTTGTGTTGCTGAATTCCAAGATACTCCATTTCTGGGCATCTGAAAATATAAGCAGCAGAAGATCAGAGTGTCTGACAGGACACTGGTTGTATTCTAATACATACTCTTTTCAGTTCTTATGAAAGTATTCTTATGAAAATATGTATATAAACTTTCACTCCTTCTTTTTATGAGGAGTTGGTACTTGCAAAGCAGGAAAGAAAAGTATGTGGATTAAAAAAAAACAGCTAAGAGCTAAGCATAAAGCATCTGCATTTGCCTAATGTCACTAAGCATACTTCACCAGCTAGGCTCTCCTTTCTCCTTTCTTTTGCTATCACCTCTGGCATAGGCACTGAAATCTTTCTTCATTTTACAAATGTCTTGCTGAGGAAGAAGATCCATCAGAGTCTGCGAACAATTATATAATACGCTTTTCATCACAACACCCTAATTTTGTAATGTATACACAGCAGTAGTCTGCAGAACTCATCATACTTGTTCTCATTGGATTTTTCAAAGTAAAAGCTGTGGGTATGTCTACACTACTCTATGTCTGCACAGAAAAAGTCAGCAGTGAATAAATCTAGCACTCTTCACAGGGATGGACACATGGCTTAATTTTCTGCCTTGCTGACTCTGTTTTTTGCACCATGTCAAGTTCCTGAGCAATCTCGCCAGCCCTCCTGGCACAGATGGATGAGCTCCTGCTGCCTACTGGGCTGAGCTGAGGAAGAAGCAAGTCTGCAGATATACTGGTTTTTAGGACCCCTGTAAAAGACATTTTATTTTACTTATTCAAGGTATAATTGTACTAGATCCCATGTAACCTTATAACATTAATTTTTAGTTTTGCAAGTGTGGGTTATGAGCAAAGCTTGAACATATTATGAAAGTTTTTGGCCTTACATTGCATGAAAGGATATGAAAGAAACCCAAGTAAATAATATTTTGTATACTTTATTGGATTAAAGAAAAAAAAGCTGTTGTTTTTTTTTTTTTTAAGCAACATCTTTTGTCACCTGAAATCAAATTTCAAGACTTTTAAGGTTGGTTATGTGGCTAATTTGGTGTAGTTTCTATTATGGATATTTGGTGAGAGTAAGGAAAATGAGGTACTTCCCTAGGTCCATTTATGAGGAATTGATTGCACAAAGAGAGGTAGGGAGACTGAAAACTTTTATGGTGCCTTAATTCAGGTCGTCTGGGGACTGCACCTGGAGACAGTTTTGGCCCCAGTTGAGGACTTTTCTTGTGAACCCATTGTGAAAGTAATTGATGCAGGCAAATATAGCATTCAGACCTTAAGATGCTTTTGCTATTTTCTTCAGACCACACAATACCAATTTTAAATCAATTTTTTTTTCAGCAAAAAGTAAGGAGGAAAGCTGAATTCCCCCTTTACTTGAAGATTAGCTCTCTGCTTGTTTTTAATATGTGTATAAGTTACACAAAGCTTGGGCAGCCCTCTTTTAAAGGACTGAGTAGGCTTTCAGCTTGTCCTTTTTCTTGTCATTTTCAGTAGTTTTTGGTACCTTTCTGATTTCTTTATTAACCTTTATTCACTGTGTTTTATTTGTCCCAATCAATGGTAAGTGTACAATTTTCTGTTCTGGACTCTCTGTACACTATAATACAGTTTTGTTTCCCTGATTGAGTTGTTCTATTATTGCTATTTCTGTTTTCACTCTTAAAGTTTGCCTTTCTTTAATTCATTTTAAACAAACATCTGAATAGCTTTAAAGTGTGGATGACACCAATACTGTCAAGATCCCATTGGTCTTCCAACTGAAGCTGCTGGGAGGCAAGCTGGCTACTTTCTCCCTGTGTTTCAGTTCTTAATTTTCTGATTATTTTGATAGTTTAGAAGTTTTAGTAGCAATGGAGGTGAACTCATCCTTGCCTTTTCATGTACACCTCCTTTTTGTGCTAGTCCTAGACAATATGGCACTGTCAGAAAGTATTAGCTACAGCTTTTTATGTTGTCCAAAACAGTTTCTCAACTGGAAGCTGGAAATAGCAGTTTGAAAGCTTGTGTCCTGGACTGAGTTTAGCATGTTTTGTTAACACTTATCTTCATTATGGTTATTTCTGCCAAATATGTTCTGCTTTTCAGACAGTTCCAGACAGCTCAGTTTTCCTGAAGGGGAAGATCTGTTGGGCATTAGCTGTGGAGATAAATAGATAGTCACTAAAAATGCGAAAGGACAGAATAAGCATGTAATGAGTTATTTTTGTATACACAGAAATTCTGTGGTATTGGATTAGGTAAAGGTAGCTGTGCTCTGTATTTTATACTTTTATATCCTAATTTTTGGTATGTTTTATATTTTAAACTTAAAAAAAATGAATCTTTTCTGGGATAAAGAATGGTGTTTACCTGAGGGTGAGTCTGCACAGTAGAGAGATGGAGTTGCAAAGGTCCCTGAGCAGTTGGAATTGTGCACCATTAAATCTTTAAAGCCCAGCAGTGTCTTTAGGGTTGGGTATAAACTGTGCTCACTGAAGATCCTGCTTTTGGGGTCAGACCAGCGGAGCCATTTCAAATATCTATGTCCTTGATATGTGAGGTGTAGCCCTAGCTTCTGCAGTGATGTTTACTCATCTGGTTCTTCCAGAAGGGCCAGAATACCAGAACTTCACACACTAATTCATTGCAATAACATGCTTATCTGATTAAGATGGCCTGTTGGCTTTCCTTGCAAGAAATTAAATATAACTTATCTTTGTCTGAAGCAGGATAGGAGAATAATGAGATAGCTCTAACAGTTTTGTCAGCTTTGGAATCCATAAGGAAGTTCCCTTTTTCAAATTAGTAGGGATGTTTTCCACTGTCACCTTGTAGCATGGTAAGAGCTATGCAACACTATCATTTGGAAATTCATCTAACCACACACATGGGGAACAGCAGTTTCAAGGACTGAGTCTAGGTTGTATTTATCTTATGCCTTATTATGTGGTGATTCTCTTGGTATCTTCTATTCCTTTCTTCTGGGTCTTCTTAAAGAACTTGAACAGTATGAATGGCTCAAATAAATCTGAGTTCACCTCAAAATCTCAGTGGAGCATGAGCATTGTACTGAGTCCACTGTATAATACAACAGAAAATGTCTTGAAGTCACGGTTTAAACTCATGTCTCTCTGCATGTCAGCCTAAATCATCTGACACAGTTGGCCTGCTCTGACATAAGGCCAAAATAGTGAATGTAAAGAAACTCTTAAGCCTAATAAATAATACATAAATGTAACAAAAACCTCCCAAAAAACTTCCAAACACACACCCCACAAAAAAACTTCTAAAAAACCAGAAAAAACCCGACCAAACAAGACCCCCAACCCAAAATACTCTGTGACCTCAATAGTGCCAGTTATTTTACTTCTGTATTTTTCAAACACTGAGATGATCTAATTTCCTACATTACATCATAAGCTGGAGGCACTAGAAAGCTCTTCTATCCACTGACATCAAAAATCAAAAGCTCTAAGATTGGCTTTAGAAATGCAGAGGCCTACCTGAATGAGAGCTGTTGATTGCAGATTCAGAACTTCCAGCAGCTACACAGATAATATCATTTCAGTGTATGTATTTTTTTTTGCACAGAAAACATAATTATAGTGAAGCATGCAGGCTCTTGTATAGTGTAGATGGTATGATAAAATTTGAGATGAAGAAGAATTTTTCATTTAAATGTATCAAAACAGTAAAATTATAATGCTGTCAAGCTGTAAATATTATTTTAAATTGCAATATATTAATCTTTGAGTGTTTGTGTATGTATATGTCCATGCCTACATACTTTAGCTCACTGATTTGTCTTTGTGTCTATGTAACAACTGTACCTCCTTATGCTGTGATAGTGATGTGACCACATATACACAGTTTCTGTCCAGCGTTTCAGTCTGTAAAGTCAACTGGCATCAATTAAATTCACTATTTATAATATAAGGTTATAATGACCTTGCTGACACTGTAGTTTTAATATTCTTTGATCTAAGACATATATTGCCAAACAAAGCCTCTTTGAACTAGAGAGGGAATAAGAAAACCAGAAAAACAGTCAGAGTGCAGTATGACATTTTGGGAAGCAGTGTTAGAAGTCAATTTGGGGTTATAGAGGACAAATAACTAAACTCGTCTTTGTGCTATGCAACAAGATCCTTTGGTGTATAGGTGGGGGTCCACAAATTGAGGCAGCAAAGTGATTTTAATTCTAGCTCACAGCAGTGGTGAGCCTGGTACAGAAATATCGTGTGCTGCTCTGGTATAGACATTTTCTAAAAGGATGTTGGAATGGTGGTACAGAAAAGAACTGTAAAATGCCCTTTGGAGACTGCACAATCTCTGAGAGATAATTTGATTATAGTGTTTAAGTATCTTCAAGGGAAAAATACAGAACACTGAACCAATGAATGGGAGCTGCAGACAGACAAGTTAAAATTAAAATGAGGTACAATATCCTTTAAAGTGAGATTGATTAACCATTGGAACAAAGGAAGTGCTTGAATTCTCATTGTATTGCAGTCTTCAAATCATGGCTGAATGTCCTTTCTGAAAGTCAAACACAACTTACGGGACTCAGAGGGAAGTAACCAGCAGAATCTGAACGACTTGTTTCAAAGGGTCTGCAAGAGCAACTACAGAATTTGCTCTCTTCAACTCTTCAGTTTTTTAACATAAAGCCATGTATTTCACAGTTTCTCTCAGATAAGTTTGTTTCGGGGTCACATCTCTCAAAATTCCCCTCACGTTGGACAGCGAATTCAGAAGCATTCAACTCATATGTTCTCCTCTGAGAATGACATCGCATTTCTCTCTGATTTGTATTGTTGATATCAAAATACCCCTTCTACTCCTGAATGTTTCTTACATTGCCTCAAGGATGAGTATTAGTTATGATAAACATATACATGATATAAAGGCTTTCTGTGATAAGTCTATCCCTCCCAGACAGACTGAAAGATACAAGAGTCTATATATAAAAGTAGGTTATTCGAAATCAGTGTATATCCAGCATAGTCTAATGAAAATCTGTAGGACTGTGGTGAAATCAGGAAAGCTCTGCCTCCATTAATGAAATACTGTAATTCCATGCTCAAAATTCTAATATTTAGAATTTATGTTGCACCTTATGACATTTAATTTCAGAAGTCCGTTTTAGCCTTGGCCTACTATGTAAACACAGACAAAATTTTATGTATTAAAGTACTGCTCTACACAAAGCCTTGGTGCACCACCACATATAGGACTAAAACAGGCCCTTGATTTAATGGTAGAGAAAAAGTTAGCATGCATTCACATATCTGTGTGAACAACCATCCTACCGAGTGCTAGTAACTTAGAATCCCAATTACCTGGCCTTTGCTGTGGGATAGGAGCACATACAGGGATAATTTCCATGGATCAGTTGATGCATGGTTGCTTTCTTCCCTGTGATATGTCTGTTTTAAATTTGTACTTTTCCTGCTAGCTCAACAACACCTGCTGGAGTTACTCAGCTCAGGAAATACCCATTTATGCATGTCAAGTGAAACAATAAAAATTAAACAGCTGATCACAGTAAAAAATGCTATGCTTTTTGTTCTTACTTCCTACTCAAGTAAGAGCTTCTGTTATAAAAAAAATTATTTGCCAGAAGTTAATGGCAGATATTGACCAGAGATCACAGTTCATGACAGTACTTCCTTGTGTGGAGCTAGTTTGGTTTTTTTGTTTTTATTTGCAAACGAAAATATTAAATATTCAGTTTTGGACTATTTTTCCTTTAAAATATAAAAATATTTGAAACTTTTGCTGAACTCTTGATATAGACTGTCTTGGGAGTAAAGGAAGCAGCTCTAAAGGGTTGACAGGATTTGAATTCTTGAAAAATAATGATACATACCCAATAGAGTTATGATTGAAAGTGTACATCACCTTGGAGTTGTCAGCAGTGGTAAACAAAATAATGTTAATAGCACTTATAGCCCTTGAAGAGACAATGGACAATGAGTGTTTATGTCTAGACAAATCTTCAACAAGACCAAGCACATGAAACACTTCCAGCACTTTTACTATGTAATTTCTGGTTAAACTCTGAGAAGTGAGTCAGATGCTGTAAATGCACACAAAGAGCAGTGGTTAATGGCTCAATGCCCAGATAGCAATCAAACAAGTGGTGTCTCTAAGGGGCCAATACTGGGACCAGTATATATCTTCATCACTGACAGAGAGAGTGCGATCAAGTGTACCCTCAGTAAGTTTGCAGATGACAGCAAGATGAGTGGTGCTGATGACACAGACGAGCAATGAGCTGCAATCCAGAGGGACCTGGATGAGCTGTAGAAAAGGTGTCGTGATAAAAATGTGAGAGTTATATGGTGGGTACTGCTGCCTATTATCTGTTCCAAACAAACCTCTCCTGTAGAAAAGCAGGTTGGGTTAACATTCGGGCAAGGCAGTCAGATCCACACATAACACTCACCGCAGCTGGCTCAACGAGACAGGCTGAAGGCTTATTTTGCCAGTTTTTATTTCAGTGAGATGTATCACACATGGTGCCTGAAGGACACCCAGGTAAGAGAGAGAGACAACCATGCAGAGCAGGCAGCTTGAGAAGGGGAAGGGGTCAGGGGTGGAGCTAAGGGCAGGGCAAAGGGGTTTGGTCTCCAGGGGAGGGGGGCAGCCGCCAGGGATACCAAACCAGCGAGGAAACAGGGAAAGGGAAAACCAGGGGAAGTTGTGAAATATTGGAATAGTGAAACAGAAGTCCATGTGGGAGTCTTGTCTTTTCCCATAGGAGGAACGAACTCTATGGTAGGTCTTTCCAGGGCAATGTGCTTGGGAATTGGCTAAGGGGAGAGAGTTCATGGGATGCTACAATGTGAACCTCATGAAGTTCAACAAGGACAAGTACAAGATACTGCACCAGGTTTGGGGTAACCCTTGGTATCAGTACAGGATGGGGATGAACAGATTGAGGTCAGCCCTGCTGGGGGTAGTGGTAAGTGAGAGGTTGGATAGAAGCCAGCAAAGTGCACGCACAGCTGAGAAATCCAAATTGGGCTGCATCCAAAGCAGTGTGGCCAACAGGTTAAGGGATGGATTCTGCTCTCAGCACCTTGTTCTTGCACAGCTGGAACATTATGTTCTGGGATCACCAGTACAGAAAAACATGGACCTGTTGGAGTGAGTTCAGAGGAGGGGCACCAAGATGACCAGAGGGATGGAGCACCTCTTTTATGAGGAAAGGCTGAGATAATTGGGTTTGTTCAGCGTGAAAAGAGAAGGTTTTGGGGTGAGCTTAATGGCATCTTTCAAGACCTAAAAGGAACCATGATGACAGACTTTTTAGTAGGGCCTGTTTTATAGGTCAAGGGCTAACGGTTTTAAAATAAAAGGGGATAAATTAGGATTAGGTATAAGGAAGAATTTTTTTCATGATGAGCATGGAACACAAGAACAGGTTGCCCCAAGAAGTGGTAGATGTCCCATCCCTGGAAACCTTCAAGGTCAGGTTGGATGAAGCTCTGATCAACCAGATCTTCTTGAATATGTCTCTTCTCATAGAGATGGACTAGATGACCTTTAAATATCTCTTCCCACCCAACCTATTCTCTGATTCTGAGACTGCATGATTCTATGATGATCTTTCTACTCCATACCTCCTGTAAAGTAAAAGGAAAAAACAAAAACAAACTTTTTCAAGTTAGAGTGGATTGTATCACTTTTTTAAACTGATGATATTCCAGTTTCATCTTTTTTTATATGTAATGCCTAAAATATTGTTTTATGGATGAATTTTTTTCTCTTTATCCTCAAAAAGGTTCTCTTTATCACCACAAAGTTATTTTCAAATTCAGGTCTATTGCTAATGTCTTATTTAAGGCATTGTACTACCATTTTATTATTTGGAGCATACTTCCAAAAAATTCTTTTGAAATAACATTGAACTATTTATATCAAGTGCTTTTGTAGTTGCATTATCAAAATACTGAGATCTAGAAATTTACTTTACAGCCCCATTTAGCATGAATAAGAGATATAAATATCTGGCTTCATAGTTTGCTGTTTGTAAATGGATGGATACTTCCCTATACCCTTTCAAGGAAGAGCCCCAGCAAATGGTGATGCAGGATTGGATCTTACACTAGAGTATATAAATAAAAGATAGGAGGAAATTCAGTTATAACAATGGGAAAATGGAGCCAACATTATTTATGGGGTAATGCACCTCTTCTTTTCCTGAATTCACATTGTTACCTTTTGTCACACATGTAAAATGATTCAGTGAGGTCAATGCATTCTGGCCCAGAAGGAAAAAATTATTTGCTGTACTGAATGAGGGTGGGGTCTTTTGGTTCCCATTTCCCTTCTTGTAGGGGCTTTTCTTAATGTAATGTCTATTTTCTTGATTCCCCATGGAAGCCCATACTGAATAAAATTTTATCAATAAATTTCAATGGACTTCGTCGCATTATACAGAGTCAACCTGCCCCTCTCAAACTCACAAATCATGAAAGTTGATCCATTTAATGTGAATCATTCCATAAGGTTTAAAGACATTTTTTCCAAATGAGAAGAAACTGGAATTTTCAGTCCTTAAAAATCCTAAACTGAAATTAGTATTAAAGAATAAGTGTGTTCAGTTCTTCAATATTCTTGAGGCACTATTGTAATTTCATGGTCAATACCAGGTCTGTTCTGCTAATAATTTTTATGCCAATTATCATCCTGAGACTTATCTGGTCTATTACCCTCTCTCTAAAATAAAGATGAGTTTCACTGGCTTGTGTCAGATATGGTCCCAGGGAAGGGAATAGCTGAAGGCAATTTATCCCAGAACAACTTCCATCTGCTTGCTTTGAACACTCAGGGACTTTCAGTTTCATGATTCTCTTGATCAGGGACTGTTAACTCCATTGAAGTACAGTGATTTCCACAAATGGATGCTAAAATGAGAAGATCAAGCTAATTTTCTTTTATGATCCAAGCCTGGATTTGAGTCGAGGTCTTGAGTAATATGAGGATGTAAGGCTAATACTCTTTTTCATTCTATTGTTGAAATGCTTTTTGTTTCCGCTTAGCTACCTTGTGCCTTACTCAATAGATTTATGTTATAGATTTAGATCACTTCCAGGGTTTTACATCTGGAAATAAAATTTTGCTGTAAAATAGTAGCAGTCATGGGAAAGCCTATTTTAATGTCACAACATAAAAGCTACATATATTATTTTAGTTCAGAGATAAAATGAAGGCTGGTGCTGTGAATCTATGATACAGTAAAAGAGCAGATGAAGAACTTATGTCTTGTTCTGGTGTCATATGAAACAACAAAATAGACAACTGAGCTGAGGATTTTCATTTCAATTTCCAGGAGGCTTTTCCATTTCAATATATGTGGAAATCTGGAGCATTCTTTACCTCTGTCTGACTGTGGTTTAACCTAAATAGTCAAGGGCACGGTAAGAATTGAGAGAATGGAGTATTAATTTATTTATTCATTCATCTCTGTAAAACTTCCATTAAAATAATGTGCAGATACCACGGAGGGATATGCTCAATACCTTTCTATTTATTATTGAGTTTTTTTGTATTACACATACCTGCCCATGATATGCAGGTTACTGCGAAGAGGGATTTGCTTTAAGAGATGAACAGCTGAATCTCCAAGATAATACACTGGAAAGAGAGAGATTATTTTTGAGGCTTGTTAATTTGTCTAAAAAGTGTAGTATTCATATCAGTGATTTACTGATAATGGCTTAATTGCATATCCTGAGCAATACTTATTTTGTACCTTCAAGTCATTAGACTGACCGTAAGTGGCATCTTAAAAAATATGTTTACAAAGGCTTTTGTAGATAAACATTAAACAGTATCATGTTAAAGAAAAATCACTGAGACTAGTGATGTGGAATATATATTCTGTGTTCCTCAACTGATGTGCTTACAGAAGTGATTTTCTTCAAAGGTTTTATCACAGCCATAGCTATAAGCATGTTCATTCAATTTACAGCTGCTTGTTGTGATCTAAGACTTGAATTTATATTGTTGAATGAAATGTATGAAATTACTTCTCTAGTTTTATGGTTTGCTTTGATCCCACATTTAAAGAAAAGAAAACAAAACTGTTCTCTCTGCAACTAACCCCACATAGTAACAGGAATTAAAAAAACCCTGAAGATACTTAATTTCATCCAGCCACACCTTAACCCCCAAAATTGCCCTGAAGTGATCTGACTATTTTCTGCTTCACACCTCACAGAGTATGTAAAGAAAAAGAGAAGACCTGCTCTAGCTCCTAGATAAGGGTCTCTGGATTTGTATTGTGACAGCTAAGATGCTAATGGCAAGGAAAGATCATTATAGAGAATCATAAATACATCTGTTATTTTAAAATAAGGTGAAGGTGTTATGTGCTGGTACAATGATGCAACTCAATAATTAAAATGATTATACAACGGGTGGCATTCAACAGCGCATAAAATCCTGTGCATCAATCATTCAGGAAAAGCAATCAAAGTAGTTAGTGCAAATGTAAGGCAGAATATTAAAGTCTTAAAGCTGTGCTATAAAGGCTTGATCTATCGCAGGTTTCTCCTCTGTTGGAAAATTGAAAAAGGAGTTGAAAGAGGATTTAAGGAAGATTCACTATGACTCTGGGTCTCTGTAAAGAAATCAGTGGTCCTAAATACTTGGCAAACTGTGTTTGCCACAGTGATATTTTACAGATTTTGTTCAAATAGCAACATAGAAGTTTGAAGTCAAACATGAAGTCCATATCTTATATTATAAAAAGGATTGTTTGACTATTTAATTGACCCTAATCATAGCAATTAGATTCTCTTAGGTATTTGAAATAAGCCAAAACTGCAGTTCTATTTGTGATGATAGCCCACAGAAAGAACAAGGCTCACTGACACTAACAAACATTCCTGAAATTCAAGAATAATAAACACACTTAAAAAGTTGCTAGTGCTCATGTAATTCTTTTTTTTCTAGACCTAAACTTCCCTCACTCTTCCCAGTTTACCCCCCTACTTTTAACAGTCAGTCAAGGAGTGTTTCATAAAATAATTATTTCTAAACATAAGTACAAAATTTAACTTTCCACCGCATATAACAGAAATAATGTTCAGAGCTATAGTACTGGTAGTGTCTGAAAATGGTACAGTTTACCACTATGGAAGGTGGTATAGCTATCTCTTTTTGATGAGCATTCCTGGTCTGTAATGTTTGTCCTAGTGAACAGATTGTCCCTTGTACAGGTCTGCAGGAACCAAGCTCAAATTTTGTGTCTGTGTGTCTGTGCAGGAGGGAAAAGGGTGAGGGCCAGCATCTCTCAGTTTCAGAAGAAGTATTCTCCTTTATTTGTACTATCCTACAAAATCCATCCAGTTAACTGTAATGGGTAGAACAGAAATATTTGCTTTCACTGCCACAGAGAGATTTGTAAAGGAATTTTGTTTTGTGTTTCTCCTTCTTCTGTTCTTCTGCCCTTAATATATATTTCCTTTTCTGACATGGACTGTCATTCAGTACTGGGATTGGCTGAGATAATTTTCATCAGGGTTTGGCTGAGATAAATTTCTTTACAGTAGCTGCTATGGATTTATACTTTGCATTTGTGCTGGAAAAAATATTGATAACTCATTAATTTTTTTTGTTACCACAAAGCAGTGCTTGCATGAAGTTAAGCCCTTCTCTGTTTCTCACACCCCATCCCGCTGCTGCAGAAGGATTTGGGAGGGGACACAGCCGGGGCAGCTGGCCTCGACTGACCAGAGGGATATCCCACACCGTATGACATCAGCAGGTAAAGTGAGTGAGCCGAGTGAGCGTGGGGCTGAGCTGCCCACCAAGGCCAAACCCACACCACCTTACCTTGGGGAAAACACGCACGCAGCTGTTTCTGTTTCATGTATTCTGGCTTTTGCTATTGTGCGGCTTTGCAGCGCGCGTGCTTTGCGCGCAGTGCAGATGTGGCCAGCGGTGCTGCGGGAGCGGCGCTTCACTGCCGGCGAGCCAGCGCCGCGCCCGCCTGGCTCCGGCTGGCAGCTCCACGCCACGGCAGCCAGCAGCAGCCCGGGACCTCCGCTTCGCTGCTAACGCCTCTTGACATCTTCCAGACTTGCCTTAAAGAAAAACAAACAAATAAGGAATAAATAAATAAATAAATAAGGATAATTCTATGTGTTAAAGCGCGTTGTTAAGGACAAAGAAACAAATGATTGACCCTGTAAATAATGGATTATTTCTTTTATTTATCCATTCAAACGGGAGAAATTAGCATAGGATATGCTTTTCTACATGTAAATTATTCTTCTTAATAAATATTCTGGGAATAGTTTTATACATTTTGGAAGCTTGAAGTCCCCTGGTTATAAATCATCTATGTTCCATATGGCACAGGCATGTTTTAAACAGTGTACCCACTGGAAAAAGCTGTATATTGTTTTTCTGAATGCTTTTCCCTTGCCCCCCAAATTTATAAATCATACTGTCACCATCCTAAGTGGTTTGTGGTTTATTTTCTAAGTTTTTGTTTGTCTGCAGAGAGGGGAGAAAAAAAAGAGGTACCAGGTCTTTTCTTGTAACTGTAATATTGTAGCTGGGAGAAGTGATGAAAGGCTCAGACTGTATTAAGTATTCAGCTCACTTTTCAGATCACCTGCATTGCTATTGAATACCTTCCCTTAAAACAAGTGCAAAGAGCATTTGATTGCCTACCTAAAAATAGTGCCTTTTAATGGAAAGTAGGAGATGCTGAACCCGCAGTGGAATGTGTAGGAAGCAGCCAGGGCTGTGCTGGCCTGCATGCACCCACAGAGGATGCTTTCAATAGAAACCTGGGTGATTTGGTCTGATCCCAAATGGTTAGGCACTTATGACAGTCACAGCCCCTGCCAGGTTTTAGCTTTCCTTCAGCAAATGACCTTCAGGAAGCCCTATAGTAAGAAACCTTTCAATACTACTTCAGGAAAAGGAAAGGATTAATTGATTTTTTTTTTTTTTTCCAGCAGCTTACTTTTAATAAAATGTTTAGACTGCAGGTTAATGCTTGACATAAGTATATTTCTGTCCCTTGGAAAATATACACATCTTGAAAAGATTGACATATGCTTTGTTGAAATACCATGCAGCTATTATGGCGTTAATTGTACAGAGTACATTGCTCTATCACATATTTTCTCCAGCTTCTCTTGCTGCATTAGAAACCTCTGCTTTCTGGTGCATGGGTTACAGAAACTCTCAATTTAGAATTTTGCTCCTATTTTCATGTATAATGTACCTCACTTCTGGAAGTGACCCATGGTCTCATCTTAATGATTTTATTACCTCTTGTTTTATGCTTTTTGAATCATAGAAGAATATATGCTGTTTTCATGATAAATAGTAAGAACACAAACAAAATATATCCTATTTTAGTAGTCAGAGATTACTCAGGCAGGGGGGATTGTAAGCTTCATACAAGTCCTAAACATTGGAGTACTCTATAGTAAATGCAACTATCAAAATCATACAGACATCCAGCTTCAGATTACATTTTTGGGCACCCCTTAGAATGATGGCAGGTGATTTACATGTTTCCCCTGTTGATTTCCCTCTCTGAACTTGTGAATTTGAACAAACTTACTTCCTAGGAACTTCACAGTATCAGTAGCAAAGTACTATTTGTGTGAACAAAGCCTCACTGAAGGCGACAGTGCAACCACTGCTACTGCACAAATGGATAAGAGCTTTGTAATGCAGCCTAAAGCTGAAAAAGGAAATCATAGGTGAGATTCATAAAAGCCTGTGACCTGAAGCAATGTGAGGAGTAAGCTACCAATTAATTCCATGAATTAAAAACAAACAAATAAATAAATGCTATTTTCCCTGACTCCAACTTCTGAGCCAAGATGTAGAATCTCTTACTGTCCACAACTATCATGAACAAGCATTTCTTTAGGAAAACAAACCCTCCCCATCCCCAGGTGCCAAATGATAGACATTTGAGCTAGTTGAAAAATTCCTCACAATTTCATAAGAAAGTCAGAACAAAGACCATGACGTGGTTCCTACTTCACAGGAAGTGGTTTAACAACACCTGTTAATGGGAAGTAGAGAATAAATATTTTTTGCCTTTGTTTGCAGCCTTTGCTTTTGCTTTATTAAACTTCCTTTATCTTGGCACATGAAGTTTTTCTCAATTTGTTTCTGTCCCCTGCCTTGTCCTGCTGAGGAGGGGGAGTGATAGAATTGCTTGGTGGGCACCTGGTGCTCAGCCAAGATCAAACCATCACAGTGTACTAAAAAAAGAACCGCATAGACTAATCAAGTGGAAATAAAAGATTTCATAGCCTGCCAAAAGATGAATAAGGCTAGAAAGGGAGAATAGTTTGGTCTTAGAAACAGAAATAAATCTGTAATGAAATAAAACATATGAAGAGGTGTGCACTTCAAAAAAAAAAAAAAAGGAAGAAAATGAAAAATAGTAGGTCCTGAAGCTATTGTGTGTTTCAAAATCTTAATTTTTGTGTATTTCAGAATTTTGATCAGATGTGTATCTAGAAATTATCTTCTGCCTGAAAGGAATGAGAGGAAAAACACCAACCCAAGAATTATGTACCTGAACAGACAAGCGACATATGACATTTAGTACCCATCTTGTATTTCTGCTACAGTGGGCTGTCTCTAAGCCAATAGGGATGAATCAGCCCTGTCTGCTTCCCCAAAACATTCTCTCTGCAGCCAAATGCACAGGTTACAAAGGCTCTGATGGTGTCTGATTCTTGCGCATAATTGCATTGCTTTATTATTATAGAGGATTATCTCAGTGAAGAAGTCAAAGCTAAAACATTGATCTCCTCAGATTCAGCGACCTGTCACTGGTAATCTTTGAATGTTTCTAATCAAACCAACACCAGCAGCGTGAAGCAGGTCTATAGTGTTACTGGAGGTCTGTTGCACTCTCTGTCTCAATATTTTGCACAGCTTCCACTGACTGTAACTAGTGAAAGCACACCTGTGGCTCGGCAGCCCAGTGCTCAAACTATTCTGTTTGCACTCTTGATCTCAGCAAGCTCCAGACACCACCTGTGTCTTTACTTCCTAAAAATGAACCTATTTACTGCAAGTCTGGATGTTACTTGGATTCTTGACATAATAGCAGCTCTCCCCCAGCTCCTCATACAGCTCAGCAGTAACTGGATGTCCAATTAGTTATCTCCTTGTTGGATACATGCTTTGAAGAAAGCAAGCAGTGATTGCTGACTCCATTTTGTGATTCAGATTACCTTGCATTTGAACTAAAATAGTGTTTATTGAAAGGTGCTTTTTTTTTTTTTTTGGTGGATAAATAATTTAGTTGTGGTTTAGTTAGGGTAGAGTTAGGTCAATGTAAGAAAGAAGAGGATTCTCTCTTGCTGGTATAGCAAGAGCTATACATAGCATAAATCTACATAGAGTTCTGTATGTGTCTTTCATTCAAAGATATCATGGTCTGTTTGGGATTTAGTAACTTTTATTGCAAATCAGATCTTTATTTTGCTTAAAATGGCACAGTAATTATTATGGCCTGCTCAGTTATAGCTAATGTCATTATTGGTAATCTAGAGCAGGAGGACTCCACCATTGTTATCCTATTTCCTTCTCTGAAATATGTTGCATATATTATATACAATTATTTAAACTAATCTAGTACAAATTGAGATTAGTTGACATTGATTTACAAATAACGAGAAATCACACTTATGGTACACCCTTGTGTTTGTGGGATATGACCTTTCTTCTGAATCAGAAAACGGGTTTTTATTATTAAACACTTTCTCTCGTGGATAGAAAATGACACACTGCAGAACACCATCACAGCTGTGAGTCTATCTGCAGTTGGATAGAAGTCTGCTCTGCCAGATAAATGTCAAGGCCTGAATAGCCCTTTTGTGTCAAAAACCCTTCTGGGTGGAATATGGAACAGGTTTTGAACAGGAAAGGAAAGTATTTCAGGCCAGATGGTTAATCTGATGGAGTTGTATTCTGACAGAAGGAAAGAGTAGCATTGTGTAGTTTAGCAGTTATGTCAGGGAGAGAAGAAAGCCCTCTTCTGCTAAGCTAATGGAGATCTGTGATTCTGCTGGACTCTAGGGTAAGATGACTGCTCCTAATAACACATAATGAGAAATAGATAATATAATATGATAAAATTTTCATGCTGTTTTACTGTTTCAGCATTTTCTCAATGGCAACGGCTGAGAACCATTTTCTGGCAAACAATTCCTTATTATTGAAGTGTGTATTTCTACCTCCATATATATGATCAGGGTTTGGTTGTCTTAATCTGTTCTCATAATTTTTATGAAGTGTGTCTCATTCATATGAAATTCTGGAAGGGATGTCCACTAGATTGTAGAGCTAGAAAGGGTTTATTCATTCTATGGATAAGATTGTAATTCAGGCTACTGCTCTTATTATAGTATGTCTAACTTGTCATCAAATGCAACGATTTATAATGCTCGATTGGGGATCAGCAACTTATTGAAGAAGAGCAACAGCCTGGTAGAAAGGCTGATTTAGGATTTTAGCTAAAGGGCTAAGAAAGCCACAGCATCTTGGGCAAGGAGACAGTGAAAGGCAGCAACATGCTGAGATCCTCATTTCCTGCTATCTGGGCCTTTCAGAAAGGCTGATGCACTTGCCGATAAGACACCTGTGGTTTCTGAGAGGCCGTGTCTTTTGATCCTCACTGATATTACTCTTTGACTTCTTTGATGTGTAAGTTAAGAAAGAAAAATGCAGGCTGGCATGCTGCCTCAAAAGATTGCCAACTTTCTCATCAAAGAGTGGTCCTTGAGAATGCAGGACTTCGTTTTTATGTTGGTGTTTTATTAGTACAGAAAATGAATGTAAATCTGAAAATAAAATGCCCGAATAACAGATTTCATTACAGCATCATAAAATAACCTTGATGAGAGAGTGAATTGTATTTGGAATATATCTGTGGTGAGCACCTAGGACAAGAGTTTATTTACAGAATATTTAGGCAGTTTATGGAAGCTCTAATTAACCTCTTCATCTGTAATTGTGATTTATGGTTTTGAAGACCAAAGTAATTTGAGAATATGGTATAATATTACTTTGGTACCTCTGATTAAAAGAAATAATCTCAGTGTCTACTTTCAGTGTCTTACATCTAATATGGAGGTCATATCCTTTTGACATGTGATGTGAATCATCAGAATGAGAATTGATTAAGAAACAAAGATGAAGGAACAGAAGTTTTTTAGTATGCAGATGTAATTTAAAAATAACAATAGATAAAATGTGAAGAAATATGGAAATGTAGACATCAGATTTTTCAAAAGCACCCCAGAGTTAATTCTATGAGTATATACTTATTAACTGAAATAAGATAGTAAATTTTAACTCTTATTTCAGATCATATTTCAATTAAAATAAACAGGTTTTTCACATCTAATAGACACAGGGATCACCTGATAGATTGACCCACAGATTACCAATGCAAAAAGCTAGTTGCAGAATCAGGTGAGAACTCTAGTGGGAAAGGTGGGAAAGGACCTCAGGTGATTTCTAATCCAATTTCTGGCACAAAGCAGGGATCAGACCAAGTTAATCACAATTTTATCTAGCTAGATGCTGGAAATCTTCAGTGATGAAAAGTGCACAAGCTTTCTGAGGAAGTGCACAAACTTTCTGTATTGGTACACAGAAAAGACATATTTTTCCTTATATCCATTGGGAATCTCTTTAATTTTCAGTTTATGACTGTTTTTACCCGTCTATCCACCATGTACAACTGAGAAGATCCTGGCACATCTTCACTCAGATCTTCCTGATGACCTTCTCATATGTGCTCCCATTAAGTCCTCCTTGAGTCACTTCTGCAGGCTCAGCAAGCCCCATTTCTCCAGCCTTTGTTAATAAGGGAAGTGCTCCAGCCCCCTTCACTGCCTGGCAGCCCTATGTTAAAGTGACTCCATTTTACTAAATTCTGGCTGGCACGGATCAAAACCAGATACACTATTTAGATGTGCTCTAAGATGTGATAAACACTGCTTTTGTGACTTGTCTTACAGACGTATGCTTTGGATCTTACAATGGACTTGTCACAATAAGGTTTATATCAAATATGAAATAGAGAAAAATCCAGATACTTTGTTTCTGGCATTAATTAGGGCTCATCTATGCTGCAACAGGAGGAACTGTAGGGGTGTGCAAAGTGGTTACTCAAAGGAGATGCATGTGAAGCTGTTACTCAAAGGGGTGCTTCAGTGAAAAGGATTTCCTCAGACATTTATAAGGTTGCAAAAGGTGCTTTCATCCTTACAAATGCACACTGACAGTTTTTTTTTTTTCTGTAGTTGTGCAGGTTTCAGAGTAGCTCTAACTGAAACATGCTATTATATCTGTGGAATTGTCTCAATAAGGTAATTTGCTATAGATTTAACATGTAATTGTGGTTTTAAAAACAGGAAAATGGAAGACTGGCATCCTTTCTAGAGCATAACAATTATATTATTATGGCTTATGGTTCAGTCAATATTGCTTCTAGAACCCATTATATGAAATCCACAACATTTTAGCATGATCCTCAAAGAGAAAAAATGTAAAAGATTGAATATAATTATCATTAAAAATTCTTTAAGTACTGCTTGGTTTACCAGATATAAGGTTATACTACAGTGAGAGCCTTGGGGAACTGGAGATAATTGTGTGGTCAAAACTATTGTGATCGTGAATAAGCTGTTAATTTGTTATCATCAGTTATTTCATTAAATAGCTGGGAATTTGTTTAATGAGCTGTCTAAATTAGAATGCCACCAACGGGAAAATATTAATACATCCTATGTACAGAAAGGATTTTATGCCATTATTGAGTCTTTCCTCTTTTGGGTAAGGGTTTTGTATTTTTTCATGTGAATTTCTCTTGCTACACTTTTATTTCAAAAACAAGACATGAATAGTACTTAAATCACAAATAGCAACAGAACATTGAGTTTTATGCATTTATATGACAGGGGCCTTGCTCTGTTTTCATACTGAGGATTTTGACATTAACTGAATCAAGTATATCTGCACAGTGGCTATGTTTCTGCTGTCAAAATGCAGCTTTAGAACTGTTTAAAAATGTGGGAAACAAGCAACATCCTTACAGAAACCTTGTCTATATTTATTTATGTCTGGACAGAGAAAGCAGAAAATTTACCAGATTCTGACAGATGCAGACACTGAATTTGCTACGCACATTCAGAATGGAAGTCTATTAACCTATTCCTGGCTGTGGACAGTACTATCTGTTTAAAAAAATATGAGATAAAACAAAAGATGACAGTAGATATTGCAAGAAATATTTTCCCCCTAATAGTCTAGCACTTCCTCCTGTCCCAGCAAACAGACCAGTGCATGGAGGCTGAGCTGTAGCTACTATACCCAGGTGACAGAGGGAAGGCTTATATATGAGCTTTAAAAGATTAGAGGGAACCTGTGATCTTTGAGAAGATCCCACAACTAAAATTTAACTTGTAACTACAGCTATAAAAGGCTGGACATTTTCATGAAGGACACTTTGAGCTCTGGTGTATGAGAAAATGTCTAGCAAATTTTCTGATTAGGTTTTTATTCTACTGTAACTGATATAATTATTATAATGTTTTTACAGTTTTGATCCTCTGAAACCTGGCTGTTTTACTAGCACCAGCAATAATTTGCAGTAGGAGACTCCATAGTTTAATTCCTGTTGGGTGAAAAGGTTTTTCTATTACCAGACTAACGTTTCAGCCTTCAATTTTGTGCAATTCCCGTGTGTTCTTCTTTCATGAAAAAGGGTACTTAGCAAAAACCCCATCTAATTTCTCTGAACTATTAATTTCATTTAGTCATTTTTCTGCTTGTCATTTCTAGAGGAAAAATGTTTCAATTTTAATTTTTTCCCCTGCTTCTTCAGTTACGATTCACTTTACAAAACCTCTCTATTTATTGATTTTTTTCTTGAGCCATGATGACCAGAGAAATTATTATGCTAATTGACTTTTATTAGTTAAAACCACCCAAGTGCTATTGTGTGAATAAGCAAGGTGATCGAACAGGTTTACCTGCATGATTCCAGATGTATATCTTGGATAGTAAATCTGAGATTACAGGAAAAGCTAGCAGTTTTGTCCTGTACTTACTAAGCCCATCTGTCACTGATCAGGACTTCCTACTGTTGACATGCACCAATTTAGGATCACATAAAGATACTAAGATTTTCAGGTGTCGATACCTTTGTAGCCTTTGGTAGAAGTTGTTGAGATGCTGCTATCAAAATGTCTATAACAAAACATGCTATATTAAGAAGAAAGACACTTATTTTTATTCTTTTTACAGTTGGATACACCAATTTGTGCAGTAAACGCTTTCTGAGCACCTGAAAGCAGGCTGCACTACAGATGCATGATGTATAACCCTAAAATTCCATGTATCTTTCACATGAAAGCAATTTGAGAGGATTAGATCAGTGTGAAAAATTAAATGTGTACTTCTATTTATAACAAAGGACACCATTTTTTTCCTAGTTAAATTGTTTTATTTCAGAAGATATTTATGTACAGTTTAGTGCTTTCCATTGGTATACTTGTCAATACCAGTTTCAGCTTTATTCCTCTGTCTTTTCCAGCATATTCATGTTAGCCTAATTTTTCTAAGATTATGCAGTTAATAAAATATTTACAAACAAAAATTATACAGGACATAGAAAAGTAATATTTATCCATTGTACATTAAAATTATTGATGCAGAGTTGCAATACTTAAATTTGCACAACTTTGAAACCTATTTAAGCACTGAAATATTAGTTTTATTATGACTGATTTATGGATATATATATATATCAATAAAATAGGTTTATCATAACATAAATGATAGAAAAGTGACATAAATCCCTCATTTGTCATAGTTTTATTTTACATTGTAACACAGGAGGCATCTGCTACAGTTTTCCCACGTGCCTTTTTCTTCCTGGGATAGAACACATCACTGAATCTCTTTCAAGGCTTGTTTTATTGATATGAATAAGTGAGATTTTCAATGGTTAGCATAGAGAAACATTTTTTGGGGTTAATAATTCTTTATATAAGCATATAAAAAAAGTTTTATATTTGTCATTGTAAGGTATCAGATGCTTGTTCTACACCTACACCTGAGATTCCACAGCCAGATAAGCAGTGTACTTACATGGCCAAACTGCAAAATTTTGCAAGCACTTAGCAAGCATGACTGGCCTGTCAGAGAGGGCTACATTAAGGATTTAATATTGAGAATGTACCCATTCCAACTTCAGCCAAAAGTAGAGTATTTTGTTGAAATTTTTGGTGGTTTAAAAAATTTTGATGGGGAATAAAAGGACACTATCAGACCATGGTACCTCTCATATAAACAAAAAATTATATTTGATACAAATTTCAACTTTTTAAGCATCATTATACCATGGATTAACAGACAGTCCTCTTTCTGTTAATATTGGAATATTGGTAGGTAATCCAAGAAAAGTTTGATTTATGAGAGAGAAATGAATGTTTACATAAGTTGATATTTTTCTGAAATTCTCAGTGAACAGAAATTTCAGGGAAATTATGCAACAATAAGTGACTCCACAAATGAATACCACAGCACAGCACAATTTTTAGTAAAGAACTTTAAAAAATTATTAGGATGAAGAAAAACTATCTCAGTGAATTTGTAGTAAATGAAGGTACAGGTGGAAAGATTTGATGGTGTATTATCTAAAATAAAAAAATACATGATCTTAGGTACTTCATAGGTAGTTTATAATATTCTGCATCCCATTGCCCCTAATGAGACTCTTTAGAGTGCAGCCACATGGGAAGGACTGTTGATCTAATACTTGTGATGGCAGCAATCTTATCACTGTGTGTACCAGATGGAGGAATGCTCAGCATTTGGAACAAGGTCAGGAGTCTTGGAAGCAAAAATGCTGGGTCAGCAATAATAGTTGTAGTATTCATTATCCCTTTTTACAGCTTCATTAGGTTCTACATCTGCAGTGATTGCAACTTGTTAAGCTAATTTCTAATTTTAACTCAAGTATTTTCACTGCATTTTTTTTTATAAAAGTATTATTTTGTCAAAAGCAAAAAGATAAAGAGGAATCTACATATTCAATTTATTATTTAACTTTAATTTTTTTTTTGTGGGAACTGTTTACAAAAAAGAGAATTAATCCAAGTCATATTGTTTCTTACTGATATTGAGATACTTATTTTGACATGAAATATTTTACTACATAATTATTCTATTATGAATTATTGAATGTTCTATATCTTCATATCAGAGTTCTGACTCCAGAAGACGTCATGACCATTCTTTGGGCTAAGAATGTATTTCTGAACATTCAGGTGATAAAAATGCCATGATTTTTCCAGATTGTCATTCCAAACACTGTGGACCATTCTATTAGTCATTACATGACTATTAAAACAATTTGTAAATGGTGGGTTACTGTACTTTTGTCAGTCTTTAATTACTCACAGTATTTGTGATAAAATTTCATATTAAAAAATTGTAACAACATGATTTATGCTGCTTAGCTCAGGAAGAGATTATTAACTCAAATACAGGATTTTGCCTCTGAGGGACATTTGATAGTGCACAAATACACAGTGAATTGAATAACTTTAAGATTGTCAAATCGAGAAGATTAACTAACTTCAGTTTAATTGATTAAGATCTTTGTGGTTCTCCTGACTGAGTCTTGGAATGTGCCAGGGGAAGGAAACTTGCACAGTAATTAAATGAAAATTATTCTCCTTCTCTGAAAATTACATTTACCTATTTCTATTATATTATCTTCTGAATTTTTTTTCTAGGCTTTTAATATTGTCAATAGCTTGATTCTTATTTGCTTATGAGACAAGATTTTTGATAAATTAGCTGTTACAAAAGCTCTGTGTTGGAATTGTTCCTTACAGAAAAAAAAAAAAGAAAAAAATTCTCTTTATTCCATACAGTAAGCGTCCTCAGTAAAGCCATGATGTCTACAGAATTACAATGGGATGACACCTACATCCAGTTTTGTCTGGCATCTTTATAACAATGTGTCACTTGTCACATCTGTTCGATCATGCAGACCTACGTGTGTATCAACACCACTGATGAACACAAAAGACTTCAAATTTAAAAATAATTTGTCTTCACAGCCAGGCTTACTTCACTATAGGGATGCTGCAGTAAAGATTTGAATTGCAGTAGGAGTGAAATGAGAAAAAGACTAGTATGCATGATTTTGTGCTGGAAACAATATTTCAGAAACTTTGAATTTTTTTGCACTGTTGCCCTCCTACCTCTTCACTCTAAATGTAATTCAAATTTTCACAGCTGATGATGTTGGCTCTGGACATCCAGGATTTCACAATACAGAAAATACTTTTTTCAAACATGCATAATTGGACTCCATGAAAATTCAATTTATAAACATTTTCAGTTTCAGAGTGCTTGAAAAATCTTCCTTGACTTAGGCATATAACTGAGGAAAGGAGAACGCAAATAACTCTTGCAGGCACTCTGAGCAGTTTCTATTTTCCTGTGTCCCTGTATGGCAGTATTACTGGGATGATCCAATGGTCCAAATGAAATACAAGCACCAATTCTCTATCCTTTCATATATAAGATTATTTTTATTCTTCTGCATTATGCATTTTTTTCTTAATATGAGCTGACACATTTATAAAGGGAAACAACCCTCTGGATAAGCTAACAGCTACCAGAGAAGGTGAATGTGAGTGTCTGTAGCCAAGTCCCGTCCCTCAAGTCTCTTATCTTGCCAAAACCAACACAGCCCAAATCTGAGAGCATCCTGATTTGCCCTTCAAAATGCTTTTAAAACCTTTAGTCTTTTATACAAACTTCAGAATACTTACATTATTGCTGAGTTAAAAGCCACTGCTTGGGATTTGTACGACAGAACATTTCAATTTCTTTTTGTCATCCTGCCATGCAGCTGAGTTCATGAGCCCAAGTTAAATGCCAGGGCTCTCACATAAGGGGACTAAGTGCCTAAGAGTGAAACTGGCATTTGCTAGCAAGTGTTATCTGGTCACTGGAAAATGCTGAAGTGCTAAAGCCTGACCTTATCCCAGTCATACAAACATTTAGGAGCATACCTCATGATCAGAGAAACTTACAGCTGCCAAACCTATACTACATCTCAGTGTCAAAACCAGGTCAGACACCTCTTTTAAAAGGAGGATAAAAACGCAAAGAAGAAATACGTTTGCATTCTTTGGCAGAATCATTACTGAGGAACCAGACCAAGCAGAGAGAGAATTGTAGGTTCAAATGCTATGTATCCCCTGTATTAGGGGATATCAGGGGAAAGTACACAAGTAATTTCTCTCTGCTTTCCTTTCCTAAGAAGTAAACATATGTCTGGATTGCCACCCCTGTCCTCACCTTGCTGAATCATTCCAGAGATGATGAGGACAGTCAGTTTAAGAATAGGCTAAAAATAGACCTCTCACATGTAGAAAAGAAAATAATTCTTTATGGATATTTCAGATAGTCATGTATGATGTTGACTATTGTCTAATTGTCTAACAGAAAAAGATGGAACCGAGAAAGTAGTCAGGTTCATTAGTACGTTTGATGTACAAAAATTATTTGTGAACTGAACTGCAGGTTTGTGTTCTGCACCAAGACTTGGAGTGCACTATTAAGCCTGGATTCTGATTTTATAATCTCCTTGTTGCAGCTGCCACTCAGTCTTTCAAATCACATATATCTTTGATGTCAAACCATTGTTCCATTAAGGTGCAGCTCACTGCTTTTTTCAACTCAATCTCTTTTAATCTTGCAAATCAAATAAAGCTCAGTAATGCAGATAATATGTCAAAAATGTCCTTACCTCATTGACATTCCCAGTGGAAGCCCACTTTTGAAATAATTTCTCAGCTAAGTTCAGACATGTTCTGTAAACCATGAAACATCATTGAGAAGTGCTTAGTGAGCATCAATTAAAGGAAAAAGATGGCCAACAGGTATCATAAAAATAGTTAACTGCAGGGTTTTTGTAGAAAGTACATAAAAATAAAATAAAATTTTATGTGCATGCTGATTCCTAAATATCACTTTATAAAAAATAATACCAGATTGTACTTCTAGTGATATATCAGTGGGCAGAATAATAGTTGACTAAGGCTGCTTTGAAAGTTTTGATATTACAGGTAAATGGTCATTGCAAATCTTTAAGCAATGCAGCCTATTATGGGGTTTATCCTTGGTGGTAGATATTTCTGTTGGCAGTTTGAAGACATAAAAAAGCCTTCACCTTGATATAATATCATATGCATATCTGAGATGCCAGCAGTTTTTTCTAATGTGCTTCTATGAAGCAAAGACTTGGGACCTCTGCTGCTGAATGGTATTGAAATGAGCTTCTGATTGTGTTTATGCTGTGATATATTCATGGCATGTTTATATATTTAAAATGACATACTCAATATAGAAAAGGAATATATTGAAATCACAAAAAAGGTGACAGCTAAATTATAATTCTAATATAGTTTTGTTCCTTTATCAATGTAGGAAAGGTAGATTTGACAGGTACAAAGTTTTACAGCACCTAAACCAGATGCAAAGTTAGTGTCAATTGAATACAGATGTCACAAAACCACAGAACAGGGAATGGTTGAGGCTGGATTGACCTCTGGAACTCATTTATCCCAACCCTCCAATCAAGCATGGCCAGTTTTCCAGGATTGTATTCAGGCAACTTTTGAATTCCTTAGTGACTGAGATTCCACAACCTCTCTGGGCAGCCTGTGTCAGTGCTTGGTTACCTTCACAGTAAACAGCAATTTCTGACTTTCACATAGAAAGTGACCAGATTTGTGCTGGATCTGTCCCAAGCCCTTCTTCTGCACAAGGCCTGATGGGGCTGGAAGCCTCAGCTGAATCCTTACACAGCCCCAGTCATAATATACGAGTTTGCATAGCCTTTCTGTTCAAAAGCCTGTCCTTCTTCTTTGGGACTGAAATACATTCATGTTTATTCTTTAAAAATGTAAGGACAATAGGAAGAAAATAGATTGTGAACCAAAAAATCTAGAGAAATCAAGACTCAACCATTTAAGTCTTTTCTCGATAGTATGGGGTTAACTGTAATAGTGTATTCTTTAGCATTTAGTCCTACCTAATATGTTGTTTTCAGCATGAAGATTTCTTTATTTGAGCAAGGAAAAACCATCTTGAAACCAGCTAGGATTTTCAAAGAATGAAATTAGTTTACCTATAAGCCTTACTTCCTAAAATTATTTTGATTTTTTTTTTTTTTTTTTTTTTTTTTTTTTTTGTAGCTGTATGCTTTCCACATGGCTCCTGTTACATGTGCTGATCTTGCTGTAAGCTCCTTTTGGTTCATCAAAACTACTGCCCAGTAAAAGCACACTCTGATGCTCAAGTGACGTGTGGTGGAATGCTCACCCTGGAAAATGTATAATTAAATTTCTTTTTGTATATATATATATATATATATATATATATATATACTTTTTGAAGGATGGAATAGTATTTTTCTGTAACAAAGAAATTCAAGGACACATGGTGTTTTTATTTTATTCAGTTATTTTTTAAAATCAGCTTGAAATCATAAATATATATATACTCAGTGTCCAGTGATCCATCATCCAATGGCACATAATGCAGTAAAATGTACTTCCAAGAGGGACATGGAAGAGCAAAAGCAGGAGTGAAGGGAGGCTCAGCTCAGTGGTAGTAAATCACTTGTAAGTTGTCTCTGGCGGTTTTGCAGATCTGGCAGTGCAGATATAAACGTGCTGTGCAAAATCTTTTCTTGTGACTTACCATAGAAATTTCCGCCATACTATTTGTCATATTTGTTCCGTGAAGCCATGCAGATATACTAACATATTATATTTCAGGCATAAGTAATGAATTGAGATCCAGTTGACATAAATGTAGTGGATCTCTTTTTAGAAGCCAAAGTAACTGAAAAAAAGACAAGTCTTTAATTTTAGATGGGCCTATAGACAGAAAATCAGAGTTTTAACCACTGTCCAGCCCTTTCCCCCTTGTTTTAGGGTGTATTTACTATAAAAGTGAAGTATAAAGTGGCTATAGACTCTAGATTAGGCAAACCAGTTAGACTTGCCAGGGAGCAGAGATCACTGTGGAAGTATTTGTCTTCAGTAATAGTTATTAAAAAGCTTAAAAAACATAGTGGTTTTGAGGTACTTATGACCAGCTGAACTGGTGTTAACTGGACCATGGTGCTTGTTAGTATAGTTCTAACTTTTATTTTAAACATTTGCTTCTATTTTTTTTCCCAATTTGTTTTTATATCCCAACTATTCATTGTGTTCCATTTAACTTTGAAAATAATACTTGTACTTTCCTTTATTTACAAAAGTAAGACCTTTTTCCTCTTATGCCATTATTAATAGCTAACTGACTTGACTCAGAACAAAACCAATCCTGTTCCAAAACTAAAAAGAAATTCATAAAACCAGCACTTAAAATTAAAGATATATTACAAAAAAATCCTGTTCTAACAAGAGAGTGGCCATGTGTGAAAACAAATGTGCTGCCCATATAGGAAAAATTAAAATTATTGTTTGATATTTCTGGGAAAATACTGCAAGAAACAGCTGTTTTCCAATTACCACTGTTGTTCTGACTGTACTAAATTCTCTTTTATGCACACTTACTTCCAAAAAGAGGTTGAACTGAATCAGTACTATAAATATTGCAGAATCAGAATTTCTATGCATATGAATTGGTATATAATTAATTTAAATTTGTGAATTTATATAAATAGACAGTCACAAGTGATAAATTATTTCATAATTCTGAATATATCAGACTTCATACTGAAGAAAAAAAGATGTCAATTAAGTACATTTTCTCCAGAATCTGGGCTGTGGACATATTAAAGCAGAAAATATATTATTACTCAGACTTATTATTATTGAGAAGTTTTCATTTCATTTTCTGATGATCAAACAGTACTTAAAGATTAAAAGAAAGATAGTAAAATCAGAAAGCATTCTTGGAACACTTCTTCAGGAACATTAATCTGTAACAGTCTGAAGAGCTTTCTAGCAAATTTCTGCTCTAGTGTCTTGATTAAGAATGAAGTCCTAAAATTAAAAAAAAAGGCCAAGTAAAATTTTTAAGTATTGCAAATGAAGCTTGTCTGTATACAGATATTGAAGGTCTTTTTCACATCCTGATAAGAAATACCAATCACTGTACATGGAGGGAGTATAATTCGCAGCTACTGCATCAATAAAGAGACACAGATGTTAATAATCAGGATAGTGGCTAGAGATATATTTTTTCTACTTACAATAGGAAAGATTTAACTTTACTTTGGCATAAGGTCATCAAGAGTATAGCATTGTATTGTTGGATGTTAATTTTGGTAAATTTATGTTGAAAGTAAATGCACGGCTTGGAATATAGTTTATTATGGGCAACAATTTTCTTTCATGCTCATTGTATGCTTATAAAGCTAGATTTGTGATATAACTAAATGTGGAATGAATAATGATTCTGACAGTAGACCAGAAATTTCTTGTTGTGTTTTAAGTTAATTTCTTTTCAGTTTTTGTGAATCTTGGTATTTATGATATGCATTGGAAAGTGAATGCTAAAGAGAATAATTGGCTGATTGTTCATAATACTGATAACATTACTGTCATGATTAGATAGAGGTGATGCTTTACTATGAAATAGAAGATATATACTTTTTTGAAATGAAATTTAGGATTATTGGTAAACAACTTGAAGCACTCCAAATATTAAAGCAATTAATTCCTTCCTGAGTTTGTGTAGTATTTGGCTCAGCAATGAACAGTGGGTCTTCCTGGTGCATTATGGAAAGAAAATAATTAACAGCACATCAGCTGTGAAAAGCAAATGAAGAAAATGAGACATGGTATGAGCAGGTGCAATTGCTATGACTTCTATGTAAATTCATCCAATTACATCAAAAGTTATTGATGATTTACAAATCTAATTTTGCTTCAGTTTCATCAGTTAAGCTTTGACTGAGTAGATTTCTCTTTTTTTCAACCAGCATTTGTTTTGTCATGTTTACCAGTTTTCACAGATGCTGATTCTCCGAGAGGGTATTGTGTTGAGGGATCTATTTAGTGAAATTCATGTTGCAATTTCTAGGAAAAGAAATATGGGGAAATAAATCATATTCTGTCATGTCCTTTATAAATTTTACCTAGGATATCTCCAGACAGTGTGACTGAGTTTATGGAACCAGACACTGGTCTTTTCAGTGCACACTGAGAACAAGGGAGAAGCCCAGAGAGAGCTGGAGATACTGTAGGGAACATTTTAATTTTTTTTTTTTCTGCCCTCAATACGGGTGTGCTTTCATAATCCCTTTCTGCAATTAGCTGCTTGAGGATTGTGCCCAACAGACAAAGCCTGACCCTGAGGACACGATGTCACTGTATTCAGTCCAAATCTTTTTGATACATATACCTCTGGGGAGTGAGTGTGGCTATGTTGAGAGCTAGTATTTCAAGGAGGCCACAAAAATAGTTGCTTTGAGTTGAGATGCTGTAACTCATTAGCAATAGATTTCAAGGCCAGAAGGAGCTGCTGTGGTCATTGCAGTCTATGCAACACCAGAAAGAATATTTTGCCTGGTATTCCCCCTAAGTTGAAAAAACATGTTGAAATACAGCACACATTTTAGAAACATGTTTTATCATAAGTTCAATGTTTCTAATGATGAAAAGATCCCTTCCCTTGGCAGATTGTTCAGTGCTGAATTGCTTTCATTTCTAAAACTCTGCCCAACTTTTCTTAAATTTGAATTTACACAATTGGTTTTACCATGGGGTCTGTTTATCTTTTTCACGCAACTATGACCATTACATCTGTGCTTCTCAGAACATATCTTACTATTTTCAAAACTTGTTCTTCTTAGGAAAATATCATGCCATATATAAAGAAGACTTGGGTGTGTGGAATGGTCTGGGTGTTTTTTTTTTTTTTTAAATTTAGTTTGTCTAGGACATTTTACTGAGAGCAGTTACTTAACTATGAAGGTGGTGACTGTCAGCCTAATCAGTGGATTTAATAAAGTCTCAGGAAGTTTATGATTAAACTGGGGGAATTCCCAATATTCCAAGCCTGTCTTTCATGGATGGTTATTTAATTGCATTGGTTAAATCTGGTTTTGTTTCCATTGTAAACACCAATTAAATGGCACTTGCAAATGCCTTTGATATTTGTCCTAGGTATTGATGAACTACATTTATTTTGTTGAAAAGAAAATGACTAGAAAATTTTATGATAATCAGTGTAAAGATTACAATATGTTCTCTGAATAACTCATGAAGAACGTTTAATGAATCTGATTACCTACCTGGAATTTATGTGAGAAGTGCTGATAGTGATTTGTTCACAGTGTTCATTCTTATTTATATGAGAAACAACTTGAGCTTAGAGGGACATTTCACTAGAACCTCTATAATTACTGAGATTTGAGGTAGCTGGCAGCAGGTCTTGCACATACATATTCAAAGCGTATATATATATATATATATATATATATATATATATATATATATATATATATATATAATATATATATATATATGCCCCTCAGGTTACTTCTCTGACCTTGTATATGGTCCAGGACAGCTCCTAACTCTTTAAAATCTCAGGTTTTAATTTATTCATCAATGACTCAATGACTCTATTACTCCTGTAAATCAGGTCTGTAATACTATAGTTCTAGGGCAGAAGTCATAAAAATCAGATCTTTTGAAAGTCTTGTGAGCAAATGGCTTCCCTAGAATTAATTTAATAGGAATTGAACATCATTGTTTCCACCTGAAAAATCGACTGTCTTCTTCAAGCATCTAGAAAACTTCTTGCAATACGCTAAAAGTTCTTTTTAAGTTCAGGTACCTGAAAATTAGGCCATGCTGACTTTGTAGTAGCCCAAACAATAAAATATATTAAAGTAGTGCCAAGATGTATGTAAAATAACAACTTTATAACATCTATGCATATAATGGACATAAAAAGTGATGTACAAAGACAAATTATAGAATATAAATTTATTTCTGAATATTTTAATGTTATGGTATATATAAATATGAAATTTTCTTACATTTCCACTGCATGTAAGTTTATTAGTTCCTTTCCATCTAAGACTTTTCATACAAATTAAATGTTCCAAAATGTTCTAACAATTACAATTAAGTGTGTGATTAGGTGTGCATGTACTGAGGGGTATATAATGAGGCATACTCTCAAGAATTTATTGATACTTCCACTAAAGAATGAAATGATTGATTGTGATGTCAACAAGGCCATCACTGAACATGAAAAGTGACTGGAATGATGCTTGGTACTTTTCCTGCTTTTCCCATTGTTTCCCTAAGAAATCAGCACTCATTAATATGGTTTAGGTAACACTTAATCTGAGCTCTTAAGATATTAATTAAAAAGGAACATACCAATAAAGCTGTATTGCAATTAAGGGACTAGAACTAATGGATTTACGAATGAGTTCAGACATCTATTTTTTGTACATGAGAGAAAAAAAAATTAAGACATATGCTGTGATTTCAGTCCATGAGGTATAGAGGCGCAGATCTTTAAAATCATATACAACTGGATCAATATTTGTCTGACAAGAGAAAGACACTTGATATATTACTGATTGGGAAAATAATCTGATATTGGAAATTCCTGACCACCCTATGAGGTAGCCATGTCAACCCACGGGGACAGGCGTCTCATTCTTCATTGTGTTCTCCATTTCAGCTGTAGAATTTTGTTAATTAGCGAGACCCTGCTTATAATCCAAAGTGAAGTAAGTGGAGGGAGAGCAAGGTTCTCGTCAGTATTTTTCCAGGTTAAACTACAACTTGCTAAGTAATCTTTAGCCTAAGATAAATGCAGTTAAAATGTTAGGCAGGATTATTCAGTCAGACTTCTCATACACTACTGACAGCAAGTCTTCAGGAAGCAAGAAATTATCCAACAGTCAGTAAACCAAGGGAGGAAAGAGCAGAATGGTATAGTATTTTCCCCCCAAAAGAGCAGTGCTCAGGTTGGCCTGGATTCTTGCCCCTCTTGCTGTCCTTCATAGGCCTTACTCACAACCTCAGAGCAGGTTTGTGACTCTTGAAAGATACAGCTGGAAACTTACAATAAAAAATATTGACCTTTTATTTCAGTGCCTACATTTCCAAACAGTTTCAAGAAGCAATTGAAACTATGCTTATATTATAAAGTTTTTTAGTGCTGATTTAAAGATTCAGTGATAGATATATTACCAAGTTTTTCAAGAAGTATCAATAATTAATTTATTTTTCAATATTTTTTAAAGGACTATGGATAAGGTTTCCTTCTTCTAAGTCCAGTTATTGTACTGTGTTCTCCTTCTACAATTTGAAGTGTTCTTTTTCTGCTTATGTCAGAATCCTGTCACTGCTTCAATTTCTTGTACAAAATAAATTTATTGAGCTCCTTAAATTGCTTATTCTCCGAACCCACTTCCAGTTCTCAATGTTCATTTTTACCGTAAATAAAAAAAGAACTAGGCAGGCTGGAATCTATCTGGCAATATTGGGTATCTTTGGGTGGGAAGGTAATGTAGTTGTTTGAAGTTCAACAAGGTTGTAAAATACTATTACTTTCATTCAAAGGAGATTGTTTGAGCAGCCTCGATCAAATCCACCTCTATGTATAGAGAAGTAAGAACTATAAAATCCTGAGCAAGACAAAGCATCTTTTCTCATTTAAACCCATAGAAAAATGTAAATCAGTTGTCTTTTCCCCTCTAAAACTAAAATAACATTTACAATGTATCCTAGGTATAAGAAGGGATGAAATATATCTCTATTAGATTTGGCTAAGCATAGTGTAAGAATATGATTTAAAAAAATAAATATCTTTGAACATTAGCTTTTGGGTTGTTTTCCTAAAATCTGACAAATGCTCAGAACATGGCTTATCTGCTTCTTATGCCATTCTAACCATTTATAAAGCCTAAGGATGAAAAATGAGTCACCTAAATATATGTACAGGAAAACAAAATCAAGCAGATTTTCTAAGAGATATGATACTCTTTTAGGTATCTGAATGCAATACATATGTGCTCACCATAATTAGAAACTTCACTAGGCACCAACAACTAGGTGCTATATTTACATGAGGAGCCGTGATCTGCCTGTGAGCATTCTGCACCACTTTCAGTGTATGTGATTTCAAAACATCTGAGAATATTTTGCTTTCAGTAGTCAGTATTATTAAAATTATAAAAGGTGCATTCATTATATTAAGATTTTAAAAGGTAATGCCAGACAACATATAGAAGCAGGATATGAGAAAATGAAAAGTATATATAGCAGCAATGTATAATAGTATATTATTAAAATATAACAAAAAATAATAAACTTATATATGATAACTAATAATAACACACTGTATTGATAGCCACTGAAAAAGAGACTATTCAGAAAATGAAAATATTATTTCAAGGGAACATCCCCTCTAAATTATATATGTCAATTCAGGTTTGTACTATGTGAAACCTTATTATCTTGTGCATTTGCCAACATACTCACCAATTATCGATCTTGCTTATAAATGCCAGCCTTATTCCTTTCTTTATTGCAAAATTAAATAAAGGACTGAAAGTATTTGACTCCTGCAAATAAAGGACATTATAAATATAAATAATCTAATACCATATTTATAATTTAGTATTTTCAATGAGAAGTCCCTCAAATATTATTTGCAGGTAGCTATGATGATCTTGCATCCAAGATTAGACTTCTTAAAGTATTATTTGGAGCCTTTGAGTTTGCCTTATATGTAGTTCATGCAGAAGCCTTCTTTTATAAATACTCCCCCAACCTGTACCCACCTGTCTGGTACCATTCTTTTGTGTTATGCTATATCACAGGATATTTTTCTTCCATCCTTATAAATTAAATCTTTTAGTAAGTGGGGTTTTAATGAATAATGCTGAAAAAATGCTTGTTTTTGCACCTACCTAATTGACTTTAAGTAAGGCCACGTTTCAACAAAGGCCATGCTGAATTTTAAGCACCTGACTACTTTCATGAACTGCACGATGAACTGCTTGAATAAGGTTTGTCAAATCATTCTTGCTAGAGCATAGTCTAGTGACTAATTGAAAAAGTAATGGTTTCAGCTGTAAACAAAGCAGTCTAGCCCCAACTGCTAATATGTTATATTACGGTAGTCAGTACTGACATCCAGAATCAGTTTTCCTTTGCAGAACAATGCAAAGAAATTCAGCTTTACCTTCTGGAACCAAAGGCCACTGAAAGCTGATGCTGATGCCAAAATAAACAGTTTGGCCCTTTTGTCACCTGTGGCGGGTGTCTTTTTAGTCCAAGTGCCTGATATGCAGTCCAGCCGGTTACCTCCCAAATTACCTCTAACCTCAGCTTTCAACACCTCTCATTTTCCAAGAAGACTTTGTTACAAAGATGTATAAAACCACATCATTGTAAGCATTTCAAAGAAGACATCCATTACATCAGGGGCTCTGACACCAAAGTAACAGCATTTCTGGGGGAACAGTGTAAATTTATTCCAAATATTCTCATCTGTGGAGCCATATCTGTATGTGTATTTCTGGTTTTTAATTTTTTTTGTCCTTGCTTGCCTTTTTATTTTAACTACAAGTTCCAAGGCTCAGAGATGAAAGGAGAAAGGTCAGGGAAATAGCTTATGTAGGCTGATGTCTTGTACCTTTTATCAACTTTCTAGGGAATTAAAAATGTGAGGGAAACTTTTCTTTATTTTTATTAAAGCCTCTTACACAAAAATATATACCTGCCTGGTCTGAATTTCTCTTCAGATGTGTTTTTTTTTTCTTTTATAAATACCCATATAGATTTTTAATGGCTCTGTGGAGCTGAATTATTATGTATTTATAATTAATCATAAATTGATTAAGGAATGATGAATATCTGAATACTTTCCCATTCTCACAAGCTGGAAAAAGTATTTAAAATACATCAGGCAGTACAAATTCCATTTTAGGAAGTGAGATTGAGAATCTACTGCTGCCCAAAGCAAGAAGCCACTGTGGATAAATGTTTTTTATTGTGAAGGGTTCAATATTGCCTTATATGATACTTTGCCCTTGTGTTCAAAATTAGCACTTTTTACTGTAAAAACACTTTTATTTACATTATTGCTGAGAAGAGCTTTGTCTCATGTTTCTAGCAGATTTGGTTTAAGCCCAAAATTGAATTGCAAGTTAAGTTGGTATATGCTGAAAATTTCTGAGGGATGTCAATTAAAGGCAAACCTACAATGATAAGAATTATCCTATAATGGCCTAAAAATAATTAGTTATAATCTTAAACATTCCTGAAATCAATTGAACTTCCTCCTTCTTTTCTTTAAACTAATTTCCTTTGTTATATATTTGTTTTAGGAGCAATTTTAAGTGTCATTTGGTAGCTTCTGTTTCAGCTGTACAATTAAATATATGCATGAGAAACTTGAAATAACTGCCTTTTCAGAATACATGAGAATAACCTACAGCCCAACACCTGATATTATGAGTCAGTTGTGTGACAAAATAGACTCTTTTCCTGTGTGAATGTGTTATGGATCAAACTTTTACAGATATAAGTGTGAGCCAGTGAATCTGAATAATTCTGTTTCCCAAGGTCCTTTTCCTGATCCCACACAAATACTGCTGCATATGAGATACTCGCCTACATGCATGAGATAAAAGGACTGCACAGAGCCCTCACACCTCTGACCCTCTGTCTCAAAATGAAGGAACAACCACGCTGCATCTGACAGATTTATTTCTCTCTTCTGGGTGGTTGAAGTTGGGAAAAATTGGTAGGGAATTGTAGGAAATATTCCCTTTGAAAATATAAAGCACACTAAATTCCCAATTATTTTACCATTTTTTGGCTGTTTTTACATTGATTTTTACATTTACATTGATTGCACTCATGGTTCCAACTAAACTATAGAGAATAAACCGAGAAATGACCTGAACACGCAGTAAATGCCACAAAATTGCTTGCAATGCATGATGTGTGTTACTGATCCGTGGTGAAGAGGTGCATGATCTGAAGGCTTAAACAAATATCACTGGTACTGTGCAACTGTGGACTGGGGTAAATCAGGCTGTGTTGGGTGGAGAGTGTCAGATATTGGTGAGGGAAACAGGCTATGCAGAGATTCAGTGAGGCCAAACCACATGTAGTAGAGGCAGGATTGATGCCCTGCAGGAATATTTCTCTGTTTGGCACATAAAGCCAAAGCTTGGGTTATTTTCTCTGAAGGAGTAACCAAATAATTTGGAAATACATTTTTGTATGTGTGACTCTGTTTTACATGTGGCACTTAGCCAGGTGTTGTCTGCCATAGAAGATTGGCCTGAATTTCTTAAGGTCAATTAAGGTCTTGATTATTATTTTCTCTGATCTTTCAAATTTAGCTGAGATTATTGTCATACACCAGAACAACAAGAAATACACTTGCCATTGCAGCATGAAATCACATTTTTCAAAGAAACTGCATATGAATAATTTGCAAAAAGAACCGAGAATGGGCACTGCCTGAAGTGTGAATAAAAAAGGTTGTTGTCAAATCTGCATAGGCACTGAGATTTTACTAAGCTTTTGTTACTGCATGTCACATTTGGCTTCAAGGAAAAAAACTTATCTGAGCTTGTCAATTTTGTTTGTTCAGAGTTCCATTTTTTTCCTGCTTGGTCTTTTCTTCATGTCAAGGCTACATAATATCCTTATATATCCTTACATTATTCTCTATTTTCTTTTTTGGAACCTTCCTCTTAAATCACAATATAAAAGAACCCACTAACTGCCTACCACTATTTCACACTGAATAACAGGAAATACTCATGGCTGAATTTTAGAAAGTCTACAATAGAAGAATAGAAGGCCTTTTGAAAACTAAACCTTTGCATTTTCATTCCAGCCAGAGATGATGAAAAAAAAAAAGGTCTCTCTTAATCTGAAGGAAAAAGGAGAGGTAGGAGGTTTTCAAAGCACAAATGAGAGAGCACTTTTACAGTGATTCAAAATACTTTGTCTATTTAGGATTTTCAGTTGGCAAAGCATAAGGCTAAATTTGGAGTTGTGTATATAAGTAGGCAGAATTCATAATAGGTGTCATTTTAGTGCATGCTGGTAATAATGATGATTGTGTGAGAGTAAAGAATAATTAAAAGATTCATCTTGACATTCATTTTAAAGGATATCAGGAGATGAAGAATACATAGTCACTAGAAAATACAAAACTAGAAAATGAAAAAAAAAACCCCAATCCTACAGAATGAATTCTAGTAATTGGGTTTTTGATACTAGAACAAAAACTTTATCCAAACCTTGATTTTGCTTAATTGAAAAACTCTTCTGTTGTTATTTAAAAAATATTTATAGCATGTTTTTTAATATGTTATAGGATACTGTCTTAGAATATTTGAGCATGTACGCTGCTTAAAATACTAATGCCCTTCTTCCGGAATTTCAAAGGCGTAGTTTTGTTTTATGGTTTGCAGGGATTGTGCCTAGGCTGGAATTTGTTCTGTAATAAGTTCCTTCTTTTATTCAAGTTTTGTTTCATTTTGAACAGAAAGTTCAACAATATGTCAGTGTTTCTCTTGTTAATGATTTCTGGGAGATGGGCTATAACTTCAGTAATTTCAATATTTTTGACTGGTGGAATTAGTAAGAAGAAAGTTAAATGAGATGAAAAATGATTACATATTTATCTAGGGGACACAACTGCATCAAATTAGTAGTTATTCTTTCTAAGATTGCATAAAATTGCAACTAAGGGGGAAAAAATAGTTTTTACTGGTTTCTAACATTTTATCCAGAGCTGGTTTAAGTATTCTCCAACTCAGTGTTCCCACTGAAGCACTCCAAATGATGTGCTGATCACTCACTCTCCATCCTTTTCCCTCTCTCCCTGCCATGGCATGGAGAGAATTGAAGGCACAAAAGGTGAAGACCATGGGTTGAAACAAAAACAAGCTACTGTAAACAGCAATGAGATAAGAAAACAAACAGTAACAGCACCAATATTAATAAAACAGTGTACAAAGGAGGCAAACAATTCACAAGTCAATGTTCACCACGTGGAGCCCGAAAATGCCTGATCTCGACCAGAAAGGACTCCTTCCTTCACCACCAGCAGTGATGTCAGGTGGTACAGAATAATGTCTGGGTCCCAGCCATGCTACTGACTACTGCAAAAATTAGCCCTGTCTGGGCTGCAACCAGGACACATGATAATTTAATGTATGGCAAATAAATTTTTGTTACAAGTATTAAAACAGAGGTCATATAGCTATTTAAAAATTTTTGTTTTACAGACATGTAGTCAGTGTACACACTTGAAAGATGGTCTGACGTAGTTTAGGCTAGTAGATAGTTTTCTTATTAGAAGCATTTATTTTTAAATGCATTTATTGTCAATATAGATATTTACCAAGCCATAAAGACTTGTGTTTCTGATGAATCTTGTGTTGCTACTCCAGACCTTGTTGCCCTGGGGTCCCTTTTCCAAGTCAATCCTTTCACAGCAAATGAATATATAAAAAATCAAAATCAGGTAAATAGTAAAAAGCATGGCTCACACATTGATTTCAATTATGTGAGTGGCACTGCTTCTAGGAGTCCTGCTTGTGTTTCCTGGCACTAGTAGTTTTTTCTTTTTAATGATAAATATTATCAAGTATAGAAGAAGGGTCAAAAGCTTTCCTGAAGTACAATAAAGTCCTACTGTACAGCCAATATTCATGTCTTGACTCCTTAGATCAAGATCCATTTTTGCCTCCTGTTCTGTGGCTCTTTGTCATTGTCCCTGGGTAGAACAACCTGTCAGTCAGTTCAAAGTGCCCTTTGCATTGGTAATAGTATGCTGATTTATGATTCTTATAATGTGAGTAGTCACCTTCTAAAAGAAATTTGGACAGAGCTTTTCATTTGAAACTATATCTAGAAGTATTTTTTTTGAACGTGCTATGGTTTAAAATACAACACATCAATGTCTATGCGAGTTAGGCATAGGTTTACATGGTTCTACGCATTTTTTTTTAAAATTAAACTGGTTCTTAGTATCACTGGAACGAACAGCATACTAAGAAATTCATGACTATATAGCTGCAATATCTTGTCTCTCTTAATGTAACTTTAGACTTGATTCATAACACATTTTTTTTCCCCAGAGACTCAAATGAAAATTTCATTTTCAGTATAAATGTACCTAACCAATGTTCGGCAATCATAAGTGGTGTGAATTATATTGATCTTAGATTTATAATCTGCCTGAACCTAACCCTGAAAATCATCTGGATATTTGTAAGAATATCTTAGAAACTTTAGAAGACTTATGCAGTCATTAAATTCTCATCATATGCACACATTTAATAGGATTTTTTGTTGCTAATCTCAGTTGAGCAGACTTAGTCCTTCCCTTGTTGCCACTATAATTTATATGTAATCATAATTTGACAACCTTAGTCTAAAGCTGCTCTCTGTCCTCCAAGGAAATTTAATACCTTCTGCTCTGTACACTCATAGCATTTATCACTCTAACAATAGGTGTATATGACCCTGTTCATTTACCCTCCAGTGTGTGCTTCAGTACAACCAGGTTCCCAACATAATATTTCAGTGACTCTTTTTAGCTGTTGACTTCCATATGGGGTGTTGTTGCTCTCTTCAAACTGAGTTAAATTCTCAAAGACTTTATTTTTTTCAATGGATTTTCTTACCTTGCTTCTTGATGTTATGCTACCAACAAAAAGATGAGCATATACAATTGTTATGCTTTTACAAATATACAAATCTGATTTAAATGTTTCCTATCTCTTGGGAAGTGCAGCAAGATTTGTCCTGAGGCATACAGTAAAGATATTTCTGACTACCAGATGGGTGTTTTGCATTCTTTGCCAGTTGCCATCTCTTCTGTTGGTCCACCTGTTCAGGGTGGTTATTCCCTATCAGCCAAATGCCCACCAGGATATTAACACTCATTCTCCTCCTCTGTGGGATAGGGGATGGAATCCCCAGGATTTTATGGGCTTTCCTACCTCTCAGCCCTGCTGAACTCAGACTCCTCCACTCCCAGCAGAAGTGGCACAAGGAGAATGGGGAGGGCTGGCATTAGTCCACAGCAGGGTGTTGCTGCTGCTGCTTACTGCCTCTCACCATTACCGCACTCCACCATAGATCTGCAGTGTGCTGCAGGGTGAATGCCTGCTCCAGCTTCTGCTGTGCTGCCTCCTCTTCATCCTCTTTCTCTTCTGACCTTGCAGCTGTTTTTTATGCTTTTTTGGTCCCCTTTTCCTCTCTCTGCTTGAGGGGTTTTTCTGCCTTTTCTTAAATATGCTTTCCCAGAGGTTCAGCTCCTTAGCTGCAGGGCTCAGCTCTTCCTCGTGGTGGGTTAGTTAGAGCAAAGCCAGCCAACACCTCTCCTTGCAGAAAGAATTTCTACATTAATTAAAAAATGAATATAATTAAATATAGACCACTAAAGAGTTGTCTTGTCTTTATGAAGGAAGGGTATACTAAGCATGTAGAAGTGCCTTCCAGTTTGATAATTGTTTCAGAGAAATCATTTGGGTAGGATGTTTGGACCTTATCCACATTGGCAAGTTTTCCTTGACCAATGAGTATCCTTCTCAAAATTGTGAACCTGTGAAGCTAGAGATCTTGACACTTACCCAAGTATATTCCTTCAATTAATTTTTTTGCTTGATGTCACTTAAACAAAAATGTCACCAGCCTTTGTGCCAAAGGAGTAAGGGTTCTATCTAGGTTCTTTTATCATCTTTCTGAGGTTATAAAAAGTAAGAGCCCAGTTGTCCCACATGAGAGCTCTAGGAAGTAAACTAAGATAGACATTTGGTGTAGATGATTTAAGTAAGGTAGATATTTGTGTAGATGATTTATGTCCCTTTTCAGTTTTTCTTGCTTTCTGCAAGGTTAGGTGAAGCAAACAGAATAAAATAAACCAGCTACCAGCTCAAGAGAGGAGGGAAGGAAGAGACTTCTGTCTTTCACATCCCTGCAGCTGGAGCAACAGATAAGCTGCATCAGGAGTTAGTCACATCACTTTCATATTTACAGAGATTTCCTGGATCATGACGATGTTCTTCTTTCCTGGATTCATCAGTCTTTGCTGCTTTGTAGTTTTGTCAAAGACTCAAGTACATGAGACGTTAGACACTTCGGTATTTTTGCACCATGCTTACAAGCTCTAAAGAGTTGGGTGCTAAAGTAAAACTATAAAACTGGGATACTAAGACTAAATCTCCTGTCTGCAAAGGTCTTTTCAGCCATTTCCTGGCATTATTCAACTCCTTATGACCAAAATTTTGTTTAGTTTATGTGACTGTTGGTCTGTCATTTCAGTGACATGTCTTGCAGCTTTGTATGGTCATTTGCAGAAAGTAGTTTAAAGTAGAAGTCTGGGCCTGAGGCACTGAAACATGTTTGTACATGCATGTGCTGCAAATCACCAGATCACAGGCACAGTACCATCCAAAAATATAGCAGCAAGATTCACCAGATTTCAATTCTTACTTATCTAAGTAAATTAAAATTCAAACCTAAACTGTGGCACAAAAGAGAACTTTACCAGTCAAATATCTCAAGAAGTTGGAAAATCTTTGATTCTTCTCTCATATTAAAAAAAAAAAAAATTAAAATAAAAGATTGTATCAAATAACTCCTTTGAGTGAAAAGTATTGTCACATGGTGAAGGAAGACACTACCCTGATAAGACTGAAAATTTTCAGTTTCTCTGAAATCTTTCTGTCTTCAATTCTATATAGGAAGTATGTAATAAATTACATTGGTAACACACTCTAGGCATGAAAACAAGGAGGCTCAGAATTATATTGTATTTTTTTAAACAGTGCATTCTCTTTATATCTCAAAGTCAGGAGGTACTTCACCTGCACGTCAGGTGAGTCATTAACCACAGCTGCATTTGTAGAAGCTAAGACCACTGTCTTTATACAATCACATGCAGCATCCAGCCAAAGTACTTGATTCTGTCATTGTTGATTGTCATTTCCCTTCAAGAGCATTACTGAGACCCCAGTGGGAAATTTAAAAAATAATATATCCACTTAGCCACTTGGTGCTGACTTTGACGATCTCTGATTACGGCTGACTGCCAAGATTTGTTTCAGCAATGACTTCTGATTGCAGTATCTTGCCACAAGCTGCATCAAATGATCATGAAAAGGATTGGCCAGTTTATCAGGTACTGCTTGACTCTTGCTGATCTCAGTGTTAAAATCTCTGGGACAATGAGTGAAATCGAATTTTCTCCTATCCCATGTGGTAAGCATTAAAAAAATTATGACTAGAAAATATCATTACTTTTATCCAACAGTCAAGGGTGTCTGTTTGGTTCAGTATTAACTATAGATCACCTTTGTGCACCATGGACCTTTCAAATTACATTTGTGAACACTTAATTGCTTTCTTCTCCATGTTCCTAGCAGTTGCACTTTGTACCCTTTTAATACAGTGAATTATGCCTCTTGTCAAGAAGGCAACTGTTTGCAGGAGATAAAATGCAGAGCCACAAGCATTCAGGCTGCTGAACTTTTTGTGCATGAAATGCTTCTTTGTCCTATTTTTAGATATTTTTAATGTATTTTAAAGCAGGCCAGACAAACAAAAATGGAAACAATAAGTAAAACAAGAAAACAAAGAAAATCCTGAAACATTTCTGATGAATACAGCTGAAAAGTCTAGTGAGAGAAAATGCGATTCCAAAGAAAATTGAAGTCTGCATTTTAAAAAGCTACTTCTTTTCCTAGAGTGACTAGAAGTTATGTATTATAACATTTACAAGAAATGAGCTGTGGGCTCATTTTAGTCTATGAATAATCACTGTTTCTTGGAGTTTATTCCCTGGCAGTATGATGTACAAGAAACAAATTTTGTGGTTACTTTATCACTGGTATACTTGCGCACTTCTCTGAAGTAGTGAATAGTCTTTCAGTTAGTCAAGAAAATAAGCTTGGGGCTATGTGGGAGGGGGTGTGGCTAGTGACCTCCCTGCATTGCCATGGGAGGCCACCGATGTGTAGTTTTCCCGCCTCCCAAGTTGTCTGTCATCTGTTCTCCCTTCCCCCAGTTTATGTCAATCATTTTGTACTCCTTCCCTTCGTTCTGGAAAGTTCTAAGTTCTGTGTACCCCCATTGGTTCCTCCCTCGAAACCACTCCTTCCCTCTATCCCGGTTGGCTGTTGCCATGTCACTCTCCGTTGACTCCACCCTCATACCCTCACCCGGTTGGATGCTCTACCCTCGGACCCTCCTACCCTGATACAGTTATAGACCCTGCCCCGCCCTGGTTCGGGGCTCTCAGAGCTGGCTCGCCCTCTGAGTGGTTGCTTCCCTTCGCCCTCCTTCGCCTTCCCTCGATAAACCCTCGGAATAAAGCCGCCTGAGAGACTCCCGCCTCGTGGAAGATTCTCTTTATTACCACCATAGCGTGCCCGAAGTCCCCGACTCAGTCGGAGCGGACCGGCCACGCCACAACTGGCGCCCGAACACGCTGACCCCTGCACGGAGTCAAGCGGAGAGCGTCTCCTCGACAGCTTCGACTCCGTGAGCCGGCTGCTCGAGGAAATCAAGCGCCGTTCGGACGTGGTTCCACGGACGACGGTGCTTCGTTTTCCGAAGACCCCTCGCCTCGTGGGCTGCAGACACCCGGAGGAGCAGGAACAGCAGCTTCGCGGAAGCTCCCTCGCACTCCGGACCTGCAGCGCTTCCACCCCCCTTTGAGGCCATCTTCTTTTCGACGGGCGTCCTTTGTGGTGAGTTTTTCGTGCCCCGTCTGGCACCTGACCCCGTCTCTTTTCTTTTCTGTTTCTCCTTTGCCTCCTTGGGGAATTTTTTAGCCGTATTGACATAATGGGAAACCGTATGTCTCCGGCTCGGCGGGATTTTTATTCCCATGTTAAGTCCTCCCTCGTTCTGGGAAATATTTCTTTTAACAAAAGGGATTTAAAAGCCTTAATTAACTTAATTTTTGACCACCTTCCTGACACTGCGCAGGAAGATTTTAACTCGGTTCAGTTCTGGGGAAAAGTTGGGCGTTTATTATACGATTTACAAGTTAAGGGGAATTTTAAAGTGGGACGTTTCTTTCCTTTATTTCATTCTATTTTTACGTTATTTAAACAAAAACGGGAGAGTTGGGCCCCCAGTTTTCCTAACCCTCATTCCGTCCCCTCCACTCCTAACCCTTTTTCCCCTAAGGGTGGGTCGGGCAGCAGACCCTGCCAAAGTCCGGCACAGGGTTGCCACCGTCTCCCTGCTGCTCCCCGTCCCATCCTGTCCTCTTTTCGACCTGGGACTGGCCACCCCAGTTCGACCCTTTCCTCGTCCCAAAACCCTCAGACCCCTGTCCCCAGTTTAAAACCTTGCTGTTCAATTCCTAATCTGTGCCAGCATACATCACAAAATGGCGCCGGCCGCATGGCCGAGCTGGCATCAGAAGCGCCACAAAATGGCGTCCCAGCTCCTCCCTACTCCCCTCGGGTTCCCGCCATTTCCCCATTGACCCCGCCTCCGTCGAGTGCCGCCCCTGCGTCGGGTCCCGCCCCGTCTGATGCGTCGATGGTGTCATCGTCGGGACCCGCCCCTTCCGTCCCCTTGACCGCGCCCCTGGGTGGGCCCCCGGTGGGAGGGACCGGCCTACAGGAAGGCCACCCCCCTGTGGGTGGGAACTCCCTGCCGGAAGGCCCCGCCCCGGGAGGTGGGCCTAGTCCCGCCTCCCCCTCTCCAGCCACTTCCGGTTCCCACGCTACCGGAACCGGAAGTCGGCCTGGCCGGAAGCAGGCCATCTTGGCCTGCAGGGCTCCACACCACCGGAGCCCAACGGTCAGGGAGAGGTTCAAGGCCCTCACCCGTCCTGCCTCATCCTCCGAAGAGGATGAGGACAGGGACAGCCCCCGGCCCACACCTAGGTCGGGAGGCGGGTGGGCTAAGATACGGGCAGCGGCCATCGAGGACGGGGACTTAGACCTCGCCCGTGACCTTGGGCCTTTTGCGGCACCGGTGATAAGGGAGAGGGGAAAGCGGCCCCGGTGGGAGCAAGTGCCATACGCTGAGGTGAAGGAGCTGAGGAAAGCGGCAAAGGACTATGGCCGCGAGTCGCCATTCTTTAAAAATGTACTGGACCTTACTTTTTCCGGACGGACTCTGGTACAGCATGATATCAAGTACATTGCCAAATCCCTGTTGTCCCCCACGGAACTGCTGCTTTGGGAGGTTCAGTGGAAAAAGCTGCTGAAACCTCTCATTATAAAGCACAACCTAGCAGCGACCCTGGGCACGGGTGATGAGGTAATGGAAGCTGTTGCGGGAGATGGAGAGTTCGGCCAGCCAGAGGACCAAATCCAACTACCAATTGCGCTCCTCGATGACATCAGAGAGGCTGGCCGTGCCGCGCTACTGAAAATACCGGACGGCAGAACTCCCTCCCAAAGTTTTTCCACCATTCTCCAAGGACCGGACGAGTCATTTATCAAATTTGTCGACCGCCTCAGAGAGGCCATAGACAGGCAGATAGAGCACCCTGCGGCGAGGGAAGAGCTCCTCCGAAAGATGGCAGTGACCAACGCCTCTGCGGAGACCAAGAAGATCTTGAGGGCGTTACCGCAGGACCCCGAGCCCACCATCTCCCAGATGGTGGAGGCTTGCGTCAAAGCAACATCTACAGAGGTAACGGTCGCAATGGCAGTGAGTAAAGGGGTGGGGGAGGCAATGTTAAATATGAACACTGTGCGCTGCTTCGGGTGTGGCCAGATGGGTCACATACAAGCGAACTGTCCACACTGGCCCCCGGAGCAGTTCTACAACCCGTATATGCCTTCCCCAAGACCCCCACCCAGGAACTCTTTCCCGCCATACCAGCCGGCGGGAAACGGGCCGCGGAGCGCGAGGAGGGGCCGCGTGAGGACAACAAATGGCCCTTCTCAGCGCCCGAGCCTCCCTACTATCCGGGAGGACCAATGGCCCAGGGGACAGTTTCGGAGGATTGGCGGAGCACCGACGACGGACTTCGCCTCCTCCGAAGAACGGCCAACTTAGATCCTGGCCGCCGCCGGGTCCTCAAGAGCTCCATGACTGTCACCTTCCAGGATGAGGACCTGGTGAGAGTCCCCGCGGTGTTCCTGGAGCCCCCTCACTGCCAGGGCGAAGCGACCGTCCTCATTGTTGGAGACGCAAGGCACACACCCGACAGGATCTCCATCATCCCTGAAGTGGTGTGTGTCCCGCCGGGGTCCGAGGTAACGGTCTCGGTCACCTGCCATGAGCCCCCCTACACCTTGGGCAGAGGACTCCCTTTCGCCCTGCTCTATCTGCTGGACTCAAACGACCTCTCTGAACGGAACTCTGGACAGGACATTCATGTTTTTCTGACTCAAAATGTAACTAAAGAAAGACCTATAATTCGGACTGTGCTTTCTTTGCAGGGAAAGTCGGTGGCGATGGACCTAATGGCAGACACTGGGGCGGATGTCACCATCATTCCCAAGGCAAAGTGGCCCCGCGACTGGGAATTGGTGCCCCCTTGTGGCACAATCTCCGGAGTGGGCGGAGCTGTCAACTCCATGCGTAGCCGACGCTTGGTAAGTGTGGAGGGTCCAGAGGGACAAATAGCCACAATTCGACCGTTTGTGGTATCTTCCAACATCATGCTATTAGGCAGGGACGTATTGTCCCAGTGGGGTGCCCGCCTTGACATCCCTAGCCCTGCGTGGGATTTTTAGTGTGGGCCACTGCGGAGCGCACCTCCCCACCGTTGAATTGGAAGACCGATGTTCCGGTGTGGGTGGATCAGTGGCCCCTTGTGGAGGAAAAATTAAATGCGCTCAACGAACTTGTAGAAGAGCAGGTGCGCCTTGGGCATTTAATACCCTCCACCAGCCCTTGGAACACCCCTGTCTTTGTAATTAAAAAACCAGGCAAAGACAAGTGGCGCCTGCTCCAGGACCTCCGCAGGGTAAATGATGTCATTGAAGACATGGGCCCCCTCCAGCCTGGGCTTCCCTCACCCTCCATGCTTCCCCGGGATTGGCAGCTCGCAGTCATTGACATCAAGGACTGCTTTTTTAACATCCCCCTGTATCCTGGAGATGCCCCCAGGTTCGCCTTTTCCGTTCCATCAATTAATCGGGCGGAACCTTATAAAAGGTATCAATGGACCACCTTGCCCCAGGGAATGAAAAATTCTCCAGTGCTCTGCCAAACCTTTGTAGCACAGGTTCTTTCGCCAATCCGCCGACTTTTCCCTGAAGCCATCATATTACATTATATGGACGACGTTCTTGTCTGCGCGGAGACGACCACCTATCTCCGCGCAGCACTTAATAAGACAATAAAAGCCATCAAGGATGCGGGTTTCCAGATTGCGGAGGAGAAGATCCAGCTCTCCGCCCCATGGAAGTATTTGGGCATCACCATCACGGGAAGGACCGTCGCGCCCCAGTCTGTGACCATCAAAGACGACCCACGGACCCTGCGGGATCTGCAGCAGATCTGCGGCACCATCACGTGGATCCGACCTCTCCTGGGACTCACCACGGAGGAACTGTCGCCCCTCTTCGAACTCCTGCGAGGAGACGGTGACCTGGCTTCTCCACGCGAGCTGACACCTGCCGCGAAGGGAGCCCTGGAGAGAGTTGCGGAGGCCATCAGATCCCGCCAGGCGCACCGTGTGGACCGGGTCCTTCCCGTTACCCTTGCTATCTTGGGTAAGTGCCCAAACTTCCATGGGTTGCTGTTTCAGTGGGATGCTGGGCGTAAGGACCCACTCCTTATCATCGAGTGGCTGTTCCTTCCGCACCAGCCCCCAAAGACCATCTCAACACCCGCTGAATTGATGGCCAAACTCATCATTAAAGGCAGACAACGCCTCCGGACCCTCGCAGGGTGCGATCCGGCGTGCATTTATGTCCCCTTAAATCTGGAGCAATTAGAGTCCCTTCTACAAACAAACGAAAATTTACAAATTTCCTTAGACAGCTACCCCGGCCAAATCTCCATACATTATCCTAAACATAAACTGTTTAAGGATACCTTCTATTTGGCCCCAAAATCCTACAAAAGCAAAACACCGATTAAAGATGCTCTCACAGTGTTCACTGATGGGTCAGGAAAATCCCACAAATCAGTGATCACTTGGAAGGACCCGGAGAGTCAGAAGTGGGAGTCTGACATCCAAATCGTTGAGGGTTCCCCCCAGATCGCAGAATGTGCTGCGGTCGTGAGAGCATTCAAAAAATTCCAACAGCCTTTCAATCTAGTTACTGATTCGGCGTATGTGGCCGGGATAGCAGAGCGGGCAGAACATGCCATGCTCAAAGAAATTCAAAACAAAAAACTGTTCGGGTTGCTCACGGAATTAATTTGGCTGATCTCCCACCGCGAGCAACCCTATCACATAATGCACGTCCGGGCGCACACAGACCTGCCAGGAGCCATCGCTGAGGGTAACCGGAGGGCGGACCATTTAGCAGCGGTTATCGCCACCACCTCTTCTTCTGTACATGCAATTACCAATACCGTCCCAGACATCTTTGCACAGGCAAGGCTCAGTCATGCGTTTTTCCACCAGAACGCTCCTGCCCTTGCCAGGCAATTCAAAATCTCGAAAGAACAGGCCAAGGCCATCCTCGCCACTTGCCCCAGCTGTCAGTCCCTCGCCCTTCCACCAGTGGCGTCAGGGGTTAATCCCCGGGGACTGGGAGCTTTGGAGCTGTGGCAGATGGATGTGACACACTACAATGCTTTTGGCCGTCTCAAATACATACATGTGTCAGTTGACACATTTTCAGGTGCCATCTTCGCCTCTCTCCATACTGGAGAGAAGACGAAAGATGCGAAAAAACACTTATTTATGGCGTTTGCGACACTGGGAGTCCCGAAGGCAATTAAGACCGACAACGGCCCGGGACTCACCTCAAAACAATTTGAACTGTTTCTGCAGCAATGGGGTATCAAACATACCACCGGAATTCCTCACAATCCCACAGGGCAGGCCATAGTGGAGCGCTCCCACAAAGAACTCAAAAGATTGCTCGATCAGCAACATGACGCGGCGTTGTCTATGACTCCGGTCGAGCGCCTTTGCAAAGCACTTTATGTACTGAATTTCTTAAATTGCACCGACCGTGAGCCAGACCCGCCCGTCATCAGGCACTTTACGAACTCTACGCGAGCACTTTTAAAGGAGCGCCCACCGGTCCTTGTCCGGGACCCGGAATCCCGAGCCATCACAGGGCCCTTTCCCTTAATAACCTGGGGGAGAGGGTATGCCTGTGTTTCAACAGCTCATGGCCCCAAGTGGATTCCGGGGAAATACGTGAAGCCATTCCTAGAAGATGCCCCAGCTGCAGAACCACCGTCGCCACCGAACCCACAGGCTGCGTCTCCCACGACACCGGACGACGCAGTCGCGTGGAGAAGAAGAAAGAAGAAGAGGACCGGGAGCCGTCCCAACTTGGTGTCCCGAGTCCTCATCACCAGACTGTACCACCCACCGGACTCGACATTTCAAAATACCCCTTCCCCTCCAGTTACCTTTCCCTTACCCCCTTACCTTACCCGCCTTCCCTATACCCCTGTGCCCTAAATTATTTCCTTTTTAACCCGAAAGGGGGAGCTGGGAGGGGAGGGAACCAAACCTTTTCTGTTATTTACGTTTGTCCCTTGTGTTAATAGAATAAGGATGGCTGCCCACAAGTCACCAATCCGGGAGAAACATCAGGAATCGCCCCACTGCACCCAGCTGGCCGTCGCCGTGGCCTTTGTCATCCTGTGGCTACAAGCGGCGGACGGCTGGATTGTCCAGCAGCCGAAAGAGAACGTGTGGGTCACGCTCGCCAAGTCCTTGCAGCAGGACAATCTATGTTTGGCCATGGGCAGTGTGGACAACCCCTTATCCACATGCCTGGTGGGGGTTCCCCTGGTTGCCGACGATTGGCCAGTTTTCAACTCCGACCTACTCCGAACCACGGGTAAGAGACCCAACCCGGTCGACACTTGGGACGAGTGGACCAAAATTCTGTCTAATAGTAAGGAGGAACCCCAAGAATTGGACCTGCTGGGGTCCTCTCACGCAGAATACTGCATCAAATTTTATTATAGGAGGCCAAGTCAGAATTGGCATGGACTTGACTTGGCCAAGAATACATACAGAAAGGATGTAACACCTCTGAGCAAAAAATACAACAGTCAAACCTGGTGCAATTACACCAGCCAGGTGGTTTCGGTTTCTTCCACACGTCCTAAGGTGTTGCCCAAGGGGATGTTTCTTATCTGTGGAGACAGAGTATGGTCAGGCATCCCATCTCGGCTCCAGGGAGGACCATGTAGCCTTGGCAAGCTTGCGACTCTAACTCCAAATAAAACCCAGATTTTAGAATGGAGGAAGGAAAAACAATTGGCCCGCAAAAAACGTTCATACGACCAATTTGATTCAAATTGTGATTCACAGTTGTATAATTGGGGCAAGACAAAGAGAATCGCTGCGTCCATATTCCTTCCATGGTACGCAGCAGCAAAAGCCCTTGGTGAGCTTTCTCACCTGGAGTGTTGGGTAAACAAGAATGCCAACGCTACGTCGGCCGCCCTTTCAGACCTCTTGGCGGACGAACAGACCACCAGGCACGCAACCCTACAAAATCGGGCTGCTATAGACTTCTTACTTTTAGCCCATGGCCACAGCTGCGAGGACTTTGACGGGTTGTGCTGCTTCAATCTGTCATCAAGAAGCAAATCCATTCAGGCCCACATCCAACAGATAAAAGAGCAAGTAAAGGACTTAAAGACTGAGAATCCATCGGCTGCTGACCCAATAGACAAGACATTCTCGCAGTGGGGCATCCCCGGATGGGCAGCCCCCATCGTGAAAGGACTTATCTGGATTTTAGTTATTATTTTCCTTATTTTCGTTGCCTTAGCCATTTTTAAACAATATTTAGTTAAGACTTTCGGTTCCGCTTATTTAGTTAATAAAGACGGGGGAGATGTGGGAGGGGGTGTGGCTAGTGACCTCCCTGCATTGCCATGGGAGGCCACCGATGTGTAGTTTTCCCGCCTCCCAAGTTGTCTGTCATCTGTTCTCCCTTCCCCCAGTTTATGTCAATCATTTTGTACTCCTTCCCTTCGTTCTGGAAAGTTCTAAGTTCTGTGTACCCCCATTGGTTCCTCCCTCGAAACCACTCCTTCCCTCTATCCCGGTTGGCTGTTGCCATGTCACTCTCCGTTGACTCCACCCTCATACCCTCACCCGGTTGGATGCTCTACCCTCGGACCCTCCTACCCTGATACAGTTATAGACCCTGCCCCGCCCTGGTTCGGGGCTCTCAGAGCTGGCTCGCCCTCTGAGTGGTTGCTTCCCTTCGCCCTCCTTCGCCTTCCCTCGATAAACCCTCGGAATAAAGCCGCCTGAGAGACTCCCGCCTCGTGGAAGATTCTCTTTATTACCACCATAGCGTGCCCGAAGTCCCCGACTCAGTCGGAGCGGACCGGCCACGCCACAGGGCTAAAGAGTGAAACATATATTTTTAGGCACAAAAATTTTGGTTGTGTGCAGTAATCTTTAGATTTAGTTGTGAAATTAGGCTGTGGGGCTGTTAACGTTCATTTATTGGATTGGGAAAATCCATATATTGCATCTCTGTCATTAATTACAGCACTTTAAAAATGACAAAAAATCAGATCCTTAGAGACTTTAAATCATATAAGATATTTATCATTTTTTATATGGAATGAATGCACTTATACCCTGTCTTCTCCAGTGAGGGAGGTGGGGTGAAGGGGAAAGGAGGCTTGTAATAATTTCCTACTGTGTTCATTTAACTTTATGATGGTTCCTCTCAGGAGACCATAATGAAAAGATAAGAGACTAATGATCCATAAATTTAACAGAACCCAGATTGAACAATCTTTCAGTCTGACAAAATTAATTAACATTAAGACACATTTTCTTGAGATGAGTATGTATATATGTCTATGTGAAATCAAGCCCCAAGGTAAGAACAGTTCTTAACTTCTCGAAAAGTTTGCTTTTAGACTGCCACTTAAACTTTCCAAATCTGGCTCCTTTCTGCTTTCAAAATGTAAATTTGCTGTTTTCAGTTTTATTCTTGCTTTATTTTCAAAAATGATGCTGTCACTGCTCTTACTTCATATTTTATTTGGATATACTCTCACAACTACTTATTTAAGTGACAAAACTAAGGATTTTTTAATGATTCCTTTTATTCTGATTATATCTCTAGTATCACACGTAACAACAAAACCAAGGTCTTGTATTTGCTTGTGATAAACCTGAACCAATATGTAGCAAACAAAGAGTGTATATCAAGTCCCATCCCAGTACTGACAGCTTAAATTCTTGTATGGAGCTTTGAAGACAAGTGGAATGGCCTTATCACCTACTCTCTCAATGGCTCTGTCATTTCATTGTGTGGACACCCTCACTGGTGAGTATGAGAGTATGTTCACAATTAAGTTCTCTCTAAAATGATTTTCAAAGGAGGTTGAATTTCCCTCATTCCTGGTAGTGAGTTGAAAGGGCAGACCAGTTGAATGCTTGAGTTACACCATTAAGACTGATCTTGACAAGGTCTGCTCACAAATAGAGGCTCACCCTATCTTATTATGATACTTGCATCTGCATAAAATCAGTGTAACTGAGGAATTTAGGAACATTTGCTAAGATTGCATCAATGCCTGTGTGCAATAACACAATTTGTGCTCGTACTGTAAGTGATCATACCCTGTATTATCTTTTATTTAGGATGAATTCTTGGGGACTGAGGTTTAGGTTTAGGCTTATACAAACTGAACTGTCTTGTCTCATTCACAGATGGCTCGTTCATACTTGCCTAGCTATATTCATGCTCTTTTATATGCCTGTGCATGCTGAAGTCAGATTTCTAGTGGCAATACAGATCTGCATTCTTTTCTACTTGTGATTTAGGTGGGGTTTGTTTACATATTTTTCTCCACGGCAGTAAAGCTAATAAGACTGTAAATGTGTTATACAGATGACAGACACAAATTTCACAGACAGGAATTTTGGTTAACAGACTTAATAATTCTAACTTCATCAATCAATAAGAGTTAATAAGTTGCACAGTCTGGTTATTTTTCTGCCTTTTTGTTTTCTTTTTCCTCTACCTACTGTGCTGCATGACAGAAAGCACATGAAATTCTGATTCTGTCCTTGCTTTCAAGCTTTTTTCTGCTTTGTTTCTAAGGAGTAGTTTCAGAAAGAAGCAGTTAATTTTGCTGTGTAAATTCATAGTGTCTTATCAACATTTTGCTTATTCTCTCATCACTTTTCAATATGACAGCATTCCATATACATGCTGGAAGCAGTGCTCTTCATAATCATTCCCTCTTCAGTAAAAGTCATTAAGTCTACATTGTCAAATCTTACCTTGATTACAAATGTACACATTTTCCATACTGCTAATATAAAATAAATGTCATGTATTTATATTTGCAGCTCTAGCAAAGTGGTTGATATTAAGGAACCATTAAGGAAACCTGAATCCCAGATCATTATTCATTCAACAGTCAAAAAAAGGCATCTGTGCATTAGATGCTATTAGCACATGCAGAATACCAGATATAATGAACCCATTAAATCAGACTTGATTAATAGTTTATAAAGACTGAACTTATGTTATTTTTGGAAATACAGTTTATATTATACATCTGCATTAGTTTTTGGAAATACTGTTTCAGTGAAGAACAGCCTGAAGCTCTTTCCTTGGCAAGTATATAGTGTTCCATCTATTCTGATCCACTTCCACCTAGATCAGGGAGGTAGAAGGTCATTATGTGGAGAAGATTGGATTTCTCCAAGCTTGCATGCACAGAAATATGCTTTTATTACGTGTCACCACATTAACTGTTCTATGTACTTAAAACTTGCTCAAAGATTCAGCAAAAGTTTCTACTTTATTTGTCAAAAAACAATGTTATTGTGTTTATAGTTTTAGGTGTGCTGTATTAATTAAATCAAGTTAAATGCAGACATGTTCTGTGCCACTTACAGCATTGAAATGAAAGAACTTAATTTCAAATAGACTTAGTCCAGTGGGTATTTTCTTTTGCTACTTGTACTGCAACAGCTGAGACAATGTCTGTGTCAGGATACTGAATTTTCCCATGTTTCCACAGGATTCCCTATCATGAGCTCTTGCTTATGACAAGTGGCTAAATTTCCAGGGCTCCCAAAAATGACCGGAAAACATCCCTTTTATTTTCTGGGCTAAAATTTGGTTTACTTTTACTGACCTAGCGATTTGCTTGGTGGCCTTCCAACACACCTTGGTTCAGATGAGTTGCATAGAAAATGTAAAGGCTTGGTACCCATTTTAGCTCTGGCAGACTTGACCATTGCTGCATCCTCCTTTGCTCTAGCTACAGTTTTGCTTAGTTCTGGTTCTGTGTTACATGAGGAGTGTGCAATGCTTTAAGTTCTCTCCAGAGCATGGTAAGACCTTTATCAAGTAATGCTTCATTTTATGGATTGATATGAAGGATTAACACTATCAAAGACCTAATCTCGTCTAATAACAATGGGGAACATTTTTTTCCCTAGCAGGAGAAGGAATCGTAATTCCTGCACTTGGGAAATTATAGGTAATCTATACTCTGTTCCTTCAAAGGAGATCTTGATCTTTATCTTCAAGATTAATCCACATACAAAGATTATCTCTTTTGTCATTTTAGAGGACCTGAAACCTCAAATATCTAAAGAAGTTTCTCAGTTTTTTTTTGTTAAATTCAAGTTTCCTGTCCAAATGTTATACAATAACATTTTGAAAAGGCTTTTTCTTGTTTAGCTGTCTACTTCAGCTTTTTAGTGTTCTGAAAGAAGTTGCTGTTAAGAACTGATGTAAATTTAAACAAAGATGCCGTTCATAAAAACAGTGGATGGACTCTGTCATCAAGGGGAAGGATTAACTGTTTCAGCATGCAACACACCCCTGACTGTTTTAAGCACAAGCCCTTCAGGAGAACTCTTATTTTTGCTTACTGAACCACAAAATTGAAGTACCATGGAAGAAATCCAGACATGCAACAATGCCAAAATATGTATGGCACTATACTGAAAGGCTTCAAAATTACTATATTTACACAAGGGTATTACTGACAGAATAAATGAAAATTTTATGGTCTAAGAAAAGAAACACAATTTTAGTTAACTAGCATTTTTCTACTGCTCTAAAGCTTTTATTGGGAGCAGAGGGAATTTGTACTCAGTGAAGTAGATCAGTGAAATGATAATTTGTCTTTGAATGGAGTACTTTTATCCCATTAATTTCAGCCATTATGGTGTGAGATAAGATGTAAGCCAGTGACTAATGGAAAATTAAGGTCCCAAAAAAAAGCCAAAGAAACAAAAGAGTACCTTATGCAGTATTATACAAAGCACATGCTAAAATTAATTTTTACCCAATCTTTTATTGTAGCCACTTTAACCTCAATTTTTTATGCACTTAATCACGCCTGCTTCTGCTACATTTAAATATATTCAGTTTACTCATCAGATCTCCTTTTGAGGATATTTGATTAAAATCCTTTCTTGTTCCAGTTAAGAGAAAAAGGGCATTGCAATGGAGATATGCTTTAGGTGAATGTATGGCATTGAAAAATTTTCTTCCTTTCCTATACTTCGAAATAAAGAATTTAGCATATTATAGAGAAACATACTTTAGATTTTGTTATTTTCAAAATTAATCTAGCATTGTATGTTGAGTATTACTGACAATAATCCTTTTAGAAAAAGTGTAATCACTGATGTTTTGAAAGTACATTTCAGGGTAACAAGAAAAGAAGATAGGATCATAGACATATGTTGTCAGAAGGAATCTCCAGAGCTCAAGACATTTAATTCCATCTATTGCACTGAAGCTGTTTCATGTAAAACTACCATATGTTTGTCTAATCTGTTCTGGAAAACCGTGAAGAATTGTTCATCACATCCTTGGGTAGCCTGGTGAAGTGCTTCATTACTCTTCATTAGAATGCTTTTACTGCTCCAGACCTGAAGCCTTTGTTGAATTCTACTTGTCCTTCTCTTAATGTGTATGAAGAACAAACCATCTTCCTTTTTTTCTAACTGCTTTTAAGATAATGTTTTCTACCAGCCAGACCATTCTTTTTTGGACAGAACATATCCCCTAATTTTCTCCTGAGTCACGCTTTATAAAACCCTTTGCATGTTCACATTTTCTTCAATTTTCCCTGCTGGAATCTGCAGTTTGCCAGCATCATTCTTAAGACATCCAAAATGAGTCTGAATCCTTCAGGGACTCTATTCTTCCAGTAAACAGGGCAAAAAAAGCTACCTCTCTTGTTCTGTGTAGGACCTCCTAGGACACATCCTGAAGTGAGACTTGTCTTTACAACAGCAGTCCCTTATGAATTTATAGTGTACCTCTGATCTTTGTAGGCCCTTAATGTATTTTCTGCCTGATAGATTTTTCACCACTGGGAATGATGCATTCAGCTGAGCTGTGGCTATTATCCTCCTTGAGTACTTTCTGCTTGGTTTTTGAATTCATCTTGTTGAACAGTCTTGTTGAGACTGTCCAGCTAAAATTTCCCAGTAGCTATGCTTTGAAAAAGCAAGAGCTATCCTTTACTAATCCTTTGAAGATTGCAAGTAAATCTTCTCATCTGAAAAGGTGAACAAATTCAGTCTAAGCTTTTAGAAGTGCAGCCTGGGATGTCCACCCTTAATGCCACAATTCCACCCACAGATTGTCTTTTGTTTGCTTCTTTCTGTAGTCTGGCAGATCAAAATTCTTCATAAGGACCCTACAGGTTCTGCTGTAGTGGAAACATGGAGAAAAAGAAAGTACTTTAAAATAAAATAGCTTTCCCAGTTCTATGTTTTTCAAGTTCTATCAGGTTTATTTTCTACTGTCACCCAGAAAATTTATTAATAAGGAGTGAGCATTATTCATGGATGCTCTGGGCAGAATTTCCATCTGCTCACCAGATCTTCCAACTGATATTGTTAGCTAAAATATATCATAACATCACCAACCCCCTCATGTTACAAGAGGATTGGATTTAAGGTTCCTTGGGTAGTTTCCATATTTACTGGTAGAAAACTCAAGGCAGAACTGAGAACTGGGCGATACATGGCTGTACAAGTCAGCCATTTCCAAACAGGCAAATGCACCTTGCTTGCATGCACACAGAAGGCAAAACAAAACTAAGAGGGTTTCTTGCCCTCTACTCAGTCATTCACTCCTTTTTCCTCTGCTAGAGTTGCTTGTTGCTCCACCTTTGCAGACTGACAATCTCACAGGGTGTGTTTGCACCTTCTGACAGAGAGGGCATAAACTTCTCATAGAGACTGCAGCTTAAGCAGAAGTTGGAAAACTATTTTAAGTTGGTAATAAAAAGATAAATGCATTATCACTTGCTAAAATGATAATCAGGAAACATTAAGCACTAAAGCTTATTATCACAAAAGCCAAGTCTAATCAGCTTTTAAATCAGCTTTTAAATGTATAATTAAATTTATGTTTCAGTAATTTTCTAAATCTGGACTATGTTTTAGTTGGGAAACCCTTTGAGACTGCCAAGCTAAAAAGATATGTTAGGGACCCAGAGCTGATGTGGAAACAGTACTGCTGTAAGGAACACAGAACCTACAGAAGGTCTACACAGATTTAGAGAATTTGTAGAGGGAAATACAGAGCAAGGTTTTCAACAAAAATGCACATGCAGCTGCAGTCTGACTCATGTCACTGTATGCCAAGCCATAGAATAGGTTTTATAAGTAAAACCATTTGTGTGCACGATCAATGTTAAATGAATTATTTACTTCTTCTGAAGAAATAACAGAATGATAATGGAATCATTGACACAGTCTTGGGAAAGGCTTTTTTTTTTTTTCTTCTCATTTTCTTCAGTAGCTTGTAAATATCTTCAAGACGTATAATTTACAGAAAAACAATTGAAAGGACACTAAAGAAGAAAGGAGCAAGAATTGTTCTCATCACAGAAGTAAAAACAATGTTGTGGTGTAACTACTACAAAGAGTTATAATATAAAGCCCAATTCAGAAATATGGGGTTTTTTTTAGGTTTGTTTTTTTTTGTTTTCCTTTTTTTTTTGCAAATGAGTACAATAGCCTTTGAAATGCTTTACACTGAGTTTCAAAGAACTTTACAAATTATCCTGCTATTAGGTTAATTCTTGTATTCATTATTAATTGACTGGGAATTAAAACCCTCAGGAAAAAAAAAAAGTAAGAGGACAGAATCAAAGAGAAGACATTATACTGCAGAATCTTCTGGTGTAAAGCAGAAATTAGTGTAAATTATTTTTTGTGGTAGTAGCATGTATGGTTTACAGTAAAAAAAAACGTGGAGCTTGTAGGCTGTTTATTCTACCACATAGAGCTCAGTCTATTTTATTCAGGCTCTCTGATATGGATCAGTTTTTCTAATTCCTCTCAGGTTTTGATCCTCACAAACAGATGAGGGGAGTAGAGGTGGTATAGGAGGTCATTATTGTGTAAAGATATTAGGTGTCCCTTTTTTGTAGATGTATCCACTAAAAATATTTTAAATCTTTCAGTCCATTTTATTATTTTCTTTTTTCCTTTTCTTTTTTTTCCACACTGTCCGTGAGCTGTAAACTGGAAATATGAAACTTTTCCTAAATTCTCAGTTTGAGAGCCTTGGCTCACCTCTTCTTATTCCTGGTTGTGTGTATGAGGTTGTGGAAGTGTCAAAATACAGTACTTGTTCTTAAACCAGTCCCAGAGAAGAACCCCAAGAGAAGAAAGAAGAAGAAGAAGAAAAAAACGCACTGAAAATGTGACCTGGGTGATTCTCAGTACCACCCAGGGAGCAACAGTAGTTCCTTTGGCACTATGGAGAAGGAGAGCAGTCTGATCCATGGAAAAGGTCATTACAGATCCAGCTACCACAATGCCTTCCAGTACATCCAACTTCTATCTCCCTGCTGCTGACAAGTCAGAAAGGTTTACATGGGAACTTCTTGTGTGTCACCTTGTATATCCTCCCTTCTTTTCAGGACTTGCTTTCCATTTATTTCTCTTATCTGATGAAACAGGTGGGTACAATTACCTACAAGCAAAACAAAATTAATGATGAATAGCTGTTAAGGAAAAAAAAAAAAAGAATAGTAAAATATAAAGAAAAAAACCTACCCTCCAAATCCTATACTGAAACAAATTTTCTTATTGTGTTACTATAATTGCTGGTTAGCTGACCTCTTAAAATTAAGAAATATGTTCCATGTCTTAAAAAACATTTGTAATAAATGTAATAGAGTTGTAAATGTGTGAGTACATTGTTAAAATGGATTATGCAATATTTAATATTTTTCAAAAAATGAGGAAGAGAGACATATATAAGCATTTTGCTTATATGCTTCATGTTTTCTTAAAAAAAGAAAGACAACTCAAAAATTAAAGAAACTTCTTCTTCTCCAAAAATGATGTTATGACTACATGATTGGAATATAAATTTATACTATGCAAATAAAAGATGTAGTGGATAGCGATGTCGAGCTAGGGTTTATACAATAAAAATCAGATATAGCTATATTTTTTAAATTCTATTTAATTCTTACTGATAGTAATGTGGTCATCTTTTATGGATTGAAACTCCTTTACTTACTGCAATTTCCTTTCCCTTTTATGCCAATTAACTTTTAAATATAACAGAAAAGTTAAAAGATGGCAATGTGCCAATCATAAAAATACATACTTGGAAAATAAAAATAATGCTTAAATAGTGACTGTCAGCAGCATCCTGGGGATGCTTTAGGGTAAGTGTTGTTTGCAGGTTGGAGCTGGTGATCTACCTACTCTATTCAGCTCCAGTGAGACATATCTGGTGTGCTGGGTCAAGCTTTGGGTGCCTCAGGATATGTAAGATGTAGACTTACTGGACTGAGTCCAGTGATGGGCCATAAAGTTAATTAAGGAATAGAATGATTTTTTACATAAGGAGGTACCAAGGAAGCTCGGCTTCCTCAGCCAAGAAGTGGCTTGTGGGGGATCTGAGTATTGTGCATAAATACTTTTTTATGCAAACCAGTTGTTCTGTCTAGCTCACAATAGCATTCATACAAATATTCTGTCAGCATCTTAGTAGTCATATGTTCTACTTCATTATCTTTTATTTTTAAAATGTTCTAGTGCAAAAAAATTGGAATTAAGTAGGATTCTAAAATGTATCTGGTCTGGATGGATCAGCAATCACAGAAGTCCTCTCCAGAAACTCAAGGAACTCAGGCCAAGTCTTTCTGTGTGTTGCATACTACCCCGAGAGCAGCTGGATGATCTGGTTCTTATTCCAATCTTAAGCTATGCAAAATTTTTCTTCTGGTTTTGGATCATCTGTTTGTTTTTTATTTTTTGGTTTTGCTATTTTAAATATATTAATAATATTTCTTTGTCTTCCTGGGAGAATGGTTATTGCTTTGTTTGTTTAGGTATTGTTATTTTACTTTGTTTTAGCTAGCTGTTGCCTTTGGAATACGAATTTGGAACACAGAGGAAATAAGTTTAACTTCAGTGTGGCAAAGATATTTAGATGTAGCTTTCTGTAGTCCTCACAGGAATAGTCTGATATCCAGTTCTTCATCTAGCAAGGAGCAAATAGGCAGTTGTGTGCAGATGCTTTAGACACAAATATTCCACTAGAAAAAAATAGAATGCTAATATCCATTATACCTTTTTTAGCATATGTCTACCTTTTGACCTTATCTTTTAAAAATATTTTCTTTAAGCTCTTCTATGTCATTTTGAATGTCTCTGTTTTATGTGGTATAAAGGTATAGTGGCTTTCAAAAGATATAGAATTAAGGTATACAGTCAAGTCAGAGGTCAGAACTCTCATATAGCAAAGGATTAAGTAATTACTTTATTTATGAAAGCTAGCACATCAAGCTGACATCAGGCACTTTAAAACAGGACCTTATTTCATTATGCTGTGTTGTGCTTACTTATTTTATGCTAGAACTGTTGGACCCCTTAATTTAGCTGACATAATGCACATAAATACTGAAGCATAAACGTTTTATCATATAAATTACTGGTATGAGACCTGTATAAATGTAGAACTACATCAGGGCCTGAGCAGCCTGGCTTAATCTCCCCCCTCCCTATTCTTTGCACAGCTGTTGCACAGAAGACAGGGAGCAGAGCTCTGATATACAGTCTGTCCTGTGGGCTGTGCCTCTGGTGCCCAACCACACATCACCTCTTTGCTGAGCTGCTGGGAAAACTGCAGCTCATCCTGTGACAACAGCGCTGCACCAGGTTCAAAGCTTCCAACAGACAGGAAATGAGCTCATTGCTAATGGAGAAAAAAAATTAGAAAAATGGTCTGGAGGAGATTTCTAGGAAGAGGGCTTTGTTGTCAAAGTTTGGGCATGGAAGGGGTGATCCTGAGAAAGGTAAAGCATTTTTGAAGCAGCTTTCATAAATTTCATTTTCAGCGTCTGTCTAGATCAGCCCTGAAACTCTAATGAAGGAAAATCAAAACTAGCATTCTATGAGCTCAGTCACAGTTGTCATACAGTTATTTTTAGGTTAAGTTCTCAAAGTTACAGAGACAAAACAGAGTCAAAGAAAGTTTTGACTGACAAAGGAGAGAAATGAAATTTGTTAATGCTCCTAAGACCAGCCTTTGTGATAAATGAACAGTTTCTTTCCCTTATGCTGAATAACATTTGTTGGTATCTGTTTTACATATATTCATGTATTCAAAATGCTTTTGTATTTTACAATAACTAATGACAGTTTTTATAGGATCAGGCCATTATTTGAACAAAAAAATAGCCAGTGAGATGGAAATGATCTGCCCCTACTGTCAGCTTCTGTGCTGTGTGTGGCCCCAGAGTGCAGAATGCAGCAAGCCAGCATTAATCCTGCTGATTGATGCAGCACCATCAGCTCCTTCAGGAACCGCACAGGGGATTTGAACCAACCATGCTAACACCCGATTTTGTTCGATGTGGCATCCTACAGAGAATATCAGTCTTCTCGTTCATTGCATAAACCCAGGCCACATCTTAGTGCCTGGGACTGGTTTCTAGACCACTCTTTTCTTTACACAATTTTTGTCCATCTCCTGGCCACCTTCCTATGTTCCCCTTAGAACAGCAAGCCTCTTTCTGAGCTACCATGAGGGCACAGCAGTTCCTTCCCATGGCAGGAATATCTCATTCCTGTTGTATCAAACAGGATCACTTTTTAGCATGATCTGTTTGAATAGAAATACACTTAGCTGTGGAGCAGCTTTCTTTAGTAAAAGCTACCAACAGCTGAAACAGAAGACTGGTTTTTAAGTATTTATGTTTCTCCATAACTGGGAGCTTGGACAATTTATGCTCATGTTTTGCAACTTTTAGTAAGAAATGTATCAACTACATTTTAGAGAAGTAAAATTTTGCAGTGTCTCTTTTTATTTAGATTTCATGAAATTACTATAGAAATCACATGAATATCAAAAAGGACAGAATTTGTTTTAGAACCTAGCAATATTATGTATTTAACCAAGCTTGTTTTTATGAGGCACTATTGAAAACTTTGTTGATTTTTAATATTGCATTGTCCTAGAGGCAAATAAATAGTAAATCTACCTCAACTCCTTTTTTATAGACAATAATACAAGTCCAGCTCTTTGTGAAGTGTGTTTTCTTTGATTTGTAACAAACAAATAGAAAGCTGAGAGGAAAACAAAACCATGACTATGCAAATTTGGCCTGAAAATTTTCCAAATAAATGAAGTATTAAATTCAGTGATTTGATATGATGGCAATAATAATTAGGGATTTTTGTAAATCTTAGCAGTGAATGCAATCTTTCACTCCAGGAAAGCTGTAAAAGCAGGTGCCATCACAGGTTGCTTTGCTGACAAATTACACTTGTGTCAAGAAGTTCATTATATGAAAGGTGTTCACTAACCATAGGAGTGATTAAAGAGAAAATGTTTTCCTCTTTCTACTGAAACCCATGATTTTGACACCAAAGTCAATCCTTTTACTCCCATAGTGACACTGAGACACAGTGAGAAACAGACTTAGGGGTGAACCTCTCATTCACAATATGCAATAGTTTGGTCACCCCAAAACCTCAGTCAAGGCAGAGTGTTATATGGGTATTGACTGTATTCTTCCTACAGGGTAGCAAAGGCCCCTCAGGCTTGGGTGGCGACTGCAGGGCTGCAATCTCAAGGGACAAATGTCTCCCTGAAGTTCCCTTCCACTGTTGAACTTGTGTGAAAACTGTGTTCTTCAGTAAGGTTTTCTGTACCGCTCACATCTCAGGCTGAGATCGGGTCTAGCCTAGCCTCACAGGAAAAGAGACAAACTGTGGGCAATAATTTAAATATGACTATATTAAAGCTATTGCCATGTCACAGGGAGTAAAGGACTGCAGCCTTAAATCAATTAGTGAAATCTTTTTAAACAGATATCAAAAGAACAATTAAACATTTTCTCTCTGATGAGATGATATAACCATGGATCCTTAAGACACTTCTACTGAATTTGTGTTCATGTATGGCTCACTAAGAGATTTGATTTCTCCTCTGGGGAAATAGCTGCTCTGGATTTCAGAAGAAAAAACCCGAAATTTCCCAAAAAATCAACCTGTCAATCAGCAATTGTCTCCAGTGTATGTCTTCCCTCTCCTTGGTAATGCAAGAATTGTGGGGTGCTTTTCTCTCAAGGTCCTTTATTGCAGGCAGTTCAGGCTAATCCAAGTATAATTCAGTAAGTAATTTTCTAATAATAGCTCCTTCTGGATAGCTAGATGCATGCAGAGATTCTTTTTGAATGTCTAATTGCTATTTTTTCCCCCTAATTTAACTAAATATATGATTAGGCATAACTGGTAACTGTAACAAGCTGATTACTAAACTCAGGCAAACGAGAAATATAAAATCTTATTATTTAATTCCATACTTCAAAATCAGTAAATTTCTTTTTCTGTCTATCAGCAGCTGAGACACAAATTTAAATTAGTATGACCAAGATCTGGCCCTATTCTGTAAACAGCAGGAAGTGTAGTACACTTAAACATGTTGTTTTCCTTTGGCCTGCTGACAGTCTGTTTTCTGTCATTTGCAAACTTAATAATTATCTAATGAAGACACAGACTTGGAGTCCAACCTATGAGGAACCCAGAAGTACATTTAAACTATAACAAGCACTAGGATCTGAGGACAGATAACAGTATTTTGACACCTCTTTGTAGTGGTAAAACTGATGTTTCTGTTCTATCTCTGTTACCAAGACATTTTGCTGTCTGAATGCACACACTTTGGCTACTGCCAATTTATTGCTAAACCTGAACACCTGTATTGGCAACAGTTTTTTTTCCATACAGTGGAAAATATGTGCCTCCAACAAGACCTCAGGTTGGATTATGCTTCTTGAAGGCACTGTTTACTTTCAAGTCAATAGGAGCAGTGATGCTAAGACATATTTAAAAGACCATAATGATGGTTCATTATCAGCTAGCCTCTTCATTAGCACATTGTTATTGTATTTTGTATATTCATGTATCCACTCGTATATCTGCCAAACCTGACATGTCACCATTATGAACGATTTAAGAGAGAATCTAGTTGGAGAATGAGAGCAAGAGTGGAAAAGAATAGATTCTCTCACACTTCTATGTTTTTTTCTCCCTTTCAGGTTTGGTTTTTTGTTTAGGTTTTTGTTCATTTTTCTTATTTTGTGTGTTTTTAATACATAGAATCACTTAAATTATATTCCTGAAAATTAACTGAAAAAAAATTTGTGACATGAGTAAGTGCATTCCCCTGATTCATCAGGGTTTGTCAGAGGCAAACACTCTAAAAGTATTTTTGCCTATTTTCTTCCAATTGCACTGATTTGGATGTTCTTTAAAAATAATAAACAAAAAAATGCTCTTAATCAGGAGAACAATAAAGCAAAATGTGACATTTTCTGCAGCAATCATGCTTCATAGTCAACAATCATTCCAGAATGTTTTGCTTGCCAGATATCTATGATAGGTATAAATATCTAGGTGGGATGATAAATTATAAAAAGGAAAGCCACTGTTTTGTTTTTCATAGGAAAGATTCTCTAAAACATTCTAATCCTCTATGACCCTGTTCAGCTCCAATGCCATCTTCATCTCTAGAATTAGTACTCTTGCTTCACTGTCAGATGTTGTGTACATTTAGAAGTGTGTTCCACTAGGATTGTTTTATCACAGACTGCCTTTTACAGTCAGTCCTCTCTGTTGTGAAATCGCATAAGCCCCACACAGTTCTCCCCCTGCACCGCACTGCTTGAGGAGGTTTTATTGTCAGTCAGATCCCTTTCTGTCCACTTTCTGCTGCCAAAAAATAATGCTGAAAATTGCATTTCAGATGTACATCTTCTTTTTCATTTCCTTTCTAGGAGACCAGTAAAATATAATGTTAAAATCTGTGAATGACAGAAACTGTTATTTATCTGGGCTTTTCAGTGCTCTGTCTTCTGCAGAAACACTGTTTCTATGTATGGGTCTATTTTTCAGCATTCCCAGACAAGTTAAATGACAGTAAATATTGAACTAGAAAATAATTTGGTCTCAAGTTTTCTTTTCTAGATCTTGTTTTAATTTTGGCAGTTTGTAACATTGTTTTCATTCTGGTGTTCCCACATTACTTCCATGGCATGACAAGAGAGTCATCTTTGAAAAGAATGTGTGCTGTAGAAGTATCTTGCTCTCCTATAGACCATTTTTGCATTCACATATTTTAACATTACCTACTCTTTTTAAGTCTTATAAGCAGTTTTCTTTCTCTCCTCTTTTACTACTCTCATGTTCATTGATGCAGTTAGAGAGAACTAATTCCCATATCTTTGGGATCTAGAGCTGCAGAGGGAAATGGAAGAGATTGAATGCCAGGCACAGGAAAAAAAGGCCAACCTCCTGTGCTGAACACAGGGGTTCTGCAGTTACCCCCTCCCCCCCCCCCCCCCCAAATATTCTTTCTCAAGGGCCACTTTCAGTTAAACATTGAAAGTTTGCACTAGATAGGAGCAATAGGTAATATTTTTGGTGAAAAGAAGTCATATGAGAAGTATCAAGTGAGATGCAATTTATAGTGTAGTTGTGGTGAAATTATCTAGGTAATTTTAATCTAAAGCAAAATTATTTCTGAAAGAAAAGGAGAACACAATATAGTGGCTAAGTTTTTTTACAGCATGTCTCATCTTTTTAAAATAAAATATTGAAGATCTATGCAAATGTAGAAGCCTTATTACAGTGGTACTGTATCATATGACACTAAACTTCTGAAATCAGGATTTTCATTACAGTTGCTTGTGCTATCATCTTGAGGGGTTTATAATTCATTAGTACAAATTCAATGCAGGCTACATAGTAGCATACAATTTTCCAATCCACAATAAATATTTATTCTAGGATATTGCTTTTATCAAGTCACAGGACCCACACCAATTGGTTGGTTTTTTTTTTGTGTGTGTGGAAAATGATGCTGCTTGCTTTTGTTCTTTCTTTGAGACATAATATATATATATATAAAAAAAAAAAACAAACCGAAAACCAAACAACAACCGAGAACAGAAAAAGACAAAGAAACTTCCTTCAAAAAACATTGCATCTATGTTCTCTCTTAGCTGATGTTTTAGTAGAATAGTTGTCCCTTGAGTATTCTAGAAGACATTCTAAATCCCTCTAAAAGTGTAATATGAAATTTATTGCTATTTTAGGCAAACTGAAACAAAAGGTAAAAAGGAAAAAAAAAAAAGGTATAAGGCTCCAAACCCCCAACCAACTAACCAAACTCAAGAGCAGAAACAAATTGGGAAGTGGGAATTAGTTAAATTTCAATTTTACCAGATCCTACAAATGAATCCATTCTGCTCGTTGCAAAACTTGTGCAGGCAGGTGCAAGAAACACAATCTCCCCATTGTCCTGATCTGGTAATTCATTGAAGGGCTCTACTACTCCCATCTAGCCTACATGCTTGTATTTTATTTGTGTGGAAACCAGGAGCTGCAGAGATGGAATGAAAGCCTGAGCCACCATCAGTCCTTAAGACTGGGTTGCAAGCACATTGTTGTGAGAGTACCCGGACCAGACAACACGGATGTGCTCCTGGATACAGTACTATAGATGTTACTTATAATGTGGGGGTTTTATTGGATACATGAAAAAAATCCCATCCAACTGCTGTAAGTAATTAGGGTTAAATTGTTAGATTTTTGTGAATAAAATATATGTGCATATCTATGCCATTCACCCTCTTAAAGAAGAAATCACTTGCATGACATTAGGACAAGCTATTTGGTTCACTCTGAATGTCTATTACTAGAATGTCATTCAAACCAGATGCATTTTGCATTGTAATCTGAGAGTAATTAGGCTCAGTAATGAATAGAGAACAGTGTAACAGCTTTCTCTCATGGGCCCCATCAGCCATGGTGTTTTCTCTCAGCACAGCTGCTGTGAACACGAACAGAAAGGAATAATTCTTGTGATGTATCAGTCAAGCGTTTTCATTCCTCAGAAGTCTCAAAGTCAATAACACATATTCTGAATTGGACTTAAACTCCAAAACTGGATTTATGCCAAGTATTTTTTTTAAATACAAAACTTTAAAATTTGTGCTGCAGTTCATCACTTCTTGTTGCAATGAGCTACATGTTTATGTTTCTCAGGAACAGGAGTTCACAGAAGCAATGAAATTTAAAATGGCAATTGTAAACAGCTTCATGGAAAGAAAAATCATTTTAGCAAGAAGTAAAAATGATGAGTATGCATACTCTTAGCAGTATAAAACTGCTAAGCTAACAGTAAACCTTGTTATCACAGCTCTGGTTTATGACAACATGACTGATGCAGCAAGAGTAACATTTAGTTCTCATCTTTGTACAGCTTACAGAGATTATGGTGTTAATGGCTATCAAAACAGAACTTTCCTCCCCTATACTGTGGTTTAAAAATGTGTCATCAAAGATATACACAGAACATAGAGATGTCTGTAACATGATCGGAATTCTGTATGTGCTATTTCATGATTATTTAGGAATAGTTCAAGCAGGAAAAGCTGTATGTAAGTAGAAGTGGGAGAAGGTGGTCTGGTTACAAGTGCTTTGAGAGTACCCTAGGGACTTCATAGAATCAAGTCTTTGGTGGGTGTGATGGTAAACGATGGTAAAATCATGGGAAACGGAGTGTCTTCAAAAGAATTTAAGTTCAAATATTTATTGCTTGACAATGAGTATTCTAACAACATACACATTTTTTAGCAGTGAGAATAAAACTATAATGTACTAATGATCTCAATGGTCTCAGAAGCATGCAAGCTAATGTCTCCTAGAAATACAATTTCTGCATTAGTTGCTGGCATAGTAAAAAGACCTGGCCTATTGTAATGATTGAAATTCTTTAGTTGAGGTTGGACCACAAAAAAAAAAAAAAAAGAAAAAAAAAAGAAAAAACCTAACTGCACAGTTTCTTAAATAAGAATTTTGTAGAAATTTCCTTTTTATTCTAACATTCAGCTTGCATGTGTACCATTGTGACTCTACAGAATATAATTTCAGGAAATAAAAACAAAATCTTTGTTTATTGCACAAAATTTTATACAGGGATATCAAGTAATGTATTGAAATCAAGATGAAGATATCCTTACTACATCTCCTTGAACTACTGTAGTATTTCAGTTACTTTTGGTTTCCAGCTTTTATTTGTGTTTTTTGTTTGTTCGTTGTGTTTTTTTAATATTAAGTATGACGTTCTCCCCTGCTGCATCAGTTTCTCCTTCATTCTTAGTTTGATTCTTTTTTCTCTGCAGTTTAGTTAAATTCAAGTGCGACTCATGCTACAATAGATCTCACACTGAAGTGATTCCCTGCATTGTTTTGACTAAGTGATAGTGACAAGAATTACCTAATGCCAATAGCTTTTATTCTTATTTACCTTATGACTGTTTCTCTAGCCAAGCAGCATGACGGAGCCTTCATGCAATAGAGAATGAGGCCAAATGAATTGTTTTAAAATCGAATTCCAGCACATTTCAATATATCTTGGTCAGTTTGTTGTCAGTGTTTGTCATTTAGCACAAATCCCTGTTATATCCTTTATCCTTCTTGGTGTCTTTTATTTTTAATTAAAGGTTGAAATTTATATAATATTTCAAATTTTTTTTATGGATGAAAGAACACTGCAAATCTGCATATAACATATACCAGTGTGAAACCTTTCCAGTCGTAAAACTTTCTTGTCACAGTACTGAAAAGTAAATTCAGCTTTTACTAGACTCAAGCTTAGCCATTGCTGTTCATTATTCATTAGTAACAAGAGAATTTTGAAGAAACTGTTTCATTTTTCAGTTGGTTTTACAATATATGGATATTTTTTTAATTTTAAAAGTCAAGGGTTTTTTTGGGTTTTTTTTGTTTTCTTTTTAATCTATTCTAGATATCCTTTTCTGTTTGTCTGCATTGCTGTTAGTGTCCAATAAATCATGGGGTTTATTCATGGTTTGCTAGTTGTCTGTTGAAGGGCTTAGGGACAGCTATTTCATCACTTACGTTTCCTTTTCTCAAAAGCAGAGCTAGTGCTGATTATCTCTTTCCTACAGCACTCTGACGTCTGCTGAGGTAAAGTACTATACAAATGTGTGCTATTAGTAATAGTCATATGAAAGGTACAAAGTAAAACAAAAAAAGAAAGGTCAAATTCTTACTAGGCCTGCTTGTCATGATAAAAACTTAAAGAGGCTCTCATAAGGAAAGGTCTGCATTACAGAAAATTGAAAGATTGTCTAAATGAGAAGAAAAAGAAAGCCCATGAAACATGACAGCTTGAGCTTAAAGACAGTCTGATGTCTACAACAAAATTCCAGGAGTGGTTTGCAATGCTGAAACTGCTAGTAACAGATTGTTTGCTTCTTCATCAGGTATAGGAAGACAAATAGAAAATTTGATGACCAGGGTGTTGTAGGGTCCTCACAGATGCACAACACACAGCAGAGTAGTGTAACAGATTTTTGTATTAGTCTACTGCTTCCATGTTTGATAATTCTCACTTCCTCACCATTCTTTGCAGCAGAGGGATTGGAGGAGGTAGAGAAATTTGTTGTGAATATGCAGGAGGAATTAGACCAAACAAAATTTAGCTAAGTCTCCAGAAATGGGTGACATTTGGGAGAAATCTTCAGAGTAACTCAGACGTGAAACTGTGAAGCATATGGCAAAGCCTTGTAAACTGTAACTGTAAACAGTGCAATGTAACTTCTACTGTGCTAGAAGAATAACTCCCATTGCAAAAAAAAAGAGAGTCTGAGAACCACAGAGGGCAGCCTGGTAACCACAGACCAGAAAGGCCGATTTCCACCCTGGCAAGGTAGATCTATCTAAAAGATAAGACTATTGAGCACATGGCAAAGCAAGGGATGTTGGGAAAGATTCATTTAGCTTTAGTAAGTAAAAATCCTGACTCACACACTTGATGGAGTGTTGTGAGACTATCTGACTGAGCAATTGAACTCATTATTCTTTTCATTTTAAGAAAAAAAAAGGTAAGTCTCCTCTCTTTAATTCCCCCAAATTACCCCAAATAAATTTTATTCTTCTCCATGGTTCATCCATAGGATGCTGGTATAGTTCCTTTTTCTTTCCCTCCAGTGGATGAGTAATTTTAAATCTGAGCATCCTGGTGTTTTGCAAGCCATTCTAAGTGCCTTGCAGATGGCCGTAGCTGGGCAGGAGATGATTTGCAGGTACATTACTGTTACAACAGATTCTGGGACATTGCCATGGCTGCCTGATTGTGTCGTGCTTGTATGCTCAGTAAAACTGAGACTTGGGTTTGTTAAGAAGGATTTAGGTATTCACATTGGGTAGATGTTTTTGCTGCCTTCCTCTGTGGCCTAGGTTGTAGTTTGCAGGCACTTTGAGTGAGTAAATTCCCTGTTCTTATGTAAGCCTTCAGCATGTGCACTCTCTCACACACAGAAACACACATATGCACACTCAAAGAAACAAGCTCTCATCTCCTTGTATCCTGTTCTGGGTAACTTTTTGTCTGGACAAAAGTGCCTTCAGAAATCAGGCACTGAGAACAGGGGATGGGAGCAGGGGACACTGGAGCAGGCAGGAGGAGCAGGCAGGAAAAGTACACAGTGCCCTGGCTGCTTGGATGATCTCTTCATGACATGAAGCCTCCCTGATGGCTCTGAAGATGGACATGCTGCTGGCCAAGTCTGGGTCAATTAGAGAGGGTGGTAACACCTCTCTGATAACATATTTAATAAGAAAATCAAAACAAAGACAAATTTCTTTTCCAGCTGCAGAAGAGGAGGAAGTGAGAACATGTTAGGGACCTGGCGACACCAAGGTCAGTGGAGGAGGGGCAGGAGGTGCTCCAGGCACTGGAGCCGAGATTCCTCTGCAGGCTGTGATAAGACCATGGTGAAGTAGCTGTGCCCTGCAGCCCATGGGGATCCATGGGGCATGCAGTGATCCACCCGCAGGTTGGAGCGGGTGGATGCCTGGAGGAGGCTGTGATCCTGTGGTAGACCCAGTGGAGAGAGGGTCCCCGCTTCCAGGCTGGAGCAGCCTGTCCTTGGAGGACTGCACCCTGTGGGATGAGTGACCCAAGTTGCAGCAATTATGGGAAGACTGTGTGCCTGTGGGATGGACTCATGTTAAAGCAGATGTGGGACAACTGCTGCTCATGAGACGTGGACTCACACCAGGGAAGTTCACGGGGAACTGTCTCCCATGGGAGGGACTCCATGGTACAGCAGGAGAAGGACTCCTTTCCTGGAGCAGTGGAAGAAAACCTCAGGTGATGAACTGACCAAAACCTCCATGCCCTGTCCCCTGTCCTGTTGGTGGGAAGGAGGGAGGGGTTGTGGGAGGAAAAGGCTTTTCTAAGGACTTATTTTACTTATCATTATCCTCCTCTGATTTTGTTAGTAATAAACTCACTCTCTAAGATGAGCCTTTTTTGCCTTTGGAGTATTTTCTCCCAGTCCTTAACTCATGAACACATTGTTTAATTTTTTTTCTCTCCTCTGCCCAACTGTAGCAGGGGAGGGTGGGTGAGTGGCTGTTGTGGGTGCCTGGCATTTGGCCAGCAAACCATGAAAGTAATGCACATAACAATTTTTCTCAGGCTTGAAATTCTTCAGGTTAACATTTGGTAATGTTTCTGGTCTTAGAAAATCCATTGCTTCGATTAAATGTTTTTCTGTAAGATGAAATGTACTACTCACTTAAATCATCATCAACATAAAGGAATGGAAGATGGAAAATGAGAAAATGCATGGGGTTCTTGGGATGAATAAAAGTATGAAGCATTTTACATATGTTTGTGGAGTTTACCTCAGCTGGCAGGTAAGCCCCCAATGAGTCTTTATTTGCTCCACTCTTATGGAATGGTGTGGAGAATTTGAAGGGCAAAAATGAGAAAACTCAAGGAGTGTGCTAAAGACAGTTTTCTATGTCTAGAGTGGGAAAAAAAAAAAAGAAAAAAACAAGTCATGCAAATTTAACTTATCACCCGTCAACCAATGCCAGCCTCTGAGCACTGGTTACTTGGGAAAAAATTCCCCTGGTTTTGTTGCTGAGCATGATGCTTTATGATGTGGAATACCTCTCTTCTCAGAAGAGAGATGTTGAGTCAACTCTTCTACTTGCATCCTCTTCCAGTCTCTTGCTCATCTCCAATATGCATGTGAGGGCAAAGTGAGAAAAAGGGTCCTGGAACAGTGCAAATAATGTTGAGCACTGGCTAAAACATTATTGTGTTATCAACATTGTTTTAAGAATGGAATAGAATATTTCAGTTGGGAAGAACCCGAAACAATCCTGTAGGGCAACTTTCAACTCTGGTCACAGATCCAAAACACAGAAACATATGGGGTGCTATGAAGAAAATTAACTCATCCCAGCAAGACCCAGTTAAAATATGAATAGAGTTTCAAGAGATGAAGAGTTTTTAAAACAGCTGAGGGAGAATTTGATAGAGGAGCACTCAGAACTGTAACAGGGTACTACTATTCCCCTTTTCTCACAACAACAGTTCATTGGAAAATCAGATGAAATGGTCAGGCTGCAGGTATAAATCAAAGAAAAGGAAGAGCTTTTACACACAGCATGCAGGAAAAGTCTGGAATTCATCACTAGTACTCCTGTGGAGGCTTGCTCTGTAAATAGGTTTGAAAAACTCTTAGGTAAATTTATGGAAGAAAAATCAATCAAGGGCTATAAAACAAGATGCAGATATGGCTTTTACCTGGGGAAAAAAAAAAATCCCCAAATGGCAGACTCCTAAAGAAATAGGGAGAGAAAGTAGCAGTATCGGGTTTTTTTTGGTATTCCTAAGCTCCCTCATCATACATTGTCTACAGCCCCTTTCAGAAATGGGATAAAGGCTACATGGACCTTTGCTCAGATAAGTTGTTTTCTACTCTAGTCTTAAATTTATGTTCTTTGGTATTAGACTGCAGTTCGTCTCAGATTATACTTTTCTTGTGACTCATTTTGAATAGAGGGGGGTATGGAAGATAGAAACCAGGATTTCTTACAATTTAAAATGTTCCCTATCTACTCAATTTATTTGTTTTAGGTGTTCATAACTGATTTCTTCTCCAGCAGGTGAACTCCATTCAGAAAAATCCCTGTTGATCTGTGTCTTAAATTCTTATTTAAACCATCTGCATACTTTTTTTCCCCTCCAAGTTCTCCAAGTGGTCTAATTTCTTCCACAAAGGGTTTTCAGAGTTTCTTCAAAACCTTAATTCCTTATCTGAAGTCTGTGATATTCATTGACCACACTCACCCCTCCCATTTGGCAGGTTAACCTGATCAGGCAAGGAAAGGTGATCCTGGTTAAAGATGTACTGAAATAGCTGATTCGAATTAGAGGAGGTTAGAAAATACTCAATTTCAGTCTGCTGCTTTCATTTAAGACAGGTTATCCAGTATCTAAATTAAGAGCAAGAGGTATCTGATCTGAAAATAAATTGTTTTTCCTTAAATCTGAACCTTAGTGCTTTGGTGCTGCTTTTCCTGATACTACAGTCTGAGTCAGTGGGAATAACCACATAAAATTTTGTTTCAGAACTCTAAAACTTTCCGCACTGGTCTATTCCCTGAGGGTGGTGTATGGACTCCATTGAGGACTTGTAGACAACTGTTTCTAATATAGGCAATACATCCAGATAAAACACCTGTTATTTGGCAGCTTGTTTTCATTAGTATCTTGAAAACATAAAGACTGAAATGAGGCCCATCTTAAAAAGACTTCGGCCATAATGATGTAGGATTATAAGTAAGGCATTTTATGCATATGTCTTCAACTATCATATTTTCTAATTTATACAAGTTTTATAATGACTTAATGAATTAAATTAAATGTCTATTTTAAATCCATTATTTTTAACCAAGAAAGAGTTCTGAAGTTAAGATCAAATTAAAATATCTAACAACATGTTTAAGTCAGATTTTCTATTTTTGGTTTGTGCAATAAATAGTATTGACATTTAGGTACAGGGTTTTGTGCTAGTAACAAATGCAATGCTAAAGCATTTTAGACATAAATATTTTGTTCAGAGAAGGAACCTACATAATCCCAAATATTTATCCACAAATTGAGTCAATGGCCTGATTATCTAAGTATATAAATGCAAATATAAGAATGGTGCAGACTATACTTTTCAATTTCTGTTTTCAGATCTATTTCTTCACTTAACATTTGGAATACAGTTGTATCCATATTTCCTCCAGCATGGAACTGTCTGTTAGAATAATGACACTGAATACATATCTAAAACAAGCAGAGAGGGTGGTAAAAATTATATCCTGCTTTATTTTATAGCATCAGTCTTAAAACAACTGACACCAACTACACATCTAGGTCCCAGTGATTTGGTCCTCTATTGTGAAATGATGATTTTTGGTCTTGGTCTGATGTTGAATTGGGTCATGTTTTGACATAACATATTATTGTCATGTTAGTAAATGTGGTTTTAGAGAAAAGACTGTACTGTTTCTGCATGTACCTGTGCTCTGTGCACTTTGCAGTGCCTGGGGAAAGTGAGGGTGCAGAGCAGCAAGCATCTCTTCTACAGACTACCTGCAATAAATGGTGAAAAACAGGACATACAAAATTGTGCAGTAAATTTTAGGAAAAGGCTCATCTTTAATTCTTAGATATGTTGCTGCACCACTGTGCAACAGAGAACTGAAAGTTAGAAAAATGAGAAGGGGAGAAACAGAACACTTCTCTGTGAGGTTGAGGTTGGAGCTCACAGTCAAGAATGCAATCTTTGTCTCTCTTTTTTTTTTTCTTGAACATGTAAATGAAATGAAATGAAATGAAACTGAAAAAAAATATCTCAGTCTGGTTTAGGAAATGGAACCCAACCCTGATCTCTGTCATATTTTCCAGGGGCCAGGCCTTCTCTGAGAACCTGGGGTGTAGGGAGTTTCCCATGAGGCCAGTCCCAGTCCCGGACCAGTCCCACCATCCCAACCAGGATCTGGGGAGCTGAAATAGGGTAATGGGTTTTAGGTTTCCGGAGGAGTTCTAGGGGATTGGGAAGGGACAGTGATGCCCTTTGGTGCTCCCAGGGTCAGTGTCTTCCAGCAAAGTACTTGCTTCTATTGCTTTGCTCTTGCGCTCTCTATTTCCTCAATGAATCTTTCTTTCCTAATAATCCTATGACAACATGAAAAATGGGAAGTGATCTGATCCAAAACTTACCAGCCTATTGTAGGAAGAGATGTCAAACCACAGGAAAACTAACAAGTTTTCTGTCAGGTGAGAATCTATTTTTATTTCCTAAAATAACAGCAAATGCTCAGGATGGTTCACATCTTTTCTTGTCTCTGTTGAACAAACATCGTTACACAGGCTATCACTTCAGTTGTAGGTTTTGGTGTCCAGGACATCACAGGTATCAAGTAGAGTGGAGTTCAAGTTTATAGTGTGATGGGTTAGCACAGAGGTAACTACAGTGCAGATAACTTCTGTTTTTTCATTATGTACTCTGATATTTTCTGGATGTGACAAATTTTTAAACTTGTGCTTTTCTAGTAGGTGACTGATAAAGAGTTTCTTGAGACACTTCAGAAACAAAATCTGATTGCTAATTCATCTGGCACTGCTTTCTAATAATGTAAATCATGATGTTCTTCTGTGGCATTAGTGGATATAATCTCTTTCAAAAGTCCCACAAAATCCTGTCTCTTGTCTCAGTATAATCAAGTATATCTGCTTTAGTGTATCTAGATTTGGCAGTGCTCCAGTTTCTTTGATATATTTAGTTAGAAAGAGACTTGATAAGTAGGTACCAGTGTTTAGGGATGAGTGAAGCCAGTTTAATATAGATATTTTGAGATTCTAGGGTTTGTCTTTTCTCTAATGTCACTTTCCCTCTTCTGCTTACCCTTAAATGTAATTAGATGTAGGTTTATTTGACATGGAAATAAAATCTTCATATCTAAACTTAAAAGAGAACATAGCGACACTTTGCTTGTTTTGTGGAAAAAAAAAAGAAAAACAAAACCAAAAAACCAATAGGAAGAAAAGCTCCAACAAACAGAACCCAAGGCTTTTTGCTTCTCAGAGTAACAGAAAGAAACAGTTTTGCCTCTAAAAGTTTTTGCCAACTGTGAGGTCTTATTTAGCAGACCTTTTCTTAGCAGAAAACAATGAGTGACTAGTTTCAATGATGGTTTAAAAGACACATTTGTCAAGTGTCTTACAATATTTGAAGTAGTGGCGTTTCACCATTTTTAATTTCTATGAAATTCTTCATGGACAGAAGCCCTCCTTATTATACAGTAGCATAATTTCATACTGAGGTATTTTTTTATTAGGGTCACAAAACTCAAGTAAGCACTTGACATACATTGTTTCTGCTCATACAACATCATGACCAGGCTGATGGTCATAAGAACTATAGACATAGGTAAGAGAAGTAGAACTCCATTTTATTGTTCTTTTCTCTGTTGAGGTCAGAAAGCAACTGTGCCCAGAAACACAGCATGCAGCTTAGCTTCTATACTCCTTATGGTACAGCACTAAATATGTTTAAATTTTTCTGGAAAGTTTGCATTTAATAAACAGTGTGTTATAGTGAATCAAACTGAAGTGAACTTGAAAACAAACCAGCTTTCTGAAGGCTGGATCAACTGTCCCTGTATCATTACTCTCAAAGGTTTGTTCTTTTTTATCTTAAAATCTTCCAGGGATGGAGACCACTCAAACTACTAAATAATCTACTCCAGTGCTGTGTTATGAATAGAAATATACAGCTTGAATTATAAATTTGTGGTTCTAAACTTCTTCCTGTACTTTGATACAATAAGATAGTTAACCATGCCCAAACATTCTTCTTATCTTTCAGTGTTTTTAAAATATTTTTAATAATTCAACTTCTAGTGTTGAAACACCTGTTGAAATACAGATGGAAATGCAAGGGCCATACGTTTATTCTGACTTATTTCTTCTTCCATCTTCTTTAAATTCCTTACATTTTTCTTTCTTTCATCAATTATGCTTAGGGACTCAGAAGTGGTTAAATTAAATTTTGAAACCGTATCACCTCTAAAAACCTAGGAATTTTGTGATATCTTGGAGGGTATCATGCAGTCTGTGCCTTACAGAAATAGTAAAGAAATACTGAGTTTCTCAGGAAAACAGTTTTTCATAATTAGAAATAAGATTTTCATACATACTGGAGTTCTCACAATTGAATTCTATATCTGGAAATTTCTGCTGAGAAAAGGTGGTTAATCATCCTCTCTTTACAGTTTTCTCTACCTTAGCTTCCTTCTCTCATTTTATCCCATTCCAAACTCTCAGGCTTTTTAAAAGAGAATGTCTGTATGCCGGGACTGATTTTTAAGGCTTTTTTTCATTGTTTATGTGTTGTTAAAAATCAGCATGTGAAATGATTTTGCAGCCTAAGGGCAGAGAGAGGCAGCAGGAAACAGAGATTCAGGAGTTCAGCTTTGTTTTTCTCCTACATGCCCATTGGCAGTCCCTCCCTATGTTGGGATTCAGTCCCCCCCAAACCAATGCCTGAAGCCTTCACAGTGTGTTGCTGCAGTAGAGCAGCAAGCATTCAAGGGTTTATGTCTAATAGATTTGCTCACTCGCTGTTTATGGAACAGCACAGCTTGTGCTGATAATGAAAGACCTCCTCTTCCCTCCCCCTCCCAATTAGCAGGTCTTGTCTGTCTCATATTCCGTATGAAGAAGTTTTATGTCAATATTGACAAGATGAGAAAAGGAAAATAAATTGAATTTGCACAGCTTCCGTCTCATCCTGTGAAAATTTCTGTGGGAGCCATTCTGTCATACTCTAACACTACCCTGAACATGAGTAATACCTTAGATGTTGAAGATGATACACATGACACTGACTTTTACATTTGTTTTATGTTACTCTAGAGTTTGTTCAGGGTGTTATGACTCACCATAAAAGGACACTAAAAATCCCGAAGACCCCAACCCCTTTCCCATCAGAAAGAAAAACCACTCAACTTCTCAACTTTCCTTCCAAGTGAGGAATTGGTTTATGGCATTGTAAAGAAGAAGCATGCTAGAAATCACAGCATTTCCAAGAGGCTTTGTTTTGTGATATAGGAACTGAATCTCATGAGTCAGAGATGTGACAGCCCATGCAAAGTAGTTAACCTTTTTGGGTTTCCTATTTGCAAAATGAGATAGCATACATCTACTTACCTTTCCTCTGTTTTGCCAGGATCAATTCCAGACATTTCAAGAGGTGCTTCTTTAAGGAAATGTGTGTGCATAAAGCCCAGGCAAAGTCAAAATGACAAAAAGATGAGAATACTTTTAATCCCAGTCTAAACTGGGTATTTGCTTTTTATCAATCATATGTAATGGAACAGTAAATGTCAAGGAAATAGATGCCTACATTATTATCTTTAGTGGTTAAAAAGTGTAGACATAGAACAGAGCAGTTTAGAATGAAAACAAGGATCAGTACAATGTAATAACAATTTATAAAAGAGCAACACAAAGTCAATTTATTGTTTAGTAGAGATTCAAGTAACTGATTAGAGAGTAATTCTGATGTGCTACTGTTCACCTAGCACAAACTGTGGTGAGTCACATTGTGAATTATTTGCAGATGGTATTTTATTACAGGTGCCAGCAAAGTTTTGGTATCAAAAAGATTGCAAAACATTTTTTCTATGATGGAATGCAATTTTGCAGTCTACTGTTAGTGACACCATTAGGCACCTAATATTTTAGAGGCTCACATTTGATAGAAAAACTGTGTTAAGGTTTATTAACCTTTTCATTGATGTAGTGCACTTTAGCTTCGAGTGGCAAACTAACCTATTTACTTCCTATTCTTTTATTTCTCTCCTTTTCTTCCAGTCACATTTACATAGTACCAAAATAAAAAAATAGCATTCTAAGAAATATTCAAAAGTAAAAATGTAATGAAAAAGCCCAGCATTTGCAATTGTTTTTTTTCTCCATAAATTCTCCTAAGTCTTGAGTTTTGTTCATGATTACAGTTTGCCTATCTGTGAGAACATCTTCAAGGTTTGTAATCCCAGTTTGATATTTTTAGCACAACAGTGAAATTGAAATAAATATCCAAAATTGATAATTGCATTAAACTAAAAGAAAATGGGTGCCACATGCAAGTTCCTATGGGTTTTGTGGGAGATCTGGGTTTTTCCAGAAAATGGATACTTTTAAGGAGCAATGTTTTAGGAGAAGCTCATGCAGAGCAGTGCTTATCAACAAAAATAGATGTCAGGGCTCTTCACTTGGGTGTCGTGCCTAAAGTCACACAGGCAGTGGAATTCCATTAAATCTACTTCTTACTCTGTAGACTTCAAAAACCTTCCAGTAGGCTTTATGACATGGCACTTGGTTTTTGAAATTGATTAGTATGTTCCACTCGCTTGAAAACCTCTCCAGCCAGAAGATAAACCATGCATTTCTGTTGTTAAGTGAGAGACCTCATAAAAAAGACGATTAGGACAATGGATGCCTGAATTGTTCCAGGGTGTGGTGAGGTTCTAAAGCAATTTTAAGTGGGTAAATATCAAAACACACAAGTAAATAGAAAACTAACTAGATTTGAGGGGTTGCCTAATAAACATTATATTGTTATCTTAAAGACTCAAGGACTTTTAAAAAATTAGTATCTTCCTGTAATAGCTTCATGGACTTCTTTTCATAATAAGAACACTTCTGTGTCTTTCTCCTCAAACTCTGATGTCTAACTATTGAACATTTGAGTAAGAATATATTTTCCAAAGCCTTCCACATATACCACAATGCTGTAGAAAACATCTGAAAGTAATGCACTTACACAGGTCTCCAAAAATGCTTGTTCTGCTTATAAGATTAGCTGAAATAAGATCAGTTTGTCAGGATACTAGATTTTTTTTCTTGTTATGAATTATTACTGCATCCTTTAGTGTTTCTATAGAAAAATTCATTTAATGTAGCAAGTATATTTTGAAAGACTTGTGCATGTCTCATCTATAGTGTTGGATTATTAAATTAGCTTGTTCACTATGTTCGAACAAGAAAACATCATATCAATTTCCTTACTGACAAATACAAATTCTTGTTCTTACAAGATCAGCTTTTTCAACTCCCAGCATTGCTGGTAGAAATATATGTGTCTGTCTGAAATGCAGAACTTAATAAAAATAGCCTCACACATTTTAGAAGAAAAGGTAAACATGTAAGAAATAAATCAGAATCAAATTTTAACTAATTGCTAAAAAGTTATTAACTATCTGGAAGCCTGTCATTGGACAATACTAAGTGTTAGTTATATATTTAAGCTGTTTTTAATTAGCTGCTTAAATTAATTTTAATGATTATTTAAAAATGTCAAACACATATCATCTACATATAGTTGTCCTGCAAAATGCAACTGACATTCTGAGGGTGATTATTTTTAAACTCACTATATTGGGAAAAAAAAACCAGGAGTACCTTTCATTAGGGAAGATATAAGGAGTTAACAATTTTGATATATGGCATTTTGACATGCAAATTACTATAGAGAATCTTTTTGAAAGTTGCTAAAAATAATGTTCGTTCTTTAGCATATATATAGGTAGTGACTGTGTTAGCTCCTTGCTTATATATTTTATGCAATGCACAACTGTGGTGTTTTGTAAGCAGAAAACATTTTAGAAGCACGTATTTGCATTAGTGTGGGTGAACAGTAGGAAACAGAAGCAAATTCCCTCCTGACAATGATAATTTATATCTAAATGAGGGGGATTTCATCCACAACATTCATCACTGTAATTACAACCACAACAAAATTGCTCAGATATAAACACAGGTTATTTTCTGATTTGGTGAGAATTTCAAATAAGTAGGTTTTATTCTACTATGTTGCACACATTTAATATTTCCTTGTATTAATATTAATTAATGCTTACTAGTGCAAAATAAAAATACTAATTTGAAATTATTTTAAATAATGATCCATAATAGACATGGTTACCATATATCTGTTGCCTTTTCCATCATTTTTAAATGAATGGGAACTGATTTTGACTTGCAATTTATGTATTTTGGGGTAAAATTGTAACAGCTCTTATGAAGGTTCAGTTATCATTGATAAGAATTGCACTTGGAAGCAAACATTATATGCTTGACCCTCATCTGTGTGGGCATTGCCTGACATTTTATTTTTATATATGCGTTACTTAAGTCATAATGAATAAAAAAACAAGCGAGCATGGCATTGGTTTCAATTTTATTATTTTTGAAAAGGCACAGGCCAGCACTTATATCATCTGGGCCTAACTGGTCTTACCTAACTCTATATCAGACCTCTTAGTCTTTTTTTTTCATTTCTGGAAGGGAAAAAATAATGATATTGCTATTTATTTCACCAATTTTAAGTGTGTATTCAGTTCTATTGTAGGGTAGATCCAATGTGCCTGTTTCAAAGTGACCACACAAACCTGACAGAATTCAAAAAACATTTGGACAATACCATCTGGCAAAAGGTGTGATTCTTGGGGCTAAGCTGTGCAGAGCAAGGGGTTGGACTTTGATGATCCTTGTGGGTCCTTCCAACCTATGACATTCTATGACCTTTGAAATCTATTGAGGTGGTTATCTTTCAAATGAATGCTTAAGGTGCCCAATTTAATGTAGATAAAATTCCTTCATAGTATTCAGCAGGTCTGGATTTTTGGAGGTAAATTGGAATCACCTTTGGCATATATCTTACATTCCATATGTTTTAACAGAGAGGAAGTGAATAGCATATTTACGTCCTCCCGATTTTGTGTTTGTGTACACTTAAACATAGGAGAACTATTCTCATCAAAAAGTCAGTAATTTAGATCACCTGAATTTGCATAAATAAAAATATTGGGGTTTATTTCCTGGTATTTATGCTAAATGAGCCAAGTTTTAGTCTGACAGGTAATGGTCTAAACCCATTATAGACACAGTGGCTTCATTAATTATAATTAATTCTTTTTCTCTTTTCATAGGATAAGTCATATATAATAGAAAATGGAATAAAACCCTCTCTCCCATTACCAGTGAATTTTTTTCAAGCTACTCTATCTAGTCTATTCTTAATAAATAGCATAGGCCTTTTATTTTTTTTTTTAATCTGAGTACTCTACATTGGTTCTGAAAATAGAAGTTATTATTATCTCACACCTCAGATTGAAATTTTAACACAAACCTGATTTTATATATTAACATTCCTTCTGGCAAGGGGGACTGAAGATTAAAATATTCTTCTAACAAAATTCTTGTGATTTCACATTATTCAAGTATTATCCTAGAGGGAAAGAACTTTGGTGATTTATTGTGGAAAAATTAGGAGGCCTATTACATGCCATGGAAAGTACAGACATACTGTTAGTTTGACATAAACCACATAAAGATATTAAATGAGACTCTAATTAGTTTTACTCACCACTCGAGTCTCTGCAGTTGGATTTCTTTGATGTCACCCTGCTTCTATCTAACATGAGTAATGGGAATGGTTAGTGAACAATATTTCATACTGCCACATTCCAATAGAAGTGGTTTCCACTTGTATGCAGCGTTCCAGTGGATGCACTTTGATAAAATGGCAAAAAGGAGAAACTCATAACTATCTCATTTCTTGATACAGAAAATTCTGCACATTGGTGATACATCAGTATGTACAAAATTATCCTTTGCTAATACAATGAACCTGTTTATTATAAAACACTTAATCACTGTTATATAATAAATCATATCTTTTATGTACTTACATAATGCTATTCAACAAAAAAGATGCATTGTATAATTCAAAATATCCTCAATTAAACTAGTTCAAACCAAATTTCCAACTTGTTAAAAAACTCCAAACAAATCAGAAACAGAGATAAAGGGTCTGTACCTTACTCTAAAAGTTCTGAGTCCTAAAATATAAACTATCTGTTGATCGGGGGAAAATCTACATACTTGCTCCTAAACTAGAACCTTAACTTTGGTAAATTGCCTTTTTAAGGATATGTAAAGGCTTGCTGTGTGTTGACCTTGGCTGGTATCTGACTGGCTGCTAGACACACTCCCTTCCTAAACTGGACAAAAGAAGACAAAATAATGGAAAAGCTCATGGCTGAGATAAAGACAAAGTGATCAACTACAGATAAATTACCAATTACTGTCACAGACAAACTTGAGTCAATCTTTTGCCAATTTATTGAAAAGTGAGAAACAAAGACAAATTAAAACAATGTTTTTCCTCACAATCCCTCTTTTTCCTAGATACAATTTCACAATTTCTGACTCCTTAACTTCTCCACCCTACCAAACAGAACAGGGAGGTGGAGAGTGAGAAGTCGAGTTCCCGTCTGCCACTACCTTGTCCTCATACTTTTTCCTGCTCCTCACCCTTTTTCGCTCTCTAGCATGGGTCCATTCTATGGGTTGCAGTCCTTCCAGATAAACCTGCTCTATCTTGGACTGCAGTTCCTTCATATTTACCTCCTATAGTGTTGTCTTTTTCATGGGCTACATGGAAATACCTGCTCCAGACCCTGGAGCCTCTTCTCTCCAATTTGTCTGAGCTAGGTGTTCACAGTATTGTTATTTTCCTCACTGGTGTGCATCTTCTTTTCCTTCTTAAATCTGTTTTCCCCAGATCACCACCAGGCTGAAGGGCTCAGCAGTGTCCTGTGGTGGGTCTGTGGGAGCTGGCAGTGTCTGACACAGGACAGCCCCTGTACTTTCCTCACAGAGGCCATCCCTGCGGCCCAACAGCTGCCAGCACCTAGACATGACCCCAAAATATATCTCTGACTAAAAGAGACTCCTAATTAGCCTGATATTAAAACTTCTGAATGAGGAAGTAAATAAATAAAATATGATCATACTTTGTCATACTCAACAATACTTTGTCTCTTCTCACAAGGATCATGTTAATTGCATTTCCGCATTGTCTAGCACTTTGTGTGTGGCCTGCTGAATGAAAGAGACAATGGGAAATGCTGTATTACATTTGGTTATGACCAAAAATAGCCATCTGGGTCAACATTTACCAGATATAACAGTGCCTGAGTTAGAGGGAGAGGGCTTAGTGGGAGGTTTTCTAGGCTATAATTGCAGTAAAATATTGATTCATTCTTCCATAAAATCATTGAATGGTTTGGTCTGGAAGGGACTTTAAAGATAATCAAGTTCCAACTCCCCTGCTATGGACAGGAACACTTTCCACCAAAGCAGATGATTCAGATTCCTCCCAGTCTGGCCTTGAACACTTCCAAGTATGAGGCATCCACAATTTCTCTGGGCAACCTGTTCCAGTGCCTCACCGCCCTCACAGCAAAGAACTTCCCCCTAATACATAATCTAAGCCTACTATCTTTTAGTTTGCATTCACTCCCCCTTGTTCTACATGATGTTGTAAAAACTCCCCATCTTACTTGCAGGCTCCCTTCAGGTACTGGAAGGTCGCAATCAGGTCACCCCTAAGCCTTCTCTTTACCAGGCTGAACAAATCCTCTCAGCCTTTCCTCATATGAGAAATGCTCTATCACTCTAATAATCTTGATGTCTCTCCTCTGGACTTGCTCCAACAGGTCCATGCCATTCCTGTGCTGGGGACCCCAGAGCTGGATGCAGCACTGCAGATGGGATCTCACCAGAGCAGAGCAGAGGGGCAGAATCCCGTCCCTCACCCCGCTGGCCACGCTGCTTTGGAGGCAGCCCAGGACACAGCTGGCTCCCTGGGCTCCAAGTTCACTTTACCAGCTCGTGTTCAGTTGCCCACTGACCAGCACCCCCAAGTCCTTCTCAGCAGGGATGCTCTCGATCTGTCTGGCCTTCAGTTTGTGTCGATAATGACAGTTGCCCCTACCCAGGTGCAGCACCTTGGTCTTGTTAACCTGTATGAGATTTCCATGGGTCCACTTCTGAGATTGTTGAGGTCCCTCTGGATGGCATCCTGTCCCTCAGGTGTGCCAGCAGTACCACTCAGCTTGGAGTCATCAGCAATAGAAATATGAGTCATCTAAATGGTTTTCCAGATGAAAAGAGCAGTCTAAATAAGTTAGTACTTGTTATTGCATTTGTAATTTTCGGCACTGAAATGCACTTAGTGGTTTTTAGTTGCAATCAAAAAAATATCAAAAGGAAAGGGGAGTTTCAATGGAGAATTACAGTGATGGAAGCAGGTTTCATGGTTATGGTAATTAGAGAATTGTCTCTAGTTTAGACTGCAGTTTAGAAAAAGCACAAAAAAATGTTGAAGAATTCCTCCATTTCTTCTAAAGAGAGCAAGGTAAGAAGAATATTCTATGTCAAGTATAAGAGCAATATGAAATTCTTCTGTTATGACCTTAATGTCTTTCTTGTTTTCCCTTTTTTCATGGCAAGCTGGGGAAAAAAGTGCTGAAATGAATTCTTAATTAAAATGATGTGAATGAAGGAAACACTGTTGATTCTCTGTTATCTTGAAAACTACCTTTTCCTTTGGAAAGGAAAATGAAGAAATGAAAGGTCTGTTTAGTCAAAGAAATGCCAGGACAAATTTTACTTAGCTAATTATTATTTTTATATATTTTCAGACTTGCAGCATGATAATATGTAGTGACATGTTATTGGGAAAAGCCAACATTTTAAAAGAAACTGAAATAGCCACCAGCATTTTGATAGAACAATGTTTTAGACAGTAAGATAAAGAAATATTTATGGAGTAAGTAGGTAAAGTAAATAAAATACATATCAAAAAACTGTTTTGAAAGAGCATTTCTTTGTGTTCAAGTTGATACATTTCCTTCTATACCTCTTCCCTATTGTGTGCTAAAGCAAGCAACACAAAAACATCAGCCTGTATTAAAGACTGATTTGCCTTAAGAAATACTAACTCTGCCAGGTGCTTTCCAAATGAACTTTGGATCTCTTGCAAGAATTTCAGTATGACTAGAAAGAAATGCTGTGAAAAGTTAAATGTATTGATTCAGACAAATGTAGCAAATATAGTAAAAAGGAGATAAAAACATCTAAAAACCCCAAAAAGTTAATTGCATAAAGATATGCCTATTTAAGATTTAAATGAGTAGTCCTGCCAATATTTAATATTCAAAGGAAGAAAAAGAAAAGAAATAATAGTTTGGGGTTAAAGAATGAGCCATATTGTGTTAAATTAGAACAGAGTCAAAAGTAATGGCTGAATTTTCACTGGCTGTCCATTAGACCTGTCTGTCTAATTAAACATTAATGGGATTTGGGTATTTTGCTCCCATGTGACGGAAAATTTCAGACATAATTAATAACAGAGAGAAATAAAGAACAGAACACAAGATGGTGAAATGCACATAGAAGCCAGAAAATAAAAAGAGTAAAATAAAGGCAAATCTTTTCATATGCTGAAACCATAGCTATGGAAAGTATAAGCAATACTTGCTGTTGAGCAGACGTGTTAGACGAGAATCAAGAATGATTATTTCCAGAGTTCATATGAGAAAGGAGTCAATACCTGCTGGTAACAGTGGTGTGGATTTTACACAGAGAACTTAATATTTGGGAATATCTTTGTCAGTGACCCAGATTCATGTGTCACTAAGAAATTTTTTGCTATTATATCTTTAAAGAAAAAATATCATTTTCTCATCAACTAGAAAATGTACCGGGAAAAAAAATCAAGTTGCCCACAAAAAGGCTAAAGCACAAATGATTTCTTATAAAAGCATTTTTATAAGAAAAATACTTTTCAGAAGATATTGGCTCAGTTTTGTTCATCTAATCCTGAAGGAAGTCATGTCCACTGGAAAAATATATACTTTATCAAGCTAAAGCATAGAAACACAGAGAATGCTTAATTAATTCTTTGGAGAGAAAGTGAGAAGCAGGGACAACTGAGCTCCAGATGAGTTTTCCAAAGAAAAGAAATGGCTTCCCTTGGTGCAGGACTTGTGAAGCAGAACATCTTCAATTTGCTGATGGGAATGAGAGCCTGCTTTGAAAGCTAATTAGCTGTATTACATAGCTGTTGCTGAGCAGACCTTCTTGGGAGCTATGTTTGGGAATAACGGAACATTCCATTGTAGTGCCTAACTCCGTGGCTCCAGACAGACTCCTCATCAGCAGAGAGACTGCATTGCTACTTCTGTGGTTTGCTTGCTGAGTATCCACTTAGCATATCTGGTTTTAGACCCATGTTATATTTTACACAGTTGGTGAAGTGAGCACTAGCAAAACACAGTCCAGGATTCATTTTTATTTGTTTAACAGGTTCCTGCCACTCTCACTTTGCATCTATTTCTGTGATAAGAAGTGACAGTAGAGGCAGTTACTTTATTTGCCCCCTTATGATGGCCCACACCAGCTATCTTTGCAAGCTGTATGAGTGTTTCCTCATCTCACACTTGCAAAAAGTTTTTAAAAATAACTGTTGAATCTCAGTGTTTTCAAGACTGTTTTCACCCATTCTGTCATGAATGTAGGAATATGATTTCAAAGTAGAATAAAGCAACAACAGAAGGTGAGGCATGAGAACAGAAGAAGGTTGTTGACTGCAAAAGAAGGTGTTCTTTAGTTTCTGTCTTCACCTTGGAGGGAGGTACCTTGGTCACTGCTTACACACTCCTTGAATAAATAAAACCCTTCCACTTTTATTTCAACTGGCTAACATTTCTGAACTGTTCAAAACTAACAAAGTCCTAACAAAATTGCAAAAACACAGTCTTAGCTACATCTCTTTCATCTCTTTTTTTACCAATCCACTCCTCTGAGTGGTTGCATTTTTTTTTTGTTTTGTTTTTTTTTTTTTTTTTTTTTTTTTTTGTTTTTTTTTGTTTCCCCCCGGAGAAATTACACCTTCAAAATAATGGCATTAGCTATGTAATTACTAAAGCCAAAACTGAAGTTTTTGGTAAGATTCCTAAAAAACCTCTGTATGGTGATGGAAACTTTAGTGTGAAAAACAGCATGTAAAGAGCTTCAAATTATGATTTTTGTCACTTCTCCATCAGCAAATGTTTTTCCTATAATTCAGTTGGGAATATATAATAAGCTGTTGATTATATTGAAAATATTTCTTCTCCCCTCCCTGAAAATGGATTCTAAGGTTCTTCCATTATGAGGAAGCTGAAATATAAATAATTATGTATATCCCCATATTTTGGAATCATCTGTAATATCATTATGAATTTAATAAAGTGCATTCATCTATATAATTTAATATTCTTTGGGATATTAACATCTAGTGCCACAGATGTTTGGAAAGACACACCAGTAATGCGTTTAAAAAATTTGGCATATAAAATAAATTTCTGAGAAGCTAAATGAACTTTTATTCAGGAGCATTTTATACTTGAGAAATATCTAATACTTTTGTACATAAATTTTTCCCCCAGCTAAATTGGCTGCTTTTTATAATATACATGTTATAAGAAAGCTCTGAATACATGCACTCTGCGGTCTATTATAATGACTGTTCTAATAATTGAGGGAAGTAAACATAAGTCTTTTCATGTTTTCCTGGTGCTGGGATGGTAAGAGAAACTGAAATCAGGACACTACATCAAGAGCCAGAAGCTCTAAATTTGTTAATTTTGAAAGGAATATGTATATTTGAACTTGACTCATTTTGCTACCAATAGTTCCCCACAAAAAAATCAGATCAGAAAGAGTAATGAACCATAGGGTTATGGTGAGATCTATACAGTGAGATAAACTTCTAATAAGAAATGTGATGTAGCTGTCACTGGAGAAAGCATGCAGAAAAAATAATGATCTGGTATTTTAATAGTTAGCTTGACTGACACAGTGAAAGACAGAGATGGTGTTTCTTTTCCTGTAACACTGATTTTTCAATGACCGTGATGAGTGGAAGCCATAGAGTAAGGTGCTTATTTTGATCTTTCTTGAGATTAATCTCTTCCATCATCAGCACATCCTATTTCTTAATTATTCATTTGTCCAGTGATAGAATATTTGAACTATCCCACAGAGCAGCAATAGGCCTCTCAGCTGAAATAATGAATGCCTTAGTTGGATCTCTAAGGTATGCACAGATGAATTTCAATCTACTCCCTGAAATATATGTCCCTGAACACATTTCTGCACACAGGATCATGTGTTCTGTTGCTACCAGCTAAAAAATTCTGGGTTAACATTTTAGCTGCTCTGTGTTATTGGCTGGTCTTCAGTTCAAACAATCTCCTGGAGTAATCTGAATCTTGCAGGCTTAGATTTTACACTTATTGAGTAGACTATAACTATCCCAAAATAATAATGTACATGATCCTTATAACTTGGCACTTAATCAGAATTAGCCATAGCCTTTTTTTTTTATTTATTCCTCATCTCATAAAATATGCAAAGGTCCTTGAACTCTTACGCAGTAGATGAATGAGTACTTATCTCTATGTTCAGTAACCTGCAGCAATCAACTTTTCAATAGAATTTGAGAATTCTTGGCTAGGAAAGGAATAAAACAAGTAAAAACCAGAAATTAATGGTGAGCTAATGAATTAAAGGAAGATGACTTTAAAAGGGGTAATTTAATATGGACATACAGGTATAACTTTTCTCTCACTATGTTATTTAGCCATAGACTTATATTAGCTGAGAACCACTGGGAGGGTACAACAGAATATTCATTTATTCAGTATTTTCTAACCTCTGTCAGAAATTAGTTATAGAGAGCTCAAGGGAGGTCATATTCCAGTGGGGGTATCTGCAAGCTTAAAATGAAGCATATTAATTGGTGCTTAATGATTGAAGAAAATGCTGATTCCTGAAGCCAAGCCAGCATCTTACAGTCTGGATGGAATTGATTTCTGCTGTGCTTGTATTCATCACAAATATAAACTGTAGGCTTAAAAGATGCTATTTAAAAAAAAATATATCAGAGTGTAATGATTCCTCTGGGAGAAGTCCATAAATACAATTCCTCAAGAAAAAAAAACAAAAAAAGACAGACAGAAACACAAAACTTCATGAACAGAACTCACTTTAAGTTTTTGGACATCAAAAGTGAGAATTCAGCAAATTCAAATAATCAATTAACTTGGATGCATTGATGTAGTGCCTGTGGTTTTTGTCTTTGTGAGTTTTTAAAGACCTATATTGAAAAGAAGACTTAATATCCAGGAATAAAACCCCAAATATACAGCAACCCACCAGGACCTGTTTCTTTCTGGTCAATTTGTCTGAGCATGTTGTCTAAAATGTCTCTGATCACAGGACTGTTTCATAAGAACACAAAGCTTAAGCATATACAAATTCCATGTTTCAATTTTAATTTTAATGTGTAGACAAAATATAAGAGTAGGGGAGTAGAGTATAAAAATTGTTTAAAGGGAAAAAAATACAATAAATAAACAAACAGAAATGCTGCAAGAGGTCAATGGAAGACCTACCCATGATGACTGATAAAATTTCTTACTTGAATGCTTGTAAAGGTCTTTGAAATCCTTGGTAGGACATATTAAATGTGCAATATGTTACTACCTTAGCGCTGCGAAGGACCAAGCAAGATTCTGTTATTTCCCCCTGTTTGTTTCCGAACCACTTGATTGTTCTACCAATATGCTGCTGATTGTACAATGTTCACCTGCCATTTCATACAGACAAAAGACCTCTGGGCAGACATCTGACTCCAAACTACTGCTGACCAGTTATAGACAAGAGATGCTGTTCCTAATGAGAACAGAGAGTTTGCATTCTCATGCAAATTATTACTTCTAACTCATACTCCCCAAATCATTACAATCAGATATTGGATTCCACATAACAAAATGGAGTTGCTAAGCAATATGAGTGGTCAGCCCTTTTCTTGTGAGAGCTGGCTTTAAAAAGTACTTTATGTATTCTATTATTAAATTCAAACTATTTCTATTTAAATATGATTGCAGACATGTTAAACTAAGTTTCATATCAGCCAAAAAAAAGTAAGATGTATCACTTGAAATTTGCTCGTGAATTACAAAGTTTTTCATTTTGGGACATATTTTCCACTGCAGTTTTGCAGGCAGAACCACCAGAGAACACTAATTAGCATGTTTTTAGGATGTAGCGGATTTTAATGGCACAACTGGAAAATCGCCCACATGTCCCTAGAAAATTATAAGCAGAGATTTTCCAGCTGAAACAGAAAAGCAGATGGATAAGTATGAAACTAATGTTATTTCTTCTGGCGCCAGAATGTCAAAGTGAATATCTAATGAAACTTCTCTTTTTTTTTCCTTGAGCATAAACCATACAATACAGAAATATATCAAGTATCATTCTAAGACAGGGAAGTAAAGAGGACTTGAAGTCATTTAAATGTATATTAGAAAAGAGTGAAGAGCTGGAGCTTTACTTAGAGATAAGAGTAAATAAAGTCCTTTACTCATTTTATGCATGCTGGGTTACAGCATAGTCTGACTTACATTAGAAAACAATCTTCAGTCATAGAATTCAGATCAGAATGCAGCTCTCTGGAGACTGGATTCTGGGTCATCTATCAAGGGCAGATGATTCAGGGGCGCTGCTTATCATTTCATACCCATTTCACAAAGTAGCAAGCAAATTATTATTTTCCCTAAATTACTTATGTGAAAGTTGTTTCTAAAGACTGGTCTGGGAAAGGTTATTGTAAAGAGTGGAAATAAAGTTCCTCTAAATGGAAAGGATTGTCTCTGTAAAGTCAATTTCACATGCGCAGTATTGACAATATTTCATTATATAACATTTTAAAAGTTTTGTGCAATGACAGTGTAACATAATTACAATATTACAACATAAATTGCGTTCAGCAATGACTTAAGCTTACAGAACCCAGGATCAGGACTTCTTAGACTGTTGGCTAAAAGAACACTGGTAAGGACACCAAGAAAAGCATGAATATAGTACTACCGTGGGTCCTTTGACTTCCATCTGTCAAGAAAGGCAAGCAGATGTGGCTTTCCTGTAACACCTCATTGAAAGGATAACAACTCTAACAGCACAGTACCTTGCCAAAGACCATGGTTGCTGATTTGCTTATTTGGTTCCACAGAAATAATTTGGTACCTTCAGCAACAAGTTAGTGAACTCTATCAGCCATATAATATCTACAAAATTAGTGTCCTTAGAGAAGAGATTATCTATGTTCATTTAAATAAGTGGTTTCAGAGAACACAGCAAAATTAAGTCAGTAATTACTTGTCCCATGCCCAGGCTATGAACCAGAAAAGGTTGCTGAGGGGATTTCTAATTATATCTCCTTTAAATGGATTTGAAAAGGCTAAATACTAGCAATGTCAATGTCTTGATCTATCTCAGAAATGACCTATGTCTATACCTCTAACACAGCTGCAGTAATGGGGCAGTAAATATTTGTGACAGCAATATTACAACTCTTTTCCTAGATTCTTGGTATGTCAAAATTTGAGGTGATTGAGATTGCACATGATAGCAGACAGTATCTTTGACTGAGTTTATGGTAAACTATTAGGCTTGCCCTTGCATTAAATATTGAAATTTCTAGGCATAAAATGTTATATCTTGTGCCAAAATGTCCATATTTAGTTCTCCAACTGACCCAAATACATATGACATAATGCAGTAATAATTAAGTTAAATTAACTTATTAAAAACATAGGATAAATTACTTTTGATAATTGAATTTGCTTATTGGTAGGTCATTTGTTATCTCTAGACAATCCTATAGCCTTCTGTATAGTTTTTAATGTCTATATTTATCACAGAAAACATCTCATCCTTAAATCAGGAGCTGAACTGAAAATAACTGAAAATCAGGGAAAGCATCAGATGTGCTTACCTCATTTTCACTCTTAGAATCAAAGAATGACCCCTGTTGGAAAAGACCTTTATGATCATCAACTCCAACTGTTAACTTAGCCCCACCAGCCTTAAACCATGTCCTGAAGTGCCATAGTCACATATTCATCCCTTCCACGGATGGTCACTCTACCACTTCTCTGGGTAGCCTGTTCCAATGGTTTGTGAATAAACATTTTCCTGATATCTAAACTAACCTTGTTCTGGTGCAACTTCAGGCCATGTCCTTTCATCCTGTTACCTGTTACCTGGGAGAAGAGGCCAATGCCCACCTGGCTACCACCTCCTTTCAGGTAGTTTTAGAGAGTGATAAGGTCTCTCCACAGTCTCCTCTTCTCCAGGCTAAGCAATCCCAGCTCCCTCCATCACTCCTCATAGGATTTATACTCCAGATCCTTCACTTTCTCTGGACATGCCCCAGGGCCTCGATGTCCTTCTTGTAGTGAGGGGCCCAAAACTGAACCCAGTACTCAAGACGCAGTCTCAGCAGTGCCAAGGAAGAGGAAATGGTCACTTCTCTAGTCCTGCTGGCCACACATGATTATAATCAGGGACGGTATCCTGATCTAGATGGACCTTTGGATTTCTTGTTCCCTTTCACATAAACACTGACTGTTCAAAAAGAGCCTGGGTATGGTGGAAAATCACTGTGTTACTGAGACTAGATATTTTCTGTTTCATTTCTGTTTTCAGTTAAAACAACTGTGTTTGATCAGGTAATTGTTAGTTTAAATATTACTTTAAATATTTCTTTTCTAAATACTAATTTTGAGCATGAAAAGTTCAAAGGTGTATTTGGGGATGTCTCAAGAGGGAAGTGAAGCATGGGATCTGACACTTCTGTTAAATAATGGTGATTAATGCGATGAATACAAATTTGAATTCATCACATCAATTCTTTATTCAAAATAGCAGTAATTCTATTTCTAGTAAGGAGAGAAGAATGACATGCACAGTAGGAACCTCAAATTCCTTTGATCCAATCTTATCCCATTAATTCTAAGAGATGGAGTTCTGTATTAAGGAATAAAAATTGGAAAGGTCTCCTGGATGAATTAAGGAAAATACCCTCATAATCTGAAAGAAATATAGTTTGTTTATAACAACAATTGATCCACAGTAGAAGTAATTGAAATTATTCAACAATAAAACAGAGTAATTTGCACCCTTTTTTTCAAACTTGTAGCTTTTGTTTGGCTTGTGCAACTGACGTCTCATTAGTGTTTCATTAGGAAGAAACAGTACATGAACTCTGATTACTATAGGATAAATTTATGTTATTTCTGGTCTTAACATGCTTTCTCTGTTTCTGACATATATATATAATTGATGTCTCATCAAGTAGTACTACTTATAAAAGTTTCTCTATTAAGGGCAACATTTTTATTCTCATTTGCATGTTTCCTTTTGCAATGCCTAATTCACATTATTGTTAGTGAAAAATTAATGCAAGCAACAGAGACAGGAAGTGTCATTAATAAGAGCTATCAGCAAAGACAAATAATAGTAAAAAGAAAATAAAGAAAAATAGATACTCTCTTAGTTAAGTGTTCATGTGTTAAGGAAGAAACAGAATTTAAACTTTTACCACAAACAACTAATCAGAAACATCCAGACTGATGTAAGTTGTCGTGGTGATCAGCCACTTTGTAGATAAGCCTCTGGCTGCTCTGCAGACCAGAGTACAGGCTATAGTAATTCACACTGTTGTGTATGAAAGGGTTTCTCAAATATTAGGGAAACGTCTTCACCGGGCTTTGGAAAGAATTCTCTCTCTTTTATTAATTAAATGTCCTTTAGTATGTCCATCTTCCCTTGTATATAGTATGTGGCTCTCTGATCATGCATTACTAGGCCTTGGGAGACTGAAGTTAGCATCCTTTTTTAACTCTTAAAGACCTAGCAGGCACCAATGTCAGAAAGTGATAGTTCCTTTTTTTAGGGAAGTGATCATGTTATTTCTGACTTAGTGTTTGGATAAACCATTGCAGAATGCCTGGCTTTGTTTCCGGTGGCCTCTATGCCCTACTGATGACAAGAACTAACAGAACTTCCAGTAAGATGGAAAAGAAAATTACACTTTTCGTTCTTTTTCAGAGTGTATGAGACATGATAAATATAAGAAAACGGTGTATGAATGTGCTTCCAAATCTTAGAGATAAAGTGTTCCTGTGCCAAAACATTATTCAAATGTGATGAAAATTGTCTCCAAAGATGTTGTAGGTGGTAGAGAGACTGATAGACCTATTCACAACACTTCAAACTCCCTACCAAATACAGTTAAAAATAACATGACACTGGTTTGACACAAATTGCTACAGACTATACATTTGTCATCCCCATTACTAAACAGAAACCAGGAATTATGGGTTAACCTGCTTCTTATTCAAGTATGTCTGAGAGACTTAGATGAGAAAATGAAACAGCCAATACTATTTATATGATTAATATAGGGTCTGATTTGGCTGAGTTTTCAAGTGTGCAAGAAATATTTTGTTGGACACCAGAGCGTTGTCATTGTGTAACAATTAGTAGATTATGTCTGTGAAAAGCACTTTCAATGTCAGTGAATCTGACTGTGAGGCAGCATATTTGGGAATCATTTGTGCTTACTGTGGAACTGAGTATGCACTTTCAATTTCATGATTTGATATTTATAGAAAGCAGTTGAAGAAGGGGCTCCAGCTCACTTTGTAACAGTTCCTGATGCTATAAATATCTTCCTCTTGTATTAACCATGACCATGTTCTCAAAGCAACTTAAGCAGATCTAAGTATGGACTCAAGTATAGCCCTGTCAGATGCAGTCATGACTTTACATATTAGCCTCTGTTAATACTTAAAAAAACATTCATAGGTTCTTTGTATCAGATAATTTGTAGAGTGCTCATTTTCTATGGCTTTGTGAGCAAATTAACCTACAAAGTACGGAGGAAACACATAGAAGCATCAAACATTCAGTAAATTCTGCATAATACAGTGTAGAGACACATTGTGAAAAGGTTCTACTGTCAATGGTAGTAGCTTTTTTTTTACAATCTAATCCTTTGCAGAACGTTTGTAAATGCCCAGGGCATTATAATTCCTCTCCATACTAAAAAAGAAGTCAGTATCATGAAGTTTAAATATATATTGTTTTATTTGCCTTGGTATACATGTGCTGGAATATAGACCTAAGCAGTCATCATTTTCACACATGTGAGCTTAGCATTCTTGTTGAGAAAACCAGCCTTGGGGTTTTATTCTGAACACAGCACAGTTTAGAGATGAGAACACATTTTACCATTAGGAAAAATTCTGCTGCCTTGAGTAAGCAAAACTAGCAGGTTGGAAGATGATTTTTCTCATAGAGTGTTTGATCAAAATCCTAGAATACAAAAAATCAGCAGGGTAAATGTAGCTGTGACCCAGGATGATACTGCAGATAATAACTGTAAATATTTACAACTCACTAGAGAAGTTGGCTTTGAGCTCTAAACTTACATGTACAACTTGCAAGAATGAAAACTTGATCAGAAACAGGGGTGTTGGCATTTTTGTTATTTAGCTTTTGATTAGGTATCTTCACCCAATTTTCTCACTGGGATCTTCCTTTGTAGCCGGTGGAGAGAAATAGGAGGGTTCAGACATGCATGATGTAAAATCAGTTAGTTTAAAAAATGTCTGCTGTTATAATTGATGTTTTGGATTAAATAAATTTATATTCAATTATTTCCTGTGTTGTTCTTTTATATATTAAACATTCATGATTCTCTTTGTTCCTGAAAAACATACTGGCTCGCAGGGGGAATAGGGCTTCTTACTCAGTGAATAGAAATTCACGCCTCATTTTTATTGTCTACAAAATGTAAATTTGCATAGATGAAAGTGACTAAAGCTATTTTTGTTAAGGAATCCAGAGCCTCTAGTAGAGTTCCTCCCACAAATTTTAAGACCAGCTTGGAAGTGAATATAGTTGTCAAGATAAGTTTGCAATAGAGCTAAAATTTGTTGCCTGCTTGCTGGAGTGGACTGGAATTGCTGGAATGACTGGACCCTTTGCAGTAATACCTCATATAGACAATGTAATCAGTCTCATGATTATAATCATGATCAGCTTGGGTAGAGCCTGTTTTCCCAGAGCTTGGCTTTCCCAGTAATACAGACTATCAGGTGAGGCAGAGTAGGACAGTGCATCCACCACAATGCACTGCTGGAGAAAGAAATAAGTTAGAACCCGTTCAACAGAATGGAAAGAGCTTGAAAGTGAAGATCACATGTGACAGACATTATCAAGGTAGAAGAGTAACCAAAAACATTGAGCCAGGATTCAGATATTACCTGCTTAGTTACTCAGATTCTGAGCTTTGTCCCAGATATTTTTCTAGAATGATTCAGATCACCAGACCAGATTAAATCCTGGTGCTGCAGAATTTCTACCTCCACAAGTTTTCATAAAAAACCCCAAGTTTTTAAACATTTGTGTCAGAGAACTAAACTCTTAAAGACAAGTGTGAAGCAGCACTAATGTAGATGCTGAAACTAGAGTAAGCAAAAGAAGCTGGATTTGTATGACCAAATTCGACATCTGTAATGTGTATCCTTACTGACAAAGTGTGTGTCATTTTTTTTCCTTGTCAGAGAAAGAGGCTTTATAGGGTACATCACACAGGAACAATCAAAAATAGGCTGCTGAACCTCAGAGGTATCTCTGTCTTTCTGTCACCTGGGAGGGAGAGCAGGCATTACCTGTTCATATGTAGAGGCTTTATTGCCTTTGACTATGGTCAGTCAGATTAGAGGAATGTAACCCAGAGGCCAGGAAGGAGCAGAGAAGTCCTTACTCCCTCTTTGTCCTGAGCTGCTGCAAATAAAACAATCCATGGCTCAAGTCTGACATAGCTCTTTGAAGCTGCTCAGACTTACCTTTCCCCACTCTGGCGATTCCATCTACGTAAATTTCATCTAGATGTAAACTGTAGACATATATCTTTACACAAAGCCCTGGTTCACTGCTCACTTCCAGGAGGAAGAAGGTGCCAAACTGGGCAATTTTATTCTTCCAGATCTCTGGAGCCCTAACAAAGGAGCAACTTATCCATCATTGAGTATTATTAAGAAAGGAAACAATTTTTACTCTAAAATCACCAGATGTTGTTTCTTACTATGTGCATTTAGTATGTGTATCATACTTATATTTTTATATTCCCATATATTTATTTTCTATATAATTACATATATCCAAATAATCTAATTAATTTTCTACAAATATATTAATAGAATATGTTTACATACATATCTTATACGTATAATATAAATTAAGTATATCTAGTGTGCATATTTAGTATCTAATGAGCATTTACCTCATTAGTAAAACCTCATTAGTAAATACTCTTATCTTGTTCAAGCAACCTTCTCAGTACTGTACTAAAAATCAACAACATTAAAAATCTAATACAAGTCCAGAAGTATCTTTCTTTCTTTCTCTTATTCCTTTACCTTTCTTATGGCAAAAAATAGCCTCAAGAGGCTATTAAAATCACAAACTGATAGGTTTTAGACCAAGACTCTTGCTTTTATATATATTATTACAAAATGCATTGGGAATAATCTTTCACAGCATATCATGTGTATGTATTTTTGTGTTTCTGGATTGTGTAGTGAAGACACACGTATATATTCATTTTTACATAGATAATGTGTATATACTACCTAAATATAACTAGAGAAAACACAAATGGAAAATAACCAAGTCCTCAGTTAATGAAAATCAACAAACCACCTGAAAGCCAGTAGCATCGGGTGTTCAAAGCGAAGTGCTGAGTTTGATTGTAGCTAAGATGAAATGTTTGCTTAAGATTCATCTGTGCATTATTTTATACATATACCCTTCGACATGCATGGGTATTGGTGACATTTAATGTCCAAAGCTTTATTTTTCTTCTCTTTGAAAAGTTCCATCTCTTTTCTTCTTCCCTCTTTTATTTTTTTTTTTTTTTTTGTAAGAAGGATGATGAGGTCTTGTGAATGAAAAGGATGACTCTGCCAGAGTAGCTGTTTGATGACTGCAGAATTTTATTTCAACTTGTACAATGGTGCTCACAGGGGTGAGGGTAGGGATTCTCAAAGGAATAAATGGGAAATAAGTAGAAAGTTTTATTGCCTTCCATTGTGTTCTTAAGAGCCTTTGTTGACCTGCTTTTTTAAATTTAGGTAACTGTATACGTTAGTAAATCATCTATATAAAGAATACAAACTGCAATGTACAGAAAGAGCTGTTTATAATGAGGTGTTTAGCAAAAAGAAGGTTATAAAGCAGCAGTGTTGCAATGTCTGAGTGGAGAAGAAATAAATAAATCCCAGCATGGAAAATCCTACAATAAGGACCTTTTTTTTTTTTTTTTCCCTTTTTTCTAGCTTCTCATCCCTTGTATTTCAAAAACAAAAGGGAAGACAAAAATACATTGGAACTAATACACATGAGGACTAAGTGCAATTCCTGTTCTCAAGCATTTTATTCATGCAGCAGATCAGTGTAAAATAATACTCACTGCCTACCTGAGCTGGTAGTAATTATTGTTTACATATCATTTAGATAATTTCAAAATATATAGACATCATCCAGCAGAATGTGGCAGGTTTTGGTTTTGATTTTGATATGTTTTGATATTTATTCTTCAAAAGTGAAGAGTTTGCTAAAAAAAAAAGAAGAAACCATGCCAGCCTGTAGAAATATATATCTGTTTCAATGTGAATTTTGGAGTTTTGGAACTGTCAATTGCTTCACGCCATCTTGGAATTTTCTCAAATGAAAAATCCTACATTTTGGCATTACACAAATCAGATATACCAAAGTTCTCTGGGAATGTGGACTGAGGGGGATCCCTTCCAAATAAAGTAATTGAAAAACTAGTTTTAAAAAGTGCCTCTCAGTACTGTCTGAAAGAAAACTGCAGCTTCTTTTAAGGTCATTAGCATTTTTGGGTCCTTTACATACCTCATGCTTTTAGCTTAAAGCTGTCCAGTTTCAGAGATTTAATTTATTTTGAATATTTATATTATTTTGCATCATGATAACCACATTTTGTCACAGTACATCCTTCAAACAAAAGTGTATATGATAAGATTTTTCTACCCACATTTTTAGCAATCACTTTTCAAACAACTTCTATTATAAAACACTTTCTTTATGTGGAATATAAGCTGTAAAATAATATTCATTGCATTTCTGCATGTGTACTAAATGTTCTTTATGTAGCAGCTAGATAATTTAAAAATAAAGGGACATCATCTTGCAGTTTCATGAGGCAGTCAAATTCACCACTTCTCTATATTTTGTCTCATTTTAATCTGTAGCTGTAGGCCTTCCTATTAGCAGCTTTCCTTTTTTTCTTTGGCCCTTATTTTTATGTTATTAGTAGCTTTCCCTCATTTCTGTCAGCATGATTTTATTTTACTTTATTTTTTCTCTTTTCCATTTAATTTTGCATTATGGAGAAAGAAGTCTGGGAGCTTTTGCTGACACAGAGTGAATAAAGAAACCGGATGGCAGAGGTAGTTGATCTCGTAGTGGTAATCATGCACAGAAATGGAAGAACTGCAGGGTGAACTTTTTGATCCATAGCATGGAGCTGTGCAATGATCAATTGCCTGTCCAAATCTGCTCTGTACTTATTATTTTTATGGAAATGTATCATCCCAGCTTCTGTTATGCATACACAAGCTTTGCTCTGTCTCCACCCCTTGATGTTCCAACTACTTCTGTAAGATTTAATAAAATACCCTGAAAACACAAACACTGGGCCTTTTGAATGCCTGGATTTTGCTCTGATTGCAGCTGGAAAATCAGAGCTCCAACTGCACTTTCTGAGAAGCAGTATTAGAAAATTCAGATTGTGGATAGCTTAATGGAACTGGCCTACTTTCTAGAGCCATTTGTTTTGATGAGAGCCTGAGTGTAAATTCTGTGCAGAACACAGACAGCTATTATGCAGTTAATTATGCACAAAATAAACATGTACAATTGCAAACAGCAGAATGCCACCTAATAATGGATAACCTGAGATTTATGGTATGCATGCCCAATCTGTAAAGGCTTCTACTCATGAATCTAAAATGAATGGAACATTACCCAAATGATCCAGAATGAAGGATTTAAAGTATCTCTCTACCCTCATTGCTACTTATTCCCTGTCAGCAGATTTTTCATCTGGTTTTTATTTATTGCACATAAACACTACTCAAATGATTTGGTCATATTTAAGAACATATGGTCTGTGTTTCTGATTACTGGTTATGCACTTTTTTTACCAATTACTTGTTAAAGTAATCACTTTTTTAATTACATTGGTCAGCAGATAATGATTTTGCCTTCATTCACTTGAAGATTAACTGAAGCAAAATGAAACGTAATGTGAATGTTCCTGGAAAAACAGGGCACATCCTTTTTGCACATATTCATTCTCTTTCTATGTAGGTGTTTTTATAAATGTGATTGCAGTCTACATTTCTTCTTATTTCAGGTTTTCTGTGCCAGAGACTGGGCAGTGCTGAGATGCAGTTAGCACAGTTGTGACTGCATCAGAGCTCCTGCTAATGGGAGTGCTGGCTTACATACCACAGTTAGCCCTCATCATCTCCACTGTGCCTCCTATACAAGGAGAAAAGGGCTTCAAAAATTCATAACTCATTCTAAAGTAGCAAGAAAAACAACTAAACTGCTAGAGAAGCTTGTCAGTAAAAGGTGGTTGTTTTTTGTCTTTTTCTGCACCTGAATTTTCAAGCTTTTTTTTTTTTTCTTTTTTTTTTTTTTTAAGGGAGTAAGAAAAACCAAGCCCCCAGACCCTGAGACACCTTTTGTAGCTTTTAGGTACAGGATCTGTGACACAAGGGACAAAATATCTTGCATGTTTGTTTAGATCACCACCTCAATGGAAATAATGCTGACATAGCTATCCAAGCCTCTTTTTCCTTTTTAATATTATTAATTACATGTAATGTCCTGCTGTAATAAATTTTTTGTTCCTTTATACTTGCTTCCTGACTTAATTATTTTCTTTGTTGACTGCTAGGTCCTGTTAAAAGATTTCACTGATTCAATTGCATTTTACAATTCCTTTGTCAGAGGTATTCTAGGAAAAGAAAATACAAAAGAAATGAGAAAATTATTCAGGAATGTGTGCATTATGATGCACACATTCCTGAATATTTTTTCCACTTATTTTGTATTTATCCATGTAAAAATCTATGGTTTATTTAGCAATGTAGCTTTATCTACATTGCTAAATAAACCAGATGCAGGAATGGGTTTGAGGATGTGCTCTGTCATCATGCCTGTTATTTAAATGTTATCATGCTCCCAGTCATAGTTTTGGCACCAGAATTTTCTGAAAAAATGTCTGGGTAAAATTTGGTCCACAGGATGTGTCAGGGGGCTTTCATGTCACCACTCATGAGCAATATCCAGCGTAGCAATTCTGTTCTGTAAAGTCCTCCACCAATACCCAGCAAGACTGGCATCCTCAAGCACTGCCATGTACCCACACACAGGGTACACCCAGAGCCCCTAAAAATCCCCCCCATCAGGCAGTGAAACACTGGTAGACTGCAACTCAGATTTCCCTGTAATCTAGACACGTTCAACTGGAAAAAAAACATATAGGGATGATAAGCATGACTTAAGGTGACTGAGGCTCAGGGAAAGATGAATACTAAGTGCTGTGTAGTGTGGATACAGCTAAGCCAAACCATTTGCCCAGAGACTGGGCCCTGTCTTTGTTTTATTTGACAGCAAATATTGGGATTCCATGGAGAGAGATGGAAATGCATCATACTGTGAGATATTCTTGTCTACAGGTGGACGGATGGGTAGAGTACTTATAAAATGTTATGAATAGATTTTTCTGATGTTTAGAGAAGAACAAATGATGTTCCCCTATGAAAAAAACATGAGGCTTAATTGAAAGTTTTTTGGATTTTTTTTAAATGAAGTATATTCCCCTTATACATCACTGTAATTATACTACAAAAGAAATGTGATTGTTACTCATATTGCCCAGGCTGAAATGACAGATGTGCTGAACTCGATAATTCTCTTCATATAGATCAGATCAGGAAATTAATTTGAAATAGTGAAGGAAGCACTGTGGTGATGTGGGCTACATTGCTTTTGGCACACAAGCTGTCTAATTCAGAGCTAGAGTACAAGCTAGCTCTGAAAGTTCTGCCTTTGACTGCAATTCAGACATGCTTGGATACATTACACTTTTGATGTTTGAACTACTTAGGCACTGTTGGCTTTCCAAACATTTTGTAACGACAGCCCCTACCCCTGTAGGTAGAGGGACAGATGTGCTGCACAGCCACACTTTTTTCCAAGAAGATCATTCTTATTCCACGAGATGTTACATCTGACAAAAAAAAAAAAAAAAAAAAAAAAAAAAGCTGAACAACCTCGCCCCCACGTGCAAAAAAAAAAAAAAAAAAAAAAAATCAGCCAAACCCCAAACAACTCAGTTTTAATAGTAGTAAAGACATATTTTGTGAAATTACCTGGTGAGGAAATGAAATGGATTGGAGAATTAGTAAGCACAGAAACAAGACCCAAAGTGAGCAAAAAGGTATGTCTTCTCTCTTCTGGGCCGTTAAAGGTTGTAGGTCACTATTTTGTACTGCATTGCATCATTCACTTTTACTACTTTGATGGTCCTGCCTTCTTGTCCTGCATTTTTGCTGAATCCATCCTGCCACCTACATTAAAGAATTATTTCCTTACACCGTGTAAGGGAGAGGGAGAAGTGCTGTTTTCATCTTTAGGAGACAGTAGTGGTTTTTTTTCCCCTTCCTTCATTTTTTTTCTCACTTGTTCTCCTGTAATTAAAGGTAACAGTTCCGTTGTTCCTTACCAGCATCTTTTGCTTGCATAGTTCTTTAATTTTTTTTCTCCTTTTCATTAACAATTTTATCTTTGATTACTATTCCTTTCCTCTAGATCAGTCTGCTTTCACATCAGATATCTTGATCTTGTCATTGCAACCTGCTGTGCGAATCAGGTAAGCCTGGTAAGATACCTTTACAGAGCAGCCTTGATTGTGTTTGCTGAGCTGTGAGAAAAACAAGAAGCGTAAAAAAAAAAAAACCAACTTAGAAGCTTGCTTGTGAAAGAATCAGCCTCTGCTGAACTTACAGTATAGAAAGAGAAAGAGAACTTTGCACTTAAATTTAAAGAGATTTAGTGAAGTCTCATGCTGAGAAGAATCCATTTCATGTCTCTAGCTTGATCTTAGTAGTTTTCTTCTGTCTAATATACTGCTCCAGCAGTATGTTGCACCCAGTTTACATAGAAGTAAATGACACCATGCTGCCCAAGGCACTGGGGAGTCAGGCCCTTACACTTTACCAAAGAGGTGTGGAAGCACAGCAGCCACCCCAGCAAGGCTGAGCCTCCATTGCAGCAGCCAGGCTGACAGGAGGGCATACAGCTGCAGAAAGCCTCTGGGGCTGGAGGGATCTCTGACCTTAAAGGCAGCTTTGCAGCTGGAGGAATTATTACCACACATCCAACTGGATTTGAGGGTGACCACTCCCAGCCTGAAGCCTACAAATAGGCATCCTCTGCTAATTGGGAACAGAGGAAGAGGAGATCCGAGAAGTTAATAAGTGTGAAGTCAGTACTGCGGCCAGTTAATAGCAATACTCTTTCTTGTTATGCCCATGAATGTGTTACAGAAAGTATTGGCAAATCTTATCCTGCCTGTAGGGAAGTGGGTGGCTGACTCGGAATAATAAAGGCTCTTTTCTTTTAGCTGCTAGTTTGAAGGCTGCTCAGACTAGAAATGGAAAACTGTACCAGATGATGGTCTCTCTGATGGTCTTGAAGGACTGGTTTGTTAGCAGGAGTCTGTCTCATGGAAATCCCCCTTTAGCAATAGAATTACTTGCATTTTAACAAATCAGGCCTGGGGCATGGGTAACCTTTGTGGCTGTCAAGAATGAATGCTTCTGATGGTTTTGCTGTTTCTGCCTTTTTCATCCCCTGAGAGTCCAACAGAAGTCGGCAAAAAGTCTTGGATTAGGACTGAACTAGGAATGCCTCCCTGCTATGAAAAGGAGCCATCGAGCAGTGGTGGAAGAGAGGGGGAATATATATCCTGAATGAGGGGATTTAGCAATTGTGCTGTTGTCCTAGAACTGGAGTAGGTTTGCTGTTGGGCCAAAATATGGTCAAGTAGTAAATGTGGGAGTCAGGTAATTGCTTAGCCATAAGCTTTCTTGTACTGTAGCTGGCATCAAATCGTGCTTTGGTGCAAAGATGTTTTCTTTTATCTGACATTCCCTCGTGAATTCTGGGAGGTCAGCTTCGGACTTGAATGAGCAACATTTATTTGTTTCTAACTTCTACTAGTTTCACCATCTGGCATGAATTATACTGCACTGAACATGTTCTGTCTTATCAAATTCTATTATCACTTTGTGCTAATCCTGTAGTTTATCACTTTGCAACTGTTTGTGTAAAAATAAGTAAAGCAAGAAAACAAAACTATTAGTGGTTTGAAAACTCTTTAAAATCTTGTTGCAGCCATTCCTGCAAACACCTGAGGCTTGGATCCTTGTTTCATATACAGATAACTCTAATGTTCTTTTTGTTGTCTGTATAGCTTTATTGTTCTATACTGTGTTTTTTTTATGACAAATTAAACATCTTTGGTTTTACCAAGCAATATGTGCCTTTTATTTTTCTTCAACCTATTTTTCTTTAGTTGAAAATGATTATTTATTTCTTGTCTTTTCCTTGAGTTATTTTTAAATTTAATTTGATTATAATCAAGTTCTAGATTTGCTGCCTCAATTCTTTCTTATTTTTAGGGTACTATAATCTTTTTAACATGTTTTAGTGCTTCATATTAAATGTGTGCTTTTCATTTACACTTATTTCAAAATCATATCTCTGATTTTTTTTTTCTTCCCTCTGTAACTTTTGCCTTTTCTTTCATTTCTTGAATATGCTCTGTTTGTAGTGCAGAACTTAAGAACTGACTACTTCTTCCTTGCTCCTGTTAGCTAACCCTGGTCACAGTAAGTTGATTTATTTACATTTGCAGGTGCTTTTTCAGGATCAATTCCTTCACTGTATCAGATAAGTGTATGAACATCATGAAAATAATAAACAGAAGAGATTTCACTCATAGCTCAAAAGTGTTAGGGAAAACTACTTTCAAAAGGCACTTTTGCAAACCATTACATATAACAGGTTGAAATCTTTGAAGCATCTTAGATCTGGTAGTTTTAAATTTCAACTCTCACCCTTTCAAGTTTTTTTAGCTTTCAAGTAGGTGTTATAAATATCAATAAATATTTAAGTTTGACTCCTTGTGTAACAAAAAAATCCTTTGGCAAAATCTATGAATAAGAAGTAGTTGATCTAACCTGATGACCAAATTGCAAACTGTAAGGATAGAGCAAGGCAACAAACTTTGCCTGTGATACCAAGACAAAGGTAATAACTGAAGATTTATTTATTCTCTCATTAGTTGATGAAACTATTGTGCCAAGTGTTCTTCTGTTTAAAGTGCTTTGACCTACAGCATCACATAATCTTGTTCTGCCCTGGTGAATTCAGAAGTAGAGCAGTTTTGGCGATTCTTGCTGAGATGGTCAATATACAGCACAGTTGTGTACTTATTCCTCAAGAGAAAGTCGATGTTAGCCTGACATTTTCTTATATGGCTGCAGTATTATCTATTTTTTTTCTGGAACATTGCAGAACAGAAATCAAACTATCAAAATCAAAATTTGGTAAATCTTCTGCCACATCCAGACTTGAGTCACTCTGGCCAAAACATAAAAATCCTTGGACTTATATTGATGGCATAGAGACTATGACCAGAATTGTAGCCTCCTAAGAATGTGAATGGCAAAATGTCTCCTTACAGATAAATCCTGAAGAAAGATATAAAAACATTGTACTTAGTTCTAAAAGAAAAATGTACAGTGCAGCAGAGTAAATAAAGCTGGATAAATCTGAATCTTCATTAATTAATCAACATAATTTTTTTCTAGTTCCTTCTGTCTAAAAGGACTTTGAAAGAAATCTTGGGTTCTGCTACTTCTCAGTTGAAGTGGAACATCTCATACATAAATACAGAAATCAGAAGAACCTTACATATCTTGTGGTTTTCCAGGTAAAATTTTGTTTGAACAAAGGAATAACTTTAATAGTTTTTAATCACAAGAAACAAATCAATTTACTTTTACAGCGTAAGAAGGAGAACTCTTTGCTATTCCACAATGAGCTTTGTGCTTTCTTGGAGGCTTTTTCATTTAAGATAAATTTTAAAATTTGAATGTCCTTGATAAGAATCCCTTTCCAAAACCAGTATCAAAGGGATCTGAATATTGCGAAGGGTTTTTTTTACTAGAGGTCTTTTTACTGACAGCCAGGTTTGATTTTGGGTTTGAAACATATGGATCATAGATAAAGTGAAAAGTCACTAGAAGTATGGAAACAGCTGTAATCTTAATAAAGCCAAAAGGAGACGGAAGGAATTTTCTTGGAAATATTAGTGCTTATGCCAGAGAAAATATTTAGAATGAGCATTTCTATGCTGTAAGAGCACACCAATTTTGTTTTCATAGCAAGACATGAGGAGTTAATAAATAACAAGATTTATACACAGATGTCCTGCGTACTGAGTTGGACAATCACATTATTGATTGACCACCATGATGGCACTAAACCTGAACCTTCTTAATGTCATCATCTGTAATCATCTCTTGATTAGACAGTCTGAAGCACCACAGCCAGGATCAAGTAGCAGGAGACAGTTCTGATTGAGCAAATCAGTTTGGAAAGGGTCCCTCGAGAAGAATTTCATTTTCCAGGCCAGAATTATCATCTCTGTGCCTTTGAATCTATACTAATAACATAATGGGGGAGAAAAAAATGTTTCTCATTATGAAATAAAACATCTGTTTCCTTCCTTTTCTCTGGGTTAGGTTTATCAAATTATGAGCTGAGTTTTACACAGCTCTTCTGCAGTGAGCAAAATGGACTGATATTTTAATTTTTATGTTATCTGCTCTAGGACTGTTGACATATGTATTTATTTAGTATCATATTTGAAACTGCTTTTAAAACTCTTGATAACATGAGATAATTAGTGTACCTTTACAGAAAAGTCAATCCCATGGCAACTTCACACAACTGAAACTAATAATATTATGATAACTGTGGTCTTAATAGATTCTGTTTTGTGGCTGGAGCTGCCAATCAGTGATATCCCAGTCTGTGATGCTCTTCTGGAGAAAATAAAAAACAAAACAGGCAACAAAACAAAATTCCTCTAAAATTTACTTCAGCAAATTAAATTTTGTATTAAGCTGTTGATGACAGTCAAGAAGGCTGATGATTTTATTTTGTTTGGGCTAAATTATACCGCTTTTACTCTCCACCACTTGAAATAGTGTAGACTCAGAGAATTGAGATAAAACCATTAGGAGTCCTTGCAGGCTGAGGCTGGCATCAGATAACCAGATACAGTGGCACTGGCTTCATCCCACCAGTGCACAGTTGTATATAATGTCTCTCTTTGAAAGGTTAAAAGTGGCAGAATATCAGGGCATTGCTCCTGGAGTCTCCCTGTTTAACAGGGTAAAGTGGGAAGCTCTGTGCCCTCTCTCAGATTCCATCGGTAAAGCCTGTTATTAAAAATCCCCAAAAAAGTAGTTGCTTTAAAAATAATGTAAATATTACAGTCATGTATCTACTCTTCCCCTAAAAGTTCATGATTCATGCAATATTTTGCATGGTACTTGACATTATTTTCCCATGTCTTTTCAGAATTATCCCTATTTTGTATAGTCCATAATATGTTTGTCAAAGCTGCTTTTTTAGGGTTTATTTACTTGTTTTGTTGTTTTTATTTTTGACATTAAGCAATCTCTTCCATAAATCTCCTTAAAATCAATCATAAATTGTGTTTTGAGCTTATTTACTGGGTGGCAAGAGGTTGTATAATGTTGTATAGCTATTTCTAAATAGGAATGGAATAAAGCAGATATTGTTAGCAATGGGCTTGACAGATCTATAAAGAATGCAATCATGGTTACCAAGCAAAGAAATAAAATCTCAGTATGAAGCTAAAAGTATCAGTGCAATTAGGAAACACCATAGGAAGTGCCCAAGGTCCCTCCCACCTCCTAAACATGGAGTATGTATGGAATCTGATACTTGGGAATATCAGGCAAAGGATGATGTGCATTGACCTATCTGGGAAATCCACCCAACGAAGTTGGAAATGAGCATGCCTAGTGGTTGCTAACTGAACCTGTGCTATTCAACTACAGGAAAATTCAGTCAGCTCAGAACGGTTTCTGATAGTTGCTCACACCCAATATTCTATTCCTTAATCAACACAATGATAATCTATTTTTCATTCATATTGACTAGCATGCTACTCCCTCTCACTTTGCAGCATTGGTATTGCTAATTTAGACTCCATCAATGGACAATGAACAGGAGATCGTCCAATTTTTATCTGCTGGGAAATCTGGGATAGGATTCTGTGAAACAGTTTGAGTCATTACTATGCTTGTCTGTTAATTTCTGCTTCTTTTTCTGGTGCCAAAGTGATTTGAACTGTGGTTGTGTTCATAGCAGCACTATTTAAAAACAGGTGCGAGAATTCTCTGTAGACAGTATGTAAATCCTCTGTGGCCAAGGAATTCTATAGACACCCTGTTCCTTTATATAATGTGTTCTGGCATACTGAACTCTGCTTTTGCTGTATGCACTACCTTTATCAGCAAAGTTTCATGGTTAAGTGTTCAAAAATTTTTCTCTAGGTATTTCATGCTTTCGTAACCCAGATACAGACACACAGAAATCCCCTATGAGGATTTCAAAAAGCCCAAGCATACCACAGACAGGAAAAGTTTATGACCTCAAAGGTACTCTTGGAGTCTTCATAAACAGAAAATGCAATTATAAACCCTCAATCCAGGTTTTATATCTGTACCTCTTCACAATGTAACATTAACTCATAAGGTCAAAATGACAGCCTGAAGATCACACATGACCTATTAACGTCTCCATCCAGCCCATTGCTGCTGGCAGGGGAAATGACTGGCCAGATTACCCTCCAGACACCAGGACTGAGAAAAATCCTTAAAAAATTACTAGTACCAGATTACATCCCTGTAGGGATAGGACTGATATCTGTTGTCTTCTTATTTTACATGTAGGACATAAAAAATTGGTAATTTTTGTGCCACTGTACCAAGGCATATGAGACATATAATTTAGTGCCACTGTACCAAGGCTCTCTATGAGAGAGAGCTGTTGGTGCATGTAGGGAATGTTGTTGGGAGAGGCCCCCAGGCAGGCTGTGGGTTTGGCTACAGCAGAAGTTGTGTGGCAAAGACTGCACAGTACCTGTAAAACTACTCTAGAGCATGACTTCAGTAAAAAGGAAAAGTTTACAGGCAGAGAGAAGGGATACAGGCAATTTGCATAGGAATATCTAGTAGGAAAATGTCAGTTTTCTCCTACTGTGTGTGGGTTGCGATGAGATGAAATCAAATGCTGCAATTTATTGTTTTTTTTGGTTTTTTGTTTGTTTGTTTGTTTGTTTTTTTTGTGGAGGGGAGGGAGAAAAAGTAGCTATTGAAATATATCCAAGAAAAGTAAGTTCATTTAGTGAAGGAAAAGAATTAACCTATGATCATAATGAATTATCTGAAAAATCTCACATTTGCTTTTACAGATGTTTAATCCTCATATTGCCAACAGAACTCTCAAAACTATTCAGTCTTAGTCAAATGTAATGCTATCTTTGGGTAAGAACTGTCAGCAGGATTTTGGAAGAAACATATCAATACTAATATTAATCCTTAATATTACGGATAGATAGCAACAATTGAAATAAAAAATATGCTGTAGTGGGAATTTGTCAAAGTGTTATAGAATTGCATTTTGTATAATATAAAAATATAGAAAGAACTAACAAAACTTGATATAATACTGTAGGAGGTCACTAGCACATTTATGGTGCTCCATATAAGGCTTTCCAGGTGGTGATGCTAAAACCAACATTAATTTGTCACTGGATTCTAGATTTATTTTGGCTTCATAGATGTAGAAAACAGACAATTGTTTAAAATGATTGCTGTACACAGAGAGCAAGCTATTAAGCTACTCACAGTGAGTTGGACCCCATTGGTACAAAATGCACAGGAATCTACAGTGTTGTTAAATTATTTTACATTACCTTTGAACTAAACCCTTTTTTCCTAATGAAGAATAATTAATTAATTTGAAATATCAATAAGCTTGCTCCTTACAATTACATAAGAAAGAAACAAATCCCCTAAATGCCCTGATTTTCAGCAACACATATATGACTTGGATCAAAGTGAATTCCAGGGTGTTTGCAAGTTTTTCTGTGGTTTGTAATAAATACTCAAATTAATCTTGTCTAAGAGTTTTGCAGAAGTTGCATGCCTCTGGTTCCCTGAATAAGAAACTTGAGGCATGTTCTCTCATTATGGCACAAATATGACACAGCTGTATGTTGCATAACAGAAAGAGACCATATAAATCAGTTTAACTGAGCTGATGTTTATTTTTTTGGAGGGAAAACCCAACAAATTTCAGATTCGTGTGCAGTCTATGTGGAAAATTTTTATGTTTCCATTTTGTAATTATGTGATTTCAAATTTGTTTTCATTTTTCTCTTACTCTTTATCCTTTTACTAATTTTATTTTTTTTCTCTACTTTGCTATTGTGGGAGACAGAAAAAAAAAGTAAAGCAGGGACAGTTTGAAGAAGCTTAAAATTAAAAAAGAAGATAAAAAAATAAATAAAACATGGTCTAGAGTTTCCTAAGATAAAACACTGCTAGGGGAGACAAATTTTTTTCCCTTCTCAATGAAAACGCCGGGTGAGTTCTGTTTTGCCTAAGCAATTTCAAGCTGCAAAAGCACAGAGCCATCAAGGTGCTCAGCCCTAGGGCAAACTTACTGGAAAGAAGGAGAAAGTGCTAGGTCTCATCAATGAAAGCCTAGACAGAGCACTCAATCTGCCAGTTTTCTTCTGGTTTCTTGGAATTGTTCCACTCCCCTCTATAGGTTTGCTTGAAAGCACTAAAATAAGTAAATATTCATACTCTTACTTTAAAGCCGTTGAGAGTGAAGAGATATGCAGATTGGATCTAAACATCTGGACAGAAACATAAAATGCAAGAACTGTGCAGCCAGGATGACTTTATTACATCATCATCTCATAGCCGCCATGCTCTCCAGAGCCCGCTGTTATCTTCAAGTGGGGCTGTAATGTTGTCAGTCACCTCCTGTGCTGTAGGAAGCACTGAAGCTTTCTCCTTTCTCCGAAATACTGAAATACAGGAAAGGGTAACTATACAGGACTAGGTGTATTAGCAGAAATCAACAGATTTGTACTGTATTAATCATGAAGTAATTATTATGATATGGACACTGTACTCATTACATATAGCTCTAAATAGGCCAGATGTGAAATTTTGTTTTACTTCTGCATTTTACAATATTTTGTGTATCTGCTGCTTTAGCTTCAGTACTCCATGCTGGGCTTTTTGCATAAGATTTCTTACCCCCACTTCCCTTTGTTGAAGAATATATAAAGAAAGTGGATGAAGCTATTCCACTTGAAACTGAAATGTGTAGTACAGAATTATTAGTATGTGCAGGTGGTATAAATCCATGTCTCTGTCCTGTAGTATGAAAAAAGCAGTGTACTTCCCAAATCCCTGCACCTTAACTCAGCTAGCTAGGAATTTAACAGAGATTGCTTAGCTGTTTATATGTGTTTGAGACTGCCACTTATTAATTAAGAGTATTTAAGCTCAAGGGACATGTTGTGTTTCAAAGTCGTCATAAATTTTGTCTTTGTGAGCACGTGTTTTCAAATGACCCTGAAAGCACAATAATCTTTATAGTCAATGTATGTGTGAAATGTGAAGTTTAAATGTATTCTACTCCAACTATAGTGAAATCCATTTACTTTGCTGCTTGGCATGGGAAAAAAAAAAAAAAAAGTAGATTTAAAAAAAATTATTTCTTTGTCTGAAGGATTTTTACTGAAATCAGATTAAAATGCAACAAAAAGGGGATATGTCTCAAATGAAAATTTAATAAAATATTTTTGCTATTTAAAGGAAATGTTAAATAATTTTCAAATTTTTCAGGAATTAATAAAATCTTCTGGTAATGGTTTATATTCATAAATATTCAGGACAGCTGCTGTCTACTCTTCACTTTTCACTTCTTTATCTTTTCTGCACTGTTATATTCACGAACTAAGGGTATTACAATATAGCTGATCTGGGTATTTTTTCTTACCATAATCTAAGGGTATTGTGTATGTCTGACTGATACAAGCCAGCACTCCTAATCAAAAAAGCAGCTTCAGCCACAATAGGGACTTGTCCTTAATCCCTGGCTGCCGACAGCAGAGGAGCCACTGAGGGAACCACACTGGGGCTAAAGCTCTGGGGAGAACTAGGGAAAGGAAAGCTTCACCTAGATTACTCTCATGGTACTTGGCATTTCTCAGGAAGGATATATAAAACAGTGTGGGTGGGTGGGCAGAGTCAGGAAAAGCAGATGAGGGAGGGTAGAAGAGAAATTTTGAGGCATAATTTCATAAATAGACTCAAAGTATGGTGGGTATTGAATAAGAAAATTCTCAGTAATATTTTAATAAATATCATGGATTTGACTAGCTGCCTGTGTAATAATAACCTGTTAGAAATACACAGTGAAATCAAAACAATTCTAAGAGGAGTGTAGGAGTTAGAGATGGAAACACCTGGAAAATATCAGAAACACAGTGGAGGAGCTATTGTAGGATACTTTCTACTTGACAGCTCTACAGCTGGTCTTCTAGTAAGTAGTCTTTCCATGCCAATTATGCAGAATTACAGAAAATATTAAATTAGGCATCCCAGTCTAATGAATAGGAGTAAATTACGGAAGATAAGTCTGAAATTTAGATGGATTGTTTTAAGAGAGATGTAGTGTAACTGCTATAATTAGATCAACCAGCCTTAGCCTGGATATGATGAGAAAGCCTCACACATGTTCCAAGAAAATATTCTTGTGTTTTTAGAGGAACCATACACTTTAAAAATCAATTGTTTTGACACTCTGTGGTGTGTTTTATACTCTCCATGTGAAGAGGTATCATTCTGTCCTGGAGGATCAATTTTCTGAGTCATTAATCAGCTGGAATCTTTGGCTCCTGGAGAGTCTCAGCTTTGCTGGTTGTCTGGTTTTCCAGGGAGCTGGAAAACAGACAAAGCTCTAGTCAGGGAGCCTGGGCAGGTGGGGGTCCCACCTTTAAGAGAGGTGGGAGAGGAGGAGAGGATTCTTAAAGGTGGGACCTTTAAAAATCAACCTGTGACTTGAAAAGAGGAAGAAAGCAGTGCAAACATAAATCTCACCTGGTAGCATGGAAAAGTACTCTGACACACTGTACAAGTCACATTTTATGTACTTAAGGGAGGAAAGTTTTGACGATTTGAGAAACTGTACTAACAAACATGCATACTAATAAACCAGGTTCACCAGCTCAAGAGCATGAGAGAATCATCAAAAATGTGCAGAAACACACTAGATACCTGCCTTTCCAGAATGTAGTACACCCCTTTATGCATGGGCTATTGCAACTGCCAGACAGTGGCCAGCATTACAGCCTACAGTCAGTATGAAGTGAAAGGAAGCAGTAAGTTATATCTTTCTCTTATCTTGCACCTTGTGCTACATACAGGCTGTTCCCTGGCCTCCCTCCACTCTGGATGTGCTCAAATGGCAGTGAGTGCTTTGGCAGGGGACACGCTGACTGCTGTCTAGCACACACTATCCAGTGAGAGCTATTTTTGTTATCTGCTAAAACTACAGCTTGGAAATATGTGCTGTTGAGACATTTTGCTGTTTGGAAATGCTCCAGGAACTGTTTCCATGGCTGTAAATCAAGAATTATAATGTCATCATAATACCAAAAAAGTTTTTTTCAGTCCCAAATGTGAAAATTTTATGTTCAGCTGACATGAATACAATATAAACCAGAAGGGGAAATGAACTCTCTGGTAATTTTCCCATGTATGATGCTAATATTTCACCACTGAACTTTGGTTCCTGAATTTTTGTTTAACTTACATTTGCATGAAAATTCCTACCTGTTCACAGTAGTTGAAAGTTTTTCTTTTTTTCTGAGAAAAAGGATATGAATTCTTGATTCTGCTTTAGCTTAAAATTTCTTAAACGTTGACTCATTTAAAAAAAATAGCTTTTGATGTTCTTGGGACTTCTTTGGCATTTTTTGACTATGGAAGACTTATTTTATAAATCTGCATGTGAGAAACTAGTTTTCTTAACTCTGAAAGTTGACAGAGAAATAAGGAGAGAGAAAGGTCATTACTCTGAGCTTGCACATGCCCAGGTACTTGGAATTTCAGTAATTTCAGTGGCAAGCTCCTGCCCTGAGACTTGGACATGTAACTCCTCTCTGGATTTATGATCAGGTTTCCAATGAGATTCTCTAATGCAAGTCATAAATGTAAATTTTCAGAATGTGAAAATAACTTAGCTAATGTAGTATCAAATGATACCATTAAAATTCATATGTGTGGTATTCAGCCGAAGTCCACAGTCCAGAGAGGAACAGCGTATCCCAGAGATGAGTACTGATGAGTGCCAGCTTGTGCACATGTACATATCTCTGCACCATTTTGCGTGTTGAGTGTGAATTTTAGAGATGTTTACTGAAGTACATCCTCCCCCATGATGGAGGTGTCTTATTGAGCCCTGCTAGTAAGCTGTGACTCACCTTTCAGTGCTAACAGTGTGGCTGGGATCTCACCTCACTTCAGCCTTCTCCAGCATTAACTGCCAGACTGCAAAGATCTTGGGATCATGCTTCCAATTTTTTCCTCTTTACCAAAGTACTAAAGTTTCTTTAGGCCAGATGGTGACAGAGCAGAATGGTAAGAAAATACCAAAAGCTCACTTTCAGGAGATCACTTATTGTAGGTTTGTTCCAGGATAGTTTACATATTTAAAGCAGGATCTCCTGAGGAATGGAAATCCTTGGCTTTTCTTTCTAATTGAATGCTTTCACCTGTCCAGATCTGCTGAGCAGTCACATACATGTCCTTTGCTTTGCAGATGATTTGGCATGGATATGTGAACTCTCTCTGGAAATGTAGATGTGCAGTTTCTACAGGTGTTTTTGAAAGTTGGCATCCTGAAACTAAAGTGATCATTCACTAATTTCCTATTCCACTACATACACACATATACACACATTTTCACTCTCCCTATCAAAGCAGTCCCTTGTATCCTCAGAATGACTGACAAAGGATTTAAAATGAAGCAGCAGTCACCCCAAGCTATGAATTGTTCTTTTAGAAGCCTCACAGAACTGAACTTATGGTATGCAGATGGCAAAGTCATGGTTTACAGAACTCAGTTGTGCTGATACATGAAGCAGGTCTCAAATAGCTCAGCTGGCCAGAGTAGGTGCTTCAGCCATTCACAAAACAGAAACCAAAGTACTTAAACTTTATAGCCATGCTTAAATTACTAATATGAGCAGAGCCAGAGCAGAGGACTGGTATTTGCTCATCCTTGATGTTGGAAGAATTCCTGCTATAGCTTTGGCCCGAGAATTTGTCACTGTGCCACTAATTTCCAAATGCTGCCTGGGAGCTCAGGACACAATCTGTGGAGCATTCCTGTGAGTGTCTTGAATGTGGCTACGCTGCCTCAGAGATCCAGAGACCTTCAGACTATGGATATTGCTCTTTTGTGACAGCCAGCCTCAGGGTCCTGAGCACATTTTGTTTTCAAGTCTGTTTACTCATCTATACTGTCCTGATCTGAATAGCAACAAAGAAATAGGGGAATTTTAGACCCCAGTTATAAGCCCTTCTACTTTACCTAACACCTAATTTTAATGTCTTATAATCTTTTTCTTGTAAGCTACAATTCTATCACTAGGCTGAGATAAGTTGAGTCAACCAGGGTACCCAGCTGTTTCAATACACAGGACAAACAATGCCATATCTTGTCTCTTTTTGGGCCTCTTTTGAGTCTAAATAAGAGACAGCACTTAAATCATTAAACCTATTTTTTTTTTCTATCCACACAGAATGAATTGCAAGACTGAAGTCCTATCATTCCCTTTGTGCCCACTCTGTAACACAATTCCAGATGAACCCAGATGTTGAATATTTATCAGAAGAATTGGCCAAAGAATAAAAAAATAATGAAGAAAAAAATGAGGGGAAGAATTAAACTAAAACATAGTTTAAAATGTTTCTAATCATCTTGGTAATGTAATCATGCCCCTGGTTGTAGGGGCACCTTCTCCTGGCAAGGGAAACTATTCTATTTATTAAAACTCACACACATAAAATTCTCAATCAAATTAATAAACATAGTCAATTCAAAAGAAAAACATGAAGAAAGAGATACACAAAGATACAATTTTGTTTCCCTTTTATTCAGTCTATCACCCCTGAACAAGCTGTACTAAATTTGCCCTCCAGCTCCAGGACTCACTCTGTGCCAAGTAGCTCCTTTCACTGTTTTTTAGTTGGTTAGTTTTTTTGGTTGGTTTTTTTTTTGGTTAAGTTTTATTTGTTTGTTTGTTTTTGTGTAGAGTATGTGTTTGGTTTAATTTGGAGGTGATCTCTGGCTTCACATATTGACCAGAACAGTACAGGCTCTTTTCATTATTTACAAGATATTTTATCCGTTATACAAACACCTAATTGCCTCTGCATTTTCCTACCCTGAGGACTTCAGAGTAAGAATTGGAGCACAGTTTCACTGGAACCCATAGTACAATTGCTCAAAGCCTAATGCTCACTGTCACAGACAATAGCTCCCATGAGGCGGGGCAGCAGTCCCTTATAAACAACAGACTTGTGCTCACAGTAAAAATTAATTTCAGCTCTCAGAAGAAACACATTTTATGAAAGGCAAGGGATGTGAATTTCAATATTGGCAAATGAATTTGTATGGAGAAGTGTACTCCACCTCCCACTCTAAAATCCATTAGCAAAAGGTAAATGTCTGTATACAAAAAGAAAAAAACAAGGTAAAAAAGATAAAGAAGGGAGAGAGATGTGCAGCCAAGAGACACATGAAAAAAACATATATGAGGGAGTACAGAATGAAAAAAATATACTCAACAAGTTCAGAATAGTAAAGGAATCCCTGCTACACTATATATTGGTTATTTGCACTGATTAAAAAATATAAAATATTTTAAATTATTTGGCATCAGTCTTATATTAAGGGATGAGGCTACCCCTTCAGATTGACTGTTGATCTGTGGCTTTCATATTTAATCTATGGAACTTAAAAAGATGTTTATATCTGCTTTTGGTGTGCTTCCATCTCCTATAATTCTTGATTTATAGACCCTGGCAAAACAAAAGTGGCCTGAATTATTGAATGCTTTATTATGACATACTATAATACCTTTACTAAGCAGTAAATGCTTGTTTAATAGAGAATGTCCTTTATATTTCACTTGTAAAATCAAGAGATCTATTTTTTGAGCTTGGATTTTGTGTTAGCACAGCATGTATAAGGGTCTTTCCCTTAGTTTCTGTTGCTTGCAGAATTATAATGCAGAATAATATTTTTCACATGCTGTAGAACATCTGAATCCTTTTAGTCCTTCAAATTTTATTGAAGGCTGTGAATCTCCAGAAAGTGGCAGAAAATTCTAGCAGAGACAGTACCCACCTCGAGTTTTCTGGAGGTGTAAAATGGTAATTGAAATTTATGTTCTCTGTGTTTTGCCTGACTTATCTTTTGTTTTGCCTATGAGCTCAAGAAAATCTCTGTTTCAGTCAATAGCTTGGGAAAATTGGGAAGAGGAGGGAGAGGGTTAATCTGATATCAGAAAATGTTGTTTAGAGTTAATCTCTTTTTAAAATCTGTGGGTATATCAGCCTGTGAAAAGTTTTGCTGTCAGGTGCAGCCAGATAAAAATCATCCACAGAGGGAATTTATCATTTATTTTAGCTTGGCTGAATGATGATTTCATCCCATCACAGTTACTTTTTTTATAATGCATCTCTTCACTGTGAGAAGCAGATATTTTCCCTCTGGTATAAAACTGATAGGCAATAAATCTATTTAATATCTTGTAGTTCTGTGGGACTCCAGCTGAGAATTTTGCCAATACAAATGATGCTCTAGATCACATTCTATGTTTGCTTATACTCACTGGAACATCAAATTTCAGTGGCAACCATCTTTTAGTATACACACTATTGGATGAAAGCAGAAAAGGAAAATATGATTCAGTGGAAATATAGTGGAGCTTTTGCACAGCGCTATCTCCCTACTTATCCCATATTTTATCTTCCTTCTCGCATTATGAGCAATGTTACTGGTTACTATCCACTAGGATAAGATTTTACTTTTTAAGATTATTTTGATTACAGTTTTGTGGTGTCTGCATTTGCAAATGTACATTAATGCACACATGTTTTAACTATTTTTTATTTTTAATGAAAAACCCTTTTTCCCCTCTGATGTAAAATTGTTTTTCAATCTGGTTTTGCAAGTGGGTTTAAGATCTCTAATACTATACATCTCTAAATGAAAAGCTTGTTTTATTAAATCAGCATGAAATTATGGGACTGGAAGCCTATCCAGGAAAAAAAGAAAAAGAGAGAAAGTCAGCCTTTTAAATAATTCTAGGACATTAGGGAGAAATTCAAACCCACAGAATTTATTTAGCTGTTGTTTTCCTTCCATTTAGAATTAGCATTAGGAAAGCAAGGATCTATCCTGTACAATATCTTCAACATAAACCAAACTGATGAAAGCACTCGTACCCTGCTATCCTTAATGCAGCAGCATAAAATCAGGCTATGATTGTGCACTGGTAGACTAGCATTTTGGACATCTGTTTTTTGTTTTTTGGTTTTTTTTTTTCCTTAGCCAAAGATGTAATTTGTGACTTTGGGTAAGCCATTTCTTAGCTTAGGTTTCTGCTTAGCAGGTTTGTGTTCCTATTGGACATGAAATAAATACATAGAAGCTTGGTAAGTTCAAAAGAGTTAAAAGAGCCAATTTTATTTCTGACTTTGCAATACATAGAATTCCAAAAGTGACAGTGAGTTGGAGGATGAAATTGCCACCTCTCCAACCACACTGGTCAAACCAACAGTCCATCAATTTCTCCTCCCACAAAGAAGAATGCAAAACAATCATTATTTATATGAACAGTGCATGAGAACTCCAGTAGAAATATGTAAACATCAGAAAGCATAGGAAACTTTTAAAAGAACTTTAAAACATTCAAAAGAACTATAAAAGAAACTTAGCACTTTTAAAAATCAGGGCAACAGGTTTGCATGGCAATGCTTTGGGAGTGGTGTGGGGGATGGTGCGGGCTGCAGGTGTGGCATCTGTGAGAAGTCACAGCCAGTCACAGTCCAAACCAGACCTACTGCCGGCCAAAACTGAGCCCATATGTGATGTTGAGGGCATCTCTGTGGTGACATTTAAGAACGGGTAAATCCCATAAGTGCAAGAAGAGAATGAGAAAATGTGCGAGAAGCAGCTCTGCAGACACCGAGGTCAGTGAAGAAGGAGGGGGAGGTGCCAAAACAGAGATTCCCCTGCAGCCCATGGTGCAGACCCTGGTTAGTCATGAGACATCTTCTGAGTTTCCTTATCTCAATTGTTATGCTTGGTTTTGCACTCAACATTTACTTGCAATGGGAAAATTGGAAAATCTTGGGTTTATTAATTAGTTTAAGATCTAAAAGGAAAGAATAATTTGATATTGGAAATCAAAATTTGGCAAGCTACAGTATTCTGAATATTGCAATTCCTGAAGAATCATGTACTTGCCTCTTACTTCTTACATTGCAGACCAAAAACTGTACTTCTCATATTAAAATAAGCTGTCTCCATGGTGTAGTATGCACATTGGTCTCAAGGGCCTTAGTACCTTGACAGGTCAGTGAAGCAGCTTTCAATGGGCGGCTCCTCTATGATCAGTTCTTCTCTATGATTTTTTAAAGAGCTGTTGCATATGAATGGAAGGAGATTTTGTAAATTAAAGAAAAATAAAAGTTCTTAATTCACGTTCAACTTCAGACCATTTGCTGTTTCCACTCATTTTTCTGAAATTCACTTTAAAAATTATGTAATCTCTATGATTTATTTATTTATTTATTTATCTATTTATTTATTTCAGAAAAAGAGCACAATGATTTATTGGTCAGATCATATCAGCTCTGTCAAAGAAGATGTAATCTCAGGTCAAGAGCAACACTGAGGAAAATAAAAGGAGAGACAAGATTTGGGAACAATTCAGCCTCCCCACACATATGGCAGTTTCAGCTGTTTATTTTCTTTTTTGGGTTTTGTTGTTGTCAATTCATCTAAAAGCTGCAGGGAACAATTATGATCATCCTGGTTGAACTGCTTCATAACCCAAACTACACCATTTTACCCAGGGACTCTTGCACATAACGTAACAGCTTGTGATTGAATTACTAGAGCATGTTGAATTGCTAAAAGTCCTTACATGGAAACAACTTGTTTGTTCTTTAGAAGTTTGCTCTCTGTTGCTCCACCAGCGTCAGGTCTGTGGTATCATAAAGGGCATTAGCAGCAGCTTGCTGTGATCTTGCCCTAAGATGATTATGACTCTAAATGAGCTGCAAAAAAAGCAAATAGTTGTTGATTTAAGCTCAGTCAGTCATTGCAGAACTGAGTGTTTAAAAATTTACGAAACCACTTATTGGACTCTATTACATTAAAAAAAAAAAAAAGTGATCATGGTCAAATAAAGCTTCTGTATCTTATTTTTTAGGGTTAGGTGTGAAAAAGACTCATCTGTGAGAATGGTTTACTATGGAGGGTGACAATAAAAAACACATTTTCAGCCAAGAACTCTACTTCAGGTAGGCACCTTACAGATTATTGTCTGCAGAGTGCAGGCTATCTCTCCAGAATGCACATTAGGTGTTCTCAGATAGTGAAGAGTAATATAAATACTTTGCTCTGAATGTATCTGTTTACTCAATTATTGTTTTATTTTTACTTTTTCAGATAGACCAATTTTCTGTAATTGCTTTAGGAGTAAACCACTGCTGAAATAGAAAAAAAATAGATATAAGTTTCTTATGATCCATTGGTAAAAGCAATTTTTCTCAACCTTTTCCTGTACAAAAGAGTAACAATACAGGACCATTTTGTGATTGATTTGCAGGAATCATCTCTGTCCAGTTATCAGAAATCATCTGTGCTAAAACCCTGGAATATACAGCTTAAAAGAAGGAGTAGCGTAACATAGTGTCATTGTAACATGTGATAAAATTCACATTGAGTTTGGCAAGCAGTGTATCAGAAAGAAAATTTGATAGTAAGTTTAAAACTAAACCAGACAAAAAGATAGATGAGCTCAGTTTGAGACTGGGCCCTGTGTATCAAATCCTGTGAAGTGCTGAAAACTTAGTCTTAGTTTTCTGCATTTCTGAAAATGAAAATTCTGGGATTTCCAGAAAACCACATGGAAGACACCCATAGCCTTTCTATACAATATTGTTGTTGACATACTCTTTTTATAGCTGAGACTACTTTGAATTTTCTTTGACTATTAAAGAGGTGATTATTTCTGTTTTCAAAATTAAAGAGGTATCCATGGGCTTTTCTGTATTTAAGTTACACTGTTTAGTAGAGACAGGTAATTAATTTTTTTCCCAGTGGTTTCATTAAACCTCTATAGTGATTCTCTGAACTCCTTTGTATAAGCAGGTTTGTTTGTAGACTTTTCTCTTATCTACAAAACCAAGACACTGATAGAAATGTATCCTAAAATTCATTTGAAAGTAGACATGTACTTGAATGCATACTGAGGGTGCACATTCATATTTGTAAACCAATATATGGATGGGATGTGACAAATAAACAAATATTTATGTATGCTATATGTCAAAAAACATTGATTAAATCTGTCAGAAATCTATTCCAAGGATTCAATCTTTAGGATTTAAAGTGGTGCTCATTTCACCAATCTGAAGTCGCTGATGGTTAAGTCAATTATCCTGATATCCTCCCATGTCAGTGAAATGATGGAGAGATATTGGCCTAACAAAGAGCGGGGAACTACTACCTTTCAGGTGATCAAAACCAGGTAAATCACACACTTTACCATTTCAGTATAAGCAATAATTAAAACATTACCCATTTGTATCTAATTCTGGGTTCAAAATGTATGTGGGAAAGCATTCACAATCTTTCCACTGTTCATCATTTCAAATATCACTCTGTAAAATGAATGTGGCATTAGTTGAAATAAGTTGCTTATTTTGCTGACATGGGCGACATGCAGTTGGGACTTTGAATAAGACTTTCTTAGATCTCTGATATCGACTTCACTTTTTTTTTTTTTTGACATTAGCTTCCAGTTTCTCAGCTTGGAAATGATATTTAAATTTAAAGCAATGTAAATGGAGATATATGTTGAGTAGAAGGCATAAAAATACTGAGTCTATTTTTAATTGAAATGAGCTAATTGTTCTGGATTGGAGCCTGCTCCTTTTGCAAGTAATGCTAATTAGTTTAAAGAGTTCCATGGACAAGAAATGTGCTATGAGTTGTTTTTGTTTTTTTTCTTCACCAAAAAAGGACTTTTGCACTTTGAGATCTGAATCTGCTTAATTTGTCAAGAAAATCCTTAGAAATCTGTAAGATGATACTGCAGCAAACAAGGTCCATCATGTAGAACTATCTTAAGAAACTGTAATTGCATTTCTACTGTTGTTATTTTTTCATCTGACATGTCATTCTATAGCAGATTTTATAGAGCAGGAGGTGAATTGGTATAATTTATTTGGTTTCTTGCCATCTTTTCCATAGGTCAAGCCAATTAAAAGATGACTGAGGGAGACAGTACTCCAAACTGTAGCATATGGCACCATTGCATAAAACACACTGTAGATGGAAAACAGTTTGGTTGGGACTTTAACTTTGAAATTTAATTGAATATAAACAATGTTTGTCTCTGGATCACCCTGAAATTTCTTTCCTTCTCTTGGCTTCTTCATTTCATCAAGAATCAGAACACTATTCTCTTCTTGGGTCATGCAGTAGCATGTTTTTTGCCTTTGAATGAGTTCCCTGCTGCAGCTATTTCACTGCTCAACATTTTACCTTTGTTCTAAGCAGAGTCATTTGAAAGCCACAGAATTTATGATTTGTGATATATTTGCAAATTCTAATTTTATTTTTACTGTGGAAAGCAACCCTTCTCTCCCCCCACTAACAAAGCAAACAAAACATGTTGTTTTCAAATTTTCTTGCTGTGTAAAAACCAGTAAGTTTAGCAATAAATGAAACTGGTTATTTGGTAGGTTTTTTTTGTTTTTTTTTTTTCTTTTTTCAAGTCAAATTTCACACTGCAATTCCCTTTTACACCTGAGTCTGAACTCTAAAGACAGGGAAAATGATTCCCCTGGGACCAGCCTGACAAAACTACATTTTTAAGAAGTCCCTATCAATGCTTTATCAAAAGGTGTGAGTGCACAGGGTATTTCTCACTGCTGCCACTTTCTCCTTCATGTCTTGTAAGCTGGTACCAGGCTGCTTGGAATGACTTAAGTACATGCCAACCAGTACTTTACAGACAGTCCCTGGGTGAGACTGCAAAGCTACAAAGCTAGAAAGGCCTAGGATAGATTCTCTGAAACAATTTGGAAGTGTTCACCTTCTTCCGGAGGGAGAAACTTGTTAGTGAGAAGAAAACTGCTGGACAGGATATTTGGAAAACATACTTGGTTTTGGTTTTGTTGTTGTTGTTTTTTTTTTTTTTTTTCCCCATTCCAATTAGATTACAGCTTTTCAGGTAAATTTGGTTTTTATATGAATATAACTGAGTATACTACTCATCTCTTCTAGGACATCCAAAGATGCTATTTGATTACAAAAAGGTAACTGAATATTGGGGTCCAAATCCAAGTCCAGTATATATGGTTGCTTATGTAAAATTTCTTTCTCATTGTTTCAGGATTCTTTCAAACACAATCCTTTTGATTTTTTGTGATTTTTTTTTTCCACAGTGTAGTTCAGACAAAGCAACATTTTTTTATCTGCAACTACTTCAGCTCTAAAACCATGGTTATATAAATTGTTGCTGAGTCTGACTCTCTGTTGTTTCATTAAGCACCAGCATAGCTCATCTTTCCATAGACAATGGAAATATGCAGACAGTAAAAGTGCAGTTGTTTGCAATCAGAGTCATGTAGCTGCTTCGTAAATATAGTTATCTCACACTACTCTAGAACAGACAAATGAGATGAAGATAAGAATAAAACTGTTATTCCTGGATTCAAGTTTTGAATAAATTAATGTCTGTATATGCTATTCACTGTGATCCTTGAATGTACATTGGGATACTTTCTGATGAGGATGAGAGAGCAAAGCATGTCTGCTTTATTTTTAATCTCATCTATAGGTTAGTCCTAGTAAAATAACAATTATCAAGTCAGATTCTCTGAAAGAATGAACTTGTCAAAATCACATGCATTATCTGCTGTGGCAATTGATGTCACTATGATAATGCAATGCCAGCAGTGCTTAAGCTAAGAGTTTTTCAGTTATTCCATGATAAACTCTAGCATTTGAGGGATTTCTTTCATCCCAGTTCATCAAATCACACAGGTTCTAACATTCAATATGCAGTCCTCAGGGTTTCAAAGGTTCCTTTGCTCTTGATTTATGCTAACAATAAAACATTTGAAAGAATGAAGACTAGGTGTCATCACAATGCCTAAGTGACTCTGATTAAACAGATTCCAGAAACTGGCTGTGGACAGCTGAAGTAGGAAGTTTGGATGACTGTGCTGATTTCAGCTGGAGTAGAGGAAATTTTCTTCACAGTGGCTGGTGTGGGGCTACATTTAGAATTTGTGCTCAACACAGGGTTAATAATATAGAGATGTTTTTGTTATTGCTGAGGAGGGTTTGCACAGAACCAAGGCCTTTTCTGGTTTTCATGCTGCCAAGCTGGCAAGGAAGTTGCAGGTGTGCGGGAGGTTTGCAGGAGACATGGTCAGAATAGGCCACCTCAACTGACCAAAGGGATATTCCTGACCCTATGACATCTGCTGAGTATATGAAGTGGGGAAAAGAAGGAGTAAGAGGGGGAAATTTGATGTGATGGCATTTGTCTTCCCAAATCACCATGACGTGTGGTGGGACCCTGCTCTCTTGGAGATAACTGAACACTGCCTGCCCATGGGAAGCAGGGAATTAATTCCTTATTTTGCTTTGCTTTTGTGTGTGGCTTTTGCTCTTCCTGTTAAACTGTCTTCATCTCAGCTCCCAGATTCTCTGGCTTTTACCCATCTCATTCTCTCCCCTATCTGTCTGTGCAGGAGTGAGAGAGTGGCTGCATGGGGCTTGGCAGCTGGCTGCAGCTACACCACAACAAGCAGTAAAGCTGGAAGAAAAAGTAAGTCTGAACTTGTGGTAGTGCAGAAGAGCAAGGAAAAAGACAGGAGCAGCTTACTTCCCAAATTTCTTTGCTCTGAAGACAATGAAACTTCAACATGTTCTTGATATTTGGAGACCAGGTTCAGGGATCATCTTGTTTGACCATAGAGGTTTTTAATGTGAAAGGCTACATGTGGGTTCACCACCTTAGACTCAGGAACAGGCCTTTGCAGGGTTTGATTCTTGAAGATTTCTTTAAAAGTAAGGTAAATCACACTGTCTAGTATTTAAATTTTTTCACTGACAACATAGACCACTGATAGCAAACGTAAAATGTGCCTGTACGCATTGCAAATAGTTATGAATGAACTGATCAATCCTACTCCCTTCTCTGAACAGCCTTGCAGGGACTAAGCAGAAAAATAAAAGTATTAACATTGTCAGGGAAAGCAGAGGGCTTTGCTGCAGGGGGAATAAGCAGTAATTAATAGAAATGGATCTGCAGGTCTCCTTTATTGGTACAACCACATGAAAGATTATATTTAAGATTAAATGGAGATTGGGCACAATCAAGACCTCCGCAAGGGAAATGTCTTTTTTTCTGAGCATGTTTTTCCAACCTATCATAAATGTTCCATTTACTTCCAACCTCTGTCTCTCATTTTAGGTTGGAGTAATCATAAGATTTTTGTAGGAAATTGCATTAGTAATTTTATTATTTCTTTAGACATACTTTTATATGTTAAAAATTTAATTTATTATTTTACCACAGTATTGCTTCTCTGAATATAAAGCATTTTTGGGAAGATGTTTATGAAAATCTGTTCTAAAAGATTTATCATTCTAGTGTTTTGCATCCTGGTATCTAGAGATCACTCTTTAAATACTTTTAGATAACCTTATCTGAAAAGAAAACAAATCCTCAATTCAATCATATATAACAAATGGACAGGAACACATTATTTTTTTTTTTAATAAAAGCTCTTTCCTTACTCTCTAAATCAAGCTGGAAGTAATGTCTTCTTCTGTCTTGCCTTATAACAGTAAAAAAGCAATTTATTTGATGCCATATTATTCAACTAAATTAGAGGACAGAAGGTCTGTGAAACAAATGTTTTCCAAGGAGAATCTTTTCTCCTAAAATTCCAGGGGGAGAAGGTATGGTGCAATATCATCACTTTTCCAAACTCCCCCCCTCTCCTTCAAACCACCAGGTTCTCTCAAGGTTAATTTGAATTGATATAAAACGCTGTATTCATGGAAGGAGCTGTTATCTTTTCGTTTAAAATAAAGAGATGTACTTCATAATTTTCCCCTTCATTACTCGGAAGCGCCACAAAGGCCGGCACAGCTTACACCAGAGGGCAATAGTGAGCTGTAAATATTTTCTCTCTCACCCCTGCCTTTGCCGTGGGAGCTCTTCTCAGGCTCCTCTTCTCCCCTAACCATAGGCGGTCCTAACAGTGTAAAATCTTGCACAATAGGACCAAATGCAATGATGAGCTTTTCCCACTCTTCTCATAATTTTCTGTATTTATAACAGATAGATGAAATTGGTGACTTTCATGACTCCATAAAGTTACTCACCGATTAGTCTGAACCCAACATTCAGGCTTCCCTGCAGTTCTAACAGTCCTTCCTCTAAATCTGCACTCAGTCAGTCAGCTCTTTGGAGTAATGGCTCTTGCCAGAATTGGTAATATCAAACAGGAGGGAACAAGTATATAGATTTACATATTTTGCTTTGGAATTATTTTAAAGCCAATTTAAACCCTCCTCTTCAGAGACCAGGGCATTACTGTATGTAAATGTTATACCTTATTTCTAGATGTACAAGTGCAGTACAAGCGGCAGAAACGATGAAAAAGAGTAAGAAAAAAAATCAGGAAAACATAATACGGCAATATTTATGTTTCTTTCTTAAAATTATGTCATAGTTTTCTAAATAAAAAAATTTTGCCTTAGAATTTCTAATAAACCTAAGCAGCCCTTTCCGTGTTTTTAAGTGTTCTGTAGCTTGAATTGAATGACATTTCTAAATCTACGTTTCATCTATCCCAGATTTTAAAACGTATTGTATAACTGTCTGGGGACTGCACGTCCTTTATTCATTTGACCTCTGCCTTTTGTCATATGGATTTTTTTCTGCTTATGCTGACTGCTGGAATTAAGCATTTCTGACAAAGTTAGAATGGAGAAAGACATTTTTCCCATCCATTTTGCATGAGGGTAAAGATTTAGGGGAAAAGTCATTATGACCTTATATATGTACGTTTTTACATATATCCAGCACATTTTTAAGTGCTAATAAGAGTCGATCATGAGATGGGAGTATATTGGTATATTGTTAGTGCTTAAGGAATGCTTGAGATGTAATTTCTCCCTAAGCTTTTAATTGGTGTTAGTAAATGTTTGGGGTTGGGGTGTGTTTTTTTTGTTTTCTTGATGTTGTTGGTGGTGTTTTTTTCCCCTATAATCATTGGCATTGCACTTTAAAGGAGTTATTAAAGTCATCTCCAAATAACATTGAGGCAGTGTCCCCAAACACCAGACCAGGATGCCTGATCTGATGGTGGCTACCTTCACTATTTTCTGGAAGTTCCTACAAATGCCTGCCTAATTGTCCTTTTCTTGGGTCTATCTGTTGGACCACAGCTGTTAGAGACAAACCCTCAGGTTATGAGACTGTGACAAGACAAGGGTCCTAGCTGCCATTGTCTCTCTTGCCTTCAGTTTTCGCGGTGGAGGGTAGGAGCTCTGAAGTTGTTGCTTAATTGACTTTTATATTTAATAGACTGCCTTCCATTACATCAGTCTGCCCCTCAGGCCCTGCTGAAGTCCTGATTGATTTCTAATAGCTTTTAAAGTTAATACTGTAGCCTCCTGCTATTTTTCAGTGCTTTTGATTGGTGGCTCTCTGCATCAGCTTCCAAACATGTTCCCAGACAGTGAAATAGTTTGAGTGTTTCTGATTGGGAAACACTGCAGGGAGGGAAAGAAACCCAATATTGTTTTTTTTCATGGCTTTTAATTGGAAATGTCACAGAAAAGCATCCCCACAAAACTGCGTAGAATAAATCATCAGCTCGGAGGACTAGGGACTAAGCCCTAGGATCTCATTAATGGGCTCAGAGGATCCAACATTTGCAGCTGTGTCCAGAAAAGTCTGCTTTTGCTATTGCTGCTTTTCATTATTTTGTGAAATCTTTGCAAACCACCTCTGGTCCAGATAAACTTCAACTATGTCTCTTCTTGTGACTGAAAAATATCTCCCCACCCCCAAAATGCAGCAGAAGCCTGAGGGCCACACTGTAAATGACAATTCACCTGCTGGTACCTGGATTCTACCCCTACTTGGCCACCTATAATTATAGAATCATTAATGTTGGAATAGGCCTCCGCAGTCTTTGAGTCCAACCATTAACCTAATACTGCCAAATCCACCACTAGACCATGTCCCTAAGCACGTTCCCAAGCACCACATCTACCACTCACCTTGGAGAAAGTGTTAACAACACACATCATGCCTGGGAACTTATGAGAGGTGTGGAATGGGTGTGTTTATCCAGCACAGGTGAAGCTTGACTGTCCCAGCAAGAAGAGAACAGCAAACCAAAACAGGCCTGAGCTCAGGCTTGGTGTGACTCTGACACAGACCCAAAACAATCTGTGGTTTTTTGGCTGATAAACCAGCTCTCCACACGGACTGGCACCTCCCGGTGCTGGCGGCAGCGAGGAGCAGATGTCCGTATGGCAGCTGGCAAAGTTGGCTGTGCCAGGCTGCCCATGGCTGTGCTCGTGGCCGATGCTCTGCGCTTCAGCTGGGATCACCCAGCTGCAGCCTCCGGCTCATAGCGGCTCCCTCCTGGCTCCTGCCCCATCCTGGCCTCCCTGATGCTCCAGGACTGCCCTGCCGTCCCTGCAGAGCTCTCAGCTGCCAGCTGGAGACACTGCTGAAGGAGGCAGTGGTCAGGAACAGCCTCCTGGGCAGATCTCCCCCCAGACTGCTGCAATTACCAGTTGTCTCCACCCTGATTAGAAAAGAAAACAGCTTTCCTCAGTCTGGCCTTCAGCCTGCAGTTTGCACATACATCTTCCCTTGGCAACTGGTTTTTCTTCTGCTGATGGCACAGTCTCCAGTGAAATCTGTCTCACAGTAATGAGAGGAAAACTCTGAAAACCTCAGCAAATCATGCCCAGCTTGGTGGATAGTTTTGCTGCTCTGTGCTTTCAAAACACAGTAAAATAATAATTATCCCTTGCTGCTCTCTTTGTGGTTCTTAAAACATACTGCCTTCATTTAGGGAAAATTGCATTGGTTGAACCAATGCTTGGGACCTCTGGCTTTTGACCTCATACTCAGTCCATCAGGCCATTCAGCTTCCTCAGGAAGCAGAAAACTTCCACTTATGAAGTGTATGTATAATGAAATGTATCAAGATCTTCAAGAGAGGAAACAGCAAAATTCTCCAAGAAACAAAAACAACTCTTCTGTAGTGATGAGAATCAAATATCCAGGCAGTTGCACATCTACACAGGGTCGGATTCACTATGGAGTTGATAAATTATGATATTGCCAGTTAGCGTTTTTTTATAACAAACATTTCATTAAGGTTTTGGCTGCATTTTCTCTGAATTTCTGTGCCTGTTTTCATATATTCTTATGAAAAGTTGTACCACAGTTTAATGCAGCCATATGCAAAATACTGAGTGACCTGGGGCCATCTAACAGGTGCCATATTTATGACAACACATTTCTAATAGAGATCACATATTACAGAGAGGGACTGCTCCAAATATCACAAGTGGATATCCTTCAAAACAAGGAATAAAATGCATGCTAGCCTTTTGTATACAATAATGCAGACTGTGAGCTTGTGTTGCTTAGTGAATTTTGCTGGTATTGTGATAATAGAAAAGAGAAAAAATCAAAAAAGCAAACAAGCAAACAAAAAAAACCCCAAAAACCAAAAAAGCCCAACAAAAAACACCCCTAAAGCCTCATTTTACTGCAGCCTTATGTATGAAATTTTAAATCTCCTACAGTAAGTAAACATGATTTTGAATCCTCCATGATGCACATAGATCAGTCTGTTTCTGAAAGCAAAATAAAAGGAAAGTCAGATGAAAGCAGCACATCACATAGTTCATAAGCTATTTTTTGCTTTAAGCATCTTTCTGAATTTTCATCTTCTGATAGAGAAGAATAAACTAAATTAATGAATGATAGCAAAAGCCCTAAAATGCTTAATACAAGCTGCTACTAAAGGATTCAAGTGTAAGCAGAGAAGCACTTCTAAGCCTGTACATTTACGGGCAGAAGCGTGATATTCCTTGTGATGACAAATTAGCCTTTAAAAGTCACACAATCAAAAGTATGTCACTGAAACCTGGGCAAAGGTCAACAGGCTCTGAGTGGGAATCCTGCCGTGTTCCTGAAAGCATGAGATCATTTTCTCCATGATTGTGCTGTAGCATGCACTGTTTGAAAGGATTATCCATTGCTGATGGGGGTGCGTGACTGTAGGTGAGTGCATTGTGTGTGATAGAAGACTTGAGCGTTGCAAACCATGCATGGATTAAACGTCAGAAGCATTCAATGTAATGCTTTTATTTCATGGAGTCTGTGTTCTTAATCTTAGTAACAGTGGCCAGCTGCAGTTCTGCAGAGAGAAGCATTATAGACATAGGAGGAAAATAAAACAGCACAAGTGCTTTTCCCCTCCTCTCCTCCCTGGAGACAGTTTTGTATCCTGGGGCAGTAGAAAGGCCGGACTTTAAGAGCATGAATATGCCCTATCTTTTGTGGAATGTGCATGTGATCTCCCTATGTACCACTGAGCAGAAGAGGGATGTTTTGCTCTTTCATCCGTGCATAAATTGTCACCACTTAAATACAAATTGCAAACATTTTTAAAGACAAATTCATGCCCAGAAGGATTTCCCATCCTTCAAGTTGCTTGTTGTTAATTGACCCAAGTTCACTGTTTCAATTGACAGCAATTTTCTTTTTCTGCTGTGTGAAATGTAGGTGGTACACACCACCACCAAACATATTAGTAATTCAGAACAAATGTTTTTAGAAAAATCCAAATAATTAAATTGTATTTGATTGTGTGTCTGCGTGTAACTTGACAAAGTATATGTTCACAAATTGGATATAATGGTTAAGGTTACAACACGGGGCACAGATAAGGTCTTATTCATGGCTTTTCACATTAAATTTCATCTCTGAATGTTGAAATTATTATTATTATTATTATTATTATTATTATTATTATTATTGTCATATATCAAATCACATGTGTAATCAGAACTGTTCAGCCTGCAAAAGAGAAGTCTTAGGGGTGGCTTAATTGTGTCCTTCTAGCACCTGAAGGGAACTTCCAAGAAAGATGGGGAGAGACTGCTTACAAAAGCATGTAGTGTCAGAAATCCTACCACATATTAGCATGGTTTGGGTGCTATAAGGGGGTACATATTTCAGCTACAATTGTTGATCTGTGGTGCCTCTTTCTCTCCACTGTCTTTTGATTGAGGGCTAAGTGGTAATCATCAAGGAGGGCTAGAAGCAATGTAGTGAAACAAATACAGCCCTTTCAGAGGAGCAGAGTCTCCAGCTGAGTGGGCATTGCCCATATATGTCCATACCTTCCAAGATACACTTACTTGAACACCATAAATGTGGCAATATCATCCCCTGTTGATTTGCCAAGGCTGGGATACAGCAATATCACCTTTCTGCTACCAGCAGAGCCTCTACGCTGTTCCTCTAAAATTCTAGATTTCTCTCCTAAGGTGTGGCACTGATGAAGCAGCACAGATGGTGGTGTTTGGCTGCAATGTTTCAAATTGTGTCTATTTCTTAAAAACACAGTCTTGTAGTTGCATCCTTTGATCTTTTGTTTTGATTTTTTTTCCCCAACAATTATAACTGTCCTGTGTGGGTGTGTAAACATTAAACCATGTTTTTATTCAATGCCCCAAAGAGAGAAAGTGGCCCTTCCAATTTGTGTTTTGCCACATATTGAGGGAGGAGAGCAAATAACCTTAACCCCTCTTTATCAAACATTTATTGATGATTGCCTGAGGAGAGCAGAATTAGAGAGTCATGGAATCATAGTACATTCTGAGTTGGAAGGGACCTACAAGGTTCACCAAATCCTGTGTCCAGACAGGACAACCTAAACATTTAGTCATATATCTAAAAGCATTGTCTAAATCATTCTGGAATACTCACAGACCTAGGTCCATGACAACTCTTCTGTGAGCTCGTTCCACTGCTTGAAAACCCTCACAATGAAGAACATTTTTCCAATACCCAATCTGACCTTCCCTGACACAGCTTTCAGCCAGCCTGCTCCATCCTACCACCAGAAATCAAAAAGAGATCAGCACTTTCTTCTCCACCCCACCACTGTGGAGGAGGTCACACTTTCAGTCATCTTTTCTCTAAGCTGACCAAAATTAATGTACTCATCTGCTTCTCATAATGCAAGCCCTCTAGTTATTCTACCATCTTTGCACACATTCTAATGTTTTTCTATACATTTTATGTATTGAAACCCCAAACTGTATTCAAGGTGAGGCTACATTTATGCTGAGTCTAATAGGACAATCACTATTTTTGTCCACTTAGCTATACTGTGCTTAATGCACCTCGTGATATGGTTGGCACGTTTGATTGCCAGGGCCCAGTTTTGACTAATATTGAGTTTGCCATCAGCCAAAATACCCAGATCCTGTTCTGTAGGGCTGCACTGCCTTCTGTCCCCCAGTCTATACATACATCCCAGATTACATCACCCAGGTACAGAATCTGGCACTTGCCCTTTTAGAGTTCATACAGCCTGTGACATCTTTTAGGATGTCTCTCTACAACCTCTCTAATGCTGAGGGAATCAATGAATTCTTCTAGTTAAACATTGTTGGGAAACCTACTTAGTGTACACCCCACTCCTGTGTCCAGGTCATTGATAGAAACAGTGAAGAGGAGCAGCTCTAAAACTGAGCCATGGCAAACCCCACCAGTGACTGATTTTCACCCTGATGCTTCTGCATTTACCACAAGTCTTTGAGGCTGATCCTTCAGACAACCATTTACCCATAGGATTATGTATGTGTCTAGCTGCATGATGGACAATATGTCCAGAGGATACTGTGAGAGACAGAACCAAAGATTTTTATAAAAACCAAACAACCCCACTTCCTTATTTTCCTCTTCCCCTTGTCCACAGGAAAAATGATCATAGTGAAAGGAAGTGCACTTCTGTGGAGTGTCTCTGCTTCAAGGGACTGTTTGACTTGATATACTCTGTTTCTGGAGTATTTCAGCATGGTGTGTAGTACAGTTTATACAAAAATATATACATACACAGGAGCCTTCTGCTTCCTGCTGACATGCCAGTCTTCTTTTGTTAAAACTTTGTAGAGACTGTGTCCATTTGTTGCTGAGTTCGTATGTTTTGCACTTCAGAATTACAGTGATTTCAGTAGCTTAATAGCTTAAAGAGCTAGAGACAATAATCAGGCCTGACTAATGACAGAAGGCCAATACAAGCACTCATTGGAGTTGTGTCAGAAAAACTGGAAAGCTTATCTGGGTGTGAAAATACAACCTCTGAACTCACTGAGTCAGATCTCCTCACAATTAAACCCAGAGTGATGTTCTGAAAATATTCCCTTGCCATGTTTGCAAGTACAGTATATTTGTGTATCAGGGTGATGGGTTTGCTAGGCAAGGTTTTAGCAGCAAGGTGACTAGCAAGGGATGGCTTCTGTGGTAAAAAACTAGAAGCTTCTCCTATGTCTGACAGAATCAGTGCCAGCTGGCTGCAAGATGAACACATTGCTGGCCAAGCCCTTCAGCAACAGTAATAGTGCCTGTGGGGTAATGCATTTAAAAAGGGGGGAAATGCTGTGTGGCATGAGCAAGCAAAGTGATAATATGTGAGAGAAATAGCCCTGCAGACACCAAGGTCAGTGAAGAAGAAGTGGAAGAGGTGCTACAGACACCAGAGAAGACATTCTCCTGTGCTTTGTGGAAGGGCCATAGTGAAGAAGGCTCCTCCCCTGGAGGTCCATAGTAGAGGATCCCACTCTGGAGCCAGTGGATACCCAAAGGAGGCTGTGAGCCTGTGGGAAGCCCCAGCAGGTGCAGGTATGAAGTAAACTCCAAACAGGGCAGATTTTCAGCAGCAGAGTTGTATGTATGTGTGAGTGTTTACTGAGGCTGTAAGCTAGAAGAAATTAAGGGCTGCTAGGGAGGTATGGGATACTCAGCAAAAGAAGCTGGATTGGCATTTGGCTGTGGTCCCTTCTCTTACTCTGATGGGAATTTTTGAAGGTACATGATGAAGGGTCCTGGGAAAATTTTTGTATGAAGGACTTGACGTATGTTGTGTACTAATCCAGATGAAGGTCAGTGATTGCTGGACAGTTTGGATAAAAATGGAAAGGCAGCCACCCTGGGTGATAAAGATGGAAAGATAGAACTCTGAATGGAAAAAGAGAGTCCTCTGAGTCCAGAATTCAGTGTGATTGTCTTACTGCCCTTGCTTGAAGTTGCTCTCAGAATGTTTGAACAGTTCTCATCCTGGCTGTTGCTAATGTCTCTTTTACTAAATATTCACATCTCTGGATGCACATCTCCATACCCTCTAGCTGTGTTCTGTGAGACAGCGTTATTACTCACATTAAAGAAAGGTCATGAGACAAAAACTCCAGAGGTCAATGCATTTGTTCTTGCTTTCTTTTATTTTCTTTATGTATTTTGAAGGGCAGTAGGATTTCACTTACAATGTTCTAAGTATAATAACCTCTGTAGACTCTATGTATCTGATATCTGCACCACTTACTACCAGAAAACCCACTCTATCTCTACAATAGTAAACTGGTACATTGTCCCATTGTTCTTAAATTGTAAAGAGGTATTGAAAGGGTTAAATACTTCCTGAAGAGGTAGTAATATTTGCACTTCCAAAAGGTCTTCCTGACCTATCTTATGCTACACTGATGAGATTGTCTGGTAAAGAGAGGTTAGTATTATCAGGCTCTTTTTTTTTTTTTTTTTTGCATGGACATTGAATGATACGTGATATTTCAGTTCTGCAATGCACAGAGGTTAATTTGCACAGGGTACTTTCTGCTTGAAAAGAACATGAGGAATGTGTAGATGTCACAAATAATTTGTCTATGAGAGGGTAATTTTTTGTTTCTGTCTCCATTTTTTGCAGTTGGATAATATGTTGGCAGAAATTTTAGAAATTTAAATGATCTTAAAATATGTTTTACATTGTCTTGGCAGCTGTGATTGACCTTAAGTAGTTTTATCTCATTAACAGACATTGCAGGCCAAACATAAAGATTTTTTTTCTTCCCTTTCACATTAGGCTGCTTTGGTTTTCTCTCAATGTATTCAACTTTTAGAAATGTTTATGTATTTTAACAGGTGTCTGCAAAAAAGAGTTTTAATAAATGACTTCTGACTCAGTAAATAACTGTTTCAACTTTGGCTCCTTTGTGACTTAAAAACAAGCACTTGTTTAGAAAATGTCTTCAGGAAGGATATATTTTGGGATTTATTATATGTTACAGATTTAATAATTTATTATTTATTCCCTTCACTTAAAAATTAATAATTAATATTTCAAAATATGTTAATTTTAGTAGTTACATTTAATTCTTTACTTAATTTTAGCAGTAATTTCAAGTCACTATAGTGAGATTTAGCCTTAGTACTCTCTGAACACAGCCCATAAATCAGGTTAAATGTTTGGGTCAGGGAATTTTAAAGCTGCTTTTAAATCCCAAACACTAGCAAAAAATTACATTTTATCTAAGGCAGCAGTAGCTTGTCACCCTCTGATAATTAATGACACAAGAGCAACAGCTTTAAACAACCACATATCAGGAATTTTTAAAGACATCTTCATATTAATAGCCAGAGATTTAAGACTTCTAAGTTGGGTTTATTTTTTTGTTTGTTTGTTTGTTTTTTTTCCTAGAAAGAATAGTATGCTTTATCTTTGCTTTATATTTTTCTAAACAGGAAACATTTTCCACACAATGTTTGTATAATTGATTCTTTCTTGTTAGTAGTAAAGTCTAGCACTTGTATTTTATTGGATTGTATCTTAGATTTTTAGGCCAGTTCTCCATTTTTTTCAGAATAATTCTGAATTCTAATTCCATCTTCTAACGCACTTGCTGGCTGAAAGCAACACCTTCTAGCCTGGGGTCCTCCTTCAAGCTTATAAAAGTACTGCCTATTCTCATTCAGCTCATTAACAGAAACATAAATGAGAGCATCTTACACCCTTTGGCTTTGTGTTCAAAGACAAGCAAAGAAATTGTCATTCCACCAAATCCTCCTGTTGTACAAATTGGATATTGAGCTGCAAGGCACATACTCTTCTGTGTGAGCAGTAGTCCTAAGTCAGCTGATACCCATATCTGCATACTACCAAACCAAGTTGTGTCAGACTAGGGCCCAGTTATTGTGCAGTCTCTGACTACAGGATGTAATTGTTTTTATCCATGCTGACTAGTAACCTTAATGATAATGCACAAATGCAATTTAGAAATTAGTGTGAAGCATGGACCACACCCAACAGGCATTTTATGGGATGCAGCTACCTTTTTTGGTGGTGAAATTTTCCCTGTATGTATTGCTAGTCATGTCATGTCACTCACTTACCCATGGGGTTACTGTCAGAGCCCTGGTCTTTAAGCTTTTATCCTTGCTGGCTCTTTTCAAAAAGAAAGTGCTAGGCTCCAGATGGGGCTAGAAATAACTGCTTGGAAGAGACTAAATGCTAAAAATTTTGTTTCCTTTCAGGCTGGAGTCACAAGAAAATGCAAAAGCAACTGGTGTGAGAGCCTAATGGCACATAAAGCTGTCAATATTCTTCCTTTGTAAGTAATAGAGAAGCTTTCATTCACATCAGATCAGTTACACAATTGAATGAAAACTATAGCTATGAAGTCATGTGCTTTGAGGCTTTTTTCACCCTGAAGTGGGACCATCATGCTGCAAATGTCACATGTGACACAAGGTTCTGCATTAAATTGGGAAGAACAGCTTCATATCTGAAGTCTACAATGTGCAGTGTTTGAAAGGAATAATCACTGTTCCTGAGAGTGGACTGGCTTTTAAAGAGAATCTATAAACTATGGACTTCAGTGGCACTGTGTGACATCAGTTCATACTGATTGAACATCATAAAGCACTGAACCTTAAATGCAACATATTTTTCATGTTAGTATTTTCTCACAAGTTATGCAAAGTAATAAAAAATATATTGCTGGTTCAATTTCTAATGAACCTCTGAATGTTGAAAATGTTTTCTGTGATGGAAATACCTTTGCACCTAGTGGGAAAAAAAAAGTGAAGACAGGTATTTAACAGTAGATTTTACCATGTCTACCAAAAGCAACTCTATTTATCTGTGTTTTTGGACACCACAAGTTAGTATTTATGTGTTACTGTTTAAGACAGTACTTGAGTGTCAGATATGAAATCCATATCCTCTGAACATGAAATATACTGTTAATATCCTCATTCTTTCCATAGGATTAAAAAAATTCTTTTTGTCCTGCAAGGGCAGCACATTGTGTGCAAAGTTCACAGACCTCAGGACCTCCACCAAAACTGAGCACTAATTAGCTCAAGGAGAAACATTTTTGCCTGTAATACCACAGGACTTATAAAATACCCCTGATTCTCAAGATTTTAGTAAGATTAGGTTATAATCCTAACATTTTATTTTATACTTTAGATTATTTTTGGTACAGATATAGAAGTCATGTTAATTCCTTGATAAATATGTAGAGCTAACTATGTATAGCTCAGATCTGTTTGGAAACACTTATATAAATTGTCTCTCAGGCAGCTCTCTGCTCTGAATGCACTTTGAGGGTGTTCGTCTGTCTTTGCATAGTCTAGATAATGTCAATACTCAGTTTGAAGATTTAGGTCATTGTATCCATTACCCTGCCATCTGATCGTGTTCACTAACCACACCTCTTTTAACACTTTTCTGTTGGGGTTCTGTTTTGTGTTTGGCTCACTCCCTCCACTCTCCAGCAGGATGGGGAAGGGAATGAAAAGGGTGAAAAAATTTACCAGTAGAAACAAAGACAGATTAATAGGCAAAAATAAAACTGCTCACAAAAGCAAAGCAGAACAATGGAATCATTCACCACTTTTTCATTTTTGATACATTTTTCTGGGTTGATTTGATTTTGGTTTTGTGGGAGGTTATTTGTTTGTTTTTGTGGCTTTTTTTTCTTTCTTTTTGGTAAGGTATGATTTGTTGAATTTTTAGGTTCTGTGACATGAAAGCAAGTATTCTTAAAACCTGTCTATAATTAGTTTCATACACATTTGTATCATGTCACAAAAAGTCACTAAGATTAATAATTTTTTTTATTTAGTTGAATTTTTGGTTAAATCCTACAAAATTGTAAAATTCATTGTAGGAAACATTGACTTTAATAGACTGGAAAATGGAGAATGTAAAAAAGTCTTGTTTACTACTTCTCCCAAAATTTTTCTACTTTTCCAGTTTCCAATTAAGCTGTGTTAAGATTAACATTAGCTTCTTTTGAACACTCCCAGTTTGCCATGAGCATTTGAAAGTATCCTTTCTGTGATTATAGGATTTATTTTCCATTAATATCCAGTTGTTTCTTCCTATTAAATGCTAATGCACATATTACATTTGGGAAGCTATTATAATCTGGTATGACATATAATATGTCTGTTATAGTTCCTCATTAGCCTGCTAATAACGCTACTTTGTCAAGCAGAAACTTGGTTTCTCTACTAGCAGAAACTAAGTTTAACAGACACATACTATTTTCTATAGAATCTCCCTAATGGAATGAGCTTCACCTTCAAGCACTCTAAAACCATGTTTTACTGCTTTTAAAATTCCTTATCATTTTTTTTTTTTAATTTCCTAAGTCATTCAGGATAATACTCTACTACAAGTAAATAATTTATACTTCAAAAGTAACATCTTCCAGTTTGACTTTAAAAGATACATAAAGTACAAGACATTTATTTTCCAAAGAGAGTTTCATCTATATAAGTGGAAGAAACCCCTGTAAACTGAGTACCCTTGGGAAGAACATCCCATTCCAAACTACAGAGTAATTCATCAAAAACTGAAAACACTGTTAGCAGATTCTGTCTTACATAGTTTCAGATGATGACTTCTTTCATAATTTCAAAACCATCCCCTACTTTACTAATCATATATTCAGAAACAAACTTACATACACCCAAAAAACTGAAATGGAACTAAACAATGCCAGAACACTCTTCTCACTTACTACAATAAGACTCCCTAAAACAAAAGCATTTAAATCTATAGGTCCTAAATTTGTTCTACCCAACCTGTGGTGTACCTCATTTGATGGAACAAATGTCCTTGTGAATGGAACATGGGTGCAATTAAATGAGTCCTGTGTGCTAAAATGAGCTCACTTAGGCAATTTGTAAAGGATGGAAATAGCCACTTAGCAGTAGGACAATATTTTTCATTCTGTTTCTGACTGCTCATTCCTGATCCCCTAAGGAGTCCTACAGACTACTGTCAAAAGATGAACACACAGAACCAATATTCTTAACTCTACTTGCAGCTAAAATGAATTGTCTTAATGAAGACATTGATTTAATGACCTGTACAGTTTTCCAGCTAGCCTGTACCTCTAATATTGATGCTAAAACTCCTTTTCTGCCTCTGCTTCATATGAGTTTACAGCTTCTTACCTTTCTGGTTTTAGTCAAGTAATTTATTTGATTAACATAATTTCATTTAACTTGGAACAGCTTCTTTTTTATTATTATTATTATTATTATTATTTCAGATCTGATGAGCACTGAGACACTCTTGAGCCGAAAATCTTGTGTCTCTGTTTTCCTCCATGTTTATTGTCCCAATAGAATATATTTATTCTTCTCAGAACTACTTTCAAGCTAAAGACTAATTTCTTGACAACAAAATGGGGAAGTAATGGCCAAAAATAACTGAAGGGTCCCATTATCAGAGGGCTCAGACCTTTTCTTTCTGCTAAAGGAAAGAAAAGAGAAAGGTTTATTCTTGAGTCAGGTTATTTTGTGTTATTTCTTGCCTACTTGACCTAATCAGAATGCCTAGTGGCAAGCACTATGAGCTGAGGCAGTAAGTTAAACAGCTGAAACCTTCTCTGTCTGGCAGTGTTCTATCCTCAGCAGGGTCTCCTGGTTTTATAGGCCTGGAGGGCAAGTTCCAACACTTGAAAAACAGTTCAATAGAATCTCTGGAGGCAACAAGTTAATGACCAAAGATTTTAATGGTCTACAACAATTGATGAGTGTAAATTTAAGCTCTGTGGGACTTAGCTGAGAGAAACTGGTGAAAATATACTGTATGAAGGTAGCTGTGTCAGAGATAATGTCCATTAGGCATTGCACTGTGTTTGAACTTGAAGAGTAAAGCAAGGCTGTGAAATCACAGTGTTCCTTAGGATGCAGCCAAGAATAGGAAATATTTATGGACCACTTAGGTAGCTTTAGATCAGATGATGCTGAAATGCATTTTTCAAATGGTTGCTGGAGGTGAGTTTGTCCCAGTGGAAATTTCAGACCAGCAATGTTAATCATTTTTGTGCGTTCCAACTGCAGTGTCCTTTCTGGTAAGGTACTGAAAGATGGTGATGAATCCATGAGTTATAATGCTGTGTTGGGTTTTTTTTTCACAGAAGCCATTCCTGTGATCTTCTCCTGCTACCAAAGTTTGTCCATGCAAAACCAGTACAAATTCCTGCAGATGTGAGCTGAAATCGTTGTGTTACTGTCAATAGGAAACAAAAGAGAGTGCAAAAGCTGCTAGTATGTCTCTCCCACTAAAACTATTATTAAAGGGTTAACCCTGATTGTGGTAGCTTGTCTAATTCCTCTACTTAGTCCCTTTGCAAATGATGTTTAGTTGCATACCTACATTTTCTGCTTTGAAGTGTAGAGTGTAAAATAAGGCTGTCCTTTCAATAGCATTCCAAATTCTCATTGGTTTACCTGTGCCTGCTCTTTGCATGGCAATACTGTTTATCAGAGAAGCCAATTATTATGGTATTTGAGATACTATTGCAGGCAGAGGCTTTTTCTTCCCTTTCTTTTTTTGTCTTTTTTTGAAAGACAAAAAAGCTTTAGTGGACTGAATGTATTACTGTTGCTGCACCTGTCAGAGTAATTTTTTGTTAAAGACACCATCATGAAGGTATACAAAACAGAGGGGGGAAAAAGTAAAGGGAGGAAGTTATTTCTGTCTTCCTGGAATTGAATGATACTTGCAGCTTTCGTCCTGCAGATTTGCAATCTTACATCCTGTTCTTTGCCATGCTGGCAAGATCAAATGAGACTATTAAAGACATTGTTTCCAGCTGCCTCTCCGGTCACAATCTCACAGCAATGCTGGAAATGCACAGTTAGGGATATCTAAACCAGGTAATTGTTGTAAAAGGAGGACTATCAAGAAGAAAACGTAAAAGAAAGAGATGAGTTTCACTGCACTTAATTGTGGTTTATTTTTTAAAAAGTTAAAACACTGACCTGCTGTCATAATGGATTTCAAGGGATACTATTCACAGTTGCCATGATAATAAAGCTTCTTTAGGGCCAGTTATCCTCTGTTGTAATTATAAATTAATGTCTCTAGTATTTTAAGGGAATTTTCCCATTCTCTTTAGTTTTCCCTAGGGTTACTTTGTTAATTTCATTTCAAACAACACTTAGAACACTACTGGGGGTTTTGGCAAACTCTGTGTCCATTTATCTTATTTTAAAATGTGATTGAAACATAACTGTTGGAAAAATGAGGGAACCTTGTTTTTGGTCTAGTCCAGCATCTCTGCTTGTAATTGCTACTGTCTTTCATAAGTAATTTCCATGGAAGTTTAAACTGACCAGCTTTGCATATTCATAAATAAAAGTTGTTGAGCGTGAGTGATCCCAATTAACTTTCATGCATTCTTTTTGTTTTCCCCAGGTGAAACTATTTGCAAATTCAAATTCCTTCCCTGGTAACATAGTAGCATCCACAGTACAGAAAAGAATAAAGACAGTGTTCTGGAAACAGTTGCTCAGCATAGCCTCTAGAAAGGGACATCCTACCACAATGAGCTGTTGGAATTCTCTGGAGGTGCCTCTAAGCACAAGAAGAAACGACAACCATTTGGCTTTTTTTTTTTTTTTTTAATTTTCCTGAAAATTATGAAGACTGGATAAAGTGAATGCAGAACTGTTAATTTTAAGATATATCAATAATTAATCTATTGTGAATTTGGGACACTTTTTGAAACAATAGGAGATCAGTTTCAGCTAAACAAAAGGAAGGTCATGAGGAAGGTCATGTTGATTAAAAACATACAGTAGAATAAAGCTTGCTTGATTTTGTTATTTCCTAAATGACTAAATGGTAAATAGTCCTCTTTCTTTTCTTTTTTTTTTTTTTTCTCTCTCTCTCCTCCCTGTATAAAGAATTTGCAAGTCTAGGCAAATCTGTTTGGCAGCAAGTGTTCAGTCATGCTTGTAATGATAGTTCTAATCACAATTCATGAGGTATCATGCATTCAGGTATGATTCATCCAACAAGAAAACTCTCTGAAAAGAAGCAGAAATAAATTAAATGGGGCCTGGTATTCTAAAGGTTGAAGAAATGAAAAGACTTGGGGTCATTTCCCTTCTATCCACAGCAGAGTTATTAGAGGAAACACACATGGAGCTTTGGGAGAGGGCCCATCAAGGGAGGCAGAGGAATGGAAACAGGTGAAGCAAGGACCTTTGATGCCATGTAACAGATTTTTCTCTATTTTGTCTGTTCATGCCAACCCTGCTTCCTCCTCCTGGCCCTAGATAGTTCATTAGGTATTGTTAAGTAAGGAACTAATGGTAGCAGAGATTGCACTGCTCGTGTACTGTACTTTCACTTTCTGTCTTGTGTTTTGTAAGATTATCAACCATTTGAAGTGAGGAGATTGTACTTTGTTTAATGTTCAGTAGGATATACTCTCACTCTTGCTTGGTCTATGGGTAAGAAGTATGGTGAGTTATTCAAATTGAATATTTGGCTTTTCCAGTAATTCCTAAGTATTGCACAATTTGAAAGACAGTATCTGTTTGATCACTGAACATCAGATATGTAACGCAGATTCCTGAGTTTATTAGATGCACAAATATACATGTTCTTGAGAAAGGTAAAATCAGTTTCCCTCGCTGAAATATTTAACTTCATGTACTGTGCTGGAGCTACTTCTGTTTCCCTTTACTAACAATACAGCAACATGCAGATGGATAGCTTCAGAGTCTCATACACACAGGCATAGAAAAAAGTTTTAGTGCTTGCAGAATGTTCCTTCTGTCCCTCATTCTGTACTGATGACAGGAGAAATTACGTTTTAGTTCTAGTCTTGCAGAATATCCCTTGTGCTATCTGCTTGGTCCATTGCTTTCCCTGCTGGAGCTCCTTTAGGCCTTTTAAATAATGTTCTTACAAGCAGAGAGAACAAATTTTAGGAGCTACTTGAGGAGCACAGTATTTCACACCTGATTAAAAATTTGGCTTTTTAGTTCATGTTGGTACAATGCTGCTAGAAAAAAATTGTGTCTTCTCCATTTTGGTATGCTTAATAATTAGTATCTTAAATAATATACCACACTGACAGCCAATAGATTTGCTAAGTCATTAAATGATATGAAAAGTTTTCAATATTTTTGCTTCTTCTAAAAAGAGGATGATCCTTTTAATTTAATTTTTTTCATGGTACATGGTATTTTCCTTTTTCTTTTTTTCTTTAACAAAATCTCTGTATGAGCACTTTTGAAATGCACATGTTTTTGTAAATAATAGAAAAGCAAGACACTTCAATACAAAGCTGTGTTTTAGTTGAAGATTAAAATCCTTTTGTAATTATAGTACTTAGATTTCCAGAAAAACATCAAAATAATTTAAAAATAACACATCTATACTTGTTTTAAAATGATGCCTTCTAAACAACATGAAATCTTTCAGGAAGATATTTCTCTAATATCAAAAAAAACAGTGGACTGGAGGATATTTTTCTTGACTATAAAAAAATTGTATATGTGTAAACAATAACCTAATTTCACAAAAAAAAAAAAAAAAAGGAAAGGGACATACAAAGTTATTGAGCTGTTCATTACAGAACATCTCTAAAGCAAAGTCCCGCTTGTTTCCCTCTTAATTTTTCTAATTTGCTTCACCCAAAATAGTGAAACTAGACAAACTTATTCCTGGTACAATTGCACTAAATTCCATACTAAAATCAGAAATAATTAGTTTGACTGTGTATGGATAGACTAAACTCCAAAAATCTCTTCTGAAGGAAAAATACAACCAGCTTCATGCTATATTAGAAGTACAATACATTATTTTTTAATCTTAAAAAAACCCACATCTTGGGCATATATAAACAATTTTAGCTGTTTTCTTCTTCCATCTTGATGTGTAACTTTTGTCGCAGGAACCTTTTCAGAGGGAAAACTTTTCCAACACATCACAGCATCAAAATATTTTTTAAAAATGTTGCATTTAACTGACAGCTCTGGGGTACTCTATAAAGAACAGTTTAATACCTTCTTTGCTGTATGTATATAGGGACAAGTATCAGTCATCTGGGTAAGCTTTGTTAGACCACAGACTTGTCTCTGAAGAAGAATTTTAGAAGATTGTGTATTTGAAGTCAGAGCAGTTATATATGTAGAAACTTTGGTATTACAAAGAGATTCTATGTCTAAAATGAATTAGTTTCAAAACAAAAAATAATAGGGGTGGTATATTTTATTGGAGTATTTTTCCTGGGTCAAGTAAACACCCCCAGATATATAATTTCATGAGTAAAAATATTTATTTACTATAGAATTGGAATTCTCTTAGAAGAATCATCATGAGTGTCTTCTGAAGCAAAACATACTTTGTTGAGAGACTGACGAGCTATTCTGTGTCAGTCTACTTTAGCTATCATTGAATTATGAAGATGAGAAGGCTGTCTCAAAACTAGACAGGTGTCTGTCAAGAACTTAGTCTCCATCAAAATATGATAACAGGCACTTCAAAAATAACATTCTAGCAGGCTTGGTGAAGGAGAAATAAGAAAACATAATTATCCTCTATTATCTTTGATTTTCTTCTAGTAAAGAGGGTTAAATTTATCCCACCTAGCTGAAGGAAATAAATGATGACCTGACTGCCAAAACTTCATTGGAATCACTGGCAAAATAAAGCCATTTTAAAGAGATTGATTTACATCTGAAGTCAATTCAGTTTTAGGGTGCTTTTTGCATGCATTTGCCACTTTTAGATGAACTGCAGAGGGTCTCAAGGTTTATCTGGATTTAAAAGCAGAATGAGACTATTTTCTCCCTGCATATTAAGACATGCTTTCAATGGGGCATTTCTTGCCCTTCAAATTTCTCTTCAGAAGCCCAGAAGCATTATGAAGGGAGATTCCTGGCTCTGCAGGAGAAGAAAGGTGATGTGACCCTGCTGATAGCACTCTATTCAGGGGAGTATCTTTATATCCCAGAGTGTGAACTTGAGTACGGTCCTGTGCTGCTCTCAGCTGAAATGTTGAGCAGTGCTTGTGGCTTAGCCTTTGGATTATCCACCAGTAACTATGCAGAAAACAAGATTATGCAAATTCAACAGATTTTAAGATTCACTGGAGAGAGTTGTAGTTCTGAAGTATTACACAGTTGATTCAATACATATAAACTTAAAAAATAGTACCTGGAAAAAAAATCTGCCCCTCTGTACTGAAGATGCAAGGGGCGTTGATTCCTTTGCCTAATTGGAATTGACAGGTGACACTGGAGATAGAAAATTTGCAGTATCTATCCTGGTTGCTGCTAGTCCAGATGTGGGGGCCCAGGTCACACCTTGGTCCTGTGCCTTATCTGCTGATTCCTATGTCTTGTATACCCTAAAGCATGTCAGATGTGATGACATTGCCTATATTTAAGTAATACAATTGTGCCCAAGTGTCTGGTCTGCTGCATATATTGCCTTTGACACTAACTGAATCTTAAACACCTGCCCCACATGTAGATAACTGTATTTCTTGCTGAATGCTGAATCCAATTTTTTGTACTGAAGAAAAGATAAATAATTCTGTGTAAGCTAATTAAGAACACCATAAGCATGTTGGTAAACAGTCTGTAGACAGACAGGTTGGGCAAACTGAATTTTCCATAAATCTGGCCTAATTGAATAGAAGCAAAGACATTCCCTTTTCTGATTAGCAAGGGACATTTGGAAAGAAAGGGTGGGATTGATAATACAGCAACATTTTCAAAAGATCCAGAACATTATATATTGTATATTTTTTGTATTGTCTTTATAGTCCAAAATTTTTGTATTGCCTTTATAGTCTAAAAAAGTTTATATTATCAAAATTATTCTGATTTTTAATAATTAATATTTCAACAGGTATTCCTAACAGAATAGTTGGACTGTGATGTTGAGATCTATATTTCAGACATCTTCATTCAGCTGGCTTTATTTAAAGGACTTAATGGACAACACTATTTTAATAGGAATGATCAAAAAGCTACTATATTTTAGCAATATTTATGAAGACATTAATACTGCAGCCCTTCTTTCCTTTCTCAGTATACTTGAAGGAATTTTAAAGGACTACTCAGTTTCATAAAAGAGAAAAAACCCATGACAATAAAGTCCAAATCTTCACTATTTCTAGTCTAATTTATTTTTTATGAATTCAAATGATGTGTGAAATAGAATACAGACTGTCTTGAAAAGGTGAAGTTATGAACTATAACTATGAAAGCAGAAAAAGCAACCAGCTTCCAAAGAAGTTTCAGGGAAATATCTGAAATATCAATCTGTTTTCCTTGCAGATTCAGTATTAGACTTTGAATAGGTTGAGATTTGTAGATTCCTAGAAGCTGTGGGGAGAAGTAATGCTTAATGGTCTGATAAAGATTCACATTGTAACTACTCAAAACTTTTTTGTTGTTAGTTTTCCTTGCTCCTATAAAATAGCTTTTATGGAAGAAGCCCTCTATAAATGAAGAGGAATTCATAGAGAAAATGGGATCTGCCTTCAGGGGAGAGTTCACAAACCAGGTCACTGATGCTTATTAAAGTTTACTGGAACAGTGCTATTAACTAAATCAATATTCACTCTTCATTAATACAATGTGCACCTCCACAGCAATTGTTTGTCTCTGGGCGTATTGATTTGTGACCACTTGACCCCTATTTTTTTCTGTGTTTCTCTATGATAGGAATATTTATGCCTCTCATAGTCCATTGCTTTGTAGTTAGAAAAACACAAATGCAGTGAAAATATATGGTTTGGTGGCTACAAGACACACACTATCACCTTATTCCACTCAGTCAGGAGTCCCCTGTAATACTTACTGCTGGTTATAAACAGGAATCTCAGTCTCTCTGAAAACCATTGCTGGGAACACTTCAGCAGTTTTATAAATCTAATATGTTTTATTAGAAGATGAAACAGTAACTTACATTCCAAGCATTTATATTATTGGTAAATCTGTCATCCCTGGGTTGCTGTAAACAGCCATTACTGAGGATAATAGGCAAGTTATATGCATTCTGTTTAGTTACCGGTACCATGAGCTCTCCTCAATTCACCATTTGATTTCCTCAATGTATCAAGGTAATTCAAACCAGGCTCTCAGTGTGAGTGTATTTGTGCAAGAGAAGGGATGAATGGACCACAAGAGTGGAGTCAAAGAATTGTCAAGTTTTTTATGAGAAGGAAAGAAAAAGAAACCATGTATGATCCTTGTGTAGCCTCTGTACCCTAACAAGCCTTAAATTTCCAAAGGTAAAAGAAACAAAAACCACAGGTTTTTGGGTTTTTTTTTAGGCCATACTCATTTATGCCAGTATGTGTTTTGAACAAATGTGGGAATGGTTAGGGGTGAATGGATTATGAGCTCTCTATTAGAAAACAACACAGCATGGCATGTGTCTTCCAGCAAAACCAGGTTCGGCTGTGCTGGGTGTAATTGTCAAAAGCTGTCAAAGGGTAAGGTGGAAGGAAGCGAAATGTGCATGCTGGGCTCTCTTGCAGCTTCCTTGATCTCTGTGTGATGTACAATTTTTGACAAGCCTGTTTAAAAAGGGTTGATTTTTGACTGAGAAAGCAGATGTACAGGTACCCCTCAGAGGGAGAACAGCAGAGACTGACTAGGAAAAAATGAAGAAAGATGGCAAAGCCTGTTACTTGAGGAATACATTCCAGATGGACATACAGAGTAGAAAGTGCAGTTTGCTCTGAGGCTAGCTCTGGCTAGCACAAATATTTAGTGCAGATATAAGCAAAGTCATAAGAAAAATTGGACAGCAAATGATGCAAATATTAGTATTTTGCTTGTTGCCTTTACCATTTAATTTTTTTTTTTGTTTTTAGATTTTGGGTTGTTTTGGGGGTTTCTTGGCTGTTTACTTCTGAACTGATCTAAGATAAATATGGCCACATTCTCTCTTTCTTATTGGAACAATGTGGTTGACATGACCTGTGTGACAAACTTAGACTTTCTAATGAAAGAGAGCAGGAAGGATGGCCTTAATGTGCCACAATAGAAAGTGATGACATCCCTTTTATTTTTGAGACTGCACATGCTGCTGAATATTGAGGATATTATGAATCTGCTTGCTTTATATATCTATGGGCAGGAAATATTGAAAGTGTATTGGAATCTTATAATTTTATTTCTTCTAATCTTGAGGACTTCTGCTGTGCTTTTGTTTTCTCTAAAATGAATTGAACTACTTCTGTGTGGTTTTTTATCATGGCTGATAGAAGTGTTTTTATACTGAAGAATAAATCAATTAGGATTTGTATGTATGAAATAAATATTCTGAGTTTAAGAACACTCCTCATAACAGTTTTATTATCACTGCTGACATGCCATGGAATATTTTGGAAGCTCCAATCTTCTAAAGATTTTTGCCCAAGTAACACGGGATGTGTTTATAAAAAACCTTGTTCAGTTTTTTTTAAATTTTAGGTAAAACTGGAAGCATAATGGAAAAAGGCATGTTTATTTCAAGATAAGGTGAACCTTCCCTTTGACTGAAGGTGAGAGACAACAGTTGGATAAATAAATCACCATTCTCACTCAACGTATGAATATGTGACCAAGGGTAGGTTGGCATTCTTACATAACAGCCTAATAACTCTGAAGACATGTGCTAAACACCTTTAAAACCTTTCTCAGAGGTAAATACCTCTGACACACTATTGAAGAGAGATCAGTTGTAAGGCTCCCATTAGCCTAATTTAGTGTTATGGTTAAATTCCCACAAGCGACTTAGAAAACTTACTCTGCAAAACTGAATTATTTTGGGTTGTCTAACCATGAGAAGAACTACTCACCAAGGAATTCTGCAAACATAATAATTGGAGCATTAATTTAGTTGTCTCCTTGAACCAATAAATTGTTTCCTATTTGCACATACTATGATTAGCTATACACTGATTCTTCCACTGATTCTTTTCCCCTGAATTATTAGGCATTTATCTTCCAAAATTCAAATCCCCAATTATAATGTTAAATTGATTTAAAGAACTTTTATGCATCTATTTACTTCTGTTTAAAGCTCCCTGTTGAAACACAAAACAAACATTTTACTATAGCCCCAAAAAGGGCAATGGCAAAAAACTCCTAAGGTTTGTTTCCGCACATGCTTCCTGCTAACCTTCTTTAGCTGAATTTTTTGCTTATACCTTGCTAATGTGTTGCTGAAAAGGAAAAAAAAAAATTTGGAAGACTGGAAGATGCTTATCACCTTACTACTTCATGTCCATAACTCAAAAATTTTCCAAGGATACCTGGACACTTCTGTATTTGTTCTCAACTCAGTAGAAGCAGAGATCCTGTGTTGGAAGACTATTCCAATATAAAATAATTTCTCTACTTTATGTTCCAAAAACACCAAGAAATTCTTTTTTTTAACGTAAATTTTTTGCTTTGCAGTTTATGATAACCTTCAAGATTTAAAGAGTTTGTGTTTATCTGCTTATCTGTTTATTCACAGATTTAATTTGAAATTATTTTCTTCTTTGATAACTCTATGAATAATACAAATTCCAGGAGTTAATTTGCTATATATTTCTGTGAATATGGAGCAGAGTACTTTATTATCTATCTTGTCAGGGTTAAACCAATGCATGAATATAGTTAGCAGCTGCTTAAAAACCGTTAATTTTTAAGCAACTATAATTCCATTAATCTTTCAACATTTGCCTTACTTTAATTTTTCAAGCAAAAGCTAACCTCAAAATTGTTTTTGAGGCTTGTAGCAAAATATTGTACTGCTTTTCTGTTGATATCATTTTTCTAGGGCATGTATTCCTGTTCAGAGAAGGAAATAACAATTGGTGATCCGATGACACCTGAAACTTGCAGTCTTAGCTCAGATCTGTTTATTTAAAAAATAAACCCCTTCTATTGCAGTTGTGCTTAGTGGCCTAGTTTCATCACAAAAGGTAAAAATAAGGCTTTAGCAGACTTTAAATGAAAATGTATTCCTTAGCAGAAATTAAAGAATCTGGATACCAACAGTGCAATATTGTTTAGAAATTAAAGGATTTTACTTACGCAGAACAAGAATGATTACATTTTTTATTGATTTTTCTTAATCAGGTCAGCATTCTGTTTCAGCCACTAATGAATGGCACTTCAATTAAAAAATATGTAATGGAATAAAATCACCGAAGCTATGATTATGACAATTGTACTGTCACTGATAAACTCAGTGTTTCTTCGACATTAACTTTTCCCCAAATGCTAATAGAATTCTATATAGCTTATCTTCTCATTACATCCTGTCAGAAGAGTAATTTCATTGACAAACAATAAAAAAAATTTCACTAATGAAAACAGAAGGGAGCATGTTGAGAGAAAAGAAGTATATAATCCTTGACAGTTTAACTTCATGAAAATGTAGTTGATTATAGGCTTTACAGTAATGGGGTTTAATTTCTATCTTTCTTAAGCAGATTTGTATACACTTTAAACATACATTCTTTTACATTGAATTTGTTCTTTATTACTAAGCTTGTGGTTCTTTTGGACAGCAAAGAAAACTAAGACAAAAAATATTGAGTCACTGACACCTTGGAGTATTTAGAAGACAAAAATGAATGTAGCAGTGAACATCTAACAGGGTAATTTGAATGTATAAAGAAAGGTTTATGTCACTCATGTGCAAACTTGTAGCTTTGAGGTAAAAAGAAAAATATAATCTCTATTTGCTTTTAAGGTTTGTATGAGCTTTGGAAACCTTTCCAAATGAGCTTTCAAGACAGCTTCCTTGGAATAATTTGAAACCAACTTCAGAAATCACTGCATCTTTTCTTACTATAACACTGTACGCTGTGTGCTTTATGCAAAAATAGAATGAAAAAGCAGAAATTCTGTAAGTTAGTTCAGCCCCTGCAAGTTGTAACTTCAATGAGAAAAGTCTAGCTGATGGGCAAGAAAATACTATTTTAAATAATCTTTTTGCCTTTCTTAAGTCTCTTAAACTGCTGAAGAGTAGCACATTTCTCATCATACCATCTACTATGGTCAAAACTGTTATATAACCCCTGGCCTGGAGATTTTTTTGTAGTTCTAGACTTGATGCACTGACTATAGCACTTGAGATTTCCTCCTGGTAAGAAGGCATCTCAAGTGATTGGAACATTTGCCAAGTTTCAAATTTTAAGCCCGGTGGACTTAGAGCTTTTCAAATATACAAACCAAAGCCATGTTGTGGCTTGAGCACTGTCCTGTTCTATGTACTTACTACTGACATGTCCCTGATGCAGAACTGACCACTGCTGGCCAGTTTTAGATGAAGTTGTCTCTAGGAGCCTGGTTAGGGGGTCCCAAGGGCCAGTAGTTTTCATGTGTACAGAGATCTTTTTTTGAGAAAGCCAGAGAATTTAGCTGTACAAATAACTGTTGATCATATATGGCTTTTTTCCTCACCATCTGTGAATTATATGCCTAATTTTATTGGCTAGAGACAGTTAGAAGATCAGACAGAAATCAGGTGAGTTACAGGTTAGAAATATTACCATTGTTGTACAATGTTTTTCCTGAAAGAAAAATATTGCAAGAACCCAGCTTGTGAAACAGTATTAAATTTGCATGTGGTATTTTCAAAAAACACCAGAAACTGTGATGAAAAGGGCTTGAAGAGGTTATCTACTTTAGGCAAGATCAGCTGTGTCATACCCTACAGTTTTCTATTTTACTGACAGAAATCTTTTTAATGAGTCTACAAGATCTCTGGGCACCACATTCTAGTATTACACCATCCTAAAACTTACAAAGAATCTAAAGTGTATCTCGCTTGCTGCAGGGTTAGGTTCATTATCTATGTATCATCTATCTATCTATCTATCATAAATACATCTTCCATCAGTCTTTCTTTATCTAAATTAAACAGGACTCCTTCAGACATTTCTAAGAAACAAAATTTTCAAGATAATTCTTGTAGCTATATGGTGGTGTTTGTCCATCTGCTTTACACCTTTCCTCAAATACTGTGCAAAGTTGCCCAGTTTTCTAGCTCAGGAATAATATGTATTGAAGACGACAACCAGGTCTCATAGAGGGTGTTGCAACCCTACAATATCATCTGGTATTTGTTCCGATTGTCACTTACTGTAACCCTAACTAAGTCACATTAGAATCTAGTCAGCTGTTCCCTGCTTTACATTTGTGTATATATCTGATGCTAGGTTCAGCACACCAAGTATTTACCATTTAATTTTATAAATTCTTAGTTTTCTCTATTAAGTGCAAAGGCATTTTTACTATGTCTCTGTAGTGTTGTGTAAAGAAGGTGGTAGTGTCCAGATGCCACCACAGCATACTCAGAAGAAAAATACCTCTTTATCTGCAATTTAAAAAAAATTGTCTTAAACACAAGACTGTCTTTTGCCAAATGTGTTACTTCCTAATGCTACTTTTTCTAAGAACTGTGTGAGTTTTTTATTAATGGAGTGTGCTGCACAAGATTTAAAAGGTATGACTGTTGCCCTGTTCCTGGATGAATTACAATTAAATACTCATACTATATGTAAAATCTTAAGTATTGTGCCTCTCATTTCTGTTGCAGTTGTCACAGTTTTCAGAATGATTTGTGAACATAAAATACATGTGCAACTTGCTTATTCTTACTGCAATGAATAAAATAAATATTTTTAACATTTTTACTGTTTATATATGATTACTTATGAACGTTGCTAAGTATATGAATAATGCTGTCCTCATGTAAGGAATGTTTGGTGCTCCTAGCACTTACTGGCAAGGGTGAAGTGTTGGATTATTTGGTGTGTCTTTCCCCCTGAATGTTAAATAAACTATATAAGGATTAATGGCTCTGTAAGTTGTATATATCTGTTTCTAGTTCACCTGCATCTCAGTGCATCAGTATGCAGTACAATACTGTAATTATGGAATTCAAAAATAATTATATGCTTTGGCCTAAATATAATGTATATTTAAGTATGGAGATTGGGAATTGTTACAGTCTGTTGTTTCAAACATTTATAATCACTATGGTAAGCAATTAGCTTGCTTCTATTTACACTTTCAGAATTCTTACTGCTGTGAATGAGAAATGAGCTCCACTTGACATTGGAGGACATGCTGCATAGGCTAAAGGTCCTCTTACTGTTAAGAAGGTCATAACAAGTCATTGTATGTTGGTCTAATAATCTGTATCACTTTTGTAATTGGTACTTGCAAAGTTTAATCATAATTGTGCATAGAGATTCACAAAAAAAACTTTGAAGGGTGACTGTGGTCTAGAAATAATATGTATATAATCCACCCATCTACTTTGGTTTATGCTCTCATCTCTTGACCTGAAAAATGAAATGGTAGAAAGGTACACTTTATTAAATTAAAACCCTAGTAATTTTATTTTATATACTTTTAAGAATTGTGCTTAAATTACTATCAACAGTTATGTTAGGTCAATACCCAGAGACTCTTAAGATCTGACCTTGTTTATGTTAAGTATGTAGCAATGTGTTTAAATACCTTTCTAAAATCTTGGTAAAATGCTTAATTATTATAATTTTAAGGGCCATTGATAATTACATTGACATAAATAACTGCTGAAAGTAGTTTACTTTTAATAGTGCTTATACTGAATGTCGAGTGTCAAATAATAAATGACTGTACACTAAATGACATAAGAAAATTTATTTTTATTATATTTCTGAATCATCTAAGGGGGAAAATTCATGTAGAGGGCTGCTGAATATCCTCCCTTTACATACTAGTCAAAATATGAACTTCCATGTGCATTTCCTAGCTGAAGTATATATGCTTTGTAAGGAAGTGTTTGATACTTGCATCTTGAAAACACATTTCCATGTGATTAGATTCTGTTTACAGAGTAGCTTTCAGAAAAAAAGACAGGCACAGTGAACAGGCAGTTCACTTTGGGGAACTTGCAATTTAATCTATTGTCAGTTAAAACAAAATCTTAATTACTGATTTGTGAATTGAGAGAAAACTTAAAAAACAACACAAAAAGACCAGAAAGATAACAAATATTTATGGAACACCTTTCCTTCCCTCCCTCATGCTCAGCTTTAGCCACAAGCTCCTTTCACAGTGGCACCTTTCTGCAGAGATGCCATGGGCTCCCTTCCTGCAGAGTTTTGGGATATGATGGGCAGCTCTGGATGGAACCAGTGATGCCCAGCACAGGCAGGTTATGGACACCCCCAGACAGAGCAACCAAACCCTGCTATTTGTGCCTGGTTTAGTGTTTACATTCTTTTGATCTGTATAATAGATTCAAAAAGTTTCACATGGCAGTCTTGAAATTTTGTGTGGTCTAAAATGCACTTCTTTTGATAGCTATGGACATTCCTTCACATTCTATAGTTTTTATATGGAATGAAGCACCCTACAGATAATTTTCTAGTTAGGAGGAGAGGAATGTATTAATGTGTTGTTGTGGTTTCTCATATGGTAATTCATGGTAAGCTTGAAGAAGGTTTGGGGAACCTCAAGAATTCCTATAATGTGTCATGGTCCAGGCTTGACTCTAAACTGATTTAGAAAGTGCAGATAGGCAGAAACTTTGGCTTAGTGTGAAGTTGGATTTACTCAAGCTAATATTTGGCATAGACCTTCCACAGTGCTATACAGCTTCTCATTTTCCACATTCTTGGTGGAATGGAGAGAATGCTTTGGGTTAGAAGGGATTCTAAACATAATCTAGAAGGAAGGGAGCTCTATATGTCAACATTTTCCTAAGCAAAATCAGTTATAGGTTTACAGGAAGTTCTCTCCCTTCATTTTCACTGTATCAGGCAATCTAGCCATGCTGCATGGGAGGACATATATTTAGCATGATCTAAACTCAGACACTTGGGTATCCTATTTTCAAAGAATGTCTATTTCTCACCTTACTCATCAGCAGTGAGTTCACTTCTTCTGGGACTTGACCTTAAATTTTTACCACCTGTCTAGAAGAAATGGGAATACGTAATTTCCTAAATCTGCATGGAGGGTGGTAGAATGGGAAGATGTTATTCTGGTGTGAAAAACATGTGCAAGAAACCAAGCAAGAAGCCTTTAAATTATAACTGTTATCTCTTCATGTTTGTTAAATTCCGGTGAAGGCTTGCCTCTCTCATGCTGCTGACAAGTTGTATTTATTTCATTTCATAAGCAGGTCCTTTGCCTGAAGAAAGCTGAAAACATAAGCACAGCACCTGCTGAAGAAATTAAATAAACACGCTATAATAATCTGAACTTGTGAGTCAAGCTCTTTTACTTACTTTTGATTTCCATCAGCAACTTGCAGGCTTTAAAATTGAATTTCAGTTTGCAAAGCTACTTCTCTTAATGGATTGCTCATCCTGGCAAGCACTGCACTCAAAGTATTGCATCCAATATAAAACTGTAATGACCTTAAACTGCATGTGAGGAATCTTTTTATTATACATAAAAACCTTTTCAGAAGTTTTTATTGCCTGTGGCTGAGTAGTCTCCTGTTCTATGTTTTCTGACAGGATACAGGGAATCATAGTGGGTAAATTTTCTGGATGGTGAGGCTAAATTCTGCATTAAATAGGCAAAGTTATTTATTTATTTATTTACTGTTGCCAACACACTCTAACTCATTGCAAGCATTTCAAAAAGGAGTTTTAACAGCACAGAAACAGCTGTACATCTAAATGGGAACTTGGAATGTCTATAAAATATCCTCCATAGGTACTTTGCTAAGCAATTTCCATGCTACAGTGAGGGTGACGACAGATTTTGTTAACAGGGACAGGTAACTGTGGGAACACACCTGAAGGCTTTCTTCACCTATATGTAGGTTCCTACAAAGATGTTCAGAAACAGTGCATGTCAAACTCAGCCAAAGCAGACATACAGTTGCTAGGATTAGTGCAGTCTGGTGTTTTGAAGTGCAGCTTGTACTGGCTTTGATCATATATATTTGTCAGAGCTGCCAGGTACCACTTTATAACAAAGTCTGGATTGCCCAGAAGAAGTTCAAAATTAAACCATCAATGGGTTATTCTTTCATATGTTTTAAGTCACCTGAAATAATCTTGATCCAAGATAGCCAGACAGCTTTTCTTTATAATTTAAGAAAATAGGTGCCTTTATAAAATAATTTGTCTCATCAGCTTTTCATTGCATCTTTGAGAGAGGTGAGCTGTTCTCTGTTGGTATCTATTTATTCTTATTTACTTTAAATAGACTTTCTACAAGACAGTAAGAAACCTGAAAATCTTGATGTGGACCCCTATGCTAACTGAAATTATGTTAATTGATGATAACAGAATTGAAATTATTTCAATTTGACAACTGCTCTTCTGCAAACAGGATGTCTGTAGGATAGGACAGATATGAAATCAATGAATCTCAATGTGAGCTGAAAATGTAAGAATTTTGGCACTTTTTTCTTAAATTTGGCTACAAATGTGGACTGGGGAACTTTCTCAGTCGAACACATCAGGCATTAGGGCTATGTCTTCTGCTTAAATATGGAAGAAGTATGTAAGTCTGACCTGTAACACACTATGGGATGACCACCTGCATATAAGGTGTAGAAGTGTTACCCACAAAACATCTATTGTTTTGTGCAGCCCTCATTTAGAAGTGTGTGAGCTGAAAGTGGTTTTGCAGGCAAGTTAAGGAAAGAAAGGTTTTCGCATACTTAGCTGTGTTCTGGATAATGAATGCCCAGCTTTATCAAGACCCATGTAGGCGTCATTGGTTATAACTATTTAAGTTTAAGTGTTCAGTAAGTTTTTTTTGTTGTTGTTTTTTTTTGGTGGGTTTTCTCCCCCTCTTTACTGGTGGAAACATGGATATCTGAGGAACTTCTATTCATCCTGGGCTGCTGCATTTTAGCTCTGACACCATGTAGTTATCTTAATTTACACTTAGGAAGTAATGGGTCTGTGTTTCTTCGTGATTGTGATCAATATAAGCGACTAATATTGTTGCCTAGATTTAGCATAATAAAAAATAAACCTTAAAAACCCAGCCTTTTGTAAAATTGCCCTTAGTATTGCTTGCCTTGTAATGCCATTAACAATCCTTTAGTTTCAGAGAAAATGACTATATTCATTTCTCTGAAGTATGTGAATTCTTTGCTTGTTTTTGGAGTCCACCTGCAGAAAAGAAGAAAATGCTGGATGTTTCTTTTTACTGCTCTAGTCCCAATTTATAAAGCTTAAGTATGTCTATATTTCAAACTAGATTCTTATCCATGTAATAGACTTTCAAATGAATTACACTTCAAATAAAAGTGAAGAATGAGCATAGGTGGTTATAAATGAGAAATCAAAATATGCAAATAATGTTTGGTATGAAATAACGGATTATACTGACAAACTGTACTTAACAGGCCTATAATTTATAATCATGGTATAGATTAATGAAAAGTAGTAATGGTTGGATTTATTTTTCTTCCTTTGGAATGGAACTGCTTTTCTAATCTCTCTTGCCTATGTTAGATACTTGAAGGTAGGATAGTGTATATGAATCCTGAAGTAATAAAATGAACAGTATTTCACAAACATTTTAAACTCAAGTGAGGGGTGTCTATTAGGCTTGTGCCATGGCCTACAAGGCTGTGAATGGTTGTGTCTGCTTATTATAACAGGTAGTAGTTAATGAGGGACAAAGGAGACAGGGAGTTTCAGGATCAGTATATTCTCTTCAAGGTGGACTGGGGCAACAACTACACTGCTCAATTGGCATTGCAAGGCAGGACAATCAAAGCAATTTTCCCTGCCAGCTCTGTAGCTCAGTTCCTGTTACAACTCATAGAGTGAATAAGATTATGGTACCTCTTTGGAGGGGGGAAGGACCTTTTATTGTTTTTAATTATATCTCTTCTTCCCTTTTTGTTTTTGTTTGAAAAAATTCACAGGGGCAGACACAAAAGGCCCTTTAAACACAAACACATGTCATGACGTTCAACTGGATTAATTATTATAGATGTTAGATTCTATAATATTCCGCTTTATGTATTTTTATATAAAGACTTCATAATAAATAGTTGCAGAAAATATTCCTTTCTCATTGTGTTAGAACAACAACACCAAAGTAATTTTTTATGATCTTGAATATCAAGCATAAATTTTCATTTTATGTTGGCAGAATAACATGCTGAGGTATAAAGCTAATATTAAAAATAACATGTATTTTTTCTTAGTGGAATGTGATACATGACTGTACAACTTCCGATTGTGAGAGGAATGTAGTGAAATTTTTTCCTTAGAAAATCCTTTGTTCAAATTACTTAAAAAATATTTTTATTAATGAGTGTGGGCTGGAATTGCTATAGAAAACACCAGAACTGAACGAATGCAACAAAACTGAACAAATGCAAAATATCCCACCATGAAATATGCAAATGCAAATGCAAAAAAAAAAAAAGTTTACACTGTATTATCTTTCAGCTTTTAATATTTTTAAACATTTACTGCAATCCACTCAAAATAATATGATTCATTGATGATTCATTGAATCAAACCACTAGTTTGAATTTGAAAACATTGTTTTGAAAAACTGAAATATTATTTTTCATCGGACTTGTAGAAAAATGTTCTGCAAACAGACATTATTTACAAAATATCTATTTTCATGAAACACTATCTTTGTCACAGGAAAACACTCCACTTTGAATACTTGTGTCAAACTCTAGCATCAGCAGGAACGGAGTGGAGTGAGTCAAATGGCTGTTCTGCTGTCTGGAAAAAAGAGTGATATAAAAAAAAAAAGTATAAAAAATGGAATTCAAAAAAAAAAAAAAGAGTATAAAAAATGGAATTCAAATGTGATAAAAGTGTAGAGATACTTTTGGGTTTCCTATTCTTCCTTGTGCTGAATACATTAATAGCCCTTTTCACATTTTAAAATTCAGAAAATAGAGAAGTTTTCATCAGTAAATCTGGACAAACCTTAATGTTTTAAGCAACATTTTAAGAGAGAACAAAAGCAAAACATATACAATGATGTAAGATGGTATTTACCTTTACCCATATGAGAAATTTTTATAAGAGAAAGCCCATTTATAACCATTAAATTTTTCATCCAGACTGCTGACACAACAGGGACAATGTGGTTTTTACATACTTTTACTTCCTCCAGTTTAATGAAGAGGAATTGCAAGATGGCTGCATCCCTGAAGTAATTCTTCAGCAGAGGTAAGGCTAGAATAGCCAGCAACCCTAATGAGGAAAAATGAAAGGGCATCATCACTTAATTCATCTCATTATTAGCTCTTAAAATGGAGATAAATGAGGCAGAGATAAAAAAAGGAGAGCATGAGACAGGCATGCATTTCATTTCTGAGTGGTTACTGTGTAGAAGCAGGAGCATGTCTAAGCTGAGTTGTGAGTGAGAATTCTGGAGTTCCATTATCTGCTGGCAGAGATGTTGGCACAGTTGTTGCACTGATGGCAGGTGGGCACCACCAGGAATGTGATTGCTTTAATTGTACCTTGTCTGATCGTGCTCAACGTAATTTCAGATTTCTACCAAAAATTTAAAGTGCAGTTGAAAGATCAGCTGTGCCAAGTTGCCTGCCAGGAACCTTTCAAATAGCAGCATCTTGTGAGCAGGTTCTGTGGGAAACATTTAATGCAGAGCTGAAATCTCTGTGCCCAAAATCAGGCCAAACCATCCCTGTCCTACACACGCACACACAAAGAGGCCTCATAAGCCATGTTTTACTGAAAGACGTAATGTTCACAGCATGATCCAAGTGATCTTCTCAGTTCCCTTTGTGTATTCCTCTAAGTCAAAACAGATTTAGCAACCCATAAATTTTTCACTCTAATAGTGCATTGCATTCCTGCAGTAAATACCATGGGATGGTTTTAGGGGGGAAATGCAGAACCATTGGTTCCTGTGCTTTTTGATAACTCACCCTTCTACTCCAAAATTATGTGGAACACACCCCTTCCCCCTTAGACGTTTCTCTACCACCTCACAGACAATGTCCTCTCAGCATGACAGGCATGAGGCATCATTTCTGGCCCAAATGATGTACATTTGCTTTAACAGTTTAGACAGCATACCCTGAAGTCTTCTGTGCTAAAAACAGGAAAGAAATTAATTTTTTATACAAAGACTTATTCTTGGATCATATTTAGGGACATTTTGTAACTTCTTTTTTTTTCTTGTGGTTTTTTTATTCAAGTAACACCAACAATGCTCTTTATAAGTCCAGGAGTTTCTCATAACCATCAAGTGCCCTAAACCCCTTGAAGAGATAGCTATTCTTATTTGCATGATTACTGAAATCAGGGGGAAGCTCATGGTGGTCCAGCACCAGCAATAAAATAATTTTAATAAGAAATACATAAATTAGAAATGTAATACAAAAACAATAGTGTAAGTAAGAATTCTTGATCATTTATCACTGTTTCGTTTAAATGTCATTTTGCAAACAGCATTTCTCATGTGTACATCTAAATTTATTTTAAAAACCCTAACCAACTGGAGTTTGGTTTTTTTTTTAATATTAGTTCTTTTTTCTGAGGAAAAATGTTACTACTTGAATTTCTTCTTTTACCAAAAATAGAACTTTAAATCTCAGAAACCCATAATAAGAATGGTCTAGCAGTAAGCATGTCAGAGAAATGAAATATCTTGCTCTCTCAGTGATCATGCAAAAAAATGTTTGTCCTTTCTTTCCACTTCAGAGAGAAGTGAAATACTGCACCAATCTTTTTCCGTTCCATTTGTGAATATGAATGTTTCCAAAGTCTACCATATGATGGTTAACCTCAAAGGTCCTCTTTCCATATTCATCAGTTAGAAGGGCAACTAACTCTGAAGTTAGAGCAGCACAAAATGTCCTTCTTTACCAAGAATATATCTTTCTTATTCCTTTGCCCGTAGCCACTGTTCCTTGGACTTAGTTTCTTGCCTCTATTTGATCATCCATCACTGGTAAAATTGCTCATTGTAGAATTGTGTTTTCTGGGCACTCCAATTAAGGTTTTGATATTTAAAGACCTGCCAGTATAAAATTTTGAGTTTTGATTTGCTGAATGAATGCTGAACTATGTTCATATCTCATATTGTTGTATTTCACTGCTTCACTGCAAAATCCCTCATTTCTGAATGGGAATTTTGAACTGATCACTAATTATCCCATTAATTAAAAGTGAATGAGAAACCTCATTTGTCAAGAAGAATTGAATCTTCCTAGAAAAAGATTGAATGTTTTGGTGACTGCTCTAAGTTGAAACACAACAGATGTGAGCAGGAACAAAATAAAAATTTTGAGTAATATCTGGATTTTTCCCACTCTGTCACTACATTTTTCCTTTTTTTCTTTACAATTCCTTTTTTGATGCAAGAGAAAAAACTCTTGCCGTTTGGTTAGATTTCCATTTATATTTCTGCCTCAGTCTTATTTACACACACACTATTAATTTGTAAATTTCTTGATTAAATGGAGTGTAGGAGTATCTTTGATGACCAATTTGGATTATGATTTATTTTCATGCTGGTTCCCTCTATGAATCTTGTAACTTTGAGGTTGTTTATTTGCTCTGCTATGTAGTTCTTCTCCCCATGAATTTTATTTCTCTTAGATATTTTATTCTGCAATTTTTGGGTCATCAGCCTTGAAGAAAATTCACACCTTGTGCTCTTGAAGTCTTTTTTTTTTTATGTTTTAAAATCAAGAATTTTGGTTACAGGATGTAATTGGATTATAAGCCAATACAGATTGCTTACTGAGTGTCAATGTGGAAAGGCACACGAGGGATCAAAACCAAAGACTTCCAGTACTTCCTACAGTTAATAAACTTCCAGAATGTTCAGATCCTAGACTGGGTTTAAGTAAATGTGTTGAATGCAAAAAGTCTTCATTGCTTTTGTTACTTTATCAGTGGTGCAACTGAAAATGGAGCCATTGGAAATAATGATTTATGGAACCATGTCTTGTCATTGTGACTTCCAGGAAATCAGTAAATATTCATGACAGGTGAAAAATTAATATGTCATTCCTTAAGGGTATCCTGTGGTGTTATGAAGACATGAGATAAAATTCTGCACTTATAAAAATAAATGTGTTCCCTATATGCCAATAGAGACATGGCCATTTACATCAATACTAATTTTTTTCAGACCACTGTGTATGGTAGCTGCCCCATATGATCCTGTAGATTTATGGATTCTGCCACCAGCACTTTTTAAAATTAAAAAAGTAAAGGGACTTGATAGATTCATTTCTTGAAAGGCACATTTTTCATACTCTTTCATCGGAAAATATGACAAGTAGCTTATTATCTTTGAGAAGTTGCCATTTAGTGAGAGTACTGTCAGGGTTTTATTATTTGGATGTTTTAAGTACTTGACACATTTTATTTAACAGTGTAATATTATAAAAACTTGTAGACTTCTTAAATAAAATGATCTTGATAATAATCATCTTTCAAATCTAAACAAAGAGCAGCTTTTTAAACAACTATAAAAAAATCTGAAACAGCTATTTTGAACTTAAATTCTCACATTGAATTCTGTTGAAAGTATCTCTTGGTATTGTGAAGTAACTAAGAGCCATTATCATTCTTTTGATAATCACATTCAATATTGCAAATATATGAGCCCAAATATTTCTGTTGCATATCTTCCTAGTTTTTTAAACTGATCTTTTATAAGATCAACTCTCATTAAATCTGAATGTTGCAAGAGTTCATTTCAAAGATTTATGATTAATTCTGCAGATTATTGAAATGCCATTCAAAGAATCAAGCCACCTCTTAGGAAAAATCTGGATGTTCAAGTGCTCGTTGCTTTAGTATCTCCTCCTCTCCAGAAACATACTGGAATATTGTAGTACACTTATCCAAAGTTATGGTTGTCAACCAGTCAGCAGTTCAGCTTTAACCAAGTTGGAAAAATGACATCAGTGCTTGTAGCCAGCAAAGAATAATTGAACTGTAGGTAGTGACAGCAGAGAAGGAGGTATGAGATTAGTTATCAGAGAATGCACTGAAATAGGAATTTTGAAAAGACAGAGGAAAGGAGAGGGGGAAAAAATAAAATTATTTGCATAATTTTTTGAACAAAGAAAATGTGCAGAAAAATTAAATTCAGGAAAGGAGAAACAGATAATGTCTGTCAGCTCCAGATTGGTAAATTGAAATAGTCATATAACCATAAAGAATAAGTGTTAATCACTCAAACAAAGCAGACTTGTGTATGCAATGAAATAATGGTATTTTCCTATATATTGTCATCCAAATTTAAGGCACCAGTCAAAACAAAGTAACACTACATAGAAAAAAATGTTTTAATACATAAATGCTTGGAAACTTTCTGCATTTGCTATTGATGTGTCTCATGGAAAAGTTATTTCTGTGCTCTTAATGTCACACCTTAAAGAGTAAACTACATTTCCCAAAGAGCATTGGCCGTTTACTATACATTAAATTCAAGCTCAATATACAGTCAGCTGGAACTGGTGATAGCATATCTATGAAACATAATCGTCCTGAAAAAATTTACAATGAAAAAGTAAGATGATAGATATAGCAGCAAGTCCTTTCAGTTTGAAATGAACTTGAAATTTTGATTCAGGTAGAAGTGAAAGGTTTATTTGCAAAATTTTCCAGTAGAATTTCTTCAGACTCTTAAACATTTAACAGTAAGTATCTATAAGTAGAAAGGTAGATGATTCCTTGGACCACTCAGAACTCATTGGAGAGCAAAAGAAATTTCACATTTTATGTGAGCTTTGGAAAATCGGCATACTAGGATTCCTAAAAATCTGATTTAAATATTAAAAAATATTTCCTATAGGGCTATCCATTTGAAAGATCTTTATTGGACTGTAAAATTTGGAAAAGTTGCTTTATTTACCTCTTGATCATCAAGGTATTCTCTTCAAAAATCATATTGATGTGTATCTTGAACACTAAATATCTTTTAGTAAGTCACTGCTGTCTTCCCAAATTAACAGAGATTTATTTTCTCAGATCCTAATCCTACTGACTATTCCTTCAGGAATGCCTTGCAACAAAAAAAGTTTCACAGCATGCATCTTTCATTTTATCACTGAAAGTGCCAGTTAGATGAGAACACAATCTAAACACAGATTATTTCAAGAGGTTCCAGACAGTTTCAGTCTAAAAAACGTATTTTAAGTTATGTTTTGCCTCACTTATTTTAACTCTCCAGTGTTAGAAAAGAGAAAAAGAGTAATAAAAGAACAGCCAAACATGTACAGCATGGAATATTTGCAAATTTTTTATGGACTGCAAAGCAACAAACAGGCAGATTAAAAAGAACTGGGTAAAATACATTAACTCACTAAAATATATATGAATATTTTTCAAAAAAGGGCATGTGAAGTGATTGGTGAAGGGCACTTATATTTATTACAGTGATTTTTTAGGCCCTTTTCTAACGCAGGCTAAGATGGGATACTTCAGCAATCCCAGAAAATGAATAGAAAATAACTGGTAATTTTGAAGAGATGATGCATTTCTGCTGTAACACAACTTATTGTTACTGAAAGTATTTGTTTGTCATAAAATCTAGTCTTTACTGTGTTACTGTTGACAAACTTTTTCACGGGTATTTTTGTAGCTTTCATGTAGCTAGTAAAAAAATAACTATTTTCACTTCTGTGTCTTTGTTTTTCATAGATCACTTCTTCTTTTGACTAAAATTTTGAATGTAAGGTGCTTAATGTTTCACATCAGCAACTATGTATTTAAACTGTATGGAATACAACTAGTTGAGCAGAAGTACTCACAAATTCTTGGGTTTGTTTTAAATTTTAATCTACTTGTACTGGGATTTGTGTATAGACAGAATCTTTCAAAGTCAAATAATATAATTAAAACATCTGCAGAGAACTTGCTTTCCTTTAAAACCTAAGTTGTGGACTTCTGTTACAGAAACTTCTGAGAGTCAGGTGCGCTTACCCTAATGCGGTTCACAGCAGAAGTTAGTACCTGAGAACAGGGGTACACAGGCAGCGACAACCTCAACATGGGAGATGCCTCACAGCTGATGCAAACAGTATGGATGCAAGTTGTTAGGAATCTCTGTGAGCCTGGCATGCTGAGACTGACCTACTTTTGTTTCTACTCCTCTGTAAAGACATAGTCAAAATATCCCACCATGAAATACCTGGGACATGAATAACTAATATCCTAATGATAGCATGCACAGTTCGTATGGCAAAAGGATATTTTTGCAACCCCTAAGCTGTCTGGCTGTGCAGGAAAGATACAATCCCTTTTCTTTTCCCAAACCATCCGATCAGTGTATTCTCACAGTGCATTTCACTCCTGTAGCGTTTTTATACTAGCTACGTAATTAAATATTAATAAGGTTAAATGGAGATCAAAGGAGAATTTCATGTGCACTCTGCCTGACATTAGTAATATATAGATGCTTAAGGTTTTCTCCTAGAATTAAGAAGAACAAGGTGCAAGTTCCTAGCCCATGACTATATTCTGTAAAGTAACTGAATGTGTTAATGACTGCTCTCTGAGGATAGTTCTCACATGTTAGGATTACAATCTGGGCTATGCTGACACTGCAAAAAATTATCAGAAGACCATCTTTAAAAATGAAAGCATTGACAAATTACTTGCAATGATCAGAGAGGTTTCTTGAAACTCATTTGGAACTATAGATGCAGCCAGACTGGTTTCTGATTGGTGGGATGCACTCGCCCAATCCAGCCAGAAAAGATCTGTCTGCAGCTCTCTGTTGTACAGCTGGACAATGTCTTTGAGTGGAGCTAAGCAGACAAGAGAAATAATCTGAGAACTGAGAGCTTTGTATATTTGTAGTATGGAGTATATTTGGAGCTGCTGGCAGAAATGCAGACATTTACAGGGCTAAGGAGAAGACAAGGTGATACCAGTAATGATGACAGTGGAAGGAATATCCCAAAGATAGGTTGTGATCTTCTTTTGGTTTCAAAGTGTGCATACTCAAATTAGGAATTTGCATATCATATTTAATATGTGTATATTTTACTTATCCATTTCTTGACTTCCCCAAGATGAGAGGTTTTTTGAGTATCTTGTAAAGTGTTGCTTGAAAAATGGAGAAAGCTGTGGTGTGTTCTCCAGCAACGGAAGTTGTAGGAAGCACTGTACTGAGGCAGTGCTCATAAGTTGCAAACTGGCCACTACAGTATAATTGATGATTCTAGTTATTAAAATACAAAAACAAGTACATCATTATATCTCTAAATGCTGTTTTAATGTATTTTTATATAGCTTATTATTAAACAAACTAGACTTCATAAATATTAAACATAGTTCTTATCTAGAAATGTTTTTTGCCAGTTTAATTTAAAGGGAGAAACTGGGTTCCAGTTGTCCTTTGCTACAGATTTCCTGCTGGTTCTTTATCTGTTTTTGAATGTCAATGAATAGGAGTTTCAGTTATTCATTAATATTCAAGAAGTGGAAATCTACTTGTTATCTCTTTGATTAATCCAGCCTATTGTGCCTTATAGCATCAATCACAAAACATTGCAGTGGGTAATGAATTACTATGTGACTGCAGGAAACCATAAGGGATATTAAACTAAACTTAATCTTTTTAACTAACAACATTCTAAAATGAATGCAGAAGATAGAATTTCCCAATAAATGGCAGAGTGGAAGGCTTTGTTTGGTGTTTCTGATAGATATTCCTGCACATTTTCTGTATGAAAGACATGCACACTTCCTGCGAACTAATTCCAGTCTCTGGTGAAAAAAAATTTGAAAAAAAGCTAAAAAAAGCTAATGTTCAAAAGTTTCTCTCAAAAGCTTTAGAATTTAGTTTTTAACTTCTCATGCATACTTAAAAAAAAAAAAAAGTATTTCAAGACATCATTTTAAGGATAACAAAAGCCTTAATAAATAGTAAGATATGTTCACCTAGGTTCATATTGCTATATGAAAGCTTTCCCTAGGCAGTGCCTTTAGGGAAGGTTTTCTCTTGCCCTTTGGTAGTTGCAGGTGTGCAGGAATGAGCTTCTTAAGCCCTGCAAGTTTCGACTCACAAAGGTGCCTGGAGGGTCTAAAAGATATTAATTTTTTAAGAAGGTTGTATAAATTATAGGTGCAAAAGCAGACCCAAGAAAATATCTTAAAATGAGTTGTCCTTTTCAGTAAGTGTTGAAACAGACACGATTTGTACGGATAATCAGGTTCTTTTCCATTCATTGCCTGTTTTATGTTTCTGACTTCCATAAACACAAAGCATATGTAGTGGAAAATGGAGCATGGGAAATTTGTTCTGTCAACACATCTGCTCTTTTTCAATGCATCTGCTTAGGAGTTTTTAGCTGCTCAAAAAGGTACAACTTTCAGTAAGTGTAGAGTGGTGTAACAAAGGAGTATAGTAGGCTGGTGTGTAATAGCTTTCCACAGTCATAACAGAAGTAAGGTAATTGTTAGATTCCCAGAGTTCATTTTGGTTTAAAATCTTACTTCTGCCTCAATAAGTATTGAATAATGAGCCCCAAACCCCCAAGTCTAAATCTAATTCTACCATGAGGTTTTAAAAGCTTATTTTCATGTAGGTGCAGAGTTTAACAGGAATCCTGTGACTTTAGCTTGAATGAAGGCTACCCTACTGTGTTTGCTGAAGGAGGATTAGAGAAAAATGGTATTAATAAATTATGAAGCAGTTAAAATAAACTGCAGGCTAGCAGAACAACAGAGTACAAAATCACCAAGACAAAACCTATACGTTTTACATCTGTACAGCTCAGAATATGAAATAGATGTGCAGTGCCTGGGATGCATGCCTGTGGAAGGGAACAATGCTGAGTAGCTGTGATCAGTGCCAATGCATTCGTTAACATCTCAGGCAGAAGCAGAAATATGAGTGCTCTTAGCCCTTAATGAATTCTAATGGCAATAAAGACAGAATTTTTGGAAGTTTTATCCCATGGGTCTGGTGCTAGCATAGGCAAATCTAGTGATATATCCACAGTATCTCTACCCTTTTATGTCTTTAATTAACAGATAGAAATGGAATATTGGGCAACACAAAAAGAACATTTCTGAAGTTCAAAGTGTGTTTGGGTCTATTTCTGGAAAGGACTGATTCCAAAACTGTTTTTCAACTTTGGATCTAGCTCTGTGTACCTACATCTTAACATGTAACTCCATATACTTGCCTACTGAAAAGAGAGAAAATTAAACTGTTTGAAATGTTCCACCTAGGCCATAACAGCATATATTTTGTCTTAGTAGTGAGCACTCGAAGAGACAATCAGACACTCATACATGGAAACACCAAGGGTATCTCATAGCAAACAATTCTGCAAGTCGTTATATGGTATGGATGCACTACTCCACAGGTAGATTTCTATTGTGTGGTGAGGACACTGGAGAGGGATAAAGTGGTATGGGCGCATGCTCTTCTTTCTTAACTACTTCTCCTGTTTTGTCAAAAAAGAAGCTAAGAGATGAAAGCTATGACAGTTTGCTGGCTTCTGCCAGAGAAAACTTAATGGAATAAAGAGATTTTGTGGTGCAAAACAGAAAAAAAAAATATGGCAAGCTTTACAACACTCATCTTCTTGTGAACACAGATCTGGTTGCCATATTGCCTTTCACTGTGAAAAGCATAAGGGCAAATCTGAAAGAGTGCTTCAACCACACCACTCCTTTCCATGAGGTGAATTACAAAGCTAAGTGTGGTGCATGGAATGGCTTTTCACCTGTGAGCCCCACTGCATGTTGCTTTGGAGCATGAGTCATATTCCAGAGGGGAACAAAAGCAGTCTGTAGGGTGTCATTTTTTTAATATTAGTGGGAGCACTTACCTGCTACTAAAATTATAAAATCACTTTTAGTACATGTGAACACACATTCTAAAGTGTCTATGATACTACAGAAGAATTTTTTAAAATTGAATTTAAACATCTATATGCAACTTTCACTTGCAAAATTTAGTGGATTTTTACTTTGCTAGGAAAGTGTTTTTCAAGAAATTCTCCCAGAAGTTTCCATTCTCATATTTGGAGCGAGAAGAGCATCAGAAAGCACAGATTGGAATACTTCTAGATGAAATTAATCTGGAAAATACATGCCCAGATTGCATTTCATGCAATGGTTAATGTTAATGATCATTCAGTCCTTGGCACTGTGGTAAGGAGATTCAGAAACACCTCACTGAAATGCGTACATTGTGGATGTTAACTGCACATCAATTCCATTGATTCATGTATCTATTCCTACCCCTAATTTCTTTTAAGTTACTCATGGATATCATGCATTCTTTTATGAGTTAGTTCTATGTTATCATCAAAGTACTATTGCTGGGACTTTAATTTTTCCTGAATTATTCTTCTGCTCTGATTGTTAGAAAGTTTTCTTCTCCCAGTCTTAGGATGGGATGGTGTCATGATCAACCTTGATTTCCCTTTGTTGATTTCCCTTTGTTAACATACTAATACATCTCACAGAGGTCTTCTCCTTCCCTGAGATATAATCTTTAATGTATGGAGGAAGACACATCCTTTTTCAGTCACCTTTTTGTTAGATTATGCTATCCAAGCTATTCAACATGTATATAGATTTTTATTTAAATTGAAGCAAAGATAAGTAGGATTTGAACAATTACTGAAATTTCAAGCATCTAATGAAATAAACTTTTAAAATATCCATTATAGCTCCATCATGACAACACATAATTTGAAAATACCTTCTATTTTTCTTATTCTTTGTTGCCATGGTTATAGCTTAAACCACCACTCTCAAGTACTGCAGTACTTCATAATATTATTAAATTTTTATTAGATTTTATTAACATTTTCAAAATAATTAGTCTTTAAAGCCAAGTGAAAAAAAATTGTATTTTGAGACTTAAATCTGGAAAAGAAAATAAACTTCTGAATACAGTTAAGATGCAAAGTTCTATATTCATAAAGCTGACAGACTTGTGAGAGAGGGATGGAGGTTATGTGTATATTCAGATCTAATGCTGTGAAACACTAGGGAACAAAAGACTTCTTGAACTATCTTTCATTTCATAACAGTTGTCTTCAAAATAAAGTTTCTCTTTCCCTTAAAATATATAAGACTTCTGCGAAATATTAAACCCAAATATTAAATTTAGACCTGTTTTTCAACAGGGGTTGGAAGATTAAGCAATCTTACTGAGATTAAAAAAAAAAAAGACTTCTTGTTCTTGTAAAGGCCTTTTAAAGTCATACTCATGATTTGTTTGTCGTGCAGTGAATGCTGTGGACATTTCTGAGTTTCCAAAATACTGAGAGGGTTTTTGGACTTTGTGAACAGGAGTTTGAGGCTCTTGGTTCCACAGTATGAACTATGCACTCATTTTATTCTGAGATTTAGATTAGTATGGAACAGACAGACTTGTACATGCCAAGAATGGCCTCCTCCATGACACAACTGTTCCTCATTTGCCTCATGCTATTTCTGACCAAATTTTCCTTGTTTCCCATTATGTTGTGAGCTCCTCAAAATACCTAGTGGTGTCTTTTTCTTGAGCATGATGTTCAGAACACTGACACAGGAGAGAGCAATGTTAGCTCTGAAACCCCTTACAAAGGAAGTGACACATGTTCCTACTAAAGTCAAGTATTTAGAGCAGGACTGGTGTGCTGATCTCCTGATTACTGGGTCAGTATCCATGTCACTGAGCTATATGTATGCTGCTCTCCTGAAGAATTGGGGAATACTGGATTTGTTGCCATGCAGTGTTAATTTACGTGGTAAAAATAAAACTGTGTTTCAAAATAGCATAGAACTTCAAGTTGAAACCAAAAACAACAACTCAAAAAAGATAGGTTCACCTACTTAACTTCCTGTCATCTAAACCCAATACACTAACCAATTAACACTACATGTGTTATTTTTGCACTTCAACACCTTAGGAGGCTTCAGTCTAGGTGCTGAAATTACTTGAACACCTAGAATTTATAATTTTGGCAAGAGTATGACAATGATAATAAAGACAAGGTATGTTTGATTGTATACCACTAGGAAAACAATCTGCATTTATCCCCCACATGTATATTTTGATAACATGTAAGAAGTTAGAAAATATTTTCATCTTAATATCTCAGGAATGCTTAACATTCTAGCCTATGCATAATATCAATTTGTCTTTGGAAGTGCCTGTATGCAGCCCTGCTTCTTCCAGTCCTTCTTTACCCTTTCATATGTGGTGACATCCAAGTTTATATTGGGCCATGACAGCATTTAGATATTCAGGAGTTAATTGAAGGAAAAAAATATCTCCTTATCATTATTTCTTATTATTAATATTTCTTATTATCTCTGTTCCAATTACAGCATAGTCCTGATGCCAAACAATCTGACAATAACATAGACTATTTAAAATATTGACAAAAGATAGCTTTTTATTTGCATATAATTGGAAATTTTTTTTGTTGCTGATCATTTTTTAATATGCAACTCACACATTACTTTTTCCATTAAACACTATTTGACTGTACTAATTTTGACATCAAAACCCTCTCACCAAACCAACAAGCTTACTAACTGCCCTGATATTAAAGCAGATTCACATATGCGAGAGAGAATGAGGATCCTGCTGCAGTCACTACCAGAAGTTACCACTCACTTGTTGCTGCAGAAGGAGCCCAGACCACAGCAGAGAAGCTGTGGAAAGTCTGGAGTAACTGCAAGAAGCAGGCTCTTGCTGATGAAGCTGACAGCTACCCCTCCACTGGAATCATCAGTTCTAGATAAATTCTGAAAGAGCTTTGTGGCCTCAAGTGACTTTTCTGGTACCCTGAAAAATTACTATGATCCCATATGAGGTAAGAATCTAAAGAGAAAAAAGATGTCTCAAAGCTGTCTTTTCAACTTCCTTAAGGTTTTGAAATCGAAAGTCATTACAACTACTTCTTGAAATGGGAGTCTCACAGGTTCACACATGGGAAAGTTTTGGGCATTATGGCTAGTGGTAAAAGCCTTCTCAGCATCTATTTAGTTTTTCAGATATCCATCTACCTGCTTTACACAGCTAACTCATCATAGTGAACCACAGTGTGATCTTCAATGCCTGTATTTGTTATGCTATTTTGTGCATTAAATCAATATAGGCTACAAGTCTTTACCCCAGAGTATATCTTGAGCAGTTTTCTTAATGTGATTTCCTTCTAATATGCACTCTTGTGTTTGCTTGTACCCTTTTACTTTCACATTTTAAAATGATCACAGACTAAACCAAGGGAGCTGAAAAACACATGACTCTTCTCTTTAAAATGCAGAACCATCAGGGTCCTCTCCTGCAAAGGGCTGATAAGTGCTTTAAATTTTTCAAATATGGTAGAAATTGTAGCCTTTCGCCTTTAGCCTTGATTAGGGTTGGGATTTAACACATGCTGCCTCTGTATTTTCTCTGATTAGGTTGTCCTTGAGCAAGTGCATCCAACATGTGCTAGGCAGGTCAGTGATCAGTCTTCCACTGGGACAAGAACAAAACCAGGAAATATTCATAATTCATTGTGATCAGACATTTAAGAGTACACTGGAGAGATCTGCTTGTTATGGCAATTTATTCTACAGCCTTATTATTACTTTACAATTTGTTCTCCATGTTGGTCTTTACTATATGCTTTTGTTATTTTAAGGCATTAGTATTTTTTTACTAATTAGTAAAAAATTTTCATTCTCAGAATGAGCACCATTCTCAGTTATAGAAAATATGTCACTTTTTTTTTTTTTTTTTTTAAGTTTTTTACCCCTAGGTTGAGTTTAAATATCTTAAATTTATATTCTCAAGCTGCAGGCTCATGTACAGCTGAACTGAAAGGAGTGAAATTTGCCTTTCTGCAGGGAGCCAATGTGATATGCAACACAAGTTCTACTTAAACTTGACCTCAGAAAGCTTAACATTTCTCAGAATCACAGAATAGTTGAGCTGAAAGGAACCTCTAGGGACCATCTAATTCAATCTCCTTCTACAAAAATGGGGCTAACTAAAGCAGGTTGCTTCAGGTCATGTTAAGTTGTGCTTTGAATATCTCCAAGGATGTTGACTGCACAACCTTCCTGTACAATCTGTTTCAGTGTTCAGCTGCCCCCACAACTGTTAGGCTTTTTCTTATGTTTTAAAAGAATTTCCTTTATTTATGCTTGTGCCTGTTAGCTCTTGTTCTTGCACTGGATACCACTGAAAAGAGTCTGGCATCCTCTCCTTAATTTCTTGCTGCAGCGGGTTGACATTTTCTGGCTGCCAGGTGCCCACCAAACCGCTCTATCCATCTCCCTCCTTAACAGGAGGAGGAGGAGAAAATAAGATAAAAAACAGGACAGGAGGAGAAAATAAGATAAAAAACCTCATGGGTTGAGTTAAGGACAAGGAGGCCATTCAGCAATTACCATCTCAGGCAAAACAGACATAGAAATGTATTTAATATGTTACCAATCAAATTAGAGTAAGAAAATGAGAAATTAGAAGAAATCTAAAAAAACAGCTTCCCCCAGTCCTTCTCCCTGTACTCATCTTCACTGCCAACTTCTGCACATTTTCCAAGAAACTCAAGGGGCAAGGAAATGGCTGTTGCAGTAAGTCCATAACACTTTGTCCTTTTCTTTTCACTCTCTTCGCTTGTTCCAGTCTGGGATCCCTTCCACACGGATTTCAACACTGAGTCTTTTCCATGGGCTGCAGTTCTTATCAAACTGTTCCAGTGTGTGCCCTTTTCATGGCATGCTTTTTATCTAGGAATGGACTTTTCCAGTATGGTTTTCCCTCAGAGTTACAGGTTCTGTTAGAAAACCTACTCTGGCAGGGTTTCTTTCTGCAGGCCACAGTTCCTGCCAGAAGCCTGCTCCAGCATGGGCTTTTCAACTGATTAATGCTTCTTTCAAGGTATATCCACCTGCCTGCTTGGTGTGGTGTTCCCCATGGGCTGCAGCTGGATATCTACTCCCTCTTGGAGCTCCACGGGCTGCAGAGTGACGGCTGCCTCGCTATGGTCTTCTCCATAGATACCATCCCTGTAGCCTCCCACTGTCAAACCTTACTGCTAAAGCCAATACACCTGCTTTATGTATGAATATAAACATTAATCAAATTCTCCTGAAACTATTCTGCTTAAACTCAATCAACCCCATCTCTGAGCCTCCCCTTGTATGTCAGATTCTTCAGTCCCTTAATGATCATCATAGCTCTTTGCTGAATGTGCCCCTGGACAGCCCTGTTCCTTTTGGATTGGGGAGCCCAGTATTGGACACAGAACTGCAGTTTGTGTGAGGGATGAGCAAAGGGAGAAAGATCACCTTCTTTGACTTTATGATTATGATCTTCCAAATACATCCCAGGCAGCTGCTGGCCTTAGCTGCAAGGGTACTTTGATACATCATGTTCAGCTTGGTGTCCAGCAGGACTCCCTGATACATATCTGCCAAGGGACTCTTGAACCTTCAATGCCAGCATATATATAGATGCATAAGGGTCTTTCCTTCCAGGTGTGGAATATTGCAGTTATTGTTTTAAAGAATCCTGAGATCCAAGTCAACCCCCTTCCACAATATGTCTACCACAAGTAGATTGATGTATTAGGGTACCAAAAGTAATTGATGTATTAACCACTCCTTCCATTTCTCAATTATCTGCAAACTGCTTAGAGTGTACGCTTGTCCCATCATGCAGGTCACTCATGAAACTACTACATAGTGCTAGCCTTATACTGGCTTCTAGGACTACACTTTCTTTTATCCTTAACATGTTTGGAAATTATTTCCGAAGGATTCTCTCTTTCACATTCCCAGGGTTTAGGATTAGGCAAATCAATGTGTAGTTCCCTCACTCCTATATCTTGTCCTTCTTGTAGGCAGAAGTGATATTCGTTTTTTTCTAGCAATCAACAACCTACCTTGATCACCATGACCTGTCAAATGCAATAGAGTCCTTACAGTGACACTCATCAGCTCCCTCAGCACTAGCACAGTGGGCGCATTCCATCAGATCCCATAGACTTGTGTACATCCAGTTTGCTTACCTGTCCCTAATCTGATCAGCCTCTTCTGAGAAATATTTATTCTTCATAATTTTCCGCTGGCTTCAGGGACCTGGCATTACTGAGGGAAAATCTTACCAGTAAAGATCAAAGTGGAGAATGCAGAGTTATCTCTGTCTTCCTCATGGTCTTTGTCACCACAACTCATCCTCCATTCAACAATGGACCCAAATTTTCTTTCATCTTTCATCATACTGTTAATATTCCTGTACAAGCCCTTCTTGTTTCTGTTTGCATCCCTCACCAGATTAAACTATAAAATGGATTTGGCTTTCATAGCCTAAGAATGGGGCTCCCTTTAGTTATTTCATTTATTATAATGTCTGTTTCGTCCTCATCCTCCTACTCTCGTCACTTTCCAGGCTGATTTACTCCTTCTTGACTGGGGATATCCAACTCCTTTCTTCACTGTCCCTAGTTAAAAAGAAAAATCCATGGACCTCATATCAGCCAGAATAACCTTGGGATCCATGTGACCCATGCATTTAATAGCCATAATTGTCATTATTTCAACCTGAAGCACTGGGCAAGAATGCAGGATTTTTCTGATTAAATACTTGAAGACAATTGTCTGATTGATTTGATCGTACAAGCTCGAAAGATTCTTGTCTAAAACTTTGAAAGCTACTGCATGATGTAATTTTTTTCTGTTTAAAAAGTATACTTCAGTTAGGTTGGAAAAGACCTCTAAAATCAGAATCCAACCTGCAATCTCTTACAAGATCTGAGGTCTTATAAGATCTATGCAGCAAGATGAAAATTTTAATATGTTAAAGACTTTTTAAAAGAATTTTTCAAAAATGTCCATCTTTCTTAAAACTTGAAATATTAAAATCCAAGTCAATTCTTTTTCTGATTTGCAAAGTCATGAATCTCCCAGAAAAGATAATTTGATTACATTGGAACTGTTTTTTCACAAAGTCCAAAATCCTTCCTGTTAATCTTGCTCTCTGGATTTCTTAACTGTGTTTTGAATCAGAGACATTCAGTTTTCCCATAGTCTGCTAGTAAAATCTGCTCTTCATTCTTGAAGCACTTTTTCTTCCATAGACATCTTCCAGTTGATTCTCTATCCTGTGATGAATTTCAGTTCACATTTCAGCACACACAATGAGCCAATGCTTAATGCTTTCTTCTGTTCAGGTGTCCTGTCTGAAATGTTGACATTATATTTAGTGAATATGAATAATATAACCACCGAGGCCCAGAAATTCAAATTGAGCAAATATTTTATAGTTATAGTACCACACCAAATCTTAATGTTGTAATATGTTTTCACCATTGTGTGCATGTGTGTGTTCCTTGATTGGTTTACTGTCCATCATTTATACCCTTTTTTCCTGTTTACTCTGTCTTCCTCAACAAGAATGCAGAAATCTTCATAAATACAAATTTGGTCATGCATTTTCTGAAGATACAAATTTTTGGTTAAATTATGTCTTTGATTCAGCAGCACCTTATTCAGCTCTGTGTCGCTTCCTTTTAAGCCACGGGGAATAATCCTATTTTATATAGGTGAGTCAAGAACACAACCAATAGAATGATAAAATCAGATAATGTTTTGGATCAGAAAAGATCCCTAAAAGTAATCTAGTTCATCCCCTTTCATGGGCAGGGTCACCTTCCACTAGATCAGTTTGCTCAAAGACTGGTCCAGCCTGGCTTTGAACATTGCACATGGTTTACATATCAGTAATTATAGCATGTTACGTGAGCCTTTTAATATTGAGGAATTATTTTCTATATTTAAATTGTAAAGTATTTCTAAATATTCCTGCAATGGAGGGAATGAAACTCTCTATATTAAGTGTAATTGGAGTTTACTACTCAAAGTTGCTGTGTAAGGAAATTTTTTCTGTGAAGATAATACACTTTCTCTTGCAACTACCATCCTATTCCCCAGTTTCTGATTATTTGCAAAACAATAAGTGTTAGGTCAGAAGTTAATTGATTCTGTCAATCATTTGACACGTTCTTCATTACTTTTAGAGCATGTGAACCTTTCACCCAATCACACTAACAATTAAGACTGATGAAATCTTTAGATGTGTTACAAACATTCAGTTTGTCCATATAGAGTTTGGCAACATCTTAAATGTCTTCTGTCAGGTTCATTCACAGTTTAATTATTTCTTGTTGATACTGAATAACAATATGATCACTGTCATTTGTTGTTACACTCTATTGCAGGCACAAATTTTTGAGTGTGTTGCTGGTGCTTCCAAGAAGGTTTCAGTTAAGTGAACGGGAGTTAATAATATGTCACTAAAGTATGCAGTTTCCTTAATGAAATGAACCCACTATTTTCTTACAGTTCATGAGGAATAGCAATGAATACCGTAACTGATGAGAAAATACTGTGCCCTCCTATACTGAAATCTAGCTTGCTTTCCTTGATGATTATGTGTGACAGAAACATTCTTCTCTCTCTCTCAGGATTTTTTCACAGAGGAGCACAGAGGAAAGAAAGAGAAAACAATTTCTATTTCTGCTCCTTGTTTTTCCCATGTGGAATGTGTTTGGAGAATTGTTTACCTGGGGTGATTGCTTGATTGGATTCTGGTGAGGATTGCTTGAGCCTGATGACCAATCCAATCCACCTGTGGCTGGACTCTGGAGAGAGGGTCACACGTTGTTAGTGAGTGAGATATGGTAGTTAGAGAAAGTAGATATGTAGTTTTAGTATCTCCTTTAAATAGTATATTAATGTATTATAGTATAGTTATAATAAAGAAATAATTCAGCCTTCTGAACTGGAGTCAGACATCGTAATTTCTTCCCATCTGGTTCATCTGCATTTACAATAATTATGTCTTCTAAACAAAGTTAAATTTTGAGGAGTAAAACTCTCACTTGTTGCTGTTCAAATGTTTCTTAATAAAAGCTCACAAGGCATGATGCAGTTGTCTCGGTTAAAGAATGTAGAAGTGACAGACGCAAAAGTACCTTCAGTAACTTGTATTCTGTGATTCAGCTGCAGAGTCTTATTACACTTTATTTTAACAACTTGTCTGAGAAAGTAGATAATGTGTGATATCTTCCTTGGTTATCCCATTAGGACTGAAGTAATGGAAAAATAATGCTGGATGATGAAAATGATGCTGGTAATTTATAAACCATCTATATCCTCTTGTCTGTTTACTGTGAAATATTCCCTGTGACTTCTCAAGGGATAAAGCTTTGTCCTCTTTATTATCTTTGATTACAAGCAGAATATAACCTTTTGGACTGCATGAACATTGAGGAGAAAACTTGGAGTTGGCAGTTTTTACCCAGATTTTTCTTATGGAGGGATAATTCTGTTTTTAATCAGTTTCATCCTCTATAGGAGAAGTAAACCAGGTATAAATACAGCACACAAGTGTGTAAGTATAGAACATGCTAAGAACTTATGGCTGATGTATTAGCTTTTCCTCATGTGTATACACGTTCCTCACACATAGATAGCTGATTTAATTATGCAAGCCGTCATATACTCTACTTTAAAACTCACACAAGTAATAACTGGAAGCAGAGAGAGGCACAGAAAGCTGGAAATTTGAACTCCTTATTTTCAATCAATGCTAGTTGCCACTTTCGTTATCTCTGATGCTATCCCCCACCAAAAAAAAGAAACAAAGAGGAAAAAAAAAAAAAGAAGAAAAAAAAAAAGAAAAAAGGGGGAAAAAAGGGAAAAAAAGAAAAAAAGTGAGCTATAGATCTTTCTGTACTTGGTTCCTTGTTCCATTTTCATCTATTCTTCTAAATTGAAAAAAAATACCTTTTGATAAAAAGACCTCTTCAAATGTGGCTTGTTTATTTTCAGGGAAGAAAATAGTATAAAGGCATTAGTTTGAATGTTAATAAAAAACAAATAGGCTGATTTCTGGAGTAATTTCTGTACTTTTTTGCTTTCTCCACAAATACATTTTCATCTGGGATATCTAATTCCCTGAGCTGCTTTTCATCACAGCTCTAAAACTGTGACAGCAATTGAAATTACCTTGATTATGCTCAAAAAGGTGTTGTGAGGCTTAAATTATTCATGTTACAAAATACTTCAAAATTGTTAGTTTAAAAGATGAGGTAGCAGCTCCTAAAATCTGGGACACATCTTGAAATCTTAGACAACATTAACTAATACTTAGAGCATTGCTCAAGTGTTATTTGAGACTACTACAGATAAAGAGGTGCGGTTTACTTGTTTATAGAAATTCTAAATGCAAAATAATAACAGCAGGTCTGTTTGGATGCAGGCAGTAAAGGAATTTTGTAAAGGAAGGCTCTAAAAGGTACTCAGGAAGTGTTCTCAGCAGCAGGGAGACTTAAATGGTCTACTTTTGTTCCCTCAGAATGACTCATAGCCTTACCAGAAACACATTTGTCAAAGTGGTCCAGGGTTGCTTATTACTGGGAATGCTCACCGTGAAAAGATTATATCTCTGTGTACCACGGTAGCCCCTTTATACAAGTTAAGACTGCTGTGACTCACGATAGGAAGCAGAGTATATTAGTCTAGGGAGAGCTGTGTTAATGCACTTCTGCTGTACTCAGAGCGGTGGTAAGATGTGCAGTGATAAGGGGACCTGCACCACCGTCTTTCTGTCCTCCCCTCACTGAAATTCTAGTCCTTTAAATTCTAGTCTTCCTACTGCTGTGTCTCTCCATGGTGCGTCAGTAGCAGCTGACGGTACTGACTTTTTTTTGTTCCTGTTCTCATGATGTCCTTTTTTCCACACTCTCCTGCAATGCCAAAATCACAGTTTTCAAAGGCCAGGCTGGTTATCTTAACACTGAGCATTGCAGGTGCCAGTGTAGACAGCAGTACTGAGTGGATTCACTTCACCTGCCTTCAGGTGCATCTGAGTTACCTAACTCCTTGCAGAGAAAGGCATGGTTACAATCAGGCCTCCACTTATTGGTGAGGTGAAGCATGATTTTCAGAATTACTCCTAGAAGGAATTTAGAGGAAATCTAGACAAGTAGGTCTATGAGTTAGACGAGATAACCTCTCAATGTCTCTTCTAACCCAAGTTATTCTACGATTTTACCAAATTTAATGATTGCTTCCCACCCTAATTAATAAAAATAATTGTGTGATATATTGCCAACTACATAAGGTGATAGGCCATGTCTTTTTTATATCTATATATAATTTGATATATGATACAATAGAATAATAAATATAATTAATATATATGCCTCAATATTTTGATTTGTACATTATCATGAAAATTGCAATTCTGAAACAGAAAGCATCAGTAAAGGAAGCACTGGCAAATGATAGGGAGTAGTAGTATTGAGTCTATTTGTGTGCTTGTGCTCCTTCTGAAAGACCAGCGGTGTCATGGTGAAGATGGGCTATTTTTTTTGTTTTTTAAATATTATCACCTTCTATCAGAGACTTTATTACTTTAAGAGAAAAAAATGTGCAAATTGCACATTTTTTTCAAACATGTAACAGTGTTTAGCTATTATTCTTGTCTCTTTTGGCAGTATTTGATACTAGAATTTTCCATAACTCAGTTCACATTGGGACTTACTGATACACTCATAATCTGGTTTGACTGATTTGTTCCTATCTGGAGTAAGTGTATTAATATAGTTTAAGTCCTGGAACATCTCAAAGAGATTTTGTAGGTGTTCTGTATTTTTAATATTTAGATTCTAGCTCTAGGATTGATTTTCTTACCAGTGTGCCATCATTTCCTTTGATAGGTAAATGACAACAAAATCTATTTTATGTTTCCTTTAGGTCTCACACTGCAGTCTTTTATTCTATGTAATGACCTCTATTATATATAACTTTTCATGCCACATATCTTAATGAAGTTAATACAGTTTGCATCTCTAGGTTAACTATGGTGTACTAGCATTTGTAATGTTTTCCAGTGAATGTTGTCCACATTTTTCTGGCACGTGAAGTTGGTAGCTTTTTCATATACTCATCATATGCCCTGTAGTTTTGATATAGGCACCTGTGAAGTCCCATATAAATTTTAAAGTGCTTAATAAATTGTAAATTCCAAGACCTGAAATGTGTCTCAACATTTCTTCCTGACCTTCCACTGTCTTATATTTAGGCAGAGCTGTAGCTGATGATTATATGTCACAGCAGCAGTACTTATGAAAAGTTTGCTTTTTTACCTTATCTTGGTGGCAGAAACAGCAGCTTTAAAGGGATTTATGTTTCACTGCTGTTCAGTCTTGTTTTGAGTAGCAACACTAGCCAAAACTCAGGTAAATTATTTCCAGTTTGGTGCCTCTTCTCTGGTTTCTTACTGTAACCCTGTGTACAATTTCTCAGAGCTTGTCCTTGCTAACTATGAATCTTGAGTCTGCTGCCCAGTAGATTACCTTTACAGTGTAGTGAGGTTGACCTTGCATGTGGTACAAAGTTTCAAGTAGTCATCCAAGCATAAATATTGTTTTAAAAAACAAGCAATAGGACAATTAGCTCCACCATTTATAATATTCCAAGGGTATTGATGGATGGGACTCTCAACAGTCAGAGTCCCATCTACCAATCCTGTGACATGTCTGAGTTTGCACAGGAATAACTCTGTTTCTTAAGAATAATTTTCTTTCTTTAATACAGAAGAAATTTACTATACTACCAATGCTGCTTTCCTTTCTGATTTTTTCCCATTATAAGAGGAAAAAAAATGCAATGAGATGAGACAGTCTTTCACAGGTGTTTACTTCTAGATGTTTCTTAGTTTGCAATGTGTCATCTATGAATCAGAGAAAATTACTTCTGTTTGTCACCTCTATCCAGGTATCCATATTTTTCACTGGTTGTGATCACTCTAAAACAGAATTCCTCTATTAATACATTCTTTATCTTATTGTAGTCAGACAGAGAGCTAAGAAAATGAAGGAATGAAAGTAGTTTTCCAAATCACTTGGAAAAGCTTTTCATTTCCAGAATTAAAGTAATAGAGATTTACATTTCATTGCAGGGAAATGCTGTTTATCATCTCAAAGAACCTTTGAAAGTCTTACTTATGGTAACCAAAGAAGATATAGAGTAAGTGGATTGGAGAACTGAAATCATCCCTACCTCCTTTAGGTGTTTTAAACTTAAATGAGACATTTTGGCTGAATATTTAATGTGAAAGTCTGACATTAGCTCTTGGTTTTCTCATTATTTATATATTACATACATTTGCTCAGCCTTATTACCTTCCATTTCTACAGAAATGAAAGACTAATTGACAGATTTTTTCTGTTATTTCCTTTTATATATTTTATATTTTACATTAGAATTCAGGTTGACTTTTTAACTCTTATTTTATGGTCCATAATTTGCTCTTCTAGAGTTATGATTCTTATAGAATAATTGGTTTGTGATTATCCCCCTATTCCATCTCTAAATACTCATTACTTTTAACTGTTTGCCTTTCTGCTTCTTGAGTAAAATCCAATGCCTGCTGTGCAGGTCAACAGTTTTCCTGAGAGACTGAAATTGCTGATTATCAGTCTCACAATAATCTCAATCACATACTGATTACACACTTACCTTTCTGACTGCCTTGATCCATGCTGAGTTTCTCTCTGAAAACTCAGATGACTCTTGGGCCTCATCTACTAGTTAAAAGCATAAGTGGCAACAGTACGTCTCTAGATCGTGGTGTTCATTGTTCTTACTAGGAAGTGCCAGAACCTTTATGTGAGTAAGGTGGGAAAACTTCTTTTGCTCAGGATTATTTGCTTCTGGAAAAGCAATGTCTGATCTTCTTTCAAAGTTCCTGATAGCAGTCTTCATCCACATGCTAATAAAATCTCCATTTTATGTCTCCGAGGAGTGTGGTGAGCAATCAATACTTTTATTATTCAGGCTAGGGAATTAAAAGAGTGATTTATCAATTTCAAATTTCAAATCCCTTTTCCTAACTTATTTTTTTGCTTTTGTTGCTTAGTTATGCAAATGCAAATCTGCCTTTAATAACCACATTTGTCCATCATCCAAAGCTCATAATATCTTTGGCGATCTCTAATTCTACAGCAAATGCCCTGAAGGCAGTTTGATAAGTAGGACTTTACACAGAAAAATCACACTGTTAATTATCATCCTCACTTCAATGTCGTTGGTTTTTCTTGCAAATGATACTTAGGTAATCTGGGCAAAAAAACTACATAGGATATTCCAGTCCCAATGTTAAGAGCATTTTTAAACCAAGTTATTTACTGACACAGTCCATATATCCTCCTCTGTGGTGGAGAATAAGTAATTTTTCCTGTCCCCATAGGGAAAAGGTAAATTAAACAAACCAGAACCCATTCCAAATTTCCTGTATTGCATCTGTTTTAAGGTTAAGTAGTAAGCAGCATAGCAGAGACCTTTTGCATTATTTTGGATATTAACTAAATTAAAAATGTTAAGTAATATGGTTTAATAATATGATATACGGTTCCTGGTGTTAGAAGTATCTGTTCTTTCAGAGCCGTACACTTGCCACTACTGATGTAAGGGAAGTCAGGACGAAGTGCAGCCTCAGGGCTGAACTTTCGTGATTTCTACATTCCATTCCAGGCTGCAGAATCCAGGCAAAGTCCACCTAACATATATCAGGATAGAGAAAGAGAAATGTTGATTGCTGCAGCCCTTCTCTTTTTTCCTTCAACAAGACTCCAGCTGCCATCAACTGCACCATTGCTACTTCAGGGTCAGCCCATTAGCTCAGAGCAAGATGTGATTGTGCTAAGCAAGACAGTGTATCAGCGCACTCTGCAGAGATGCAGAGTGTAATATGAAATGTCTTCTCTACTTTCTTCTTCTCCTTTTTTTTTTTTTTTTTTTCAATTTCTTATCAGGACACTTTATCATAGAAATTACAGAAAAAAATCCTAGAGGTACTTTCGGACTGACAAATATTCTATTTCCCTTTTTATCACATTTTCTTGATATTACAGTACTTCTGTTCACACATATTACTTATCTTTCTCCTATTTCACCATGAAATAGGAGAAAGATAAATAATTACAATTTCTAGACAAGAGCGAGTTAAAAGTAGAGAATTTTGATGTGATGTAATCTTTGGCTTGTTGCTATAAAACCAGAGAATTTGTCCATGTAGCATTTGATTTCCAGCCAGGACTCTTCTAAGCATTGCTTTTGGGTATAAAACCACAACATTCCCTTTGTGTTCCTGTTTCATGTTACTAATTAACATGGTAACTGTCATCAAAAGGCCAGTAAGCATTGATCTGTTGATCTCCCAAAGTGATTAGCAACATGAAATTTGCTAATAGAATTTGCCTGAAACATCACTGAAAAGCAGAAAGGCCAGTTTCACCTGTGTAATAATTTAATGTGGATGGGCTGTCACATTCAAAGGGCGACTGTTTAGTTCTCATCTTAAATAACACTGATATTGCAACTCTACACAAATGTTGTTTATAGCTTTTCCTGCAATGAATGAAGATGGTCCTTCATTACCTCAGTACAAGCCAGCAAGACTAAATTCTTTCATATAAAAAATTTAATTACATTGATGAAATCCTCTCAACAGGGTTATCAATACTTGGTAATTTTGTTATGAAAATGTTTGAAGAGAAAAGTTGATTAGATAAAAAAAGAATGAAAAGGAGACTTTATGTATTTATCTCTGTGTATGTATGTAAAAAAGAGAAAGATTTGGTTGAGTGAGGATTTCCCAGAAGGAAAATGACAAAATTTGCCTGTTATCACATATTGATTTCGTAGGACATTTCCATAATGAATGAAGCCAAAAAAAATATAATAGTCTTGTTATATTTTCTTTCACTAATTTTTTTGTAATAGCATTTAGGTTTTGATTAAATCTGTTATTAAAGTGGTTGTAGGATGGAATGTGATAGTGAAATAATATTTTCCCAAAATTTCATCGTCTGTCGAGAAATTATTTCTTAAAATCCATGATACTTAGACAACTGTAATCTTTAATGGAAAGTACTGTATCATTTCTTAATTAAACAGAATATTGAAACTGTTTATTATTGAACACATAATAATAGTGTGATTTACATATTTATTAGTTCCGTTTAATTTGCAGCAAACAAAATATTATAATCTGGTTTGAGGATAATCTCTAACCTTCTGTCGTTCTGCATTTAATGCACACACATACAAACACAGATAGAAACACTCATACTGGATTTTATCTACATTTCATAATATGTGTTTGCTTTTCCTCTAAAAGTATTTCTCAATTCTAAGAGATTTTTTGGGGGAAATGCCAAGAAACAAAAAGAAGAGTTTCCTTTACAGTTTTCTGTTTATTGTTCCATTTATTTTGTTGTTGCCATTGATTTGTGAGGTCTTCTCTTTATCATGCCTGGGTTAACAACTACAATTACAAAAGTTAACAATTCCACCTTTTGAAGACAATGTTAAAGTGATGATTATGTATCTCTACATTGTGTTCATATTGGAGCTGTAAAAATATTTCCTTACATACATAATTTAAAAATTTTGAAGTATTTTCTATATATTAATATTTGTAGTGGTAAAAATTATACAAAAAAATAACATTATGGGAAAACAATCCCCCAACATATGAATTCCTTGTGAAATGTTCAGTTGTCACTATGCATAATACTAACCTTAACACTAGGATGGAATCAGAAAGCAATTACAATTGTTTTATTAACATTTCTATGTGTTATATCTCCACTACTGTTGCTATCAGGTAGGAGAAAAGATATTCAGCAGTAGCTTTCAATAGTTATTCTATAATAAGAAAGTTCAGAAGTTTCATACTATGAAAAAGGGGGTGCCAGAGTGCCAGAGATCTGAATGACTCTTCAAATTAGCACTATAACAGCGGCTCCAAATAGGAAATATTTCAGTTTTGGCGTATTTATTTCTTTGTTTAAAAAATTAAGTCTGTTTTATTGGGTGGCTTGTAGGAAGGAAAAAAACTATTTTTTCCAAACTAGAAAGCAGTCAGAAATTCTTTTTAGTCATAAATGCATAGATTTTGAAACTAAACTTCTAGTTTGCTGGGCTTATTATCTTGGGAACAGCAGTCCAAGTCCAGCAGCCTTCCTTTCTCTTCTGTGTTCATCCTGAACACCTTTGCAATGCTGTTCTGTGTTGTGACATGAGATGTTCTTGTCTTCTTTTTGCAGTGCGAAAATATAGGAGGAACTTGAGCAGGAATGGGGTCAGAAAGCTTCACAACCATCAACACTGACAGCAGCCTGTCTCTGTAGTCAGGCACATCCTTGCCCCCAGGATGGCACTCAGAATTGCTCGCTCAACACCTGAGAGCTCAGCAACATTCACACTGTCCTGGGAGGAAGGTGTCTCTGTCCTTTAGCTGCTAACAGTACCTTTGTATGGTGTTTTGGAGGTACATGTGAGACCATCTGATTATCTCATGCAAAGTGTCATGATAACTGGAGGTGCAAAGCCCGTAAGGAGAAGCTGGTTTGTATACAGCACTCTTGGAGCATGGGTGGACCAGGATCATCATTCAAAAGGCTTTATTGCTATTTGGAGTCAGCCCTCACTCCACCTATACTGCTTCTTCATCTTTACAATAGTTCTGGTTTCATAAAAACTGTGAGTGTAAAGGGATCTTTATAGAGTATCTAAGTTAATCAAATGTAGAGAACAGAGCTGTATAATTAAATCCAGTTGTCATGCCTAACACTGCCTAACACTGAAAGATTCTTAAGACACTTTGATAGAGACATATCCCCCAAAAAATAATTATTCTAGGGAAAACGTAGCCCATTAGGGAAAGATAGGACCTTGTGAACAAAAAGACAGAGAGGAGAGAGAGGTTTCATTATTTGAATAACCTTGTTGCCTTGGGAGATTTAGATACCAATCAAGAGGAGCTGCAATAAATATATACATAAAAACAGTTAAGCAGGAGAAGTTATTTAAAGCCTTTAAAGAATAAGGTACAACATAATAGATTTCATCAGAAATATATAAATGTATTCTGAATACCCTTCTAGAAAAAAACAAACAAAACACATAAATTTTTTGGGAAAGAAAATCCTTCTGCTATAAATTTGTCATGAGTTCAGTGTCTAAATTAATGACAAGTATCAGGATTTCCTGCAAAGTAAATTATTTTAACTCAGAAATCTGAGGTTATGATGGAGAGAGTGCAAGCTTGATGAATAAAAGAGGATTCAGATAAAACTGTTTCTGAACTCTAGTTTAAATTTTCTAATGAAATGCCAAAGCTATCTCTCCTTTAAAAAGTGTTTCTAACAAAGTTCCATATTTGAGGTTAATGATATGTCTACATGGTTGGAATCTGAAAAAAAAAAATTGGCTGGGGTCATGATGTATGAAGAAAGGAAACAATTATAAATACTTGTTCTCATGCTGGTAGATCTGCTAAATAATGGCATTTACATGAAGGAAACCTCTGCATATAACCCTCTGTTATATCCTGTCAATGCCCAGCCTCACTGCAGTAGAAACCTTTCCTTTAATTTCAGAGGACAGAGGAAAAATCAACTAAAATTTTGCTTTCAGTTATAAGCAAATAATTATAAGATGGTGCTAGATATGCAATATAGAATATTCAAATATGGGAGACAACCACTGTAGGCTCTTCATTCTGCCATTTAGATGGCAAGTAATGTGTATTTCTACTTCATGTTTTTAATACCTTCATGTTGGAAGCACAAAGAAAAGTTTCTAAACTTCATGGAAATTAATCACATGTTCATTACAATCTCTTTCCTATAAGGAAGCAATGTGACAAAACATGCTTTTAATGGTCCTTATATAAATTGCTTCCCAGCTAAAAAGGTGTTATTGGTACCAATAAGAACTACTGCTGCTTTCACAAAGATGCTTTTGAAGAGGAGGCAATCCTTATGGGACATTGCCATAAATTTTTTTCCACACAGTGCTTACTACTGGAACAAAATATTAACTAATATTAACTACTGGAACAAAAATTAACATTTTTAGGAAACTCTTGTCTCTTGATCTGTAAAGGACTTTCACATAAGCAAGTGCTTTTAACATTACTTACAGCTAAAGGTGACTTTTTATAAATACATTATAGAATAGTAAGTGTAAAAATTTTTTCCCAGACAGCTTGAGAATGTTTCTCCAAAGACTGTGAGGAACACAGATTTGAGCCTAGTGATTCATATTGCAGAATCATGTGGAAAACTGGAAAGAAGGGGGGAAGGGTTTTGTGAGTGGCCTTTGCAAGATTAGTCCCCATGTTGTAAATGTTGATCTGCTGTTCTGTCATACATATTTTTAAAGAAGTTATTAATTCTAAATCACGGTTTGGATACAAGAGTGTCAGTTTCTTATATATTAAATCTGGGTCTGCTACACATCAAATCCTATTGACTGCAGTAGGTATTTGCATGTGAATATCCAAGTCACTGGAATAATTTTCTTTTTCCTTGCTTGTCAAAGACATTTGTAGAGTGGAAATACATAATCTGAAACTGTTTTCATGCCATTTTTATGTCATATTCCCTATTATCTTTCAAAAGAGCCATGTTCATCTGTGACTCAGTTTCCTCATTCTCAATGTTTCTCACGCTGTATTAGCTGTCCTAAAGATTTTATTGCCTCTGCCTACAAACATTGGCTCATGTATCCACAAACCATCCTTATTTCCATGTTACCCCTACCATTTTTCAGTTATATCTGTTTATTAGTTTTAAATTAAATATCAGCTCTTTCTCCACTTCCCCTCAAAAAAGACAGAAAAAAAAAACCCAAACCAAAAAAACCTTATGATACAATTTCTACCCTAGATAGAATGAGGTCTGTCTGATATGGTAATATGTCCTGTATTCCCAAGGTTATTTTCAAAACTAGACCATTCTTGCTTATTTTAAGACTATTCTACATGTCAATCTTCTCTTATGTATATCCAGGTTCTGTCAATTTGTCAGACTTGCTTTATCTGCAGGTTGTCTGTTATGTCAGCCCACAAAATAACATGTATACAATGAGGTTTTATATATAGTAATGGGGTAATACATTTTAAAAATATGTTGTCTGTAAAGTAATTGCATGTGGCCAAGATATTTTTCAATTGGGACTGAGAACAGAAAATGCTAAGGCTTTTATTACTCTTCTGTTGAGTATTTGAAGTCTGCATTCAAGTACTATTCTGCTTTTTAAATCTCTTGACCAAAAATCAATTGTTCTTATCTTTTATGGGTGAATATATATGGGAATTGTAATCAGGTAGAATGAAATTGCAGCACTGTCAAGATATGGCCTGAGCATCACTCCTGTTCCTGACTAATCCCTGCAAAAAAGAGGGGCCATACAAGTTCCTGGGGACTTAATCACAGGCACAGGAAGCCTCAAATGCTTATAAGAATAATGCACTTCTCTTGGTTAATTTGCAGACCTAACATGACTGAGGGTTACAACTTCATTGTAGATTTCAATGTAGGACACTGCAAGAATTAACCTAAATGAGAAAATTTGCATTTTACTAATTTTTGAAAAAAACCCAGGCAAAATCTAAGCATAAATGTATTATTTATCTTTGCATTCCTAGTGCAGAGAACAAATAAATTGTATATTTCAAAAGTTCAATGTTACTGCAAATATTTTGATGTTTAGCTAATAGTAGATGCTTTGTGAAGTGGGGTAATTTTCCAAATCAATATTCAGTTATATATTTTCACTCATTCTAATAACAAAATCAAGTTCTTCAATAACAAAATCAAGTTTCTTCAGTAAAAAGTGAAGTGTGAGAAAGAGCAAAAATCATGGTCATTCGACATTGGGTAGCGTACTTTCAATCTCTGCTGGAGGGAACAGGGAAATAATGCAATTCCTGATGCCCTTTTGCTGGGTTTTCTATTTCTTTGTGTTGTCTGTCCTTTGCTGGATGTCTGGTAAAGCAAATTCAGCTATTACTTCCCATACTTGCATCATTTTAAAGAGGATGTCCACTGATTAAAAATTTTTGAGGCAGACAGGAGATGAGAGTGAAAAATAATTGGGATAGAGTATTGATTATTGTAAACTTCTGTATTACTATGGAAAAAAAATTGTTTTGATTGCTCACAGACAAAAGCTTTCAGCTTATTTCCTCTCTTCCTATTTTTCTTACTACTTGTATATCTTAGATGTTCTATTGTTTGTTAAAAAATACATTTTATTTTCATTTCTTTGATAGTATTCATGAGGCAAAGAAGGAGTTAATATAATTGTTATCTTGCTTTAGATAAAGATGGATTTCAAACAAATGATTCTCTGTGGGGAATATAATAGTCTGTGAAGCTGCTTGCTCATGATACTTCTGAGAAAAAATATATGAAGGATATTGAGATTTAATGAAAAAATATTCTGAATTATGATGTGGTTATACTTTAGGGTTTTTTTAATAAGGTTTGCAATTTATATACTTTGGCTTTCATACATTCCTTGTTAAATCCTATGGAGTTTGGAATGTGTGGATAGACAGCTACTCCTGGGAAGAAGAACCTAGGCAGCGACTTAGCAATCGAACCTATAGTTAGTCATATGTCTTTTAAAACTGATAATGATTTCCAAACAGTTGGAGAACTTCAAGCTTTGGCAAAGGTAATATAAATTACTTTCAATTAGTTTCCATTGGTATTTATAGGCCTAATTTAATAAATTTTATCACTTTACCATTTTCAGTTATAAGTATTCACTAACTAAATAGGATTAAAGTGAAACCTTGCATTCAGTAAGCAATATCTGCAATTATTTTTCACTGCACACTAGTGAAGGGTAGAGCAGATGGGGATCTAGCATGGGTAAAATAGTAGATTGTTTTTGGGGAAAACAAGAACTATAATATATAAGTATTATAAAAGCTGGCAACACAATAAATTGGTGTTTCATTTCCATGTATTTAGAACACAGTCCCTTTAGAATACCAAATGACTGGTTATTATTTTGATAGAGACACTGATTACTTAGTTTCCTTCTGTTTCCTTTGCAATCACAGAAGCATTGTGACAATAACAATGAAATCTGCAGACAATGGCTGTAGAATTTGATAGATAGCAAACTTATCAGTAGACATTCTGCAGCTGATGTAAAAGACTGTTTTAGCAGAGTTCCATGTAGGAGTTCTGAACTTAGACAAAGGCAACGCTTTTAAAGAGCACTGTTTGCTAGCTAGGAAACCTGAGGCCAGGACATGTGTAAGCATTGGTGTCTTGTCATGTACAGTGTCAAATGTCTAGTCTGGTCTCTTGCAGTGATGCCAGGCAGGGCAGGGGTATTGGCACGGGCCATGGACCAGTTCTGTTGAACAAAATGGGCCAACAGTGGTCTAGAACAAAGGAAGTTTAACTTTATGGAGACAAGCTATGCTGTGCCAGGTGTCTGCTGTGATAGAGAATGGTCCCTTGACTATTTAATATATTACCATAAGTGTAACTTTAGAGTTCATCCTCTAACAATTAGTGTGAAATCATGCCATCTGGCAGAATTGAGAAGAAAACCAAAATCCTATCATTTAACAGGGGTAATGAAGCTAAATCCCAAATAGAGGAACCACCAAATAACTTCCTCTGATTTAGGATTTTTGCCATGAACTAACTTGTATGAGCAAATTTTAAAAGAGTGATAAGCAAGAAAATTAGATGAAGCTGATAAACTTCATTTTTCAGAAAGGCTTTAATAGTGCGGAATCAGTATAACACTAACTACAGCTATTCAGAATCCAGCTTAGAGATGGCTTAGATTCATCTGTGCTGGTATTCAGGCAGGGTGGTTCTCTCTTGCATCTGTTTTCAAAATGTAGTCTGCTGATGTATACTATAATAGTATTTACAATAGCAGTTAAAAGCAAAGCTTTGAGTAGTTAAGGACAACATCCATCTTATGCTGTATAAAATAAGAACACTATTCTTACCAAGTAAAAAAGAATCACAAGAATATAAATGAATTGTATTTTTAATTAGTGGAGAAGACTTTTAATGTGCATTAAAATCTATAAGTATTTGTTCCAAGATTTTTTAAAAGTGAGTTTATGAATTTGTTTTGGATTTTTTTTTTCAAAATTTTGGGGATGTAATCAATACTTCATCACTTGGAAGGTTTTATTTTTCGTTTGAATTTGTAACAATGAATCCTACTGTTAAATACAAAAAAATTTTATAATATTTCAACTAGCAAATCTCAGGACTCAGACTGAGCTGAAAATGTGATGAATTCAAGACTATGCCTGCATCTGAAAAACCTTTATAAAACTTTCTAAATTTTTTTTTCTCTTTGCCTCACTTTGCCTTGACTTTCAGGTAGAATTGGGAAAGAAATCATTGGGGTAAGAGCTTTTGATTTATTTGGTTTTAAAAGAAATAAATATTTTCAATTTGGTAATATAGATTGAAAAAAACAATAACAACAAACAAAACCAACCCAAAAAAGAAAGACTAAAACAAGAAAAACAATCAAAATAGTTAATAGAAGTCCTTCCATACTTGAATACACCCCTCTTTTTTGTATTTCTCTACTACTATTTCTGATTATCATATAAGAGTACTTTAGCTAAAATTTGATAAGTTCCCGAAGTAGTAACACTTAAATTTCACAGACTCTAGCATGATTAATAGTGGAGACATCATAGCAGTATCTTTAATAATATACATTAAAAGAGAATATCAGTCTTCAGATTACTTAAATAGTTCAATAAGTCTAGACACTCGGCTGCTTGTTCCTGTAGTTTCACATGTTCACATCACTAATGTGTGTTACAGTGTGTATCACCCCAGAGTTTTTAATCTTCTTTCTTTTATGATTTATTGACTGCATGACATAGTTAAAAAGTGTATTTTATTTTTGCAGAATTTTTCCTGTGCTGGACACACACCACCATAATCTATTTGGTCCCTTTTATATACTTTCTGAAGGTTACTCTCCCATAATTAAAACCAAATTTTTTTCCTGAATGCCCTTTTAGGTTTTAATTATATGTGTTCACATTTTGTGCAAGTATATTGTTACTAGGGTCTTTAGTAAATATCCTGATTTGATGAAGAAAATTAATCAAAAATCATGTATGTTTTTACCACTCAGTAAGATTTTAGGTGTTTTCCAAAATTCTACTAAATTTCCATCAGCTACAGCAAATAAGTAAAGAAACAAAAAGAACAACAACTGGGAACTTTGCTACAATAATATTGCACACTGGACATTGGGATTTCCAGCTTATTGAATAACTTTCTGGCATAGATATGTTTCTTGTCTTCAGCAGAGCTGGAGAAAGATGCCATCTCTCATTACAATTCCACTGCAACTTTCCCCCAGCTGAACATCAAAACTTTTCAGGCATTTGGACTGGATTGTGTTGTTATATAGAGCTCAAAGGCACTGGCTCGTGTTTGTTTGACAGACTATCACTTACAGTGCAACGAAGGAAGGCGCCTTTCTGTCAGCATAATCTGCCCACGGTTCTTCACTTTCATTATGTACTGCTGCATGCTGATTGTCACCATGGTGTTGCCTTAACAAAGGAATAAACTGTAGGGTTGAACAGGGAGGGGAAAAAAAAGGCTTGCTACTCATATCCTTCTGTTTTATTGCCAGTATGTTGTAAATCACCAAGCAGCTGATGACATTTAGTCAGGGACAGCAATCAATAAAGAGAAAATCAGAGCTCTTAGAATACCTCTGCTTGCTTTGCCTGCTCAGCTTGCTCTGCACTGTTCACAACATGCAGCAAACCTGGGCTTGGAATGTAGCACAAAGTAATTTTTTACCCCACTTAATTATAAATGCCTGGTTACTGAATATTTAACGCCATGATTAATGGTGTGATGATCTGTGTCACATTTTTTATTTGTCCCTTTCATCTGAAGGATCCCAAAATGCTTTTCATATCTCTGATTACACAAAGACTACAGAAAGGTTTCCTAATCCAACAAGGGGAAAAAAAATGAGTGCTTTAACAGCATAGCACATCTCATTGTTATTAATGATAACAATCATTCCTGGCACTGGCTGTAAGTTTCACCTTTTTTATGAGGCTCTCAGAAAGCAATTTATAATCTGATATTGTTAGTCCTCACATACAGCAGTTTCACAATACAGATAAGCTTATAACTTATATCTACAGTAAAGCAAAGAGGAGGCCCACATGTTAACAGAGTTACCCAAGTCAACAATGCAGTTATATTTGGAGATCTGAGGAACTTTGAAAGAGTTCACATATTCTCACCTCAATGTTCTATTTTCACTGTTATGGCATATTTCTGAACTAAATGTCAAGATAAGATGTGACAGAATCTAGGGAAGAAAATCCAATTTCACCCTATTTGGATAATTAGTTTTTTTCTAGAATGAAAAGCTCTGCCTTGGTTGTGAGACATGAATACTAAAAAAAATAAAGAGGAACTGAGGCACAATATGAATTTTTCAGGAGTTCTGGAAAGTTAAAAAGTTATTTTCAGTCTTATGGAGCAGAAAATTGCTATGTTTGCAGTAAAACAGTTTAGTCATTAGGATAAATCTGGTGCTTGTGGCACATACCAGGGACCTCCATGTACGGGATGAAAACATCAACCCAGGTATAATGAGAAGCTTTGTTGCCTGAGATGTGGACTTGGGGGCAGCTAGCTGACAATCTCTGTGCGGAGGTGGAAATATCCATATGGCATATATATATCAGCTAATATCAGCCCATCTGTTGGTGGTACACAAAGTCCTAGCTTTCACTTCTGTGTAGTGTGCAGAGAATCATATTGGGTTCCTCCATCCCCCTCCTCATCAGGTCCTTACCTCCTAAAGTGCGGACTTTAGGACATATTGCTTAGGGTGTCCAAGAATAAGACTCACAGTGGAGAGACAAATTTCATTCCATGCTCTCTTCCTGTCAGGCCACTAAAAAGGCAAAAGAACACAGTTCTTTTCTGAGTCTTGGGACTGCTGAGACAGGAACCTTGGGGAGCCTGGTTTTACAGCCTGAGTGACTGAGGGAAAATAAATACTAGAATCTGTCCAGCAATAAGAAGGTGCTCTTTGAATGTGCTTTCATGACCTGCAACTTTCTTTCCACCAGATAATTATTCTGCATTTTTCCATTGCAATCTCTTAATTCTTGCATTCCTGGTTTCATAGTGGCTGAGTGTCTACCAGACAGTGAGAAGAGTCTGCTCCCATCAAGGTAGAAGGTGTACCACCACAAATGTCAGCTCTTATACTTTGTTCAGTTTGCATGTTGGACATGTACTGCTCACTGTTTTGTCTCCTGCTCTAGGATCCTAAGGTTAGCTGTCAACATGTGGGACATCAAAATTTGTCTCTGACAGAGGAAATCTTATATACTTAGGGGAGATGTTTTCGTATGTTATAATCATCCAGATTAATTTGTTTTTTCCTCTAGGTGAAATTTAAACTGTACTTTTTCCTCCTCTTCTCCTTCCCAGCTTTTTTGATTACCTTTGTTGATTATGTAGTTTCATATGTAGTTTTTTTAATAAGTATTTTCTGTGACATCTGGATTTAGCAAACAGAAATAAATGCATCCAGCAACCAGATATCTTATATTCTGCTGTGCACCATAATCATTCCAAAGAATATATTAATCTCAAATGACTTTAGTTGTAAAATTGCTTCTGACCTTTTTTCACTCCTCTGCAGTCTTTGTACAGCCCCATTCACTTAATCATCAATTCTGAAGACGAAAACTCCTGAGAGTTTTTTGAAGTGCCAGAGTTTTGTGATTTTAAAACAAACATTGTGAGTATTTTCATGAAACTTCTTTTTAATATTTTACTAATTTTAGAAGCTTTCCATGTGGATTGTGTCACATTTCATTAAAAATTCTAGACCAAAGAGCATATTAGCCTGACAGCAGTAAAGATATTCTTAATTCCTTTAGTATTCTTCCCATTTTGCAGACTGAGATGAGACAAAGAACAGGAACCTTTCTGAAACAGGAGTAAAGTAAACAGCTTGTTATATAGGTCATCTTTATTTAATATTCATTAATGCTTTATTGTTCATGGCTTTATACTTAATAGTATTTATTTATAGAAATTTCCCACTGCAAGGAAGTTTAGCTATGGCATAGTTTCTACAAAAGGAATTTATTTACATATTTGCATCACATGCAGAAGTTATATGAAAAATTGCTGGAAACGGCTTTTATGTAACTGTTCATAACTTGAAAACAGCAAAGTCCTTACCTTCTGTTCCCTTCTTACTAAGAAAATATCAAAAATAAGTCACCATAAACTACACATTAAGCATTGAGGCTGATCTTTATGGTCAATCAGACATGTGGATTCAGGCTGAGTGTAATCATTGTCCATGAATTTATCTGGTTGTGCTGAGGCTCTGAGAGATTTTTGTGAATCTGTATTCTCTGCAGCTTGCCATGGAGAGACCCCATAGCCGTATATCTTTGTGAGAGTCTGTTGATTACCAGAAAACCCTGCAACATCAAAAATCCTTCACTATTAGTAACCAACCTCACAACACATAAGAGAAAGGAAAGTTTTAGAAATTAATTTGGACTTGAGTAGAAAAGGCTTATAGTCCCTTAACTGTTAAATTGGTTTCTATCAAGCACTAACTGGCAACAATATTTTATACAACATCAAAAGGATTGAGTCATCATGTGGGAATAGACTAACCTTTTATATTTGTTGTTTCAATAGACTAATAATTAATTCATTATATTTCATGAATATGTTAACAAATTTTTAAGAACTGCACAGATCTTCTGTAATGACATGTTTAAATCAGACAGGTATAATGACCCACTACAACTAGATGTCTGAAAGGTCACAGGTCATCCCAAGGGTACTGCCTGCCCTTATTAATGCATTAGTAGCTATTAGTTATACTGCTAGCATGATACCCTGCATTAATTTTCTTATGAATATTTAGTAGGTATAGTACAACCCTGTTGCGAAAGGAGAAAAGTAAGAGATAATATGAAGATTAAATAGATGTGCATCTTAAAACACTTACATGTATTTCTCAGTTAGGATTTTCAAGAATAAAAAACTACATGGCTTGGTCATCACTTATATCCCTCCTTCTTTACACTTGTTCTGAAAAATCAAAAGTGGAATGCAGGTTTGATTGATGTTTTGCCCATCTTATTTCTAGCATCTGAGCTGAAGAGTTGCTTTGCTGCTCAGGGACTGACTAGGATAAATGGACATTGAATGTACAGTCAAAAATACCTCTTAAAAACCACAGAAAATTCAAGTCAGATGTGTAGGAACATCAACAAAAGGCATGTGGCTTAACTTAGATGCTGCTTAGGACTTACCTTAAAGCTTTTTATACAGAGACTAGAATGGTTCTATTCTGACTATGCTTTTATATATGACAGTTAGTATGAAAATAATAAAAAAAACTGTAAAACTGTGCCCTTGGCTGGTTTTTGTTTGTTTGCTTTTTTGCTGAGTGTTTTTTGGTTGGTTGGTTGGTTTTTGGGGATTTTTGGTTTGCTTGGGTATTTTTGGTTTTTACTTATGTGACAACTATTTTTTCTTTTCTGAAAATAAATACTTATAAAAATTGGTTTTTTTTTAAATCTGAGTAGATACTTTTTGAAAAGTCAACACTAGGATATACTGATGTTCTGTGCAAGCTATAGTATTGGAAATTAATGAATATTTTCTCTTTGTGATGTTGGTTTGCCTGGGTGCATCCAGAAGAGGAATTCACTCTAAGGAAGGGAGAATGAAGCCTATTTGTACAGTCATTTGTAGTCTGGGACATAATATGTTCGTAGGATGGGAGAAGGAAAGAGAGAGGAGAAAATGCTTTCCATAAGAAAAGGAAAAGATGCTTGAGAGCGACTTAGAATGAGCAATGCTTGTGCATATTGCAGGCACAGAGGCCACATGCCCTATGTACTTGCTGTGTGGGCTGTCACAACCACACACGTGTGTACTGTCTCATGGACTGCCCTTTCTAATAAGAAGTGGGCTTACTGCCTGTGTTGAATTTAATTACATAGGGAAATATGAGCCAATGCCTAGACTCAGTCTAGAAGATGGTGCTTTCTGATCTTGTTCCTAGTCTGAGAATCACAATAAAGTGCATGGTTCTGTATGCAGATATTTTAATGAGCCTTGGGAGTTTGCCATCTTGAGCTTAAGCCTTGCAACTGTTTTCACATGGAGACCCTCCAAGAACTTGGAGCCAAACAGGGGAGCCAGTCACAGTCTGTGTTATCTGGTCAGGAATATAAAACACCCACGTGTGGTGGCATATATTGCAATGCAGATCTCACTGTACTTCTCAGCAATGGTCTGGGCCAAGTCTGAAAATTATTATTTTTGCAACCAGGCTCAGCCTCCAAAGTGACATACTAATCCTAGAAGCCTGCATTATACCACTGCAGCAGATCTTCCTATCCACATAATCAGGGACTACTGTGAAAAATCTTTTTTAAGGGTAACATGGAATCATATGGAAAGCCTATTAACTCATGCAGAGTTCTGTTCAGATGACGTACATGTAGGCTCTGTCAATGCTTCTCATGTTCTTGATTTGCATGACAAAGTATATAATTAATGATTAATCAATCATTTCTCACATTACTGTTTTCTTCAGCCAACATTGCAGTTTACAGACTGCAAATCATAGTTCACTTGCAGGAAGGATGAAGAGACTACCGAAGGAGTGCCAATCTCATAAATAATGGAATGAGAAAGTTGTGTTGTCCTGTTGAAGATCCAAGAGGGTTACTGGTACAGAGAACCAGAGGTTATTTTCCTTAACTGAAATATCTATACATTTTTATAACACTGTCAAAGAAAATTGAAGAGGGTGAATATTCTTCTCTGAAAGAGAAGGCACACAACTTAAATGAGCAGGGCAAAGGCCTGTAGATGGCTCTACCTATATTCGAACCTTTTGCCTTGTGAAAATCCAGCTCTACCTAAGCATGGCTACCAAGACCAATTAGAACATAACTATTGCAGCATAAACTGGTTTCAGCTTTAGATTTTGGCAGTTCTGTGAGTTATTGTTAGAATGAGTTTATAAGTATCTTTTGAATTTGTGGCAATCAGCCACAGATGACTGCTTGTTCACAGAGTTTGGATCTGTCCTCTACAACTCTCTTCCGACTTCAGCTCTGCCATGATTCTGTGATTAAAATACATTAATAGCAAGTCATATCACAGTCATAAAACCTACAATTTTTTAAAATTCAGAGCAGTGTGGTTACTCACTGCCAAAACTGGTTGCTAAATTGGTATCTGCAAGTGTTGTTATTATTCCCTGTATATACGGTGCATTACTTCTGCTGCTCTGAGTAAGTTTTTAGGTAAGGATAAGCCACTAATTGTACATGAATAGTGTGTATGTGTTATTATTCTGCATTATTTGTGAGTAAATTAAAAAAAAATCAGTAATGTGTGGAAGGCATTGTGCATATTGTGATTTCCTTCCTATAATCCCCCTCTACTTCTGCCTGACCAGTTGTTTTGGCAACAATAATCAGTGAATATGTAGAATATCCAAGGTTAAAAACAACAGCAACAAAAAAAAAAGACTGAAGCTGTTAAGTGGAATTCCCTTAAGACATTCCTCTGAGGGAAGATCTGACAGAAGTGAAAGATATTTTCACTTTTGTGCTTGTGGACAAAACCCACTGTTTTCTTTCTCACTGCTTTCCAAGACCTCCAGTTTTGCTGGGACAATGGTAATTACCCTAACTGACAGATGTTCCTATTGAAATTGTAATAAATCCTTAAAAAACATTGCTAAGACAGCAACATCACTATCCTGTGTCCTTTGAAATATTAGTTAGACACACGATAAAAATTTAAATTGAATACAGGCTCTAATCTACCACCAAATGAGTTAAGTTGTTAAAGAAACTTCCATTCTTTTCCAGAACCAGAAGCAATTTTACACAGCTCAAAGCATTTTGGCAGACATAATGAGGGTATGATATTAACCAGTCAATTGGACTAATCTGAATGACTGTCAGTACTCTCAGAAAAAGAGGCCTTATTATAGTTGCAGCTATTACACTGCTGCAGTTACAAGGTTACTTAGAAAGCTGAACTCAATCTATCAGAATATTAGAGACTGAAATGCCAAATCATCAAACTGTAAGCCTTAATATACCACTTAGAAATGGTGGGATGAAGAAGAGGCCTATATGAACACTTGGAGAGCATAGGATCTCCTTGGCATAATTTTTCTCCATATTCTGAACTACTTATTCATCTGAGTGATATGTGGAAAGTTCCTATATGTTTTTTTCATTTTTCTGGACGTTTTCTTCAGCTTGCAACTTGCAAGGGACCCCTTTTGCATTGTAAGTTTTCATTTAAATGAACTGAAGAAGGTGTTGTATTTCATTATTATGGATTTTTTTTTTTAATTTGACGAATAAGAAAAGTGAAAGAGCTAAGTGCTGATACTACATTATAGGATCTTGAATCATAATAATCAGGGAACAAAGCAGGTTATTTCATTACTGGCAAAGATGGCTGTATTTTTTTCTCTCAAAACGTGTCATTGAGTATATTTTTCATGCATGAAGAAGGTTTAAATGTGCTTCATACCAAGGCCATTATTAGACAAGGCTATTGCCATCTGGAGGTTAGAAGTGAAGAAGATCAGGAACACAAAAAAAAAAAGGTTTTCTGCTCAATACTGAGAGTTGGAATAAGGGAGAATCTGGAGCTGGACTTCAGGCCAAATGAGCTCAATGGAGTGGACTGACGTCTTTCTTTGGCATCCTCATGGAAGTATGGAAATTGAAGGAGCAACACTTCAAATAAAATAGAGTAAAAATTCTTGACTAGAGTTATTTTCCTGACAATTCAACAAAAAGAGACTGAAAAGAAACCTGGAAGTTCTACATTAAAATACAAAAGGATACAAAAAAATATGAGCATGTGACCTAGCAGAGAAAGGTGTTTCTTTGTTTGAACTCTTCTACAAGACATCTGTTTTCACCAGAGAACCAAATCAGCCAAAGACAACTGGGAGCCTGGTATATGCCTGATCTGATTTTAACTTTGCATCTAGGCTTTTAGAGGTTATTTTTCTTTGGGACCTACTATTGGATGAGCTTGCTTGCCTGTCTTCCAGAAATCAAGGATTTTAATCTCAAGAATTATATTAGGAACAGTAACAAAGATATCATATGGTAAAAAAAGACCAGATATATAGTAAATAAATCTAGTATCTAGCGGATATTCAGGTTAGTAGCTTAGGACTCTTTTATACAACACTCTATTCATAGGTAATGTGAACGTATTTTAGCTGTACCTCAAGCCAACTGTTTGCAAACCAACTCTAAACACATAGTTATGTTGCAAGAGTTATGTCATGTGCAATTCAAACTGATAAGATCAGATCAGATTACTAAAAGCACCATTTGGCTAATGACCAGTGTACTGTGCATCAGCTTATTTTGACACTTTGATGATAAGGTACCTCATTCTCTTTTGTATCACTCCACTAGTACACAACAATTAAACAAGAGCGTATTCCAGCTGTGAGACTAACTTTATCTCCTCAATAATTCAAAATTTCTTTAAAAATATTATTTTTCTATTCTGTGTTCACCTCTTCTAACTCTATTTTAAGACCATGAGTAACTCTAATTCTTCTGTTTTGTCTCTATTCCTTCTTTCTCTTCTGCTTCTGATTCTGTTCCTCTTCTGTTTCCTCTAGACTTAGCAGTTCCGTTCCTCACTTTAGAATATAACCTCTAGGTCAGGCTGCTTTCACAGAAACTACAAGGTGAACATCCTTTAGTCCAGCACCAAGAAGAAAAACAAACTGGAGTAACTGTGTAAAGCCTGTACAGGTATGTAGACATTTTATATAATTATGTTTAACTATATATAGTTAAAGAAAATTTTATATATTTCTATTTATATTAAAATTTCAATAGATTTTTTTCTATTACAATAGATATTTTCAATATTTTTTATGGGCTGCCTTCCAGTAACATGTGTTTCAAAATATCAAGTTCTGTCCAAGAATTGCACTTTTTGAGAATTTTTTTTAATAATTGAAACCTTAGATTTTTATTTGGGCACAATAATTACAATTTCAATATTTAAACAGATCTACAGCAATCTAAAATATTATTTCTTCCTCTAGTAATTGTTAAAAGGCATGATTTTAGTTTTATAGGATCGTGAGAAAAAAACATTACTTGTCCTCACTGGAGAAAAGTAACTGCTTTAATACTAGATGCATTTATGAAGGTTGCTTATAATTTTATAGCCTTATAGTTTGCAGAAAGTTTTCTTTTTAAAAGGTTCAGCTCAATGTTCATTTTAATTTAGCTCTTCCATAATGGAGTGTTTCTTTCTAGAATGTTTACAGTTGGTTCATAGATAAATCATAAACAGGAATTCTAATTTTTTTGGTAGTTATTCATATGAGTTTCATTACAACTACACTGCAGGCAGTGGTGCACTTCAAGGGTTGTGCTGATGCTGATGTTATAATGCAGAAGAACAAAGTTTAAATGGTCTGTAAATGTCAGCAGAATCCTGATAGTAAATTATGACCTTGCTATTGACTTCTGAGTACCTTTAGCTACATTTGATGCATATCATATAATTAAAGTGTAATGCTCCTCAGATCATATAAACAAAATTCATTCAAATTAATGAATTAAAGAAAATATCAGATACTTATCAGAAGCTCTGTGAAGTTATCCTAAGAAGTGAAAGTCATCTTAGAAAGCAATCATATCCAGTGGGTAGTACAGTGGGTAGCATTGCAGGAAATACTAGCATCCTTACATGAATTAACTTATTTTTAAGGTTTTTTTTTTGTTTGGTTTTTTTTTTTTTTTGGGAGGGGGGTGGGGGTGTAGAAGTTCAAATTACAGAGCTGTGAGATTCAGCATATTAAGCTTTCTCCATTCTTAAACATAAAATTTGAATTCTTGCCTTGCTTTTCATTTATATATTGAAACTTTGTAGCTTTGAAGAGATACATTAATGTACACTGCAGTGTCTGTGTCCACGAATGAGGTTCCAAGGCAAACTGAATTCAATAATACAGAGTTGATTATGGATAATAGAACCAGAAGTTTGTGCTTGACATATAAGTGACCTTGTAATCCTCTCCTTAGAATTCTTCCCACCATTCCTCCTTTCTGCCACTCTCCTTTATTGTGTTTTAAAATTAGGTTAGAAGGACTTTGGGGCAGAAACTATGTCGTCACTTACATTCCAAGAAAGAGCTTATTTTTTCTTACTGCACTACAGTAGAATGGAAATGTATCTATTCTACAGATAGTTTTTTGAGTTTCTAGTTTGAAATGTTAAAATTTCTTATCATCCTCATTCACATTCCTTTCATAAGCTTATTTAAGAAAGTTATATGCTGCTCATTTCATAGCAACTAACATGATCTCTATATGTTTCTTTTCTTTCTCAACATCACCTAAAAATTCCTGTCTTACCTATTTATTTCATACCATTTTACTTACTGTTATAAATCTGGCTGAGGTCACAGCAATATTAATTTCTTTTTTGTATGCCTAACTAATCCCAAAATTAATTTGTTCTTTTGTAAAAAACACATAGCTGTGCAAGTGAGCTTAGTAAGGCAGTGCTGGATTGTGTCTGCTTCAGGATAAACATCCTCATATGCTGCATTTGGTCTTTTGTTTGGAACACAAAGGCCACTCCTTTTAAAAAGTTAGTCTGTTGGGAGAAGAGTGCAGCTACAAAGTAAAGGAAAGCTTTTTGAATGTGTCACCAGTGAAGTCAGTGCACAGTCAGGATAGGATTGAAGTTTTGAAATTTCTATTAAAAGCCCCCTTTGAAATATTTGGAGTTTCTCCTTGGCAAATGTCTACAACAGGAGGTCTTCCACTTTAAAAATAGTGGGATCTTCAGGCACTTTTATTGTCTTTATCCAAAAATAGGTACTCTCTTTTACTTCTAAAAATAGCTTCTGATGAGTACACAATGCTGTACTGCAGATACAGTGGGTAGTATTTTAGAGGCCATAAGAATTCTGTATATTAAAAATAAATAGCTCCTTCTCATAGCAGGAAAGTCTAGGTATTACCTACATTTCTTGTGTAGACTGCATCAGAAGCCAGCTAGAAACAAATCATAAATCAGTATTGACTGAATAGGAAGGTCAGAGAACCAAAGTGTTGAGCATTTGACAAGTGTGGTCAATAAAAGAGGCAGATCCCATTTGACCATTTAAAACAACCACAGTCCTTGAAATATTCACTGGAAACTTAATCAGTTTTTTAAAAAATGTCTTACAGAAGCATTTTTCAGACACTGATGAGCTACTGGCTTTCATCATTAATAACCAGTATAAGGACACTGACATACTCTGCTTACAAAATCTAGCCTGCTAATGAAGCAAGGTGGAAGCAGAGAACTAGTGACCTCTTCTCAAGTTGTTCTCTGTTCTTGTTGAGTTCAGGCATCATGTGGGTGAGAAAAAGCCTTAAATCATCTGAATGGGAAGACAAGATTTTAGTCAAAGTTTTGCACATTATTATGAAACCTGGACCTACTGTTTCTGTCCAGCCACACTGTTCAGTGCATTCACAGCAGATCAGAGCTCTTCCAAGCTGGGAGACCATGATCTATGCCTCTCTCACTGCATCTACATCTTTTCACAGTTTCTGGTCCAATGCTGTGTTCACCTTGCAAACCATTTTCCTTTATGTATTTAAGTACCTGCTGAAGACTCACTTTTATTGAGCTGTTTATCAGAAGTTGATCACCCTAAATATAAGGATTTGAATTTAATAAATAAATTTCTCTCATGATGAACAAGCATCATGAGAAAAATTTTTCAAAATATTTAGGTATGATTCTCATGCTCCATCAGTGATCACACTTGTTTAACTACAGGTCCTACTAGAAGCACTAAATAAATGCCTGTTGAGACTGGAAACAATTGTTCATATAGGCATAAGAAAATGTGTATTAATGGTGTTGTTAAATAGCATAATCAATTCACATTCTCTGCTATTAAATAATCCAGGAGCAGAAGCAGTTAGCATAGACCATCCTGGTCTGTGACCATCTCTGGTTGCGTATATCTCTAGGAGTTTGCATATAAATACATTTTCTCAGACAGCTGCTCTGGAGCTTTCACACTGATTTGCAGCAGAATGCTTAGAGACAAGTCATATGTCTGAGCTCAAGATGCTGTCCACACAGTTTGTTGCAAGAAAAGACAATTATCTTCTGCTTTATCTTCACTGAAGGGGAAAGACATAAAATAGTCAGAGAACAGTTTAGGTTTAAAGGGATCTTGGGAGGTCACCTAGTCCAATGCCCTGCTGAAAGCAGATCTAATCACATCAGGGCCAGCCAAGTTTTTACCCCCTCTGAGGACTGCCCCCCACAATGATTATAGGCAGCTAGTGGTTTATGAACATATTGATATTTTTGCCCCCTTATATCCAGCTTAAATTTCTCACATTCCAATAGTCAAAAAGGACTTCATAAGTTCTACTGTGGACCATAGAATTAAAAATTAGTTTCTCAGTTTCAATAATTTTATACCAGATTTTATATTATTGCAAGATTATTTATATTTTCAAGAGATTTACAGACTTTGAATATTAGCCAAATTTTACATCAGAACTTTTAATCTAAATCTTTAAACCAAAACTTTATTCCTGAAATAGAGCTTGCACATGCTTGGATTCAGTCCAGGTTCTAACAAGCATGAATTTGCTGATAGAAGAAAACTTCTGATATTTCCCTGCAGCTTTTGAAAATGCACCATATCCAAACAAGATAGAAATAAAAACCTCCAGCAGTTGGAACATGGTTATTAGAGTAATCCAGGGTGCATATTGTAATCATATTTCTACCTAAACTAGAAGAAGAATATAATCTGCCCTTTTAAACTTGGCTTATGTTCTGTTAGGCAGTTTAATCAAATGGAAATCCTTTTGGTTTAGCTTTTTAATTATTACCTTTTCTTGTTTATGTTCACTGAAATGAAATAGAAAGGAACTGCAAAACTATATGCCCTTGAGGCACAAAATTCTTGTGAAGAGGTAATATCTTTGGAATAGTGTAGTGAATGTTGGCAATTCTGGGCTACGCTGAAACAATTCACCACTCTAGTCAGAAAGAAGATTAAATCCTCCCATGTGCTATAGAGCTGACCGGTGACATGTCCTCCTATAGGCAAGATGCATGTGTAGAAGACAGTAGGACTCTTCTGTCAGTCACAGCAGATGGGAGCACTGAAGTGATTTTATGAGATGTGAAAATATGGACAGAAAGACTGAAATGGCAAAATATCCTTGGTTTTTGTCAAGGGCAAGAGGATTTATTTTTAAGGTTTTCAAATCACTGCAGCAGGTTTAACAATCCCGAATATGTAGCTATAAGTAGTAGTTGCAATAATAAAGAAAAACTCGATTGTTTGTCTTCTGAGATAACTGCACTGATCTGTAATTGCAGGGTGCTGAAGGGATCTCTCTCATCCAATATTAGCAATATAGACACTGTGGGCCTCCACCTCATGAAACCACCACCTCACGCCAAACTTCAAACCTGCATGCTGCTTTCGTCTGCTCACAGCTGTCTGACGGTTACAACCAACAAACACTGTCAACATCGTGCAAAGTATTGAATATGGATTGTCACTCTATAGAATAAGTCAACTGACCATAGCCAGCTTCTGAGAAGTGGTGCCCAGCTCTCCCTAGACCTCAGCACCACAGTGAATTTTTGTTATGCAATAAGACTCAACAGAGCCCCTTTACTGACTTTTTTTCCATTCCACCCATCAGGATGGAAATAGTCGAATGCAGCAGTTTCAAGATCTGAATGAAATTTTCATATTACACTTTTATCCTTAGCTGCAAGCCATTATTGGACACAACTTTTCTCAGCTTAAAATGGTTTTGATATCTATGGTTATCATTTCTGCAACACCAAAGCTAAGGGAAAAAGATATTTTTTGACTGTAAGTTCAATGAACTAGGCAGATCTCTTTGCAGTGAATTTACACTTGCTGACTTAAAACCAACTCATGGATCACACTTCCTCTGAATTTAAGGGCAAAAATTGAAAACCATAAACTTACAAGTACTTTCATGCCCTGACTTGCCTTGTCTTTCTGTGCCCTTCTCCAGTCAAATTATTGGAAATTATATATATTTTTTTATTTAAGTCAATAAAAGTTCTTTTTACTTGATTTTGCTTATATATTGGCTTACACAAAAACTTTAAATTCTGTATTATTTGAAGTTATTACATAATCTCCTACTTTCTTATCAAGTCTGTAAAATATGGAGTATTCTGCCTCTGTGCCTTTAGCTAAAATCCTATCTTGTAATGAAAGTTTCAGCTGAAATTTATAATGGTGGCTAGAAATATGATATCCTAGCCAACTTTTTACTAATAGTCTTCATTCCACTCTTATTCTCAGCAGTAGATCTGGCATTCATGGTCTACTTAATATCTGGTGCCAATTTCATTAAAAAGGAATCCTATTGCAATGTACAAAATTCAGTTTCAAACTTTAGTGCCAAGATTTTTTGTTCAAATGTGACCACTATTTTTTGTGTATGTTATCAATTTTCAAATGAAATATTTGAATTTGAAAAATAGTCTCTGGCTTGCAAAAGGGGAGGTGTGAAGGCAAGTAGCTCTTTCATCAACAGGAGGTTTTACAATGTGTCAGTTCCTGCTGATTCCCTTTTACCCACGGGTTAAATATGGAAATTTTCTGCCAGATCACAATAGAAAAGCTTACAGTACTCATTTTTTTGTATGTAAGGAAACTAGTAATACCCTCATTTTAGGCATCTCCAAAGGTATGTGTGTGCCATAATATTTGATGTTTTTGAAAATAAGTGTCCTCTCTTTTCAGACTGCAGATATTCTTTTTTTTTTAAAGAGACAATGTACATAGGTAAGCAGAATACTGTCCAAATGTCAAAGTTATAAAGAAATCTAAGATTTAGAGATATGTTGTGGGAACTGGATTAAGAAAGATGTGAAAAAAGGGTAAAATAAGAGCAGACAAGTGATACCAGAATAAGACTAAGAGAACCAAGGAGCAAACACAAGTCTTGCATAGAAAAATGAAAAAATTAACAGATTAAAATATTTAGTTGCCTTGATGCTATGACAGCAACATTATTTGACAATGACTAGATAACACAGAATAGAGTTGCAGGATGACTAGTAAGAAACATGTACAAGAGTCCTAAGGATATTGTTCATTATGTGTACTTGTAATTTAAAGGTTGAGTTTCAAAATGCCTTCTGTGATGACAGGAGTCTGATCATGAGGCCTGTTGCAGTTCTTCAACTGATGTCTACTAAATAAAAATTAAAACAGAAATTGTAAACCATTCATAACCAGCACAGAGAAGATAGGACAGCAAATTATACTAAATTCCATTTCATATGAAGTGCTTTTATATCTGAAAAATATGTGGAATGTTTATTCATAAATTTTCTTGGTTTTTTTGTTGGATTAATGTATGGTTTTAACAATAAATTTCCATTAAGTGGACATAAAACATTCTCTCATATATTATCTAACTTTTCCTTGCCATAAAGAGAAGACAGGATATGGAAATTTTTGTATTTTCAGAAGAACAAGTTATTCTAAACACTTTTGAAGAATCTCAAATTTGTGGTTGCTAGTTAAATACCCTGGAATAAAAATTCTTGATCATGGTCTCATCCCCTTCTTTCTCCTTCTTTCTCCTTCTTTCTCCTTCTTTCCCCTTCTTTCTCCTTCTTTCTCCTTCTTTCTCCTTCTTTCTCCTTCTCCTTCTCCTTCTCCTTCTCCTTCTCCTTCTCCTTCTCCTTCTCCTTCTCCTTCTCCTTCTCCTTCTCCTTCTCCTTCTCCTTCTCCTTCTCCTTCTCCTTCTCCTTCTCCTTCTCCTTCTCCTTCTCCTTCTCCTTCTCCTTCTCCTTCTCCTTCTCCTTCCCCTTCCCCTTCCCCTTCTCCTTCCCCTTCCCCTTCCCCTTCCCCTTCCCCTTCCCCTTCCCCCTCCCCTTCCCCCTCCCCTTCCCCTTCCCCTTCCCCTTCCCCTTCCCCTTCCCCTTCCCCTTCCCCTTCCCCTTCCCCTTCCCCTTCCCCTTCCCCTTCCCCTTCCCCTTCCCCTTCCCCTTCTCCTTCTCCTTCTCCTTCTCCTTCTCCTTCTCCTTCTCCTTCTCCTTCTCCTTCTCCTTCCTTCTCCTTCTTCTTCCCCTCTCTAGAAAACATGTAGATCTTTTTGGTTTACAAAATTGGATCAGAACAATTCTGATACAGAGCAGAAATATCTGAATTTGTAAAGACCTCTAAATGATGAAAAAATCTATATGCAAATACATATTGAAAAATTAACAGAAATCTTTAATGCAAAGCTGATTGACTTGTCTTTAATATGGTTTTGGCTCTGATACAATGTAACAGACCAAATGCATTTATTTGTTTATAAAAGTTGAATAGATTTATTCTGAACATACTAGTAGGAAAGCAAACTAGATTTAAATTTAGAAAAGCAATGATTTATGTTTGCACAAATAAGTTATGTAGTAACATATCTCAAAATAGGAAACATAAGAAACTGTTTCTGAAGTCTTAAGCACATTTCATTTTCAATTTTGTAAACATTAGTGTGGCATGTACTTTATTACTTCTGGTTGATGATATATTTTTATTTGGAAACATGTATAAAACATGGAAAGAATACAAATCACAAACGTGTAGAAATAGGTAGATATGTAATCATTTAAGATGTGAAAGAATATACATATAAATTTCAGAAGTCTGAAGTCCACTTTTTAAAAATGGGAAGTTTATGGGAATGAGGCTATTAAATATAAAATTAATGGAAAACCTGGAAAAATGCAGAGAATTTAAGTGGGCTATTATGGATCACCTTGATTCTGACTTTCATGTGTTTTACACTGGAGAGATGCCCTATCATATTTTGTGGTGACATTTTCTTGATATTTAAAGCACCTGTAATACTTTTGCTTTGCCCATTCTATATTAGTGAATTTCTATGATGCACCTTTAAATACTCACGATCTTGACCTTTTTGGCTTTTTCAATAACGACTAAGTCTTGAAATTATCTTTAGTATATTTTTGGCTTCTTAACCCTATTGGAGAAAATATTTTTTGTTTATAAGTATACTAGATCATGTAACTCACTTTTATGAGTGATCTATCATGCTAGGGTACCTGATCACATAAAGCCTGCACTGCCCCTCGTGTGTCTCTGCAACCCTGGTGCTGCTTTGGGATCCTCCAAGTAATGAAACAAATTTGTTCTTTACATTTCAGCCTGGGTTTGTGGTTGTTCTGGCCACCTGCCCGTACGACGCACTCAAACACCAAAATTAAAGAAAAAAGACCCCAAATCCAGCCCAAACCACAGTCTATTTACTTTATTGCAACAACTTAAAAGAGGAAGAGAATTCTTTGCTATCTAAAACATTTCTTTGCTATCTAAAACAAGTCACCTGTCAACACTTGCAAGAAGACAATGACTGCAACTGTGAATCTCCCTGTAAAAGCCTTCCTGAGTAATCTTTACCAGAAAGTTCAAATAAGGGTAGATACAAATTATTAATCAGGACAGAATTTGGGATACTTTACAAAATTTTCTCTTTTTCTTGTACTCCATCTTAAGATTGAAGCATTTTGAATAGGATGGTTTTTCTGTGCAGTCTCTAACACAGCAGGGGCCTTTTCTGTGATTGGTATTGTGATAGTTTTGAACCAGTACTAATAATCTTGACTAATATTTGCCTTGCTTAAGATTAGGTATAATATAAATGGCATTTCCACGGTCTGTTTTCAGAGTCTGATTTTCTGTTTTTCATTCTGTGACTTCTAATCTACTTGCACTATCCTTTTATTTAGGTTGTTCTTTCATAATTCCTAATTTTCAGAACAGTGCCAACAAAAGGAGTGAGTAAAAAAAAAAGGCATGCTGGAATCTATTGGAAAGGCATGGAGCAAAATGCCTTTTGTAAGTCTTTACAAGTGATGCCTACAGTACAAATAATGAGTAAGGAATGTACAGTAAGAAATGTCTCATTATCACAAATCAAAACCGGCTGGTAAATGACAGCACTTTTTATTAGTGTATGCTCTCTTTGTATGCTCTCAAATTAGATTTTGCATGAACCAAAAGAGAAGTTATTTTGTGTTTAATTTTTTTTCAGCTGAGCAAACTAATGTTTAGTGAAGGTTCATGACCCTCTTAACTTCCAGATGATGGGCTGTGTCTACTTTTTTAATTTGGTAATTTTTAGTTGGTTTTGGTTTTGTTGGTTTTGGTTTTTGGTTGGTGTGGTGCTGAAATAGCAGACCAGAGGTCTTACAAAGCTGAACTTCAGCTTGAGCCAACAGAAGCCGTGAGAACTGAGCCCTGCAGCAGTGAAAAAAACCTTGTCTTCCTTGAGAGAAACTCTAGGACTATGGAAAACTACCTGCTTCCCCTGAGAAAGAACTCTTGGACTGTGAAAAACACTAGCCACCTGTACAAACTGTTTTTTACACTTCTAGGTAGAAAAAATGAAAACTATATGTCATAAACAACTCTTTCTGCCACGTACACATCTGGGGATTGAGTGACCAATCAATACAGGGCAACAACTTGTTACTGATCAACTGGGGTTAGACAGAGAATGTTGTTTAAAAACTCTATATAAAGAGAAACATAAATAAAATAAGGATCTTTTTCCTTCTTTTTTCCCAGAGAAGTGTGTCCTGCATCTTTAATGAGCTCCACAGCAACAGGTTGGGTGGTGGTGGTGGTGGGTTTTTTGTCTGTTTGTATGGCTTTTTTTAGATTTTTTTTTTTTTTTAATGTAGGAGATGACTATTACAAGGTAAAATAGGGGCATTGTCAATTGATGACATACAAGCAATCTTCTTTGCATCTTATTCACATGAAAAAAGCAAACTCAGCAAACTAGAGTGATCATGTCACAGAGTCCCTAATAATTAAAACAATGCAATTACTCTTTAAAAGCTGATTGTGGCAATTACATATAATTTCCATTGCAGATCATCTCATCAGCCATAAATTCTAATATGGAGGTAAGTGAAGAAGAAACTCATTTAGAGTAAGTACTCACTCTGTATGTCCTATGAGCACAATCAACTTCCAGTGTCCTCAGGTCCTAAAGATAGCATCTGTCTTTGCAATTCAGTTGATAATTCATTAGTAAAACTATTTCTGATGAGAATTCATGGATTCCCACTAGACTTTTTATTCCTTTGGGCTCTAGAGTCCATCTGATCTACCTTATCTAACCTTGAGATATGTTGAGATGTCCTCAGTTTTAACTTCCCACCTACTAACTTCCTGCATAAAAGCTTCACTTTAGCAAGAAACCCCTTGCAATAGAAACCTATCAAAACACAGAAGACATTTTTGGATTAGGTAAGACACATTTCTTGCTATGTATATCCTGTATAGATAAACCATGAAGTTACATCAGTGTTGGTATAAAAATTGTGACTATTTCTATAAGCAAGGACATTAGTAGGGAGTCACAGTATGTTCATCTACAATGAAAAGTTAATTAGTGAATCACAGAATTATAGAATACAATATCTAGAAGTACACTGTTCTTTATGGATTATACAGACAGGATCTTTAAATAACCAATAATATCAAGAGACCATTCTAGATAATCTAATAAATTTCTTGAGTAGGTATTAGTTTAAAAAAAAAAAAAAAAAGACATCCTCATCCAAAAAGAAAATTAATATTCTTCATTAATCAGAAGAAACAGTGTGATTTTGTGAATTTTTAAAACAGAGTTAACATCTGTTAATTTTGAAAGAGAAGCAAGAAGAAGATAGAGTTACCATCTTGGCCATTTTTTGGCTTGGAGAAATTATGTATTTTAGAAAACTTAAGCCAAAGCTCCCAAATTTTTATTCTGTCCTTTTTAAAGTCCAAAAGAATAAGATTAAATGCTTACAATTTTACTTTCTAAAATGTACTGCTAAAAAAATGGCATCTTATTAGCTCCCTTAATGCCCACTTTTCCCCCAGAATCTGTTTAATCTTCATGGAAGCTGATGAGCACTACTCAGAAGTTTTACATGTCTGTGTGTCATGGTTATACGCTGGCACAATGCCAGTGCCCCATGAAAATACAACCTATTGATCGAATGCTGTGAAATGTGATCGGGAACGGAGCAAAGCAGGCCAAACTTAATAACAAAGGAAAAATTTTATTACATTACTACTACTACTACTATAAAAGGAAAAGAAAGAAAAAAAACCCACACAAAATTCAAAATTAAAACCTTCAAAAACATTCCTCCTCCCACCACCCAACTCCACCAAACCACAGCGAGACCCATTTGGATCCTTAATCAAGTTTTCACCCTTCAATATAATCAATACTGAGTCCATCAGGGAAGAGAGGAGTCCCCCCTTGCACCACAGACCCCCAGGAAACACAGCTTCCACCTCTTGTGTTTCCATGTCATACGTGGCACTGCCCAGACACACCGGCCAGTGTGACACTCTCCTCTCCATGTCACAGTGCTCTCACCACCGTGCATGGACAGAGACTGCTTATAGGGCCCCTTTAAGGATGCTTTGCCAAGGACCACCAGGAACAACAGTCCAGTGTCACATTTTGGGACTAGACTCCCCCCCATTTTCCCCTGGGGCCGAGGATCCAAGGACAGAGATCACCTTCTCTTCTTCTCTGAAGATGGAGGGCATCCTCAAACCCTCCTCAGCTCTCTCTCTGTCCATTCCAAAACTGGTAGTTGCTGAAGAAGGTCTCTTGGCTCACCAGTGCATCTCCCTAAAATGCAGTCCCTCTTGAAAGAAGGAGTGGTTCAGCCTATGGTAAACAAGCAGAGTCCAGCTAAAAGCCACTCCATCATCTCCCCCCAACCTTCTTCTCTGAACATCTGAGGTCCCAGGCTGTCTCTCTTTCCTTCAAATTGAGGAGGAGTAATATTTCATAAAGCCTTCATTTCACAGGAAAGGGTTAAAATTCCCGGACTCCCCGGACGGCTGAAATCTCAGCCCAGGACTCCGTCTCCAGTCTCCCACGCTGGGCATCTTCCCCCCCTCTTCTCCTTCTCCTCTGCCGGCAAACTCCCAGGTGTCTGCTGGCTCTCTATCTCTTTTCTCTCTAGCTTAGGGGAGGGGGAACAAATACATCACAGATGTTCTCCACCCTTCCGTCTGCAGGAGCTGGCCCAGCTCGGTTCCGATCCTTCACTCCCTGGCCTACCTCTGCAGGCCACATGGCTCCCCTCCCCCACCCAGCCCGGGCTGGGGGGGGAGGTCTGTACCTTGCGATGACCGGAACCAAAGAAGGACGAGTCCTCCTGGGAATTCCGCTTTTAACCCCTCTGTGTTCTCAGAGGCGTGTCCACCTTCAATTGGTGACCCCAAGTGTCAGTATCCAAACCTGACCCCTGACTGGATTGACCTCTTCCTTCCAAAAAAAAAAATTATCTTCCCCTTTCAAACCATGACACCATGCATGGTCTGGATTGCAGAAGCATGATCAGGCTAGAGGCCCTGTCAGATAAGTCAAAGGAAACTTCAGAGACAGACAGTCTTTTATTACCCTTCTCACTTCTCTTTTGGGTAGGAATCAGTGTTTAGTAAACATCTATTTTCTGATCTAGATGGCAATGTATAATATTTTATATGCCAGCATTAATTAGCTGGAAATATAATAAGTATTCTCACAAATCTACATGAATACACATTTTCTACATGAATTATATAAATATTTTAGTTCCAGAATTTTAAAAATTTTGAGAAGGTTTATGAGTCACTGGTATAAATAGCTAACAACATTTTTAATAGTGGGAATTATTGAAGACAGTAGTACTGTATATGGGTATTTTTGGAGTCTAAAAGGGATGAACTGGGCAATTGTCTATCTTTTATGTTGATTTTGGAGACCATGAAATTATTTAATTTTAGTATTTAGTCAGTAATTGTAGGCAGCAGTAACAATAATTGGTGCCTTTCCAATATGGTGTTATGGATGATTGTTACCAAAGTATTCTAGATGAAATCAACCCACTTAGGGCATGCCCACCATGTGGACATGAACTTCTCATAATTTGAATGACTGGTTGCCTTTCCTTTGTAAATATAGTTGTAATCTTAACTACAAAATTGTAACCAAATCATAGCCACTCAAATCTAAATTTGTCAAACTTCAGAGTATGGACCGTCACTCAGCAATCTGTTTTCTTTCTCACTTTTATTCTCTTTCTTTTACAACAACTTGATAATTAAGTTAAAGGGGTGTTTTCAGTATCGCCTTCTGATGAAAAGTTAAAAGCACAGGAAAAACCCACCATAGTACATTGATGATTCATTTCTTCAACCACTGTATAATAAACACATTAATGCATTACTATTTAAAATATGTAATGGGAATAATGTCAATTTTTCCAGAGTAAATCATAAACATATACCTCTGCAAGAAAAATTGGATATGCATCTAATATATTCTCCTAAATTCAATATTTAATGGTCGGAAGTACCATTTTTGATCATAGATTTTCATGTATCTGAAGATTATCATCTGGGAGATAAGGCTTGATAAACTGCAACAGGAGTTGCAGTACAAGACAACAATTTTTAACACTTTGGGTAAAAGAGAGGATATATTTAAGATACTAAATTTGAATTTCACCAGAATTTTCTACATGCTAAAGTTTTACTTCATTCTGTATTCTTTCTTAAGGTGCCTTTCCTCATACATAATGAAAACCATTAACTGGAGCCATTCCTGGCTCCATTCTCACCCACCAGTTTCAAGGCAAACTGGCAAGATCCCTCCAGAAATCCCACAGATGAGCAAGGCAGCTGGGCCATGCAGATGTTGAGCAGCAGACAGTTACCCAGTTCCTTGGAAATTCTTGCTGCTGGAAGCTTTCCTTCCACTGAAACGGTTTTGCCCCATGAGCACATATTTTTGGAAAGTATTTGATTGGTGCAATACTCTGTAGTAGCTTCACATTGTGACTGTGAGACTGACTTCTTCTCCCCAAAAGTCACATCTCCCAAGCTGTGGCTGTTTGAAATGTAAGGGAAATTCCTTTCAGCTCTTCTCTGGCACACTGGTAAACCAGAGAAGTCTTAGAAAAACTTTGCTAATTTCAGTTGTTCAAATTATTTCTCTTGTGAACTTCCTTGATAAAAAACAGCAAATAAAAAAATATAAGAAGTTATAGAAAAGAGAATGGGAAAGGGACATGATATCAATAGCAGTCTGTGGGGAAATCCTATTTTTTTGGTGGAAAAGTAGCTCCTATGGTGACATATGAGTGAAAATTTAAAAGGCTGTGAAGATGTTGACTTCTACAAAGTGATATTGCTGGGATAAATCCCAGGTGAACTACAAGAGAAAAGGAAGTGGCAAAAGAGGAGAAAGTTGGACTTGACAGGCCCCATTGTGTCCTGCTTTTTCAGTGTCTGTGGCTGAAGAAAGAATTCAGGGGAGGTTAAAGTACACTTAATAGAATACATGTTATTTGATAGTCATGGTGGAAATTAGCCATGCTAAGAAAAATTTGTTGAATTTAAGTTACTAAAAAAATATCCCAAAATCAGGTACCTGATGCAGGGATCTTCTTGAAGAACATCACTTATTTAAAAGAGTACCTGCTCTTCTGATTTTACACTTCTTCCACCATTTAAAACAGTTTTTTTGTTGTTTCTTGAGCATTCATTATTTAATTGTAAATTCATAGCCTCGTCACATACTAAATACAAATAGTATTTTAGATGTCCATTACTTTCCCTTAGATTTTAATCACTTGAAAAAGTTATTTGAACCTAGTTTTCTTCTGTTAAGACAACTTACACTATTGTGTGCCAGATGAAAATAGAATGAAAAATATGTAGCTTGCGTATTTTATACTGCAAAAGCTGGGGGAGGCTCTCACTTATTTTCAATGTTTGAAACAAAACAATTTTATGGGACCTTTTTCTGATTCAAATGAACAACTCAAGTTAGTAATGAGTAAGATAAATTGCCATCAAGATAGAGATCTATTCATTTTGCTGACTACATTAGTGGAATTGTTCCCTTGATTGTTTTTCTACTGTTACAAGAATGTTTGTTCATTATACATCTATTATGAAGAGAAAATTCCTCCAACAAAAAATTCTAGTGTTTTGCTTGTTTTGCTCTGTCTGTGACAAGGAAACATAATTTCTCTTCTATTTTGTTTGCCAAATGTGTCAGGGCAGGCATTTAGATAAACTCATATATCAAGAAAATGGCTGGATTCAAGCTTTGCAAAGTTGGAATATGATATTTTTAAAGAGGGGTGGGACGGTACTTTGGTAAACTTACAGTAGAAATTTTTGAAACCCAAATTGCTGTAATGTGAAAAGTGCAGAACCTGAGGAGGCTCCTCTAAATTTTGCTAGTAACAGAAGCTGAGCCAATGATTATCTGCTTTTCCCTACAATTGTCCTTCAAGCCCTGAGTTTATGGCCTGACATCAAGCAGTAAAACAAAGAACAGCTGAAGGAAAGAGAAGGAAGGAGATTCACAGAATCATCAGACTGATTTTATCACAAAGATGATGGCTGAATTCGTGCTCACAGCTGAGGTTTTCAAAGGTAACCTAAAAAGGAAAGAAATCCCAGGCTTTTGCAAGAGATCAATAGAAACACTGTAAAAAGGAGCTGGAGGAGAAGCTGATGGATCCTGAGAGCTAGAGGGCAGCCAAGGTAAAATGAAATTAATGAAGACAAAGGACAACAACATTAAAGAAAACACTTGGTTAAAACCCAAAAACAAGAGATTGAGGACAATGTGCTGATTCCAACATTTGGTTGCAAACTGTGAAAAGGACAGAATCTAGATTCAAGATGGAAAGCAAAATGTACCATTAAACACGGTTAAACATATAATTATCTAAACCTAAACTAATTTTTTGAAATTGATCTTTGAATCAGTAAATAGAAAGAATCACCTGTAGAAAACCGCTTGATTTCATTCTCTGATACAGGGGTCTTAAGCTTGAATCCCTTTATCACTGATAATCATATAGATGACCATTTGAGGCTTGGATAACTGTCAACTATGTCTCTGATTTGTAATATTGAGGAAAAACTCAAATGGAAGCTGCTCCAGGCAAGTGAGAATGATTTATTTCTTGTGTTCTCAGAAAAAGACCCCAAACCAAGATGTTGCAGAAGCTGGAGTCACAAACAGAATGAGCTCTCTTTAGAAAGTATATTCTGTAATAGAATTTTTTTTCTTTTCTGGACCTGGAGGGCAGTTTTATACCCAATATGTGCTACAGTGAGAGTGAATAACAGCTGAATCTCACTTAGAGAAACAATTCCTATCTGGTGAAGCTTAGCTTCCTGCAGAATGCTGTAAAAAATTGCTGCAATGTTTACACTCTCACTGAAAAAAAAAAAAAGTTGTGTCATCTTGCAATATTCTTCCACATAACTGCAAGTTTAGGCTGGTAAAAATATTCTAAAGGGAGAATAGTTTTATCTGTCACTAGATGAGTGCTAAGAAAATTCAGAGAAGAGGAGGAGGTGAGAACATGTGAGGGAAACAACCTGGCAACACCAAGGTCAGTGGAGAAGGAGGGGCAGGAGGTGCTCCAGATGCTGGAGCCAAAATTCCTCTGCAGGCTGTGATAAAACCATAGTGAAGTAGCTGTGCCCTGCAGACCATGGGGAATCCATGGGGAATGCAGAGATCCACTCGCAGCCTGTGGGGGAGGTGGCCAGGCTGGAGCAGGTGGATGCCTGGAGGGACCCGGGAGAGAGAGGGTCCCTGCTTCCAGGCTGGAGCACCCTGTGTCCTTCCACATGGTGCAGGACTGCACCCTGTGGAAGAGTGACCCACATTCAGCAGTTTTGGGAGGACTGTCTGCCCGTGGGGAGGACTCATGTTGCAGCAGGTGCAGTGTGGCTGCTGCTCTTGAGAGTGGACCCACGCCAGAGAAGTTCATGAAGAACTGTCTCCCATGGGAGGGTCCCCACAGCCTCACAGGGGAAGGGCTCAACTCCCAGAGCGATGGAAGAAAATCTCAGTGAGGAACTGACCAAAACACCCACACCCCGTCCACTGTGCTATCAGTGGGAAGGAGGGAGAGGGCTGGGGGCAAAAAGGTGTTTTAAGGCCTTATTTTACTTCTCATTATCCTCCTCTTGGGTAATGAGAGTATTTTCTTGGAGTGTTTTCTCCTAGTCCTTATCACAACACATGGAGCCTTTGCTTAATTTTTTTCTCTCTCCTCTACCCAGCTGTGGCAGCGGAGAGTGAACAAGCGATTCTCGTGGGTCCCTGGCATTGGGCCAGCGTCAAACCATGACAACAATGCATATAGAAATAGATTCTGTGTTTCCAGCATCTCTGTGGGCTTTGGTTCATCTGTTTGTATGCCAGTCTTGCACAAACCAATATATTCATGCAATTGATAAATCAATCCCCCTAGACATTGGAATTCTTTAGGCACACTTTCAGGTACAGCTTGTGTTCAATTTATAGCAACCTGCCGCTCTAGAAACAGTGCAATCAGCATCCTATTTAATGGACTCTTTTAACTAGGATTCTCTCTACTTCTTGTTTTCTTTTTACAGAGAGGAAGTCATCCTTGACAGAAATAAAAAGGAATGGACAGTCTGCATTTGCAAAGTTTGAATAGCACTTTTTCAGTGATTAATTTGATCACTCACTTAATAAAAACAATATGGCTAGTATTGTCCTAAGTCTGAAGGTGACCTTTGCATAATTTTAAATAAGAGAGATATGATTTATGGTGATGCATCCCATCCTATTACACATTGACATATATAAATGATGTGCTTAAATTCTATAATGCATTAATTTGCTCATGTTATCTGTAGAAATTGCACTATTATACTTGAACTTCTATACTATCCTAATATAAAATTTATTTAGAAACTAGCTTAATTAATATTAAAACAAACAATACTTAAATTATTTCTTTAATAAACTAAATAAATGAAAAATAACATGTATAGATGTAAAAGAAGTATTTTACATTTGATTGGAAACACTTTTATTTCTCTTAAGTTTTTCATTGTGATAGAATTTTAATAATTGCATTAAAATGTTGAAACTTAAATTCCTCACAGGTATTTACAAGCATCAGGGGAAAAAATGCATAATGAAATAACACTATTTCTTCTTTCTTCCTTTCTTCCTCCATTTTCTGCACTATGAAATACAGACAACATCTGCTGCAGAGCTACAGATCTGCAGCATGGCTGAGGTTGGAAGGCGTCCCTGAAAGTCATCTTTTCAACCCCTCTGCCCAAGCATGGCCACCTAGAGCTGGCTGTCCAGGACCCCAGTCAGATAGTTTTTTATTATCCCCAAGGATGAAGACCCCACAAACTTCATGGTCGGTCTGTGCTAGGGCTCAGTCTCCCTCACAGTAAAATCTGATGTTTATAAATGTGCAGATACTCTATATATTGTCAGGAGAAATTTACATGTATCAGAATAGTTAGTTAGTTTCATTGCAGGATTTTTTAATAATCTGCCTTCATGTATCCTTTAGCAGAAAGAATATTCCTGGGTTTTTTCCTCAATGTGTGCATTTTATGGCACTCACAAAATTTAGCTGCAATTTTGCTGTGAAAAAAACACTGAACATGATCACTTTCTGCTTGATTCCTGAAGCCCCTCTGTATATTTTTTTAGCTGAATAGTCCTAGTGTTGCCTTATGGTGTTGGAATTTATGAATGCATATGATATCTGTCTGTCTGCTTCTTTAGTGAGTAAAGGGGGTGACAAGATTGCCTGGGATCCTTTCTGTAGGCTCAGAACTGTTGTACCTGTAGGGAGACAGTGACAAAGGTCTTCTTCAGTGACTTGGTTCAGAGGACAAGGCAAGACTTTTTCTGTGATGAAACACTGGGTTGGTTTTTTGGTTTTTTTTGTTGTTTTTTTTTTTTTTTTCTGCTGTTTCCTTTATTGCTGTGTGGCTGCATCTGAATTCTGGAGAGTGTTTCCCTTTAGCATGGCAGGGACCTGCAGACATTTTTCCTTCTTTGCCACATTGGTTATGGGTTGCCTGCTAAGATCATCTAGGCATAACTCAATTCATTAGTCCCCTGCTAATGTAGTTAATGTTGTATTTCAAGTGCAGCCTGTGCTGAAAGACTTTTCATAACACTGTTTGAAGAATTCTTCTCTACCTTAACACTTAACACATATACCACATAGCTTCTCAATTTTATACATACCTGACCTCTGTAGTTTGTATCCACTCTCATTACTGTTCACAAAATCCCCAAAGTTTCAACATCTTGAAGAAAGAGTTGTATGTTATAGAGATGTATTTTTAAAAGCTTATTTACAGATATGATGGGGTGTTTTTTCCCATCAGAGACGCTGTTTTCTCTCTGAAATACTGAATTTGATGCACTATTCTCTCCTTGCTCTACCTGATTTTGATTTCTGCTTCTCAGAAGAAGGGAGTTTTAAAGGTATATTTCAGAATCTGTCCGACAATTGCACAGGAGTCTGTATATGCCATTTTCCCAGTACAGTCATTTGTTGTAAATATATAAGAAAGCTGTTCATACAAATATTCCAGTATGCATCATCAAATAACTGTAGTATTAAATTGTATTTAGCAATGGAGATGCTACATATTGAATACAGATTCCTGAAGAGTTCTTTATAAAGACTCCCCTCTCCCCCCAACAAAAAAAGTAATTAACATTTAGCAACCTTGTGAATCTGTTCTATTTAATCTGTAAAAGAAGAATGCATTTTTGGATAAAATCCCTTTTTGATAATGTCTTGGTAACTAGTTTATTGGCATAGTAAGAAACAAAATATGTTGCTTCCTTTTCTTCAAAATAGTTATATGTACCTTGCTGATCTCCAATGTTTTCTTTTCCTTTTTTATGTGAAAGGCTTTATAGACTGAGACACTCTAAGTGTCCAATATGACTTAAAATGGGACTAAGGGAAATTTCATTCCAGTTTTATCATTAGCCTAATAAGTGACCTTAAATATCTTCTTTTCCTGCACTTCCATTTATGTCTCTATCTGATCGAAACCATGAGAATCCTTTCATTTACAGTGTTCTTTGAGATCTCTGCAAAACTCTGCAAAACAAAATCAGAGAATAAATACTATTTTCCATTTATTGCATTTTAGGTTCTACCCCTCCATCAAAGAGTGGTTGAATCCCTTCATGCAACAGGCAATGCATATCTAATAGTAATATTAACTTCCATTCTTTTCTTTTGCTTTTCTACTGAAGTGTATCCATCACTATTCATTTTTCCTTTGAATTACAAGAATTAGAGAAAAACACTGCTATTGTATACAATATTATGACTATAGTAGTTTTTGTGGCATCCTTTGAGGTATACACATATTAAGACTATTTTATGTTAGACCCAGCTGGTAAGCTTAATTTATTTTACTGAAGTCCATGTGTCTACAGCAACAATATCTACGTTGAGTTATTTTTCTAAATGGCCTTTTCTTCAGTCAGGAGAAATAAAGAATTTAAAGGCATGAATCATTTGAACTATTTTAAATGTCACCTTGAGGATGAGAAGAATTGTGCTCCTGGAATGCCCATTTTTTCCATGGATGGAAAAGGGACTGACTAATCTTAGCATCTGCACTAAATCAAATTAATCCCTCTTTGTGTGAAGGGCAACAAAGCTTGTAAAGTGTCCAGAAAGTAAGTCCTATGAGGACTGGTTGAGAGAGCTGAGGCTGTTTAGCTTGGAGAAAAGGAGGTTTGGAGAGATCTTATTGCTCTCTACAGCTCTCTGAAAGGAGGATGTAGCCAGGTGGGTTTTGGTCTCTTCTCCCAGGAAACCAGAGACGTGACAAAAGGAAATGGCCTCAAGTAGCTCCATGGGAGGTTCAGGTTGGTAAGGAGGGAGAATTTCTTCACTGAAAGGATGGTTAGGCATTGGAATAGACTACCCTGGGAAGTGGTGTAGTCACCATCCCTGTAGGTGTTCAAGAAATGATTGGACATGGCACTCAGTGCTATGGACTAGTTCATAAGGTGGTAATCAGTCAAAGGCTGGAATTAATGACCCTACAGATCTTTTCAACTCAAATGTTTCTGTGGTTCTGTGAAGCACACAGCATCACTTATCTGTAAAATGCAGTATCCAGAGGAGGCTCAGCAATCCATTAACTCTGAGGGTCACAATCCCTGTGAATAAAGATATTATGCAATTTAAGCTGCCAAAAATAAAATAAAATGTAAAATAAAAAATAAAATAAATGTAATTAAATTTATAAAAATAATAACTAGTCAAAATTAATCAGTTATATAATTATTTAATCAGCTGTATCCTATATCTGGCTTCAAATGTTTGTGTTCTACAGTGAAATATTTTGTACTGCCAAAGTGCTTCAGTGAAGAAATGTAGTAAACAACAGCAAGTTGCTTCACTTTTGGTTTTGGGACATTTTGTGTAGCACCTAAAAGAAACATTAGGATGGAATAAAGAATGGAAAATATTAGTAGTCAGCTTGCCATTCTTCTGTGGCTGAAGAGTTCTTCCATTGTTTATTGATTCTGCTTCTTTGAAAGGAAGATGAAGCTGAAGAAGCTGAAATTCAAAGTGCTTCAGTTACATCTAGAATGTGTCAGAAGTTTATCTGCTAATCATGTTTCTTAGAGCTGCAGCCTGCCTGTCCATAACCTCCTCCATTGGGAGCTCATTGCCTTTGTAGTCTGTAGATTGTTGTGGTTTACACGTAATTTCTAGACTCAGTTCAAAGTGTGAGTTAAGGTATAGACAACTCTGAAATGGCACAAATCTAGTTAGTGCAGAGATTAGCTAGAGGTACCTTCAGGTGTTCTTGTCATGTTTCCACTGAAATGACCAACAGTGAGCAGATTTTTACAACCAAATGGAACCAAGAAGGGTCTATTTCATTAACTACTGGAAAATTGGTAGAAATTATTTATTCTGCAACTTTAATAAAAGCTCTCTTCCCTTATTTATGGTTGACACTCAAGATAACATAAAATTCAGATCCCAAGCTTAATTTCTGTACACCTCAGTCCTTTTAAAATCCTAGACAAATTGTCCCTCCATATGTATATAAAAAAGCCGAGTTTGTGACTCAATGGCTGTCAGCTTGTAATTTCACCTAAAGCAAGAACATATAGTTGGCTTTGGTAGAAGCAAATATCAGATGACAGCAAATAATACCTTGGGAAGGAAGCAAGAAAACATTTCTCTATTAGTATTAAAGTGAGAAGAAAACTGGTAAAATTAGTGGAATTTTGTCTATGGTAATATTTTTATGGCTTAATTGCATAGTTTACTGTAGCTGATATATATCTAAATATATGTACATATATACACATATATGCCTGTAAATTCATATGCACAGTGCTATCATCTATTATCTGTCACATGGGTCATCTGCTGTACAAATCTTTCCTCTTCCCTCTTCTGTATTAATCGAGCCTTCATTTCTTATTGTGTTTTCTATTTTCTTTCTAAAGGATTAGATATTTTTAATTAATGAGCCTGAAATTCAAGTCCTACCAGTCTTGCTTGTATATCATTGAGTAGGTGAATGCCTATATTTTTGTTAGAATATTTATGAAGTGTTGATTTTGATGCTCATTTCAGTGATTAATCGTTTGGTGATCTAGATCTAAACAAACACACTTCTTTCCTGTAAAGCAAATTTTCTGTCTGCCTCTCAAAAACAAAAGAGTCATTCACATAAAACTATTGCTTATGTTTTCCAAACCAGTCTGAAATACAGGAAGCTTTCAACACAGTGATTAGCAAAAGACGTTACCCTGTAAGGGGGAAAAATAAGTCACTGAAACTGATTGCTCCATGCAGAGCATCCTTTAAAAGCACAAATAGGATCTGAGCCACTACTAGCAGAGAGCATTCTAAGCTGAAGATTATGCTGTTATCATATCATGCACTCAAGAGTCCTCTGGTAGAAAACTTTGGGAACAATTACTCACTGATTTATAGAGAGGATATTAATGTCTTTCAGAAGATGCAGAAAAAGTATTATTAAGTCCCAAGAATCTAAGTTTCTAATAAAAAATAAGGAGCTTCCACTTATCCTCATTAGAATGCAGAAGAGGTATAGGTAACAAACTGAAAAATTTCAGAACCATGGCTCAGGATGATAACATTAATATGGAAAGGCTTTCTTAGTTCTCAAGTTAAATTCTGCACAAATTTAGAAGACGTAATCTGGAAAATAGGAAATTTGAAGCAAATATATGGTTCTGGGAAAAGTAGTTCATAAAGAAGAAACAAAAGTAAAATGAAGTATGAAAAAATAAAAATTAAATGTACTTTGGATAGTAGTGAATAAAAATAGGTACTGAACATCTGTCAGGAGTATGGAACTAAGGGTGTTCAGGGAAAATATACTACCTTGAATAAGTTTTCTCTATGTAGGCAATCATTAACATTGAAATAAAAAAAAAAAAAAAACCAACTAAAATACACCCCATAAAAAACCCCAAACCTGCAGCAGCATCAACAAAAAGGTACAATATAGCACCCTTAGGCAGGTGTTTTACTCCCAGCTGTGTTTAAATTGTATTTTTTCCTAAGTCTTTTCCACGCCCACACAAGTCATTCTCCAGCTACATTCTTCTCCAATTGTTTGTGTGGTTTCCACACAAAAACCTGCAGCAGCAAGTGAAATTTGACCTTTTGTTCCAGGCTCCTGTCAGATCCATGACACGTGGGGGAATTTGTTCCTAGCCAAACTTAAAAACACGTCTCTGACTTAAAAATGAAACAAAGCAACAGTGAAAAATAACCTCCTCTTGCTTTTTAATTTAATAACTGCTCCCTCAAAACAAAAAAACAATATTATCAAAGCTTAATGTTATAACTAATATTTCTATTATTATAATTAAGACTTCTATAAGGCCCACACAAAAAGAAAAAATATTAAGATTGTTTTACATATATAAATTTCAATACTGATCTTTAGAAAACAGAACTGACTATGTTGATCATTTTCTTTTGATATACCTGTGTTTGTTCTCTGGATGTTTTGCTGTTTAAGGTACAGATACTTCAAATCTCTTCTAAAGTGCAGCATGCTGTTTTTGTAGACATAGAAGACAAATTTAAATCATGCTAAAGGTAGGTTTTTAATTAGATGAACATGGGTAATGTCTGACCATGCCTAATGGTTGCTACAGAATGAATTCAAAAATCTCTATGTGGATGAAACACTTCACTCCTTTAGAAGTTATACTATGGGCATAACAAATAAAGTCTAGAGGAACTTTTTTCAGCAATGAATTGAATCATTCATGAAACCATTTGATTGTCCGAGGAATATTTGGAATATAAGTATTCCACAGGACTAGGGGGTTGGTATAGATAAACAATCCCATGTTTTTTTTTTCTGATTGACAGGTTGAGTTTGTGACCTTGGGTGTCATTTTTCCTCATCATAATTCACAGAAGTGGCCTCAGTCTACATCATTAATTTATTCAAAATAAGCTGTAGCTTGGAATTAGTAATTTTGTGCAGCTAATCAGGACCCTTAGAGGAAGGAAAGGATGAGCTTGATTAAGATTGCACATTGAATTTGAGACTTTTTATCTTCATTTCCTCCCTCTGTGACTTCTGGAATTTCTGTCATAACCTTCTGCAAAAATCTTGACTATACGATCTATTGCTTAGTCCTCTGTTCTTTAAAAGCACTGATATTGTTCCATGTAGTTAGATTGTAATTATTTTGGTCAATAATTGCTACTTTTTGTGGGCTTTTTTTTTTTTTTTGGCATTTAGACTCTAACACATGGGATCTATGTGTGGTTGTTTTGTTTTAGTTGTTTGGGTTTTTTTAAAAAATACAATACTTACATGGTATAAATTGTATTCCACACTTGCACATTTATCAATGGCCAAATTGACTCAGCAATCTCTCATAGCTCATAGCTTATTTTATTTTTTCATAACAATTAAAATCTGCACCTGATTTCTCCTCACAGCTGGAGACAATTGCTCCTCTCCCTGCTGTAAAAAGGCTGATGTTCATCCAAAACTATCCCATGGGAAAAGTGCACTGAAACAGAAAAAAATCTTAATTTCCCCAGTTAAGCAAACCTTAGGGCATTATTAAACTATTCAGATTTTGAGGGGTGTAATGTCAATAACCTTATCCCTACGTCCGAGGATGGACAAGGAACATCCCCTTTCAACTTATTACCAGAAAGGGATGCCATGGGAGTGAGAGCAATTAGAGGAATGTAAGCTATTAGATTCAGTATTTCAGGGAAGGCAATTTAATTTTGGAACCATCTCTCTGTTGGAGGTAGCTGTTGCTGTAGGGAGCCCAGCTGCAGGAAAGAGGTTTGATACTGGATTGTGGCATACCCACTAAACTGAGCTTTTGTGTTAGCACTGACTGCAGTACAGGGAATGTGGCAGCTATTTCCATAACAGCACAGCTTACTCCTGGCAAATATTGAATAAACTGTGACTTCTGCCAGAGCTTGTTCCTGTGGAATTCAATTTAGACCCCATCATGAGTGTGAGCAGGTGATTTGGCTGACTCTTCCTGTGGAGATTAACTAGTTACATTAAGTGCCTGGATACTTCCAATGGGATCAATCAGGATATGTTAATTTCACCAAGATAATTTTAAAGTGGTGTAATGGGAAATTTGTTAACTTGGGAGAAATGCTATATTTTTAACAGTAAGGGGTATTGTTATTATTATTCTTTTGAACAGGTGGTCTAACAGCATGGAAGGAACATGCCGCTGACAACAAGAGAAAAGAGAAGGATGCAGAGAAATGAACCAGCAGGAAGTTCAGAGTTTGTTTGGATAATTTGAAAAACTTATTAGTGGATGGTTCATCTGCACCAAGAAATACAGTATGCTCAAAATGAAGGGATTGCAGCAGGACTTTATATTGCTTTCTCAATTGCTTTTTTTCTTTAGCTTCAGAAAGCTCTAACAGAGGGGAAAACCCTGGATGGTGATGTCTTAGGCAATATTATAAGTTGTAAAAACTGTTCATTTGAAAGATAAAGAGAAAAAAACCATTAATTTAGATACTCAGGAACTTCTGGCGATGCTCTTGTTCTATCGGATTCTGTCTTCTTAAAACTGAGAACTCACAAAAGAAAAGCAAATCCAATGTCAAAGTTAATTTGTTCATTGATGCTTATATGAGTACTTAGTTACCCAGAGAAAGACAACCTTCATCCAGGACTACTGCAGCAACTCACATTGCTAAAGGTAAAACAAGATTCAGAAAGAAGGGGACATTGTTGAATTCAGCCTCTGATAGAAGGTGAAAATTGCTTATGGTAAGAAGCAGAGGAGAAAAGATGAGAACAGGTCCTTAAGAAGCAAACTATCAGAAGCTTTTGCAGAAGAAATAGAGAGGAATTGCAAAATTAGGTCACTATTGGGAAATATTAGATGTTCCAGAACAAACTGGGGCTTAGCAGTGTTTTTGTTTCTGTGGTGAAAGCAGCTTGGGGTCAGACCCGGAGGGAATTGCAGTTCCTGCAAAGGACAGATAGAAGTGAATGTGTACTAGGGCTTACTTCTGGGCTAGTGTTACAACTGCTAGGAGGACAACAGGGAATCTCTTCCCATCTCAGTCCCTTTTCCTAGGTGTATCATAAAGGACAGGTGTTCCCTCCTTGCTGTCTTGTAGAAAGCTTATTCTCCAAGTTCTGGGAGTGTTTCTGACTGTAAACTTGTTGGAGGTACCAGCTGCTTCCACTCAGACAAGAATTAAGTGCTTCTAACTGTGGACTAGAAAAAAAGCTTAAGATAAACTCTCTCCCTCACATTTTTTTATTAGCCAGCTCAGAGAGACTTTTTTTTTAGCAAGCTCACTATTGCAAATCCAGCACTGAAGTGATCAACTCTCTCCATATGTGATACGCTGACCTTAAGTACCCCTTTTCCAAGATCATGGGTTCCATTTTGGCACCTAGCACTTAGCTAGGGTAGGCAGAGTAATGTGGTCTCAGACACGCGCAAGCTTTCTTACAAGAAAGTATATGGAAAGTTGGAGTTGGAGAGGGGAGACTAGCAGTTTTGAGACATGAAACCTGTGGGACTGCTGCTGCTGTTCAGTTTCCTCCTTCATGCCACATTTGTGGACAAGTGTTACTGCTCTGTGACATATCTTTCAGCCACTGAACAAGCAATAAAGCAAAAAAACATGTGGCATAACAAACAGTTGAGTGTATGGTTCACAGATTAAACTAAAAGGCATAAATTTTAGAATAAATTTTGTAAATTCAGAAAGTAAATCAAAAAAAAAAAACAGAAAAAATATTACTGTCTGACTTAAGCTATTCATATTTCACACTATCAAAATAAATGGTAATTGCACAGTAGATATTATCAACACAAATAATAGTTTTATATAACCCTTAAGTCCATGCTGAATCATAAGAATTTCTGGAGACTTGTTTTAAATACAGTATAGCAAGTTTATATAACTAGTTCAATAACAAGTTTATTTACATTTCTGCCATTGCCTTGAGTCTAGGTTGGCTATTTTATCTGTAGGGATGCAGCGCAATATGGTGCAATAATGTGACAGTATGCAAAGTGATTGGAAAGAAGAAGGATATTTTTTTCTTCATATACACTATTTGCCTTTATAATAACAAGTAGGGAAGAATCAAGGATGACACACAGACTGGGCTGGGGCCAAGCTAATGACAAATATATCCTGCATTGTGAATGCAATGTGAATGGCAGGGCTGGTTATTAATCACTGGAAATGGGGAGGGACATTTCTAAAAGAGGATTTTTATTTATTATATTTATTCAACTTTTAGAATATTTATCTTATGAGGGGGTAGTCATAATTGGGACTAATAAGTCTCATTTATATAAACATATGGTGAAATGTCTATTGACAAGATTATTGAACTGTCTTATAAAATATGCTCGAATAATAAAAAAATATTAAAGATTGTTATTACAGCCTTAAAAACATGCAGTGATTAAATGGGGTCATAGAAAAAGTGAAAAAAGATCAGAATTAATGAATAAACTAATGGTATTGTCTGTACTATTGTCTTTATTTATTGGTGTTTATATGTTTGCAATGTTTACTGTAACACAATATTTCATACATCATGGAGATCTATGAAAGCTATTCCTCTTTTTATCACATTTGCAATATATTCTGACAAACTACCAATTCATAGATGTCAGAATCTGTCCATATTAGAATGAAGTTTCTGCATTTTGAAATAGTTCAATGCACATTGAGACTTTTTGGGGGCAGTTATTTATAATTTTCTCAATTATTGTTTCTTTCGGGACCCAAGTCCCACCTCTATGGCAAATCCTAACATTGCTTCCACTCCAATGAATGATTTAACTCCTCCTTCAGCATTGAATGATAGAACCTTATTTTATTAGAGATAATTATATTAAACATTGTGCCAGAATATTAAGCACATATTAAGGTATGCTAATATTAAGGTGTTTTAGCTTGGAGAAAAGGAGGCTAAGGGAAGGACCTGTTGTCTCTACAACTCTCTGAAAGAAGGGTATAGCCAAATGAGGGTTATTCTCTTTTCCCAGTCAGCTACAACAGGACAAGAGGAAATAGCCTCATGCTCTGCCAGGGGAGATTCAATTTGGTAATCAGGAAGAATTTCTTCACTGAAAGGATGGTTAGGCATTGGAATGGACTGCCAGAGAGTGGGCGGATTCACTGTCCCTGGAATTGTTCAAGAAATGACTGGACATGACATTTAGTGCTATGGTTTTGTTGCCAAGTTGGTGTTCGGTCAAAGGTTGGATTCAGTGATCTTGGAAGTCTTTTCTAACTTTGTTGATTCTATGATTCTATACTGTTCTGCAGTTCTATGAAATATCTGGTTTATTTAATCCTTCATAGGCATTAGTCTGGTAAAATGTAAAACAGTACATAACAACAAAAAATCCCTATCTAGAAGGGCAGAAAAGTGAATGACCTTATCAAATGTGTGGAAATTGACCTTATCAAACATGTTAAGCATTCTTCCATTATTCTGGGAGCCTCTTCTGCATTAGTTGTTGCAGTCATTTAACATTTCATCTTTCTTTGGTACTGTAGTGGTTGCTATCATGACCTATGAGTGCTCCCTAACTGGCAGGTGTATGAAGATGAAGACTGGGATTCTCAGGGTTCCACAATCCACAAGGTCACAGACGTCTGCATTTCTGAAAATGTCTTTATTACAAGTTACTACAAAGCTATTGTTATTAAAATCAAATACACTGTATATCTATATCTATCTATATCATCTATCTATATCATCTATATCTATATCTATACCATAGCAGCATTTTCTAAAAAGTAAGACCAGACAGTGAATTGGAAAAAATAAAAAATTAACCCACAAATTTTGGAGTATTTTAGGGAGCTATTATAATTCCAGTCTGTTGGAGCTGTACTTGCTTTCTGTTTCCTCCTGCAGGGAAATCCATCTTTTCTTTTTCAGGTAACTACCCATGTAATATTCTGAAGACCAATGTTGAAGCTCTCCTTCAGTACTGGGGAATCTATCTGTGTGCAGTTATGAAGGAATCGTTGTGAGGCAGCAGGGAAAGCAGGATGGGTAAAATACAGGTTTGTCCAGCAACAGCACAAGTGATTACCACATAATTCTTCATAACACTGTATGGTCCTGCTCTCCTTGAATGAGGGTACTAGGTGCAGGACCTCTCAACATTCAGAAAATATATTTACCTCAAAATGAAGTAAAATACTGACTGAGAAAATCAATTGAAAGGGAGTGAAGACATCCTAGTTTCAGTGCACATTAGGAAACTCCTTCAGTGTGAGGCAGAATAAAATATATATGCATACATATATATGTAGTCTCCATGTGCTATTATGATGGGCTTTTATCAAAAGGAGAGAGAATTTCATCGAGACAAGAAAAAAGTCAGTAACAGGTATTAATCCCATTTACTCTCCCTTTATTCTGTCTCTTTTGCTCTTTTGCCTTTCTAATCCACACTGCCTTGGACACTGCATCTGTTCCCTGCCTTCACTGTCAGTGCCTACAAACCAAGACAGGAAGTGTCAGTGCTCAGTGTTGAGAGTTTCTCTCCCAAAAGACACAGTCCTGGACACATAATGCTGCTGTCTATTGCTTCAGTCACTTGAGGAACAAAATAAGGAGGAGATGCCAAGTTTTCTCTGGTCTAAGCCTTTCTTCAGCTCTTTATGGTGACATTGTGACCTTGAACCTCATCCAACCAAAAGTTGTAAATAGTCCTGAAGATGACAAGGAATGAATGTCAATTAACATGACAAAATCACACTGGAAATGTTTTTTGCTCTATATGTACATTTTATTTCTTCTTTCCTGCTAAGAATAAGAGTTATTATAACCACAAGACAATTATATCTTTGTCTCCAGAGTGTCCTGATCGATATCTCTTTGTTGGTAGGAGGTAGAAATCAGTATCATCATTAATATAGAAAGGTGAAAACCCCAAAAGTAGCAAATTTTTTACAATGTAGAAGTTAAGGTATTGATTGTAGGTACTTGGTCGTTCGCCCGAATTGTGGCTGCAAATTATCAAGTTATCATTTTTCTTGTGCTTTTCTCATCCCTGCTACACCTTCCTGCATGCATCCAAACATTCACAAACAGAGAGAGCAATAGAGCAAAAAACCTTTCCAGAAAAAACAATGGGAAGAGTGTAAATGATTAGCCCTTTCCTGGTCTACATTATTTAGCAATTAAGTTGTAAGCTCCCTTCTCTTTTTCTTTTTAAGAAGAGCTAAATATTTCAGTAGGTTTTGGATTATGGAAAAAAACCTACCAACCAACCAATCAACAACAGAAACACCAAAAACCCAACACAGCATAAAACTAAAGGGAAAACAATTTAATTGCTAAACAGAATAGAGAAAAATTAATATATTAAAACCCTTCTCTTAATTATATGCTGCCAATTATAGACCTCAGCTGAGAAGGAGCACTGCTGACATTTTCAGAGTTTTAAAATGGGGAGTATTAGAGATTGCATGTAGGAAGAGACTTGCAGGAACAGACTAGTAACAGAAGCGTCAAACATGATTCTGTGGATTTATTTGGAAAAAACCTCCCCAAACTCCAAGTTCATGAATGTCTGCTTTACAAGTCCTGCTATATTTATGTTATAGCAACAAATATTAAGATGATACAGGGATTGTTAATCATCAACTAGCTGAAGTGACTCCAATTGTTGAAATGCTCCATTCATGTGGGATTCTAAAGAAATATTAGAAATATTCTGAAGAAAAGATTCAAGCTGCAGATTTATAGTGCTTGCATTGGAGTATCTCTTTTGTACAAAAGCAGCACAATTAGCTAGATTGCAAAGCAAAGTCAGATACATGACATACACTATAGTAACCAAGTTCTCTCAATTCTTACATGCTTTCCAGCTGACTATTTTTATTAATATATGCCGTCCTAAATTTTCTTTCTATTGTCTTATAACTTATACTCCTTGTAATACTGTGAATGTTAAGACAGAATGAAAACCACAGATGGAAGAAATATGGTTAGAGGGAATAAATGAGTAACAGAAACCATAAAATGCTTTCTTGAACCGAAACAATAAAAGAACATATAAGCTATGCAAAAAAAAAAAAAAAAAAAAAAAATCATCTGAATCTCTATCTGAAATTTCTATTAAATTATGAAATACTGCTTAAGAATGTGAAAATGATTTTGGGGTAAATTCCTGTTAAATGTTTTGCTTTTAATAAGGGTGAGATCATCACCTAACACTGTGGAGGGGATGAACATTGGGTCAACATGGAAGGGAAATGAACACTTGTGAAACTCCATTTTCATCAGCCTGCAATACTTTGCAATATAAAAGGAAATTATAGTAGGGCTGTTTTATATGCCAGTAATGGACAGTGCCCATAGAGATTTTTATATTGAGCAATTTCCAAAGAAAACAAACAAGAAAATTTTGGTTTATAAAACACTTAATCACTTTATCTGGTTTCTTCAGTGCATTAACAATTTAATGAAATTTAGGCTTTAAAATTGCACCAGTGAGAAACCACTTTAGAATCTGGGGAACAATGGCATTGTCACTAAGTCAGCAAAATAGATATGTTTTTCATATCCTGTGCTTCAATTCAAACTAACTATTTATGCGTATACAGGATAATTTATCAAAGCTGAATCCTTCTGTACAGGAAAATTCTGTGCGGGCAGATTATCTGCCACATTTGTACCACTTCCACTATCAGGAAGCTTTCAGAATCTAGGCAAATAAATTTAAAATCTCCTTAATATAAGCATTTATAATAATCTCATTTTATTCTATTGAGAGTTATTACACCTAAAGTTCAGTACACAATATTGATCTCATCTGACCAAGTTTAAATTAAATAAAAATTTGTACAATGGTTACATTTCTAATATCATTCTAAAAAATTTTTATATGGATAAATGTTTAACATAATAATAAGACACATGAAATCTTTTGAATTTCTAAGACAAGACAGGCATTTGTGGGTGTTCAAAATTTAGCTCTGAATGCTTCTAATCTCCCAAAATTCCCATGCATGTAATTTTACATTTAGATTTTGTCTTCTGTTTCTCTGTCTTGTTCTTAATTTAGAAAACACAAACAAACAAATAATCAAAACAGTCTGGATTTTTTGTTGTATATTTCCATAAATAATCAAAATCTGAGCTCTATTTTCTATTTTTTACTTGTTTCATTCCTTCTCTTTGCAATTTTGCAAATAGTGTATGCCTGTTCATATCTTAGTAGTTTATATTTCTTATTTTTTCTTTAAGATTAGATCTTATCTTTCTCCTAAGAAACTACCATTGTAAGCCCCACCAAATAAAAGACTCTTGTATGATGACTTCTGTAGAAACTTTACTGGTATTGATCAGCTTTTATATTCTATAATTTTTTTTTGCCAGTCATTTATTTGATTTAATATCTTCAGTGCCCTTATGTTCAATTGCACATTTCTATAAAGGTACTTTGACAACGTTGGCTGTGAACCATTTTACCTCTGCTTTGCACAGACTTTCTGTCTGAATTCCTCAGACTGTGGATCAGAAACTTGTCTTGCAAAATTTCATTAGTAGTGCAGGAAACTACAATAATTCCTTTAAGTGTAGTAAATTCAGTAGGAGTCAATTACTTAATTATAACTAAAAATGTGATTGAGCACACTCTTGCATTAACAAGTTAAAAGTTCTCCTATTTTTTAAGTTTTAACCCCATTTTTTGGGTCAAGTGTTCAATGGAAATATCACGTCACAGCTAGACCTATATGGAAAAGCTGGAAATCATATGAACAAAGTATTGTGGATAAATCTTAGGTGCAAGTAAAAGAAAAACATTTCAGAAATATAAATCTCTTATTTTCCAAAACCAATAAATGTACAATAAAGACATGACATTATAATGGTCTGTAATACCTTCAGCAGTGCAAAAAATTAACAGCATAATGCAGTGAGTTGCATTGTTATCTTCTTTTCATTAAGCCTTTTTTTATAAATTATAGGTTCTGATTTCTGCAAGTGTGCAGTATGGCTATTAGTGAAAGGTTTTATTTTGTAAAAAATTGTAGCATACAAATGACGGCTGAACAAGGTGTTGATCATAAAATTATTATAGTGGAATCTATTTTTAAAAGTAATTTTAATGTATTCTTGTGTGCTCTTTGCTTATGTTGCTTCTTCTATTCTCAGAGAGAACATGTATTTACAATCGTATATTGTCAGTTGATTCAAGGTTAAAGACAATGTTGATTACCACAGAATGCTTGATTTTACAAATCGAATGTGTGTTATGTGTATTGCTCTCTTTAAACATCTTTCTAAAGCAATTGGTGATAAACAGTGATGGGGACTACTGTTTGTGACAAATTAGTATGCTTCTGTCTCCCTTGACATATTCAATAGCCCAATTGCCACTTTGTTTTGTGTGTATGTGAAATACCAGATGTTTCTGAAAATCTTTTGAAATGAATGAGTCTTTTGAAATACTGAAGCCCCATTGTTAGAAATTCTGAATGAGGTTTCAATACAAACAATGGAGAATTAGGTAAAGACCACTGTTAAAAGGAATTTTACATGGAATGATCTACTCCCATTTTAAAACTTTCCATTTTGCTCCACTAAGTTCCTTGCATACTAAAATGCACGGACTGAATCAAATAACATCTAAAACAAGCATGAAAGAAAGTTTGAAGAGCATGAAGTATGCAAACATTTGGTCACAGTAATTAACAGGAGATAGGCAAACTCAGTCCTCATAAATCTGAATATATTTTGTCTCCTTAATATCTATCTTTTTTCTAAAGCAAGAGGGAAAGTATGGCTTTTATAAAGTGACAACAACAGGGGTTTATAACAACTACTTTTTGTTACTCTTGATGCTATGCCCTTCGGTGCAGTTTGCCTATTTCCTTTATAATTCATCAGCCACACTTTTTCTATCTTTTGAAATAAAACACAGAACATTAGCTAAAGAAATTACATTATATAAAAATGATACTATCAGATGGAAGACCTCTGTTTTTAATTTACTTTCTGTTGACACAGATTTCTATCTGCTATCGCTTTTCCTTATCAGGCTGACGAAATAGAATTTTAGCAGTGGATATATAGAGAGCTCACTGAATGGCCATCTGTCATAGTCAGAAAAAGTGCTATCTGTCATCAGCAGAGACTTTATTTACTCTTAAAAATGTTTGCCCATATACAGAATATCAACCACAGTGTCCTTGTCCTTTGCTTCAGAGAGAGCAGTTATTAGAAAAGAGGGACCTTGTACTAAATAACATGACCTGCCTTTCTTCTCACAGGTATTCTTTAAAATACCCAATCTGTACACTAAACTAAAGCTCTAGTGTGGAAACAGTCCCAGGAGTATTTATTTAAAAAGACAATACAGTAATTACCTATTCTTATGTATGTTTGTAGCATGTTCGGCTCATGACATTTCCAGAGTAAAGAGGGACTATGTGCTTCAGCAGCTTTACCTATTGCGGTTAGTATTTGATTCTGTATCCTAGATCCTTCTGACATAGTAAATGTAGCACTTCACACAACAATTTTATTTTAACATGAGTTTTTCTATACTTTAATTAAATTAAGGAGCTTAAATTAAGGCTAAAAGCCAATTACTGGCTTTTCATGAAGAACTGCTTAAGAAATCTCAGGCTGAAATGAAAGAGATCAGAATGCCTCAATAAAATTTCTTGTCACTGGCATATCACTGTGTTCCTTTTGAAAGACAGAAAATGAAACAGTAGAATTATTATGTATTGCTGTAAAAAATTTTCACAGTATAATGAGGGACTACAAGTCAGGGACTGTAGAGATATATTTTAAAAGTATACCTGTTTTGAGCCTATTTTGAGATGGCTGTTGCAGTCTGCAACATAATGAATGGGTGTTTTAACTATGCCATACTCTGATCCTGTAGAAATTAAAATGTAGTCATACAAAGAAATATGGTGGGTGTTTTCTGGCTATAATATTTCCTTTATATTTCTAGTTGGTTAAGCAAGTTGTTGCTTTTTATTTTAAAAATCTGATCCAAAATTACAGAGATTTAAGACAGATCTCTTCTTAATATAGTCCTCAGTCCAAGAGAAAACTTTTCTTAAGATTTTCAAAAGTATTAGTTTTGTCTTCAATTCCAGACCTGAAGCGACTTGTTATTTTATTAAGATTACCCTAAGGATGAGCAATGATATTAAAAAGTAAGCACATCAAGAGACTCAGAAATTAAAATTACCTTCATAATATCTTACATTTAAGGCTCTCCACTGATGATGAAGAACAACTGCTATTTTAGAGAGCTTATTAACATGGAGGCAGTAAACCTTGATGATGAAGTCACTGTGGTAAGAATACAGAAGAAAAAAACCTAATTAAATGAAGGGGAAAATCAACGTCACTGTCTCAAATACAGCAATGACAAAAACATTTCATTCCAAAATGTGCAGGGAAATTTCAAAATGGGTAATATTTTGAGTGGTCATGTGCAACACGAGAGGGAATATGTGGAAGTGACAAATGTAAAGTGTGAAAAATATCCTCCCCTACACGAATGGGCTACACAATAATCACTGTGCTGCTGAACACAAGCTGTGCCAAAACAGTGTCTAGGGGACATGGATACTTTCTTGGTAATTGGTGTTTCTGTTTCTTGGAAGAATCTCTTTCATGTGTATCCTTCAGGAATATGCTGTTGTTCAGGCCATGGTGCTCCCTGCCACACAAGTAGTTGCTTTGTTAGTAAAAGAAATTCTGCATGGAACCTTTTGCTAGGACTGAGGCAATTTCCTTGGTTATATGAAACAACATAAGTGGTACCTGCTTTTAGAAGGGAAATAATTCTGTATGTAAATTAAGATCTACTCTTTGCCCTCAGCAAAGGCAAATCTGAAGGGTAGATTACAAGCACCCTCAAATTACTATCATGAACTACTGTAATTCTGCCATTGGCTTCATTCTGTAAATTAAGTACCAAAATTTTATTTTGCATATGCACAGCAAGAAATATGTACAAATCTCTTGGATTAATATACAAGTTACATATCAGCCTGTAAAGAAACGTTACTTAATGTTAAAGTTCACCATAGTCTGGGGTGCCCTGCACAGTAAAAGAAGGATAATTATTTAGAGAAATGTCCCATATAATGTTCTTATTTGTTTCTCAGGATTTTAACAAAGTCTTTTCCTTCCAAATGTAGCTGAACCACTGTCAGTGCAGAAAGAGTAATGAAGAGTGGTCCACTGAAATTAAAAAATAAACAAACCTCAAACCACTACCATCACACACAGCAAATTAAAGGGAAGAAAAAAACCCCATCACTGTTAAATAATTGCAGTGATCAGTTAGCTTGGCATTATAGTACCAACTCTTTTCTTTTTCCTAGGGAGAAAAAGAATTTATAGCAAAACAAAATTTAGAAATTAAGAGCACAATGTACCCTTTATGACAGAACTTATTCCTTTAAGATTATTTTATTTGGAATATATTTTAAACTGAGAAAATGTAAAATTCTGACTTTCAATAAGAATCTAGAAGACCTATGAAACTCTAGGGGCAGATTCTTAAAAACTATCAACTACATCAGGAGATGCTGTACTGGCCTGAAAAAAATTAGAAGAGTGATGACTAAAAACAATAGTGGTTCTCATTGCAGAAATAGACTCATCTGAGCTGTAGCTGTTGTTTGGTTTTGGATTATTTAACTGGCCACTGCCCATGCAGCACCAGAGCATTTCAGAAGTATTGTGAGCTTTTTGTTCTGGGTTTGGAAAAGCTATAGGAATAGCACAGTTTTGTTGATATCCACCTGGCTGTTTGGAGACATCTGTGTTTGAGCTAGTGCCCCAAAGCTCCTTTCTTAGTCCTTGGAGAGCTGTGGCTTCTGAATGGATCTACCTCAATGTGAGTGACTGTTAGAGATCAGATTAGCTTGGGTTTTTCAGTGAATATACAGAGACTCCAAAAAGGCTACCTCAGGTACAGACATTTACAATGTAAATTTAGTTGAAATTACTCTTTCCCTTATAACTTTCATATAATCTGTTCAGTTGCTTCTGTGTGCCTCTCTTTCCTTGTTGCAGAAGTTGGTAATTTGGTGGCATCTTGTCAAATAATATTTTTTTGCTTTTTGATACTCAAAGCATTTGTCAAGAAGGGAGGTTTTGCCCTGATTTACAGCATGAAAAAAGTGGATTCCCAACACTACAAAGATACAAACATGTCCTTTATAAAAACATAAGCTTTTGGAGTGCTTTTATGCCTATACCAAATGAAAAATAGTCATGTGACAGGCAAAATGGTTGGGTTCAGTTCTTGACTCTGTATATTGACACATTGAACCTGCTTCTCTTGCTGACAAGATGCATGTACTTGTCACAAAGTGGAGTCTTTCCTAGAGAGGGAGTGAAATACCATTTTCTCCTCCAATGAGCATTTATGCTAAAAAAATGTGAGCTTCACCAGAAAGTACTAACTAAAATATAGTGATTGTTGGTGGATGTCTATTTAATGGGTTAGAGAGATATGCTCACTCTCTTTGTGAGAAATTGACTGCCAAATAGTACATAAGAATCAGGAGAATTCATAAATGAAAAAAAAAAAAAGTGGCTTATTTCTTGTTTAAAAGAAATACACTGTATGCATAAAACAATGTTTAATTTTATAATGTGGTTGCCTTGGTTATGCTTTTTTCATAGTGAACATGCATTAGACCCAGTTCACTTTGGTACACATAATGGTGACATTGCCATAAAACTCATGCAAAAGTGAATAATCATGCTCCTTAATTCTTCTAATTTTAACTTGTTAAATCTGTTCCCTGGTGTTTTCTGAACTTTGTATTTGCTTGTTGATCCGTGGTACAGTGAATTTTGTCTCACAATAAAAAGATGTGTCTGAAAATTAAATCACACCCATATGCCGGTGAAGCAAAGCCTTATTAAGCAGAGAAATAGAACAATAGTCCATAACCTTTAACAGTTCTAGTTGATTCTATAGCAGCATTTTCTACGCCTGTTAGGACTAATGTTTCTCTACTATCTCAGAACATTTTTATAGTATTGATTTTATTATTATTATGCTCAATAAACTTTTAGTATATTTTTTAAGAAGCACATGTGATTTTTCCTGAATGAAAGTCTCATAGGGAAAGAATGTTTTAAACATCTCTGAATGTGTAGCATACCAGAGAGATAGAAAAAGTCTATTTCATAGTTACTTCATTTCACTGTGTATTAGGCAGAGATAAGAGCCTTTTGTTTAATTAATTCTCTGCAAAATCTTCTATCAAGATATTAATATCTTAAATAGGCATATCCAGTTAGAAAATGAGATATCATCAACTTTTTTTACTGCAAACATTGCATTATTTATCTGTTTCTTTGGTAAGTAGTTGTAACCCTACAGCCTTAAGGAAATAAACATGCATTTGACATGACAACGGACAAGGTTTGCACTGTCTGTAACCACAAATATTTCTTTCATTTATTTTCTTATGTACTTAGAAGAACTAAATTTGTAAAAATGATACAAATGTAGGAATAAGTATAGACAGTCTAGAGACTGTCCCCTGAAAATCAAGCTACAGAAAAAAAGTGCACCCTTCTAAAGTCTCTACAGAAATACTATTAATGTAATACTGTGCATTGAACAAAATCTAATAATAAAAACATGATTACTGCTAAATTTACAATCCATGTGTTTGCAAAATTCCTGTGATAACTTTATTGCTTCAAATGATATATGCACTCAGAAACTGGATTTGGTTGAATATAATTAAAATTCAAAGCATAGTTTATTATGATTGTTCAGATCACACATATCAGATGGCAAAACAGGAGAAAGAGAACTACTTCAGCTAAAAGGATAGCACTGTCACACCAGTGAATGTTTACCAAGGGGTCATTGAATTTTGACTAGAAATATGAAAGACTCTACACTTCAGTAATTTGTAGCTGCTCTTCAGAATCCAGCAATGAAGTGACTGCTTGAGCCACCCTTGTAACACTGGGTCTCCTCCCATGTATTTGGGACTAATCCCAGATTTTCATTCAGAACAATTTTTTTTTACTTTAATGGGTTTACACTGGCAAAACAAGAGTCTGAGGATCCAGATGCTCGTATTTGGTTTCATAAGAGTTGGCTGTTTGCTGGTACATAGGTTGGTAGAAATGTTAACAAAGTGTCCCTGACTGTTGCATTTTCTGCAGGTGCTCTCAATGTTCCCATACTGACAGTGGCTGCTGTAAGAAAAGAAGAGTAATTTAATTTAAAGTAGTAATCCCTGAGGATTACTTACCAGCACCAAGGGACTTGATTCAGTTCCCAGAATAGCCTATGAAGATTCAAAATTACACTCTCCCTTTTACAAGAGAAAGAAATTATGTCACAAGACAGAGAAAGCAAATCAGGGCTCACTGATGTGAACTGCTGTTTGGATTTTGAACTTGTGCTGATGTGGCTATGACTGCCAAATCAGACTTATTTTGGACAATGTATATGAAAATGAAAAAAACTCGACAGTTGTGCTGTGATATTTCTTCAAAACATTCTCTTAGTTTCCAAATAAATGTTTCATGGAATCTGAAACTTATTCTTAGGTGTTGCAAAGGGTTTCTCCTCCACCAGTTTTCTCCATTTAACACGGATAATCTTACAGTTTCTGTAAAACAGTAATTATAAACTGGTAGAACGGATATTTTGCTTTGTTCATGTGAATTGGCTATGTTCCATTTTCACTTAATGTCCCTCTGGTCTTTCACTGGAAACCACAGTGAACATTGTTCATCATTATTCATCTTCTCACTGCCACTCATGGTTTTGTCGTCTTTTGTCATATTTCTTTTTGGTATTTTTTTTTCCAAGCTGATAAGTCTTAGTCTCCTTGTGGAAATCATTCTACCCATTTGATGGATGACCCTTTTTAACTCCTTTCTGAATATTTTTCAGTGTTAATAGTATTTACCCTGTATTCAAAACTGTAGATATATGATTTACTGATGCTTTGCAGTTTTTTTCCTCTCTTTTATTTCTAATAATTTTTAAGGTTCTTTTTATTTTTCTGACTACCAGCTACTTCTGACTACCATACATTTTTGTAAACCTATCTTTATAATATTGTTATTATATTCTCCTCATTTGCAAGAGCAAATAGTCAGCTCAGAAATCTGTCTCTGTCTAGGTCAAATCAGAGCTTTGTTTTCCCATGTCTTTAATTTTATATTAAAATTTTACTGTATTCCATTTATGTTTCTATTACCCAGTCAGTATCAGAGTTCTTTTGCAGAACTTTCGGAACCTTACATGTATTAATCCTGATTGCTAGGGTCCATATTTCTTGGAATGCCTCTTGATGCAACTCCTTTTTCAGTTCACATATACATGTGATGAGGAATTAGATTTCAATACTATATTCTCCAGTATGGAAATTAAACAATTCTGTTTCCTGACTTTCAGTTTTGAATACTATATGTTCTATATATTCTATACATTTACTATGGTGAAGCTTTTTCATCACACTTTAACTTGGTACTACAGGCTTTAAATATAGTTTTTCTGGTGCTTATCCCGCTGAGCCACAGGCATAGCTTCCCAAATGTTCCTTCTCTCATTGGTTCTATGAATCTTACAGTCCCTCCTCCAGGCACTTTAATTTGAAAGAACACGTTCACTTGTGCTGTTTAGTTCAATCTGTAATCTAATGTAGATCTCAATCCTATCTCCAAAAAAAATTTTCAGATTGTGAAAACTCATGTCCATATAGTGTCAAACTCAGAAGACCAATCAGATACACTCTCCAGAAAAATTAGGAGAATTCCCTCTTCATATTTTTCCAACACTTCCAGAAGCTATGAATTAGTTATGGTGACCTTGGTTCCTAGTCTCCACAGCTCTCGCTGTGCTTGCACAGAGAACAAGCTCAAGCTTATGAAGTCCACTAGGTCTTGAGGGGCCAAAAGCTGTGGTCAGTAACACCCCAGCCCATTTCTGAATCTTACCTTCACATATAAAAAAAGTCTAAACACGCTTATTTTCCTATGAGTTATTTTTTCTTACTATTGAGCTCTTGTTTCATATAAGCTCTGCTGTCACTCAAATTTGTTCCTAAATCAATGTAATGGCTCACGAAGTAACACAAATAAGTCAAAGACTAAAATAAAGAAAACTTACAAAAAGAAATCTGTAAACACAAACCACATACAACACTCAGAAAAAATAACTTTTTGTGTTCATTTTTTTTTGTTTTACAGACCATGTTGGAATAACTATTGATCTCTCTTGAGACTAGAAGACAGCATTAACTTAAGCTAGTGAAAATTTCTGATCTTGCTGCTTTTGTTTTACTATACAGCTTCATGGATAAAAGATTCATTTAGCAAGCACTTTGAGCACAAAACAATGACATATATAAATGAAATTATAAGAAAAATATACATGGTCATCTTAGAAAAACATTACAGTTGTGTGGATAGCAACTAAAACATTCTCCAACTGAACAATGTAGTTTTGGTATTAGCTATCTTTGTTCTCCCCCCTACAACAGACAATGTCATTAATCACATCCATTTTCCTTTTATCAAATTTCAGTTTTGGTTTTTGTTACTGTTTAACTTAACAAAATAGTACCTTATTGTCCTTCAGCAAGTCTTCTTCCCATCCGTCCAGAAGAATTGCTTGAATGAAAAATGTCTCAGATTTGCTCAATCAGCAACTCACTTCTTCATGGCTTCAAAACCAGAATGGATTCGGTCAAAGAATTGATAGAGAAAACATTCATTGTGTTTTACCTCTTTATCATTTTAAGAGGGAAAAGGGCTTGGTTTTGAATTTTATATTATATGAATTCCAACTGGAACTAGGTCCTTTCCTCCTTCAGTGAAAAGATGATGAATAAGGATCAAAATCTTTAATGTAGTCTGGGAAATATTAAGACAAAGATAATTTACATTACTTAAACCTTATACTTTGGCTAATTACTAAGTTACTACATATCATAATCGTAAAAATATCTAGAATGCTTGAAATAGCTTTTCCCATATCTTCTGGTTATTCAAGTGGTTAGACATTATTAATGGTAAGCATGAACATCACAAAGCCTCACAGTTATATGTTTCTAATCAGAGAGTCTTGAAAAAAAAGAAAAAAAGTATTTTTCAAGTGACATCCCGTTGTTACTTTCTCTACGTTCATATGCACATATAGCTATTCCACATTATTTGCATTTTAAACATACTTACTGTAATTTATAGTACAATACTAATGTGCTAAAACTAAATTAAACTCCTTTCTAAAATGCAGCATACAGCACTTTCCTTTCTTTGGAGTGATCTTCTACCTCATCTTTAGTAAATTCAAGTAAACATTATGTATGCTACTGATGCTTTCAGAGAAGTACTTATATGGCACTTTCCTTCTGTTTTTAGACTAATAATCTGACTTAATTATGAATGATGCAAAGATTATAAATGATTGGGTTGTCTTCTGAAAATGTAAATTGATTTTGCATGATTTTTCTCCTGCTTCTTTCTAAACCAGACTTAATGTTCCAAGCTGAAACATCTGCTTTCAATAAAATACTTATGAATTTTTCCCAGCAAGTGCACTTGGAATATGCAATTTCTTTTTTGTTTGCATTTATTTCCATCTTTTTTCCTTTGTTTCAGACTTACAAAAAAGATGCATTTTGGCATTTTCATGGGATGATGGACCTCAAAGCTCAGAGTAATGTGCAATAGCCATTCATGACTTAGGAAGAGATGTTTCCTTAGGAAACATTAATCCCGAGTGGGATCTGTCACAACAGCTGCAGGTCAGTTCTCACCAGAAGCGTGTAAAGAATGGGCTTACATCCTAATTCCTTTGGCCTCACCTGGTGTGGGGGAACCAGTGTGTTACTCTGGAGCTTGTCTCTGCAGGTGTTGTGCATTAAGAGGTAGAGCAGAAAGCAAAGACTTCTGTGTAAAGCAAACAGCATGGGGACTTGTTTTCCCATAGCACAGAGAGAAAGCACAGAAATCTTTTTCAGCTCTTGTTTCAGCCAATTTTACATTTCAGGGAGAAAAATCTAGGGCAGCAGGTATTTCAGTTTAATTAGAAAAGGAAATGGGAGCTTTTGGTTGCTCCATATGACCACTTGCAGAGTTAAAACAAGACTAAGATATGTTTCTGTCCCTTTTGCGCAGAAAAGTCTTCCAAATCTTCTTGGTGCTCATATCCATGCCAAAACTTATAAGTAAGCCAGACAATGAGAAGGCATCGAGCTGAATGCAGCAGTGCATTCACAAGACTTTTCAAAGGATTCCAGGAACCTTAAAGTATAAACCTGAAAAAAAAAGCAAAATGAAGCCCACCAGACAATCAAAACCTCAATTTAAATGTTTGTTTTTTTTTTTTTTTTTATTATTCTATACCAGCTTCCAGTGCAAGTAGCTAT